>NC_054488.1:26736176-27336176 GCF_017639515.1 Carcharodon carcharias
GTGCTGTATCTTAGAATTAGAGCAACTTCTTAAGATAGACAGTACACATTAATGAAGATAACGATTTTGATGGAAATTAATAAACTTTTACCTTCAGAGAAGGAGCAGCTTGTCCAAACAGCGAGGTTGAGGGAAATGAAGCATTTTGCGCCTGTGGGGAATGAGAAATATCTGCAGCGTCACAAAATGCTTGAATTTGCGAAAGTGTTAGAAATTGACACTTTGATAGATACAGTGAGCCAGGTTTCCTAAAATTAAAGGATGGCGAATTTGACAAAACTTTGTATGCGGAGTATCTGCATTTGTGCTCAACCTAATATGTTGCTGTAAATTAAGTATTGATATATACAGAGAACTTGATTTGCTGATGAAGAGAGAACCTCATAAATGTTAAGTTCAGGTGAAAGAATTTTAGCTGGACAAGGGTGATTTCTGGAAATAGAGACATTTATGTAGATAGGCAACAGAAAGTAATCGATATAGAGAGTTTGATGGAAATGGAGAAACGTGTACATTCAGGGAGGGAGCCAAAGCTACGAGCTGGAAATTTAAGGAAAATTGGAAAAGTAACACGAATGGGCAAAGAGAAATATTGCCAGATAGAGAAAATGCTCCAATATGCTCAATAGCTAGAAAATAAGACTTGGATAGATACAGAGAACAAAGTTTGCTGAAACTGAAGGAAATGGTGAAATTGAAGTTCTCCTTAATGGGGAGAACCTGCAAACGAGTTCAGTCTAACAAATTGCAGGTATTGTGAATCTTACAGAAACAGAGAAATACATTTGCTGAAAAATTTAGATATTGAAAAATTGAAGTTTGTGCTGATTCGAAATGTGGATCGAAATGTGGTGAACGTTGGAATTACTGAAACATCTTTCAATAGGCATGAGACAATAATGAAAATAAGGGAGTTGATTGTAACTAATCAACTTTTACATTCAGAGAAAGTGCAGCTTGTACAAATGCAAAGTTGAGGGAAATGAGGCTCTTTGCGGATATGGGGATTGAGAAATATCTGCAGCGTCACAAAATGATTGAATTTGCACATTTGTTAGAAATTGACAGTTTGATAGATAAACTGAGCCAGATTTCCTAAAATTGAAGGATGGAGAATTTCACAGTACGGTTAATGCGGAGTGTCTGCATAAGTGCTCATCCAAATATGTTGCTGGAAATTAAGAATTGATAGATATACAGAGAACTTGATTTGCTGATAAAGAGAGCAGCTCAGAAATTTTAGGTTCAGGTGATTGCAGTAAATAGAGATATTTTGTTCAAAGGCAACAAAAAGTAATCGAAATAGAGTTTGATGAAAATGGAGAAACATTCAGGCAGGGAGCAAAAGCTATGAGGAGGAAATTTCAGGAAAGTTGGAAATGAAACACGTATGGGCAATGAGAAATATTGCCAGGTAGAGAAAATGCTTCAGTTTGCTCAATTGCTAGAAATTGAGACTTGGATAGACAGAGAACAAGTTTTGCTGAAACTGAAGGAAATCGTGAAATTGAAGTTGTGGTGCATCCTGAAAATCTGCAATCGAGTTCACTCTAACAAATTGAGCGTATTGAGAATTTTATAGAAACAGGGAACTACATTTGCTGAAAAGTTTAGAAGATGATAAATTCAAGGTTGAGCTGAATGATAACTGGATCGAAAGGTGCTGTATCTTAGAATTAGAGCAACTTCTTAAGATAGACAGTACACATTAATGAAGATAACGATTTTGATGGAAATTAATAAACTTTTACCTTCAGAGAAGGAGCAGCTTGTCCAAACAGCGAGGTTGAGGGAAATGAAGCATTTTGCGCCTGTGGGGAATGAGAAATATCTGCAGTGTCACAAAATGCTTGAATTTGCGAAAGTGTTAGAAATTGACACTTTGATAGATACAGTGAGCCAGGTTTCCTAAAATTAAAGGATGGCGAATTTGACAAAACTTTGTATGCGGAGTATCTGCATTTGTGCTCAACCTAATATGTTGCTGTAAATTAAGTATTGATATATACAGAGAACTTGATTTGCTGATGAAGAGAGAACCTCATAAATGTTAAGTTCAGGTGAAAGAATTTTAGCTGGACAAGGGTGATTTCTGGAAATAGAGACATTTATGTAGATAGGCAACAGAAAGTAATCGATATAGAGAGTTTGATGGAAATGGAGAAACGTGTACATTCAGGGAGGGAGCCAAAGCTACGAGCTGGAAATTTAAGGAAAATTGGAAAAGTAACACGAATGGGCAAAGAGAAATATTGCCAGATAGAGAAAATGCTCCAATATGCTCAATAGCTAGAAAATAAGACTTGGATAGATGCAGAGAACAAAGTTTGCTGAAACTGAAGGAAATGGTGAAATTGAAGTTTTCCTTAATGGGGAGAACCTGCAAACGAGTTCAGTCTAACAAATTGCAGGTATTGTGAATCTTACAGAAACAGAGAAATACATTTGCTGAAAAATTTAGATATTGAAAAATTGAAGTTTGTGCTGATTCGAAATGTGGATCGAAATGTGGTGAACGTTGGAATTAGTGAAACTTTTTTCAATAGGCTTGAGACAATAACGAAAATAAGGGGGTTGATTGACATTAATCAACTTTTGCATTCAGAGAAAGTGGAGCTTGTACAAAAGCGAAGTTGAGGGAAATGAGGCTTTTTGCGAATATGGGGATTGAGAAATATCTGCAGCGTCACAAAATGATTGAATTTGCAAATGTCTTAGAAATTGACAGTTTGATAAATACAGTGAGCCAGGTTTCCTAAAATTGAAGGATGGCGAACTTGACAAAATGTTGTATGCGGAGTGTCTGCATTTGTGCTCAACTTAATATGTTGCTGGAAATTATGTATTGATATATACAGAGAACTTGATTTGCTGATGAAGAGAGAACCTCATAAATGTTAAGTTCAGGTGAAAGAATTTTAGCTGGACAATGGTGATTTCTGTAAATAGAGACATTTATGTAGATAGGCAACAGAAAGTAATCGATATAGAGAGTTTGATGGAAATGGAGAAACGTGTACATTCAGGGAGGGAGCAAAAGCTACGAGCTGGAAATTTAAGGAAAATTTGAAAAGTAACACGAAAGGGCAAAGAGAAATATTGCCAGATAGAGAAAATGCTCCAATTTGCTCAATAGCTACAAAATGAGACTTGGATAGATAAAGGGAACAAAGTTTGCTGAAACTGAAGGAAATGGTGAAATTGACGTTCTCCTTAATGTGGAGAACCTGCAAACAAGTTCACTCTAACAAATTGCAGGTATTGAGAATCTTACAGAAACAGAGAAATACATTTCTGAAAAATTTAGATATTGAAAAACTGAAGTTTGTGCTGAATCGAAATGTGGATCGAAATGTGGTGTACGTTGGAATTAGTGAAACATCTTTCAATAGGCATGAGACAATAATGAAAATAAGGGAGTTGATTGCAACTAATCAACTTTTACATTCAGAGAAAGTGCAGCTTGTACAAATGCAAAGTTGAGGGAAATGAGGCTCTTTGCAGATATGGGGATTGAGAAATATCTGCAGCGTCACAAAATGATTGAATTTGCACATTTGTTAGAAATTGACAGTTTGATAGATAAACTGAACCAGATTTCCTAAAATTGAAGGATGGAGAATTTGACAGTACGGTTAATGCGGAGTGTCTGCATAAGTGCTCATTCAAATATGTTGCTGGAAATTAAGAATTGATAGATATACAGAGAACTTGATTTGCTGATAAAGAGAGCAGCTCCGAAATTTTAGGTTCAGGTGATTGCAGTAAATAGAGATATTTTGTTCAAAGGCAACAAAAAGTAATCGAAATAGAGTTTGATGGAAATGGAGAAACATTCAGGCAGGGAGCAAAAGCTACGAGGAGGAAATTTCAGGAAAGTTGGAAATGAAACACGTATGGGCAATGAGAAATATTGCCAGGTAGAGAAAATGCTTCAGTTTGCACAATTGCTAGAAATTGAGACTTGGATAGACAGAGAACAAGTTTTGCTGAAACTGAAGGAAATGGTGAAATTGAAGTTGTGGTGCATCCTGAAAATCTGCAATCGAGTTCACTCTAACAAATTGAGCGTATTGAGAATTTTATAGAAACAGGGAACTACATTTGCTGAAAAGTTTAGAAGATGATAAATTCAAGGTTGAGCTGAATGATAACTGGTTCGAAAGGTGCTGTATCTTAGAATTAGTGCAACTTCTTAAGATAGACAGTACACATTAATGAGGATAACGATTTTGATGGAAATTAATAAACTTTTACCTTCAGAGAAGGAGCAGCTTGTCCAAACAGCGAGGTTGAGGGAAATGAAGCATTTTGCGCCTGTGGGGAATGAGAAATATCTGCAGCTTCACAAAATGCTTGAATTTGCGCAAGTGTTAGAAATTGACAGTTTGATAGATAGGTTTGATGAGCCAGGTTTCCTAAAATTAAAGGATGGCGAATTTGACAAAACTTTGTATGCGGTGTATCTGTATTTGTGCTCAACCTTATATGTTGCTGGAAATTAAGTATTGATATATACAGAGAACTTGATTTGCTGATCAAGAGAGAACCTCATAAATGTTAAGTTCAGGTGAAAGAATTTTAGCTGGACAAGGGTTTTTTCTGGAAATGGAGACATTTATGTTGATAGGCAACAGAAAGTAATCGATATAGAGAGTTTGATGGAAATGGAGAAACGTGTACATTCAGGGAGGGAGCAAAAGCTACGAGCTGGAAATTTAAGGAAAATTGGAAAAGTAACACGAATGGGCAAAGAGAAATATTGCCAGATAGAGAAAATGCTCCAATATGCTCAATAGCTAGAAAATGAGACTTGGATAGATACAGAGAACAAAGTTTGCTGAAACTGAAGGAAATGGTGAAATTGAAGTTCTCTTGAATGGGGAGAACCTGCAAACGAGTTCACTCTAACAAATTGCAGGTATTGAGAATCTTACAGAAACAGAGAAATACATTTGCTGAAAAATTTAGATATTGAAAATTGAAGTTTGTGCTGATTCGAAATGTGGATCGAAATGTGGTGTACGTTGGAATTAGTGAAACATCTTTCAATAGGCATGAGACAATAATGAAAATAAGGGAGTTGATTGCAACTAATCAACTTTTACATTCAGAGAAAGTGCAGCTTGTACAAATGCAAAGTTGAGGGAAATGAGGCTCTTTGCGAACATGGGGATTGAGAAATATCTGCAGCGTCACAAAATGATTGAATTTGCACATTTGTTAGAAATTGACAGTTTGATAGATAAACTGAGCCAGATTTCCTAAAATTGAAGGATGGAGAATTTGACAGTACGGTTAATGCGGAGTTTCGGCAGAACTGTACATCCAAATATGTTGCTGGAAATTAAGAATTGATAGATATACAGAGAACTTGATTTGCTGATAAAGAGAGCAGCTCAGAAATTTTAGGTTCAGGTGATTGCAGTAAATAGAGATATTTTGTTCAAAGGCAACAAAAAGTAATCGAAATAGAGTTTGATGGAAATGGAGAAACATTCAGGCAGGGAGCAAAAGCTATGAGAAGGAAATTTCAGGAAAGTTGGAAATGAAACACGGATGGGCAATGAGAAATATTGCAAGGTAGAGAAAATGCTTCAATTTGCTCAATTGCTAGAAATTGAGACTTGGATAGACAGAGAACAAGTTTTGCTGAAACTGAAGGAAATGGTGAAATTGAAGTTGTGGTGCATCCTGAAAATCTGCAATCGAGTTCACTCTAACAAATTGAGCGTATTGAGAATTTTATAGAAACAGGGAACTACATTTGCTGAAAAGTTTAGAAGATGATAAATTCAAGGTTGAGCTGAATGATAACTGGATCGAAAGGTGCTGTATCTTAGAATTAGAGCAACTTCTTAAGATAGACAGTACACATTAATGAGGATAAAGATTTTGATGGAAATTAATAAACTTTTACCTTCAGAGAAGGAGCAGCTTGTCCAAACAGCGAGGTTGAGGGAAATGAAGCATTTTGCGCCTGTGGGGAATGAGAAATATCTGCAGCGTCACAAAATGCTTGAATTTGCGCAAGTGTTAGAAATTGACAGTTTGATAGATACAGTGAGCCAGGTTTCCTAAAATTAAATGATGGCGAATTTGACAAAACTTTGTATGCGGTGTATCTGTATTTGTGCTCAACCTAATATGTTGCTGGAAATTAAGTATTGATATATACAGAGAACTTGATTTGCTGATCAAGAGAGAACCTCATAAATGTTAAGTTCAGGTGAAAGAATTTTAGCTGGACAAGGGTGATTTCTGGAAATAGAGACATTTATGTTGATAGGCAACAGAAAGTAATCGATATAGAGAGTTTGATGGAAATGGAGAAACGTGTACATTCAGGGAGGGAGCAAAAGCTACGAGCTGAAAATTTAAGGAAAATTGGAAAAGTAACACGAATGGGCAAAGAGAAATCTTGCCAGATAGAGAAAATGCTCCAATATGCTCAATAGCTAGAAAATGAGACTTGGATAGATACAGAGAACAAAGTTTGCTGAAACTGAAGGAAATGGTGAAATTGAAGTTCTCTTGAATGGGGAGAACCTGCAAACGAGTTCACTCTAACAAATTGCAGGTATTGAGAATCTTACAGAAACAGAGAAATACATTTGCTGAAAAATTTAGCTATTGAAAATTGAAGTTTGTGCTGATTCGAAATGTGGATCGAAATGTGGTGTACGTTGGAATTAGTGAAACATCTTTCAATAGGCATGAGACAATAATGAAAATAAGGGAGTTGATTGTAACTAATCAACTTTTACATTCAGAGAAAGTGCAGCTTGTACAAATGCAAAGTTGATGGAAATGAGGCTCTTTGCGAACATGGGGATTGAGAAATTTCTGCAGCGTCACAAAATGATTGAATTTGCACATTTGTTAGAAATTGACAGTTTGATAGATAAACTGAGCCAGATTTCCTAAAATTGAAGGATGGAGAATTTGACAGTACGGTTAATGCGGAGTTTTGGCATAACCGTACATCCAAATATGTTGCTGGAAATTAAGAATTGATAGATATACAGAGAACTTGATTTGCTGATAAAGAGAGCAGCTCAGAACTTCTAGGTTCAGGTGATTGCAGTAAATAGAGATATTTTGTTCAAAGGCAACAAAAAGTAATCGAAATAGAGTTTGATGGAAATGGAGAAACATTCAGGCAGGGAGCAAAAGCTACGAGGAGGAAATTTCAGGAAAGTTGGAAATGAAACACGTATGGGCAATGAGAAATATTGCCAGGTAGAGAAAATGCTTCAGTTTGCACAATTGCTAGAAATTGAGACTTGGATAGACAGAGAACAAGTTTTGCTGAAACTGAAGGAAATGGTGAAATTGAAGTTGTGGTGCATCCTGAAAATCTGCAATCGAGTTCACTCTAACAAATTGAGCGTATTGAGAATTTTATAGAAACAGGGAACTACATTTGCTGAAAAGTTTAGAAGATGATAAATTCAAGGTTGAGCTGAATGATAACTGGATCGAAAGGTGCTGTATCTTAGAATTAGTGCAACTTCTTAAGATAGACAGTACACATTAATGAGGATAACGATTTTGATGGAAATTAATAAACTTTTACCTTCAGAGAAGGAGCAGCTTGTCCAAACAGCGAGGTTGAGGGAAATGAAGCATTTTGCGCCTGTGGGGAATGAGAAATATCTGCAGCTTCACAAAATGCTTGAATTTGCGCAAGTGTTAGAAATTGACAGTTTGATAGATAGGTTTGATGAGCCAGGTTTCCTAAAATTAAAGGATGGCGAATTTGACAAAACTTTGTATGCGGTGTATCTGTATTTGTGCTCAACCTTATATGTTGCTGGAAATTAAGTATTGATATATACAGAGAACTTGATTTGCTGATCAAGAGAGAACCTCATAAATGTTAAGTTCAGGTGAAAGAATTTTAGCTGGACAAGGGGTTTTTCTGGAAATGGAGACATTTATGTTGATAGGCAACAGAAAGTAATCGATATAGAGAGTTTGATGGAAATGGAGAAACGTGTACATTCAGGGAGGGAGCAAAAGCTACGAGCTGGAAATTTAAGGAAAATTGGAAAAGTAACACGAATGGGCAAAGAGAAATATTGCCAGATAGAGAAAATGCTCCAATATGCTCAATAGCTAGAAAATGAGAGTTGGATAGATACTGAGAACAAAGTTTGCTGAAACTGAAGGAAATGGTGAAATTGAAGATCTCTTGAATGGGGAGAACCTGCAAACGAGTTCACTCTAATAAATTGCAGGTATTGAGAATCTTACAGAAACAGAGAAATACATTTGCTGAAAAATTTAGATATTGAAAATTGAAGTTTGTGCTGATTCGAAATGTGGATCGAAATGTGGTGTACGTTGGAATTAGTGAAACATCTTTCAATAGGCATGAGACAATAATGAAAATAAGGGAGTTGATTGCAACTAATCAACTTTTACATTCAGAGAAAGTGCAGCTTGTACAAATGCAAAGTTGAGGGAAATGAGGCACTTTGCGAACATGGGGATTGAGAAATATCTGCAGCGTCACAAAATGATTGAATTTGCACATTTGTTAGAAATTGACAGTTTGATAGATAAACTGAGCCAGATTTCCTAAAATTGAAGGATGGAGAATTTGACAGTACGGTTAATGCGGAGTTTCGGCAGAACTGTACATCCAAATATGTTGCTGGAAATTAAGAATTGATAGATATACAGAGAACTTGATTTGCTGATAAAGAGAGCAGCTCAGAAATTTTAGGTTCAGGTGATTGCAGTAAATAGAGATATTTTGTTCAAAGGCAACAAAAAGTAATCGAAATAGAGTTTGATGGAAATGGAGAAACATTCAGGCAGGGAGCAAAAGCTACGAGAAGGAAATTTCAGGAAAGTTGGAAATGAAACACGGATGGGCAATGAGAAATATTGCCAGGTAGAGAAAATGCTTCAATTTGCTCAATTGCTAGAAATTGAGACTTGGATAGACAGAGAACAAGTTTTGCTGAAACTAAAGGAAATGGTGAAATTGAAGTTGTGGTGCATCCTGAAAATCTGCAATCGAGTTCACTCTAACAAATTGAGCGTATTGAGAATTTTATAGAAACAGGGAACTACATTTGCTGAAAAGTTTAGAAGATGATAAATTCAAGGTTGAGCTGAATGATAACTGGATCGAAAGGTGCTGTATCTTAGAATTAGAGCAACTTCTTAAGATAGACAGTACACATTAATGAGGATAAAGATTTTGATGGAAATTAATAAACTTTTACCTTCAGAGAAGGAGCAGCTTGTCCAAACAGCGAGGTTGAGGGAAATGAAGCATTTTGCGCCTGTGGGGAATGAGAAATATCTGCAGCGTCACAAAATGCTTGAATTTGCGCAAGTGTTAGAAATTGACAGTTTGATAGATACAGTGAGCCAGGTTTCCTAAAATTAAAGGATGGCGAATTTGACAAAACTTTGTATGCGGTGTATCGGTATTTGTGCTCAACCTAATATGTTGCTGGAAATTAAGTATTGATATATACAGAGAACTTGATTTGCTGATCAAGAGAGAACCTCATAAATGTTAAGTTCAGGTGAAAGAATTTTAGCTGGACAAGGGTGATTTCTGGAAATAGAGACATTTATGTTGATAGGCAACAGAAAGTAATCGATATAGAGAGTTTGATGGAAATGGAGAAACGTGTACATTCAGGGAGGGAGCAAAAGCTACGAGCTGAAAATTTAAGGAAAATTGGAAAAGTAACACGAATGGGCAAAGAGAAATCTTGCCAGATAGAGAAAATGCTCCAATATGCTCAATAGCTAGAAAATGAGACTTGGATAGATACAGAGAACAAAGTTTGCTGAAACTGAAGGAAATGGTGAAATTGAAGTTCTCTTGAATGGGGAGAACCTGCAAACGAGTTCACTCTAACAAATTGCAGGTATTGAGAATCTTACAGAAACAGAGAAATACATTTGCTGAAAAATTTAGATATTGAAAATTGAAGTTTGTGCTGATTCGAAATGTGGATCGAAATGTGGTGTACGTTGGAATTAGTGAAACATCTTTCAATAGGCATGAGACAATAATGAAAATAAGGGAGTTGATTGTAACTAATCAACTTTTACATTCAGAGAAAGTGCAGCTTGTACAAATGCAAAGTTGAGGGAAATGAGGCTCTTTGCGAACATGGGGATTGGGAAATTTCTGCAGCGTCACAAAATGATTGAATTTGCACATTTGTTAGAAATTGACAGTTTGATAGATAAACTGAGCCAGATTTCCTAAAATTGAAGGATGGAGAATTTGACAGTACGGTTAATGCGGAGTTTTGGCATAACCGTACATCCAAATATGTTGCTGGAAATTAAGAATTGATAGATATACAGAGAACTTGATTTGCTGATAAAGAGAGCAGCTCAGAACTTCTAGGTTCAGGTGATTGCAGTAAATAGAGATATTTTGTTCAAAGGCAACAAAAAGTAATCGAAATAGAGTTTGATGGAAATGGAGAAACATTCAGGCAGGGAGCAAAAGCTACGAGAAGGAAATTTCAGGAAAATTGGCAATGAAACACGTATGGGCAATGAGAAATATTGCCAGGTAGAGAAAATGCTTCAATTTGCTCAATTGCTAGAAATTGAGACTTGGATAGACAGAGAACAAGTTTTGCTGAAACTGAAGGAAATGGTGAAATTGAACTTGTGGTGCATCCTGAAAATGTGCAATCGAGTTCACTCTAACAAATTGAACGTATTGAGAATTTTATAGAAACAGGGAACTACATTTGCTGAAAAATTTAGAAGATGATAAATTCAAGGTTGAGCTGAATGATAACTGGATCGAAAGGTGCTGTATCTTAGAATTAGTGCAACTTCTTAAGATAGACAGTACACATTAATGAGGATAACGATTTTGATGGAAATTAATAAACTTTTACCTTCAGAGAAGGAGCAGCTTGTCCAAACAGCGAGGTTGAGGGAAATGAAGCATTTTGCACCTGTGGGGAATGTGAAATATCTGCAGCGTCACAAAATGCTTGAATTTGCGCAAGTGTTATAAATTGACAGTTTGATAGATAGGTTTGATGAGCCAGGTTTCTTAAAATTAAAGGATGGCGAATTTGACAAAACTTTGTATGCGGTGTATCTGTATTTGTGCTCAACCTAATATGTTGCTGGAAATTAAGTATTGATATATACAGAGAACTTGATTTGCTGATCAAGAGAGAACCTCATAAATGTTAAGTTCAGGTGAAAGAATTTTAGCTGGACAAGCGTGATTTCTGTAAATAGAGACATTTATGTTGATAGGCAACAGAAAGTAATCAATATAGAGAGTTTGATGGAAATGGAGAAACGTGTACATTCAGGGAGGGAGCAAAAGCTACGAGCTCGAAATTTAAGGAAAATTGGAAAAGTAACACGAATGGGCAAAGAGAAATATTGCCAGATAGAGAAAATGCTCCAATATGCTCAATAGCTAGAAAATGAGACTTGGATAGATACAGAGAACAAAGTTTGCTGAAACTGAAGGAAATGGTGAAATTGAAGTTCTCTTGAATGGGGAGAACCTGCAAACGAGTTCACTCTAACAAATTGCAGGTATTGAGAATCTTACAGAAACAGAGAAATACATTTGCTGAAAAATTTAGATATTGAAAATTGAAGTTTGTGCTGATTCAAAATGTGGATCGAAATGTGGTGTACGTTGGAATTAGTGAAACATCTTTCAATAGGCATGAGACAATAATGAAAATAAGGGAGTTGATTGCAACTAATCAACTTTTACATTCAGAGAAAGTGCAGCTTGTACAAATGCAAAGTTGAGGGAAATGAGGCTCTTTGGGAACATGGAGATTGAGAAATATCTGCAGCGTCACAAAATGATTGAATTTGCACATTTGTTAGAAATTGACAGTTTGATAGATAAACTGAGCCAGATTTCCTAAAATTGAAGGATGGAGAATTTGACAGTATGGTTAATGCGGAGTTTCGGCATAACTGTACATCCAAATATGTTGCTGGAAATTAAGAATTGATAGATATACAGAGAACTTGATTTGCTGATAAAGAGAGCAGCTCAGAAAGTTTAGGTTCAGGTGATTGCAGTAAATAGAGATATTTTGTTCAAAGGCAACAAAAAGTAATCGAAATAGAGTTTGATGGAAATGGAGAAACATTCAGGCAGGGAGCAAAAGCTACGAGAAGGAAATTTCAGGAAAGTTGTAAATGAAACACGTATGGGCAATGAGAAATATTGCCAGGTAGAGAAAATGCTTCAATTTGCTCAATTGCTAGAAATTGAGACTTGGATAGACAGAGAACAAGTTTTGCTGAAACTGAAGGAAATGGTGAAATTGAACTTGTGGTGCAAACTGAAAATGTGCAATCGAGTTCACTCTAACAACTTGAACGTATTGAGAATTTTATAGAAACAGGGAACTACATTTGCTGAAAAATTTAGAAGATGATAAATTCAAGGTTGAGCTGAATGATAACTGGATCGAAAGGTGCTGTATCTTAGAATTAGTGCAACTTCTTAAGATAGACAGTACACATTAATGAAGATAACGGTTTTGATGGAAATTAATAAACTTTTACCTTCAGAGAAGGAGCAGCTTGTCCAAACAGCGAGGTTGAGGGAAATGAAGCATTTTGCGCCTGTGGGGAATGAGAAATATCTGCAGCGTCACAAAATGCTTGAATTTGCGCAAGTGTTAGAAATTGACAGTTTGATAGATACAGTGAGCCAGGTTTCCTAAAATTAAAGGATGGCGAATTTGACAAAACTTTGTATGCGGTGTATCTGTATTTGTGCTCAACCTAATATGTTGCTGGAAATTAAGTATTGATATATACAGAGAACTTGATTTGCTGATCAAGAGAGAACCTCATAAATGTTAAGTTCAGGTGAAAGAATTTTAGCTGGACAAGGGTGATTTCTGGAAATAGAGACATTTATGTTGATAGGCAACAGAAAGTAATCGATATAGAGAGTTTGATGGAAATGGAGAAACGTGTACATTCAGGGAGAGAGCAAAAGCTACGAGCTGGAAATTTAAGGAAAATTGGAAAAGTAACACGAATGGGCAAAGAGAAATCTTGCCAGATAGAGAAAATGCTCCAATATGCTCAATAGCTAGAAAATGAGACTTGGATAGATACAGAGAACAAAGTTTGCTGAAACTGAAGGAAATGGTGAAATTGAAGTTCTCTTGAATGGGGAGAACCTGCAAACGAGTTCACTCTAACAAATTGCAGGTATTGAGAATCTTACAGAAACAGAGAAATACATTTGCTGAAAAATTTAGATATTGAAAATTGAAGTTTGTGCTGATTCGAAATGTGGTTCGAAATGTGGTGTACGTTGGAATTAGTGAACCATCTTTCAATAGGCATGAGACAATAATGAAAATAAGGGAGTTGATTGTAACTAATCAACTTTTACATTCAGAGAAAGTGCAGCTTGTACAAATGCAAAGTTGAGGGAAATGAGGCTCTTTGCGAACATGGGGATTGAGAAATTTCTGCAGCGTCACAAAATGATTGAATTTGCACATTTGTTAGAAATTGACAGTTTGATAGATAAACTGAGCCAGATTTCCTAAAATTGAAGGATGGAGAATTTGACAGTACGGTTAATGCGGAGTTTTGGCATAACCGTACATCCAAATATGTTGCTGGAAATTAAGAATTGATAGATATACAGAGAACTTGATTTGCTGATAAAGAGAGCAGCTCAGAAATTTTAGGTTCAGGTGATTGCAGTAAATAGAGATATTTTGTTCAAAGGCAACAAAAAGTAATCGAAATAGAGTTTGATGGAAATGGAGAAACATTCAGGCAGGGAGCAAAAGCTACGAGAAGGAAATTTCAGGAAAATTGGAAATGAAACACGTATGGGCAATGAGAAATATTGCCAGGTAGAGAAAATGCTTCAATTTGCTCAATTGCTAGAAATTGAGACTTGGATAGACAGAGAACAAGTTTTGCTGAAACTGAAGGAAATGGTGAAATTGAACTTGTGGTGCATCCTGAAAATGTGCAATCGAGTTCACTCCAACAAATTGAACGTATTGAGAATTTTATAGAAACAGGGAACTACATTTGCTGAAAAATTTAGAAGATGATAAATTCAAGGTTGAGCTGAATGATAACTGGATCGAAAGGTGCTGTATCTTAGAATTAGTGCAACTTCTTAAGATAGACAGTACACATTAATGAGGATAACGATTTTGATGGAAATTAATAAACTTTTACCTTCAGAGAAGGAGCAGCTTGTCCAAACAGCGAGGTTGAGGGAAATGAAGCATTTTGCGCCTGTGGGGAATGAGAAATATCTGCAGCGTCACAAAATGCTTGAATTTGCGCAAGTGTTAGAAATTGACAGTTTGATAGATAGGTTTGATGAGCCAGGTTTCCTAAAATTAAAGGATGGCGAATTTGACAAAACCTTGTATGCGGTGTATCTGTATTTGTGCTCAACCTAATATGTTGCTGGAAATTAAGTATTGATATATACAGAAAAATTGATTTGCTGATCAAGAGAGAACCTCATAAATGTTAAGTTCAGGTGAAAGAATTTTAGCTGGACAAGGGTGATTTCTGTAAATAGAGACATTTATGTTGATAGGCAACAGAAAGTAATCGATATAGAGAGTTTGATGGAAATGGAGAAACGTGTACATTCAGGGAGGGAGCAAAAGCTACGAGCTGGAAATTTAAGGAAAATTGGAAAAGTAACACGAATGGGCAAAGAGAAATATTGCCAGATAGAGAAAATGCTCCAATATGCTCAATAGCTAGAAAATGAGACTTGGATAGATACAGAGAACAAAGTTTGCTGAAACTGAAGGAAATGGTGAAATTGAAGTTCTCTTGAATGGGGAGAACCTGCAAACGAGTTCACTCTAACAAATTGCAGGTATTGAGAATCTTACAGAAACAGAGAAATACATTTGCTGAAAAATTTAGATATTGAAAATTGAAGTTTGTGCTGATTCAAAATGTGGATCGCAATGTGGTGTACGTTGGAATTAGTGAAACATCTTTCAATAGGCATGAGACAATAATGAAAATAAGGGAGTTGATTGCAACTAATCAACTTTTACATTCAGAGAAAGTGCAGCTTGTACAAATGCAAAGTTGAGGGAAATGAGGCTCTTTGGGAACATGGAGATTGAGAAATATCTGCAGCGTCACAAAATGATTGAATTTGCACATTTGTTAGAAATTGACAGTTTGATAGATAAACTGAGCCAGATTTCCTAAAATTGAAGGATGGAGAATTTGACAGTACGGTTAATGCGGAGTTTCGGCATAACTGTACATCCAAATATGTTGCTGGAAATTAAGAATTGATAGATATACAGAGAACTTGATTTGCTGATAAAGAGAGCAGCTCAGAAATTTTAGGTTCAGGTGATTGCAGTAAATAGAGATATTTTGTTCAAAGGCAACAAAAAGTAATCGAAATAGAGTTTGATGGAAATGGAGAAACATTCAGGCAGGGAGCAAAAGCTACGAGAAGGAAATTTCAGGAAAGTTGGAAATGAAACACGTATGGGCAATGAGAAATATTGCCAGGTAGAGAAAATGCTTCAATTTGCTCAATTGCTAGAAATTGAGACTTGGATAGACAGAGAACAAGTTTTGCTGAAACTGAAGGAAATGGTGAAATTGAACTTGTGGTGCAAACTGAAAATGTGCAATCGAGTTCACTCTAACAAATTGAACGTATTCAGAATTTTATAGAAACAGGGAACTACATTTGCTGAAAAATTTAGAAGATGATAAATTCAAGGTTGAGCTGAATGATAACTGGATCGAAAGGTGCTGTATCTTAGAATTAGTGCAACTTCTTAAGATAGACAGTACACATTAATGAGGATAACGATTTTGATGGAAATTAATAAACTTTTACCTTCAGAGAAGGAGCAGCTTGTCCAAACAGCGAGGTTGAGGGAAATGAAGCATTTTGCGCCTGTGGGGAATGAGAAATATCTGCAGCGTCACAAAATGCTTGAATTTGCGCAAGTGTTAGAAATTGACAGTTTGATAGATACAGTGAGCCAGGTTTCCTAAAATTAAAGGATGGCGAATTTGACAAAACTTTGTATGCGGTGTATCTGTATTTGTGCTCAACCTAATATGTTGCTGGAAATTAAGTATTGATATATACAGAGAACTTGATTTGCTGATCAAGAGAGAACCTCATAAATGTTAAGTTCAGGTGAAAGAATTTTAGCTGGACAAGGGTGATTTCTGGAAATAGAGACATTTATGTTGATAGGCAACAGAAAGTAATCGATATAGAGAGTTTGATGGAAATGGAGAAACGTGTACATTCAGGGAGGGAGCAAAAGCTACGAGCTGGAAATTTAAGGAAAATTGGAAAAGTAACACGAATGGGCAAAGAGAAATCTTGCCAGATAGAGAAAATGCTCCAATATGCTCAATAGCTAGAAAATGAGACTTGGATAGATACAGAGAACAAAGTTTGCTGAAACTGAAGGAAATGGTGAAATTGAAGTTCTCTTGAATGGGGAGAACCTGCAAACGAGTTCACTCTAACAAATTGCAGGTATTGAGAATCTTACAGAAACAGAGAAATACATTTGCTGAAAAATTTAGATATTGAAAATTGAAGTTTGTGCTGATTCAAAATGTGGATCGAAATGTGGTGTACGTTGGAATTAGTGAAACATCTTTCAATAGGCATGAGACAATAATGAAAATAAGGGAGTTGATTGCAACTAATCAACTTTTACATTCAGAGAAAGTGCAGCTTGTACAAATGCAAAGTTGAGGGAAATGAGGCTCTTTGGGAACATGGGGATTGAGAAATATCTGCAGCGTCACAAAATGATTGAATTTGCACATTTGTTAGAAATTGACAGTTTGATAGATAAACTGAGCCAGATTTCCTAAAATTGAAGGATGGAGAATTTGACAGTACGGTTAATGCGGAGTTTCGGCATAACTGTACATCCAAATATGTTGCTGGAAATTAAGAATTGATAGATATACAGAGAACTTGATTTGCTGATAAAGAGAGCAGCTCAGAAATTTTAGGTTCAGGTGATTGCAGTAAATAGAGATATTTTGTTCAAAGGCAACAAAAAGTAATCGAAATAGAGTTTGATGGAAATGGAGAAACATTCAGGCAGGGAGCAAAAGCTACGAGAAGGAAATTTCAGGAAAGTTGGAAATGAAACACGTATGGGCAATGAGAAATATTGCCAGGTAGAGAAAATGCTTCAATTTGCTCAATTGCTAGAAATTGAGACTTGGATAGACAGAGAACAAGTTTTGCTGAAACTGAAGGAAATGGTGAAATTGAACTTGTGGTGCAAACTGAAAATGTGCAATCGAGTTCACTCTAACAAATTGAACGTATTCAGAATTTTATAGAAACAGGGAACTACATTTGCTGAAAAATTTAGAAGATGATAAATTCAAGGTTGAGCTGAATGATAACTGGATCGAAAGGTGCTGTATCTTAGAATTAGTGCAACTTCTTAAGATAGACAGTACACATTAATGAGGATAACGATTTTGATGGAAATTAATAAACTTTTACCTTCAGAGAAGGAGCAGCTTGTCCAAACAGCGAGGTTGAGGGAAATGAAGCATTTTGCGCCTGTGGGGAATGAGAAATATCTGCAGCGTCACAAAATGCTTGAATTTGCGCAAGTGTTAGAAATTGACAGTTTGATAGATAGGTTTGATGAGCCAGGTTTCCTAAAATTAAAGGATGGCGAATTTGACAAAACTTTGTATGCGGTGTATCTGTATTTGTGCTCAACCTAATATGTTGCTGGAAATTAAGTATTGATATATACAGAGAACTTGATTTGCTGATCAAGAGAGAACCTCATAAATGTTAAGTTCAGGTGAAAGAATTTTAGCTGGACAAGGGTGATTTCTGGAAATAGAGACATTTATGTTGATAGGCAACAGAAAGTAATCGATATAGAGAGTTTGATGGAAATGGAGAAACGTGTACATTCAGGGAGGGAGCAAAAGCTACGAGCTGGAAATTTAAGGAAAATTGGAAAAGTAACACGAATGGGCAAAGAGAAATATTGCCAGATAGAGAAAATGCTCCAATATGCTCAATAGCTAGAAAATGAGACTTGGATAGATACAGAGAACAAAGTTTGCTGAAACTGAAGGAAATGGTGAAATTGAAGTTCTCTTGAATGGGGAGAACCTGCAAACGAGTTCACTCTAACAAATTGCAGGTATTGAGAATCTTACAGAAACAGAGAAATACATTTGCTGAAAAATTTAGATATTGAAAATTGAAGTTTGTGCTGATTCAAAATGTGGATCGAAATGTGGTGTACGTTGGAATTAGTGAAACATCTTTCAATAGGCATGAGACAATAATGAAAATAAGGGAGTTGATTGCAACTAATCAACTTTTACATTCAGAGAAAGTGCAGCTTGTACAAATGCAAAGTTGAGGGAAATGAGGCTCTTTGGGAACATGGGGATTGAGAAATATCTGCAGCGTCACAAAATGATTGAATTTGCACATTTGTTAGAAATTGACAGTTTGATAGATAAACTGAGCCAGATTTCCTAAAATTGAAGGATGGAGAATTTGACAGTACGGTTAATGCGGAGTTTCGGCATAACTGTACATCCAAATATGTTGCTGGAAATTAAGAATTGATAGATATACAGAGAACTTGATTTGCTGATAAAGAGAGCAGCTCAGAAATTTTAGGTTCAGGTGATTGCAGTAAATAGAGATATTTTGTTCAAAGGCAACAAAAAGTAATCGAAATAGAGTTTGATGGAAATGGAGAAACATTCAGGCAGGGAGCAAAAGCTACGAGAAGGAAATTTCAGGAAAGTTGGAAATGAAACACGTATGGGCAATGAGAAATATTGCCAGGTAGAGAAAATGCTTCAATTTGCTCAATTGCTAGAAATTGAGACTTGGATAGACAGAGAACAAGTTTTGCTGAAACTGAAGGAAATGGTGAAATTGAACTTGTGGTGCAAACTGAAAATGTGCAATCGAGTTCACTCTAACAAATTGAACGTATTCAGAATTTTATAGAAACAGGGAACTACATTTGCTGAAAAATTTAGAAGATGATAAATTCAAGGTTGAGCTGAATGATAACTGGATCGAAAGGTGCTGTATCTTAGAATTAGTGCAACTTCTTAAGATAGACAGTACACATTAATGAGGATAACGATTTTGATGGAAATTAATAAACTTTTACCTTCAGAGAAGGAGCAGCTTGTCCAAACAGCGAGGTTGAGGGAAATGAAGCATTTTGCGCCTGTGGGGAATGAGAAATATCTGCAGCGTCACAAAATGCTTGAATTTGCGCAAGTGTTAGAAATTGACAGTTTGATAGATACAGTGAGCCAGGTTTCCTAAAATTAAAGGATGGCGAATTTGACAAAACTTTGTATGCGGTGTATCTGTATTTGTGCTCAACCTAATATGTTGCTGGAAATTAAGTATTGATATATACAGAGAACTTGATTTGCTGATCAAGAGAGAACCTCATAAATGTTAAGTTCAGGTGAAAGAATTTTAGCTGGACAAGGGTGATTTCTGGAAATAGAGACATTTATGTTGATAGGCAACAGAAAGTAATCGATATAGAGAGTTTGATGGAAATGGAGAAACGTGTACATTCAGGGAGGGAGCAAAAGCTACGAGCTGGAAATTTAAGGAAAATTGGAAAAGTAACACGAATGGGCAAAGAGAAATATTGCCAGATAGAGAAAATGCTCCAATATGCTCAATAGCTAGAAAATGAGACTTGGATAGATACAGAGAACAAAGTTTGCTGAAACTGAAGGAAATGGTGAAATTGAAGTTCTCTTGAATGGGGAGAACCTGCAAACGAGTTCACTCTAACAAATTGCAGGTATTGAGAATCTTACAGAAACAGAGAAATACATTTGCTGAAAAATTTAGATATTGAAAATTGAAGTTTGTGCTGATTCAAAATGTGGATCGAAATGTGGTGTACGTTGGAATTAGTGAAACATCTTTCAATAGGCATGAGACAATAATGAAAATAAGGGAGTTGATTGCAACTAATCAACTTTTACATTCAGAGAAAGTGCAGCTTGTACAAATGCAAAGTTGAGGGAAATGAGGCTCTTTGGGAACATGGGGATTGAGAAATATCTGCAGCGTCACAAAATGATTGAATTTGCACATTTGTTAGAAATTGACAGTTTGATAGATAAACTGAGCCAGATTTCCTAAAATTGAAGGATGGAGAATTTGACAGTACGGTTAATGCGGAGTTTCGGCATAACTGTACATCCAAATATGTTGCTGGAAATTAAGAATTGATAGATATACAGAGAACTTGATTTGCTGATAAAGAGAGCAGCTCAGAAATTTTAGGTTCAGGTGATTGCAGTAAATAGAGATATTTTGTTCAAAGGCAACAAAAAGTAATCGAAATAGAGTTTGATGGAAATGGAGAAACATTCAGGCAGGGAGCAAAAGCTACGAGAAGGAAATTTCAGGAAAGTTGGAAATGAAACACGTATGGGCAATGAGAAATATTGCCAGGTAGAGAAAATGCTTCAATTTGCTCAATTGCTAGAAATTGAGACTTGGATAGACAGAGAACAAGTTTTGCTGAAACTGAAGGAAATGGTGAAATTGAACTTGTGGTGCAAACTGAAAATGTGCAATCGAGTTCACTCTAACAAATTGAACGTATTCAGAATTTTATAGAAACAGGGAACTACATTTGCTGAAAAATTTAGAAGATGATAAATTCAAGGTTGAGCTGAATGATAACTGGATCGAAAGGTGCTGTATCTTAGAATTAGTGCAACTTCTTAAGATAGACAGTACACATTAATGAGGATAACGATTTTGATGGAAATTAATAAACTTTTACCTTCAGAGAAGGAGCAGCTTGTCCAAACAGCGAGGTTGAGGGAAATGAAGCATTTTGCGCCTGTGGGGAATGAGAAATATCTGCAGCGTCACAAAATGCTTGAATTTGCGCAAGTGTTAGAAATTGACAGTTTGATAGATAGGTTTGATGAGCCAGGTTTCCTAAAATTAAAGGATGGCGAATTTGACAAAACTTTGTATGCGGTGTATCTGTATTTGTGCTCAACCTAATATGTTGCTGGAAATTAAGTATTGATATATACAGAGAACTTGATTTGCTGATCAAGAGAGAACCTCATAAATGTTAAGTTCAGGTGAAAGAATTTTAGCTGGACAAGGGTGATTTCTGGAAATAGAGACATTTATGTTGATAGGCAACAGAAAGTAATCGATATAGAGAGTTTGATGGAAATGGAGAAACGTGTACATTCAGGGAGGGAGCAAAAGCTACGAGCTGGAAATTTAAGGAAAATTGGAAAAGTAACACGAATGGGCAAAGAGAAATCTTGCCAGATCGAGAAAATGCTCCAATATGCTCAATAGCTAGAAAATGAGACTTGGATAGAAAAAGAGAACAATGTTTGCTGAAACTGAAGGAAATGGTGAAATTGAAGTTCTCTTGAATGGGGAGAACCTGCAAACGAGTTCACTCTAACAAATTGCAGGTATTGAGAATCTTACAGAAACAGAGAAATACATTTGCTGAAAAATTTAGATATTGAAAATTGAAGTTTGTGCTGATTCAAAATGTGGATCGAAATGTGGTGTACGTTGGAATTAGTGAAACATCTTTCAATAGGCATGAGACAATAATGAAAATAAGGGAGTTGATTGCAACTAATCAACTTTTACATTCAGAGAAAGTGCAGCTTGTACAAATGCAAAGTTGAGGGAAATGAGGCTCTTTGGGAACATGGGGATTGAGAAATATCTGCAGCGTCACAAAATGATTGAATTTGCACATTTGTTAGAAATTGACAGTTTGATAGATAAACTGAGCCAGATTTCCTAAAATTGAAGGATGGAGAATTTGACAGTACGGTTAATGCGGAGTTTCGGCATAACCTGTACATCCAAATATGTTGCTGGAAATTAAGAATTGATAGATATACAGAGAACTTGATTTGCTGATAAAGAGAGCAGCTCAGAAATTTTAGGTTCAGGTGATTGCAGTAAATAGAGATATTTTGTTCAAAGGCAACAAAAAGTAATCGAAATAGAGTTTGATGGAAATGGAGAAACATTCAGGCAGGGAGCAAAAGCTACGAGAAGGAAATTTCAGGAAAGTTGGAAATGAAACACGTATGGGCAATGAGAAATATTGCCAGGTAGAGAAAATGCTTCAATTTGCTCAATTGCTAGAAATTGAGACTTGGATAGACAGAGAACAAGTTTTGCTGAAACTGAAGGAAATGGTGAAATTGAACTTGTGGTGCAAACTGAAAATGTGCAATCGAGTTCACTCTAACAAATTGAACGTATTCAGAATTTTATAGAAACAGGGAACTACATTTGCTGAAAAATTTAGAAGATGATAAATTCAAGGTTGAGCTGAATGATAACTGGATCGAAAGGTGCTGTATCTTAGAATTAGTGCAACTTCTTAAGATAGACAGTACACATTAATGAGGATAACGATTATGATGGAAATTAATAAACTTTTACCTTCAGAGAAGGAGCAGCTTGTCCAAACAGCGAGGTTGAGGGAAATGAAGCATTTTGCGCCTGTGGGGAATGAGAAATATCTGCAGCGTCACAAAATGCTTGAATTTGCGCAAGTGTTAGAAATTGACAGTTTGATAGATAGGTTTGATGAGCCAGGTTTCCTAAAATTAAAGGATGGCGAATTTGACAAAACTTTGTATGCGGTGTATCTGTATTTGTGCTCAACCTAATATGTTGCTGGAAATTAAGTATTGATATATACAGAGAACTTGATTTGCTGATCAAGAGAGAACCTCATAAATGTTAAGTTCAGGTGAAAGAATTTTAGCTGGACAAGGGTGATTTCTGGAAATAGAGACATTTATGTTGATAGGCAACAGAAAGTAATCGATATAGAGAGTTTGATGGAAATGGAGAAACGTGTACATTCAGGGAGGGAGCAAAAGCTACGAGCTGGAAATTTAAGGAAAATTGGAAAAGTAACACGAATGGGCAAAGAGAAATCTTGCCAGATAGAGAAAATGCTCCAATATGCTCAATAGCTAGAAAATGAGACTTGGATAGAAAAAGAGAACAATGTTTGCTGAAACTGAAGGAAATGGTGAAATTGAAGTTCTCTTGAATGGGGAGAACCTGCAAACGAGTTCACTCTAACAAATTGCAGGTATTGAGAATCTTACAGAAACAGAGAAATACATTTGCTGAAAAATTTAGATATTGAAAATTGAAGTTTGTGCTGATTCAAAATGTGGATCGAAATGTGGTGTACGTTGGAATTAGTGAAACATCTTTCAATAGGCATGAGACAATAATGAAAATAAGGGAGTTGATTGCAACTAATCAACTTTTACATTCAGAGAAAGTGCAGCTTGTACAAATGCAAAGTTGAGGGAAATGAGGCTCTTTGGGAACATGGGGATTGAGAAATATCTGCAGCGTCACAAAATGATTGAATTTGCACATTTGTTAGAAATTGACAGTTTGATAGATAAACTGAGCCAGATTTCCTAAAATTGAAGGATGGAGAATTTGACAGTACGGTTAATGCGGAGTTTCGGCATAACTGTACATCCAAATATGTTGCTGGAAATTAAGAATTGATAGATATACAGAGAACTTGATTTGCTGATAAAGAGAGCAGCTCAGAAATTTTAGGTTCAGGTGATTGCAGTAAATAGAGATATTTTGTTCAAAGGCAACAAAAAGTAATCGAAATAGAGTTTGATGGAAATGGAGAAACATTCAGGCAGGGAGCAAAAGCTACGAGAAGGAAATTTCAGGAAAGTTGGAAATGAAACACGTATGGGCAATGAGAAATATTGCCAGGTAGAGAAAATGCTTCAATTTGCTCAATTGCTAGAAATTGAGACTTGGATAGACAGAGAACAAGTTTTGCTGATACTGAAGGAAATGGTGAAATTGAACTTGTGGTGCAAACTGAAAATGTGCAATCGAGTTCACTCTAACAAATTGAACGTATTCAGAATTTTATAGAAACAGGGAACTACATTTGCTGAAAAATTTAGAAGATGATAAATTCAAGGTTGAGCTGAATGATAACTGGATCGAAAGGTGCTGTATCTTAGAATTAGTGCAACTTCTTAAGATAGACAGTACACATTAATGAGGATAACGATTATGATGGAAATTAATAAACTTTTACCTTCAGAGAAGGAGCAGCTTGTCCAAACAGCGAGGTTGAGGGAAATGAAGCATTTTGCGCCTGTGGGGAATGAGAAATATCTGCAGCGTCACAAAATGCTTGAATTTGCGCAAGTGTTAGAAATTGACAGTTTGATAGATAGGTTTGATGAGCCAGGTTTCCTAAAATTAAAGGATGGCGAATTTGACAAAACTTTGTATGCGGTGTATCTGTATTTGTGCTCAACCTAATATGTTGCTGGAAATTAAGTATTGATATATACAGAGAACTTGATTTGCTGATCAAGAGAGAACCTCATAAATGTTAAGTTCAGGTGAAAGAATTTTAGCTGGACAAGGGTGATTTCTGGAAATAGAGACATTTATGTTGATAGGCAACAGAAAGTAATCGATATAGAGAGTTTGATGGAAATGGAGAAACGTGTACATTCAGGGAGGGAGCAAAAGCTACGAGCTGGAAATTTAAGGAAAATTGGAAAAGTAACACGAATGGGCAAAGAGAAATCTTGCCAGATAGAGAAAATGCTCCAATATGCTCAATAGCTAGAAAATGAGACTTGGATAGAAAAAGAGAACAATGTTTGCTGAAACTGAAGGAAATGGTGAAATTGAAGTTCTCTTGAATGGGGAGAACCTGCAAACGAGTTCACTCTAACAAATTGCAGGTATTGAGAATCTTACAGAAACAGAGAAATACATTTGCTGAAAAATTTAGATATTGAAAATTGAAGTTTGTGCTGATTCAAAATGTGGATCGAAATGTGGTGTACGTTGGAATTAGTGAAACATCTTTCAATAGGCATGAGACAATAATGAAAATAAGGGAGTTGATTGCAACTAATCAACTTTTACATTCAGAGAAAGTGCAGCTTGTACAAATGCAAAGTTGAGGGAAATGAGGCTCTTTGGGAACATGGGGATTGAGAAATATCTGCAGCGTCACAAAATGATTGAATTTGCACATTTGTTAGAAATTGACAGTTTGATAGATAAACTGAGCCAGATTTCCTAAAATTGAAGGATGGAGAATTTGACAGTACGGTTAATGCGGAGTTTCGGCATAACTGTACATCCAAATATGTTGCTGGAAATTAAGAATTGATAGATATACAGAGAACTTGATTTGCTGATAAAGAGAGCAGCTCAGAAATTTTAGGTTCAGGTGATTGCAGTAAATAGAGATATTTTGTTCAAAGGCAACAAAAAGTAATCGAAATAGAGTTTGATGGAAATGGAGAAACATTCAGGCAGGGAGCAAAAGCTACGAGAAGGAAATTTCAGGAAAGTTGGAAATGAAACACGTATGGGCAATGAGAAATATTGCCAGGTAGAGAAAATGCTTCAATTTGCTCAATTGCTAGAAATTGAGACTTGGATAGACAGAGAACAAGTTTTGCTGATACTGAAGGAAATGGTGAAATTGAACTTGAGGTGCAAACTGAAAATGTGCAATCGAGTTCACTCTAACAAATAGAACGTATTCAGAATTTTATAGAAACAGGGAACTACATTTGCTGAAAAATTTAGAAGATGATAAATTCAAGGTTGAGCTGAATGATAACTGGATCGAAAGGTGCTGTATCTTAGAATTAGTGCAACTTCTTAAGATAGACAGTACACATTAATGAGGATAACGATTATGATGGAAATTAATAAACTTTTACCTTCAGAGAAGGAGCAGCTTGTCCAAACAGCGAGGTTGAGGGAAATGAAGCATTTTGCGCCTGTGGGGAATGAGAAATATCTGCAGCGTCACAAAATGCTTGAATTTGCGCAAGTGTTAGAAATTGACAGTTTGATAGATAGGTTTGATGAGCCAGGTTTCCTAAAATTAAAGGATGGCGAATTTGACAAAACTTTGTATGCGGTGTATCTGTATTTGTGCTCAACCTAATATGTTGCTGGAAATTAAGTATTGATATATACAGAGAACTTGATTTGCTGATCAAGAGAGAACCTCATAAATGTTCAGTTCAGGTGAAAGAATTTTAGCTGGACAAGGGTGATTTCTGGAAATAGAGACATTTATGTTGATAGGCAACAGAAAGTAATCGATATAGAGAGTTTGATGGAAATGGAGAAACGTGTACATTCAGGGAGGGAGCAAAAGCTACGAGCTGGAAATTTAAGGAAAATTGGAAAAGTAACACGAATGGGCAAAGAGAAATCTTGCCAGATAGAGAAAATGCTCCAATATGCTCAATAGCTAGAAAATGAGACTTGGATAGAAAAAGAGAACAATGTTTGCTGAAACTGAAGGAAATGGTGAAATTGAAGTTCTCTTGAATGGGGAGAACCTGCAAACGAGTTCACTCTAACAAATTGCAGGTATTGAGAATCTTACAGAAACAGAGAAATACATTTGCTGAAAAATTTAGATATTGAAAATTGAAGTTTGTGCTGATTCAAAATGTGGATCGAAATGTGGTGTACGTTGGAATTAGTGAAACATCTTTCAATAGGCATGAGACAATAATGAAAATAAGGGAGTTGATTGCAACTAATCAACTTTTACATTCAGAGAAAGTGCAGCTTGTACAAATGCAAAGTTGAGGGAAATGAGGCTCTTTGGGAACATGGGGATTGAGAAATATCTGCAGCGTCACAAAATGATTGAATTTGCACATTTGTTAGAAATTGACAGTTTGATAGATAAACTGAGCCAGATTTCCTAAAATTGAAGGATGGAGAATTTGACAGTACGGTTAATGCGGAGTTTCGGCATAACTGTACATCCAAATATGTTGCTGGAAATTAAGAATTGATAGATATACAGAGAACTTGATTTGCTGATAAAGAGAGCAGCTCAGAAATTTTAGGTTCAGGTGATTGCAGTAAATAGAGATATTTTGTTCAAAGGCAACAAAAAGTAATCGAAATAGAGTTTGATGGAAATGGAGAAACATTCAGGCAGGGAGCAAAAGCTACGAGAAGGAAATTTCAGGAAAGTTGGAAATGAAACACGTATGGGCAATGAGAAATATTGCCAGGTAGAGAAAATGCTTCAATTTGCTCAATTGCTAGAAATTGAGACTTGGATAGACAGAGAACAAGTTTTGCTGAAACTGAAGGAAATGGTGAAATTGAACTTGTGGTGCAAACTGAAAATGTGCAATCGAGTTCACTCTAACAAATTGAACGTATTCAGAATTTTATAGAAACAGGGAACTACATTTGCTGAAAAATTTAGAAGATGATAAATTCAAGGTTGAGCTGAATGATAACTGGATCGAAAGGTGCTGTATCTTAGAATTAGTGCAACTTCTTAAGATAGACAGTACACATTAATGAGGATAACGATTATGATGGAAATTAATAAACTTTTACCTTCAGAGAAGGAGCAGCTTGTCCAAACAGCGAGGTTGAGGGAAATGAAGCATTTTGCGCCTGTGGGGAATGAGAAATATCTGCAGCGTCACAAAATGCTTGAATTTGCGCAAGTGTTAGAAATTGACAGTTTGATAGATACAGTGAGCCAGGTTTCCTAAAGTTAAAGGATGGCGAATTTGACAAAACTTTGTATGCGGAATATCTGTATTTGTGCTCAACCTAATATGTTGCTGGAAATTAAGTATTGATATATACAGAGAACTTGATTTGCTGATCAAGAGAGAACCTCATAAATGTTAAGTTCAGGTGAAAGAATTTTAGCTGGACAAGGGTGATTTCTGGAAATAGAGACATTTATGTTGATAGGCAACAGAAAGTAATCGATATAGAGAGTTTGATGGAAATGGAGAAACGTGTACATTCAGGGAGGGAGCAAAAGCTACGAGCTGGAAATTTAAGGAAAATTGGAAAAGTAACACGAATGGGCAAAGAGAAATCTTGCCAGATAGAGAAAATGCTCCAATATGCTCAATAGCTAGAAAATGAGACTTGGATAGATACAGAGAACAAAGTTTGCTGAAACTGAAGGAAATGGTGAAATTGAAGTTCTCTTGAATGGGGAGAACCTGCAAACGAGTTCACTCTAACAAATTGCAGGTATTGAGAATCTTACAGAAACAGAGAAATACATTTGCTGAAAAATTTAGATATTGAAAATTGAAGTTTGTGCTGATTCGAAATGTGGATCGAAATGTGGTGTACGTTGGAATTAGTGAAACATCTTTCAATAGGCATGAGACAATAATGAAAATAAGGGAGTTGATTGTAACTAATCAACTTTTACATTCAGAGAAAGTGCAGCTTGTACAAATGCAAAGTTGAGGGAAATGAGGCTCTTTGCGAACATGGGGATTGAGAAATATCTGCAGCGTCACAAAATGATTGAATTTGCACATTTGTTAGAAATTGACAGTTTGATAGATAAACTGAGCCAGATTTCCTAAAATTGAAGGATGGAGAATTTGACAGTACGGTTAATGCGGAGTTTCGGCATAACCGTACATCCAAATATGTTGCTGGAAATTAAGAATTGATAGATATACAGAGAACTTGATTTGCTGATAAAGAGAGCAGCTCAGAAATTTTAGGTTCAGGTGATTGCAGTAAATAGAGATATTTTGTTCAAAGGCAACAAAAAGTAATCGAAATAGAGTTTGATGGAAATGGAGAAACATTCAGGCAGGGAGCAAAAGCTACGAGAAGGAAATTTCAGGAAAGTTGGAAATGAAACACGTATGGGCAATGAGAAATATTGCCAGGTAGAGAAAATGCTTCAATTTGCTCAATTGCTAGAAATTGAGACTTGGATAGACAGAGAACAAGTTTTGCTGAAACTGAAGGAAATGGTGAAATTGAACTTGTGGTGCATCCTGAAAATGTGCAATCGAGTTCACTCTAACAAATTGAACGTATTCAGAATTTTATAGAAACAGGGAACTACATTTGCTGAAAAATTTAGAAGATGATAAATTCAAGGTTGAGCTGAATGATAACTGGATCGAAAGGTGCTGTATCTTAGAATTAGTGCAACTTCTTAAGATAGACAGTACACATTAATGAGGATAACGATTTTGATGGAAATTAATAAACTTTTACCTTCAGAGAAGGAGCAGCTTGTCCAAACAGCGAGGTTGAGGGAAATGAAGCATTTTGCGCCTGTGGGGAATGAGAAATATCTGCAGCGTCACAAAATGCTTGAATTTGCGCAAGTGTTAGAAATTGACAGTTTGATAGATAGGTTTGATGAGCCAGGTTTCCTAAAATTAAAGGATGGCGAATTTGACAAAACTTTGTATGCGGTGTATCTGTATTTGTGCTCAACCTAATATGTTGCTGGAAATTAAGTATTGATATATACAGAGAACTTGATTTGCTGATCAAGAGAGAACCTCATAAATGTTAAGTTCAGGTGAAAGAATTTTAGCTGGACAAGGGTGATTTCTGGAAATAGAGACATTTATGTTGATAGGCAACAGAAAGTAATCGATATAGAGAGTTTGATGGAAATGGAGAAACGTGTACATTCAGGGAGGGAGCAAAAGCTACGAGCTGGAAATTTAAGGAAAATTGGAAAAGTAACACGAATGGGCAAAGAGAAATCTTGCCAGATAGAGAAAATGCTCCAATATGCTCAATAGCTAGAAAATGAGACTTGGATAGATACAGAGAACAATGTTTGCTGAAACTGAAGGAAATGGTGAAATTGAAGTTCTCTTGAATGGGGAGAACCTGCAAACGAGTTCACTCTAACAAATTGCAGGTATTGAGAATCTTACAGAAACAGAGAAATACATTTGCTAAAAAATTTAGATATTGAAAATTGAAGTTTGTGCTGATTCAAATTGTGGATCGAAATGTGGTGTACGTTGGAATTAGTGAAACATCTTTCAATAGGCATGAGACAATAATGAAAATAAGGGAGTTGATTGCAACTAATCAACTTTTACATTCAGAGAAAGTGCAGCTTGTACAAATGCAAAGTTGAGGGAAATGAGGCTCTTTGGGAACATGGGGATTGAGAAATATCTGCAGCGTCACAAAATGATTGAATTTGCACATTTGTTAGAAATTGACAGTTTGATAGATAAACTGAGCCAGATTTCCTAAAATTGAAGAATGGAGAATTTGACAGTACGGTTAATGCGGAGTTACGGCATAACTGTACATCCAAATATGTTGCTGGAAATTAAGAATTGATAGATATACAGAGAACTTGATTTGCTGATAAAGAGAGCAGCTCAGAAATTTTAGGTTCAGGTGATTGCAGTAAATAGAGATATTTTGTTCAAAGGCAACAAAAAGTAATCGAAATAGAGTTTGATGGAAATGGAGAAACATTCAGGCAGGGAGCAAAAGCTACGAGAAGGAAATTTCAGGAAAGTTGGAAATGAAACACGTATGGGCAATGAGAAATATTGCCAGGTAGAGAAAATGCTTCAATTTGTTCAATTGCTAGAAATTGAGACTTGGATAGACAGAGAACAAGTTTTGCTGAAACTGAAGGAAATGGTGAAATTGAACTTGTGGTGCAATCTGAAAATGTGCAATCGAGTTCACTCTAACAAATTGAACGTATTGAGAATTTTATACAAACAGGGAACTACATTTGCTGAAAAATTTAGAAGATGATAAATTCAAGGTTGAGCTGAATGATAACTGGATCGAAAGGTGCTGTATCTTAGAATTAGTGCAACTTCTTAAGATAGACAGTACACATTAATGAGGATAACGATTATGATGGAAATTAATAAACTTTTACCTTCAGAGAAGGAGCAGCTTGTCCAAACAGCGAGGTTGAGGGAAATGAAGCATTTTGCGCCTGTGGGGAATGAGAAATATCTGCAGCGTCACAAAATGCTTGAATTTGCGCAAGTGTTAGAAATTGACAGTTTGATAGATAGGTTTGATGAGCCAGGTTTCCTAAAATTAAAGGATGGCGAATTTGACAAAACTTTGTATGCGGTGTATCTGTATTTGTGCTCAACCTAATATGTTGCTGGAAATTAAGTATTGATATATACAGAGAACTTGATTTGCTGATCAAGAGAGAACCTCATAAATGTTAAGTTCAGGTGAAAGAATTTTAGCTGGACAAGGGTGATTTCTGGAAATAGAGACATTTATGTTGATAGGCAACAGAAAGTAATCGATATAGAGAGTTTGATGGAAATGGAGAAACGTGTACATTCAGGGAGGGAGCAAAAGCTACGAGCTGGAAATTTAAGGAAAATTGGAAAAGTAACACGAATGGGCAAAGAGAAATCTTGCCAGATAGAGAAAATGCTCCAATATGCTCAATAGCTAGAAAATGAGACTTGGATAGATACAGAGAACAAAGTTTGCTGAAACTGAAGGAAATGGTGAAATTGAAGTTCTCTTGAATGGGGAGAACCTGCAAACGAGTTCACTCTAACAAATTGCAGGTATTGAGAATCTTACAGAAACAGAGAAATACATTTGCTGAAAAATTTAGATATTGAAAATTGAAGTTTGTGCTGATTCGAAATGTGGATCGAAATGTGGTGTACGTTGGAATTAGTGAAACATCTTTCAATAGGCATGAGACAATAATGAAAATAAGGGAGTTGATTGCAACTAATCAACTTTTACATTCAGAGAAAGTGCAGCTTGTACAAATGCAAAGTTGAGGGAAATGAGGCTCTTTGGGAACATGGGGATTGAGAAATATCTGCAGCGTCACAAAATGATTGAATTTGCACATTTGTTAGAAATTGACAGTTTGATAGATAAACTGAGCCAGATTTCCTAAAATTGAAGGATGGAGAATTTGACAGTACGGTTAATGCGGAGTTTCGGCATAACTGTACATCCAAATATGTTGCTGGAAATTAAGAATTGATAGATATACAGAGAACTTGATTTGCTGATAAAGAGAGCAGCTCAGAAATTTTAGGTTCAGGTGATTGCAGTAAATAGAGATATTTTGTTCAAAGGCAACAAAAAGTAATCGAAATAGAGTTTGATGGAAATGGAGAAACATTCAGGCAGGGAGCAAAAGCTACGAGAAGGAAATTTCAGGAAAGTTGGAAATGAAACACGTATGGGCAATGAGAAATATTGCCAGGTAGAGAAAATGCTTCAATTTGCTCAATTGCTAGAAATTGAGACTTGGATAGACAGAGAACAAGTTTTGCTGAAACTGAAGGAAATGGTGAAATTGAACTTGTGGTGCAAACTGAAAATGTGCAATCGAGTTCACTCTAACAAATTGAACGTATTCAGAATTTTATAGAAACAGGGAACTACATTTGCTGAAAAATTTAGAAGATGATAAATTCAAGGTTGAGCTGAATGATAACTGGATCGAAAGGTGCTGTATCTTAGAATTAGTGCAACTTCTTAAGATAGACAGTACACATTAATGAGGATAACGATTATGATGGAAATTAATAAACTTTTACCTTCAGAGAAGGAGCAGCTTGTCCAAACAGCGAGGTTGAGGGAAATGAAGCATTTTGCGCCTGTGGGGAATGAGAAATATCTGCAGCGTCACAAAATGCTTGAATTTGCGCAAGTGTTAGAAATTGACAGTTTGATAGATAGGTTTGATGAGCCAGGTTTCCTAAAATTAAAGGATGGCGAATTTGACAAAACTTTGTATGCGGTGTATCTGTATTTGTGCTCAACCTAATATGTTGCTGGAAATTAAGTATTGATATATACAGAGAACTTGATTTGCTGATCAAGAGAGAACCTCATAAATGTTAAGTTCAGGTGAAAGAATTTTAGCTGGACAAGGGTGATTTCTGGAAATAGAGACATTTATGTTGATAGGCAACAGAAAGTAATCGATATAGAGAGTTTGATGGAAATGGAGAAACGTGTACATTCAGGGAGGGAGCAAAAGCTACGAGCTGGAAATTTAAGGAAAATTGGAAAAGTAACACGAATGGGCAAAGAGAAATCTTGCCAGATAGAGAAAATGCTCCAATATGCTCAATAGCTAGAAAATGAGACTTGGATAGAAAAAGAGAACAATGTTTGCTGAAACTGAAGGAAATGGTGAAATTGAAGTTCTCTTGAATGGGGAGAACCTGCAAACGAGTTCACTCTAACAAATTGCAGGTATTGAGAATCTTACAGAAACAGAGAAATACATTTGCTGAAAAATTTAGATATTGAAAATTGAAGTTTGTGCTGATTCAAAATGTGGATCGAAATGTGGTGTACGTTGGAATTAGTGAAACATCTTTCAATAGGCATGAGACAATAATGAAAATAAGGGAGTTGATTGCAACTAATCAACTTTTACATTCAGAGAAAGTGCAGCTTGTACAAATGCAAAGTTGAGGGAAATGAGGCTCTTTGGGAACATGGGGATTGAGAAATATCTGCAGCGTCACAAAATGATTGAATTTGCACATTTGTTAGAAATTGACAGTTTGATAGATAAACTGAGCCAGATTTCCTAAAATTGAAGGATGGAGAATTTGACAGTACGGTTAATGCGGAGTTTCGGCATAACTGTACATCCAAATATGTTGCTGGAAATTAAGAATTGATAGATATACAGAGAACTTGATTTGCTGATAAAGAGAGCAGCTCAGAAATTTTAGGTTCAGGTGATTGCAGTAAATAGAGATATTTTGTTCAAAGGCAACAAAAAGTAATCGAAATAGAGTTTGATGGAAATGGAGAAACATTCAGGCAGGGAGCAAAAGCTACGAGAAGGAAATTTCAGGAAAGTTGGAAATGAAACACGTATGGGCAATGAGAAATATTGCCAGGTAGAGAAAATGCTTCAATTTGCTCAATTGCTAGAAATTGAGACTTGGATAGACAGAGAACAAGTTTTGCTGATACTGAAGGAAATGGTGAAATTGAACTTGTGGTGCAAACTGAAAATGTGCAATCGAGTTCACTCTAACAAATTGAACGTATTCAGAATTTTATAGAAACAGGGAACTACATTTGCTGAAAAATTTAGAAGATGATAAATTCAAGGTTGAGCTGAATGATAACTGGATCGAAAGGTGCTGTATCTTAGAATTAGTGCAACTTCTTAAGATAGACAGTACACATTAATGAGGATAACGATTATGATGGAAATTAATAAACTTTTACCTTCAGAGAAGGAGCAGCTTGTCCAAACAGCGAGGTTGAGGGAAATGAAGCATTTTGCGCCTGTGGGGAATGAGAAATATCTGCAGCGTCACAAAATGCTTGAATTTGCGCAAGTGTTAGAAATTGACAGTTTGATAGATAGGTTTGATGAGCCAGGTTTCCTAAAATTAAAGGATGGCGAATTTGACAAAACTTTGTATGCGGTGTATCTGTATTTGTGCTCAACCTAATATGTTGCTGGAAATTAAGTATTGATATATACAGAGAACTTGATTTGCTGATCAAGAGAGAACCTCATAAATGTTCAGTTCAGGTGAAAGAATTTTAGCTGGACAAGGGTGATTTCTGGAAATAGAGACATTTATGTTGATAGGCAACAGAAAGTAATCGATATAGAGAGTTTGATGGAAATGGAGAAACGTGTACATTCAGGGAGGGAGCAAAAGCTACGAGCTGGAAATTTAAGGAAAATTGGAAAAGTAACACGAATGGGCAAAGAGAAATCTTGCCAGATAGAGAAAATGCTCCAATATGCTCAATAGCTAGAAAATGAGACTTGGATAGAAAAAGAGAACAATGTTTGCTGAAACTGAAGGAAATGGTGAAATTGAAGTTCTCTTGAATGGGGAGAACCTGCAAACGAGTTCACTCTAACAAATTGCAGGTATTGAGAATCTTACAGAAACAGAGAAATACATTTGCTGAAAAATTTAGATATTGAAAATTGAAGTTTGTGCTGATTCAAAATGTGGATCGAAATGTGGTGTACGTTGGAATTAGTGAAACATCTTTCAATAGGCATGAGACAATAATGAAAATAAGGGAGTTGATTGCAACTAATCAACTTTTACATTCAGAGAAAGTGCAGCTTGTACAAATGCAAAGTTGAGGGAAATGAGGCTCTTTGGGAACATGGGGATTGAGAAATATCTGCAGCGTCACAAAATGATTGAATTTGCACATTTGTTAGAAATTGACAGTTTGATAGATAAACTGAGCCAGATTTCCTAAAATTGAAGGATGGAGAATTTGACAGTACGGTTAATGCGGAGTTTCGGCATAACTGTACATCCAAATATGTTGCTGGAAATTAAGAATTGATAGATATACAGAGAACTTGATTTGCTGATAAAGAGAGCAGCTCAGAAATTTTAGGTTCAGGTGATTGCAGTAAATAGAGATATTTTGTTCAAAGGCAACAAAAAGTAATCGAAATAGAGTTTGATGGAAATGGAGAAACATTCAGGCAGGGAGCAAAAGCTACGAGAAGGAAATTTCAGGAAAGTTGGAAATGAAACACGTATGGGCAATGAGAAATATTGCCAGGTAGAGAAAATGCTTCAATTTGCTCAATTGCTAGAAATTGAGACTTGGATAGACAGAGAACAAGTTTTGCTGAAACTGAAGGAAATGGTGAAATTGAACTTGTGGTGCAAACTGAAAATGTGCAATCGAGTTCACTCTAACAAATTGAACGTATTCAGAATTTTATAGAAACAGGGAACTACATTTGCTGAAAAATTTAGAAGATGATAAATTCAAGGTTGAGCTGAATGATAACTGGATCGAAAGGTGCTGTATCTTAGAATTAGTGCAACTTCTTAAGATAGACAGTACACATTAATGAGGATAACGATTATGATGGAAATTAATAAACTTTTACCTTCAGAGAAGGAGCAGCTTGTCCAAACAGCGAGGTTGAGGGAAATGAAGCATTTTGCGCCTGTGGGGAATGAGAAATATCTGCAGCGTCACAAAATGCTTGAATTTGCGCAAGTGTTAGAAATTGACAGTTTGATAGATAGGTTTGATGAGCCAGGTTTCCTAAAATTAAAGGATGGCGAATTTGACAAAACTTTGTATGCGGTGTATCTGTATTTGTGCTCAACCTAATATGTTGCTGGAAATTAAGTATTGATATATACAGAGAACTTGATTTGCTGATCAAGAGAGAACCTCATAAATGTTAAGTTCAGGTGAAAGAATTTTAGCTGGACAAGGGTGATTTCTGGAAATAGAGACATTTATGTTGATAGGCAACAGAAAGTAATCGATATAGAGAGTTTGATGGAAATGGAGAAACGTGTACATTCAGGGAGGGAGCAAAAGCTACGAGCTGGAAATTTAAGGAAAATTGGAAAAGTAACACGAATGGGCAAAGAGAAATCTTGCCAGATAGAGAAAATGCTCCAATATGCTCAATAGCTAGAAAATGAGACTTGGATAGATACAGAGAACAAAGTTTGCTGAAACTGAAGGAAATGGTGAAATTGAAGTTCTCTTGAATGGGGAGAACCTGCAAACGAGTTCACTCTAACAAATTGCAGGTATTGAGAATCTTACAGAAACAGAGAAATACATTTGCTGAAAAATTTAGATATTGAAAATTGAAGTTTGTGCTGATTCGAAATGTGGATCGAAATGTGGTGTACGTTGGAATTAGTGAAACATCTTTCAATAGGCATGAGACAATAATGAAAATAAGGGAGTTGATTGTAACTAATCAACTTTTACATTCAGAGAAAGTGCAGCTTGTACAAATGCAAAGTTGAGGGAAATGAGGCTCTTTGCGAACATGGGGATTGAGAAATATCTGCAGCGTCACAAAATGATTGAATTTGCACATTTGTTAGAAATTGACAGTTTGATAGATAAACTGAGCCAGATTTCCTAAAATTGAAGGATGGAGAATTTGACAGTACGGTTAATGCGGAGTTTCGGCATAACTGTACATCCAAATATGTTGCTGGAAATTAAGAATTGATAGATATACAGAGAACTTGATTTGCTGATAAAGAGAGCAGCTCAGAAATTTTAGGTTCAGGTGATTGCAGTAAATAGAGATATTTTGTTCAAAGGCAACAAAAAGTAATCGAAATAGAGTTTGATGGAAATGGAGAAACATTCAGGCAGGGAGCAAAAGCTACGAGAAGGAAATTTCAGGAAAGTTGGAAATGAAACACGTATGGGCAATGAGAAATATTGCCAGGTAGAGAAAATGCTTCAATTTGCTCAATTGCTAGAAATTGAGACTTGGATAGACAGAGAACAAGTTTTGCTGAAACTGAAGGAAATGGTGAAATTGAACTTGTGGTGCAAACTGAAAATGTGCAATCGAGTTCACTCTAACAAATTGAACGTATTGAGAATTTTATACAAACAGGGAACTACATTTGCTGAAAAATTTAGAAGATGATAAATTCAAGGTTGAGCTGAATGATAACTGGATCGAAAGGTGCTGTATCTTAGAATTAGTGCAACTTCTTAAGATAGACAGTACACATTAATGAGGATAACGATTTTGATGGAAATTAATAAACTTTTACCTTCAGAGAAGGAGCAGCTTGTCCAAACAGCGAGGTTGAGGGAAATGAAGCATTTTGCGCCTGTGGGGAATGAGAAATATCTGCAGCGTCACAAAATGCTTGAATTTGCGCAAGTGTTAGAAATTGACAGTTTGATAGATAGGTTTGATGAGCCAGGTTTCCTAAAATTAAAGGATGGCGAATTTGACAAAACTTTGTATGCGGTGTATCTGTATTTGTGCTCAACCTAATATGTTGCTGGAAATTAAGTATTGATATATACAGAGAACTTGATTTGCTGATCAAGAGAGAACCTCATAAATGTTAAGTTCAGGTGAAAGAATTTTAGCTGGACAAGGGTGATTTCTGGAAATAGAGACATTTATGTTGATAGGCAACAGAAAGTAATCGATATAGAGAGTTTGATGGAAATGGAGAAACGTGTACATTCAGGGAGGGAGCAAAAGCTACGAGCTGGAAATTTAAGGAAAATTGGAAAAGTAACACGAATGGGCAAAGAGAAATCTTGCCAGATAGAGAAAATGCTCCAATATGCTCAATAGCTAGAAAATGAGACTTGGATAGATACAGAGAACAAAGTTTGCTGAAACTGAAGGAAATGGTGAAATTGAAGTTCTCTTGAATGGGGAGAACCTGCAAACGAGTTCACTCTAACAAATTGCAGGTATTGAGAATCTTACAGAAACAGAGAAATACATTTGCTGAAAAATTTAGATATTGAAAATTGAAGTTTGTGCTGATTCGAAATGTGGATCGAAATGTGGTGTACGTTGGAATTAGTGAAACATCTTTCAATAGGCATGAGACAATAATGAAAATAAGGGAGTTGATTGTAACTAATCAACTTTTACATTCAGAGAAAGTGCAGCTTGTACAAATGCAAAGTTGAGGGAAATGAGGCTCTTTGTGAACATGGGGATTGAGAAATTTCTGCAGCGTCACAAAATGATTGAATTTGCACATTTGTTAGAAATTGACAGTTTGATAGATAAACTGAGCCAGATTTCCTAAAATTGAAGGATGGAGAATTTGACAGCACGGTTAATGCGGAGTTTTGGCATAACCGTACATCCAAATATGTTGCTGGAAATTAAGAATTGATAGATATACAGAGAACTTGATTTGCTGATAAAGAGAGCAGCTCAGAAATTTTAGGTTCAGGTGATTGCAGTAAATAGAGATATTTTGTTCAAAGGCAACAAAAAGTAATCGAAATAGAGTTTGATGGAAATGGAGAAACATTCAGGCAGGGAGCAAAATCTACGAGAAGGAAATTTCAGGAAAATTGGAAATGAAACACGTATGGGCAATGAGAAATATTGCCAGGTAGAGAAAATGCTTCAATTTGCTCAATTGCTAGAAATTGAGACTTGGATAGACAGAGAACAAGTTTTGCTGAAACTGATGGAAATGGTGAAATTGAACTTGTGGTGCAAACTGAAAATGTGCAATCGAGTTCACTCTAACAAATTGAACTTATTGAGAATTTTATAGAAACAGGGAACTACATTTGCTGAAAAATTTAGAAGATGATAAATTCAAGGTTGAGCTGAATGATAACTGGATCGAAAGGTGCTGTATCTTAGAATTAGTGCAACTTCTTAAGATAGACAGTACACATTAATGAGGATAACGATTTTGATGGAAATTAATAAACTTTTACCTTCAGAGAAGGAGCAGCTTGTCCAAACAGCGAGGTTGAGGGAAATGAAGCATTTTGCACCTGTGGGGAATGTGAAATATCTGCAGCGTCACAAAATGCTTGAATTTGCGCAAGTGTTAGAAATTGACAGTTTGATAGATAGGTTTGATGAGCCAGGTTTCCTAAAATTAAAGGATGGCGAATTTGACAAAACTTTGTATGCGGTGTATCTGTATTTGTGCTCAACCTAATATGTTGCTGGAAATTAAGTATTGATATATACAGAGAACTTGATTTGCTGATCAAGAGAGAACCTCATAAATGTTAAGTTCAGGTGAAAGAATTTTAGCTGGACAAGGGTGATTTCTGGAAATAGAGACATTTATGTTGATAGGCAACAGAAAGTAATCGATATAGAGAGTTTGATGGAAATGGAGAAACGTGTACATTCAGGGAGGGAGCAAAAGCTACGAGCTGGAAATTTAAGGAAAATTGGAAAAGTAACACGAATGGGCAAAGAGAAATCTCGCCAGATAGAGAAAATGCTCCAATATGCTCAATAGCTAGAAAATGAGACTTGGATAGATACAGAGAACAATGTTTGCTGAAACTGAAGGAAATGGTGAAATTGAAGTTCTCTTGAATGGGGAGAACCTGCAAACGAGTTCACTCTAACAAATTGCAGGTATTGAGAATCTTACAGAAACAGAGAAATACATTTGCTAAAAAATTTAGATATTGAAAATTGAAGTTTGTGCTGATTCAAATTGTGGATCGAAATGTGGTGTACGTTGGAATTAGTGAAACATCTTTCAATAGGCATGAGACAATAATGAAAATAAGGGAGTTGATTGCAACTAATCAACTTTTACATTCAGAGAAAGTGCAGCTTGTACAAATGCAAAGTTGAGGGAAATGAGGCTCTTTGGGAACATGGGGATTGAGAAATATCTGCAGCGTCACAAAATGATTGAATTTGCATATTTGTTAGAAATTGACAGTTTGATAGATAAACTGAGCCAGATTTCCTAAAATTGAAGGATGGAGAATTTGACAGTACGGTTAATGCGGAGTGTCCTCATCCAAATATGTTGCTGGAAATTAAGAATTGATAGATATACAGAGAACTTGATTTGCTGATAAAGAGAGCAGCTCAGAAATTTTAGGTTCAGGTGATTGCAGTAAATAGAGATATTTTGTTCAAAGGCAACAAAAAGTAATCGAAATAGAGAGTTTGATGGAAGTGGAGAAACATTCAGACAGGGAGCAAAAGCTACGAGCAGGAAATTTCAGGAAAGTTGGAAATGAAACACGTATGGGCAATGAGAAATATTGCCAGGTAGAGAAAATGCTTCAATTTGTTCAATTGCTAGAAATTGAGACTTGGATAGACAGAGAACAAGTTTTGCTGAAACTGAAGGAAATGGTGAAATTGAACTTGTGGTGATTCCTGAAAATTTGCAATCGAGTTCACTCTAACAAATTGAACGTGTTGAGAATTTTATAGCAACAGGGAACTACATTTGCTGAAAAATTTAGAAGATGATAAATTCAAGGTTGAGCTGAATGATAACTGGATCGAAAGGTGCTGTATCGTGGAATTAGTGCAACTTCTTAAGATAGACAGTACACATTAATGAGAATAATGATTTTGATTGAAATTAATAAACTTTTACCTTCAGAGAAGGAGCAGCTTGTCCAAACAGCGAGGTTGAGGGAAATGAATCATTTTGCGCCTGTGGGGAATGAGAAATATCTACAGCGTCACAAAATGCTTGAATTTGCGAAAGTGTTAGAAATTGACAGTTTGATAGATACAGTGAGCCAGGTTTCCTAAAATTAAAGGATGGCGAATTTGACAAAACTTTGTATGCGGAGTATCTGCATTTGTGCTCAACCTAATATGTTGCTGGAAATTAAGTATTGATATATACAGAGAACTTGATTTGCTGATGAAGAGAGAACCTCATAAATGTTAAGTTCAGGTGAAAGAATTTTAGCTGGACAAGGGTGATTTCTGGAAATAGAGACATTTATGTAGATAGGCAACAGAAAGTAATCGATATAGAGAGTTTGATGGAAATGGAGAAACGTGTACATTCAGGGAGGGAGCAAAAGCTACGAGCTGGAAATTTAAGGAAAATTGGAAAAGTAACACGAATGGGCAAAGAGAAATATTGCCAGATAGAGAAAATGCTCCAATATGCTCAATAGCTAGAAAATAAGACTTGGATAGATACAGAGAACAAAGTTTGCTGAAACTGAAGGAAATGGTGAAATTGAAGTTCTCCTTAATGGGGAGAACTTGCAAACGAGTTCACTTTAACAAATTGCAGGTATTGAGAATCTTACAGAAACAGAGAAATACATTTGCTGAAAAATTTAGATATTGAAAAATTGAAGTTTGTGCTGAATCGAAGTGTGGATCGAAATGTGGTGTACGTTGGAATTAGTGAAACATCTTTCAATAGGCATGAGACAATAATGAAAATAAGGGAGTTGATTGTAACTAATCAACTTTTACTTTCAGAGAAAGTGCAGCTTGTACAAATGCAATGTTGAGGGAAATGAGGCTCTTTGCGAACATGGGGATTGAGAAATATCTGCAGCGTCACAAAATGATTGAATTTGCACATTTGTTAGAAATTGACAGTTTGATAGATAAACTGAGCCAGATTTCCTAAAATTGAAGGATGGAGAATTTGACAGTATGGTTAATACGAAGTGTCTGCATAAGTGCTCGTCCAAATATGTTGCTGGAAATTAAGAATTGATAGATATACAGAGAACTTGATTTGCTGATAAAGAGAGCAGCTCAGAAATTTTAGATTCAGGTGATTGCAGTAAATAGAGATATTTTGTTCAAAGGCAACAAAAAGTAATCGAAATAGAGTTTGATGGAAATGGAGAAACATTCAGGCAGGGAGCAAAAGCTACGAGGAGGAAATTTCAGGAAAGTTGGAAATGAAACACGTATGGGCAATGAGAAATATTGCCAGGTAGAGAAAATGCTTCAATTTGTTCAATTGCTAGAAATTGAGACTTGGATAGACAGAGAACAAGTTTTGCTGAAACTGAAGGAAATGGTGAAATTGAACTTGTGGTGATTCCTGAAAATTTGCAATCGAGTTCACTCTAACAAATTGAACGTGTTGAGAATTTTATAGCAACAGGGAACTACATTTGCTGAAAAATTTAGAAGATGATAAATTCAAGGTTGAGCTGAATGATAACTGGATCGAAAGGTGCTGTATCGTGGAATTAGTGCAACTTCTTAAGATAGACAGTACACATTAATGAGAATAATGATTTTGATTGAAATTAATAAACTTTTACCTTCAGAGAAGGAGCAGCTTGTCCAAACAGCGAGGTTGAGGGAAATGAGTCATTTTGCGCCTGTGGGGAATGAGAAATATCTACAGCGTCACAAAATGCTTGAATTTGCGAAAGTGTTAGAAATTGACAGTTTGATAGATACAGTGAGCCAGGTTTCCTAAAATTAAAGGATGGCGAATTTGACAAAACTTTGTATGCGGAGTATCTGCATTTGTGCTCAACCTAATATGTTGCTGGAAATTAAGTATTGATATATACAGAGAACTTGATTTGCTGATGAAGAGAGAACCTCATAAATGTTAAGTTCAGGTGAAAGAATTTTAGCTGGACAAGGGTGATTTCTGGAAATAGAGACATTTATGTAGATAGGCAACAGAAAGTAATCGATATAGAGAGTTTGATGGAAATGGAGAAACGTGTACATTCAGGGAGGGAGCAAAAGCTACGAGCTGGAAATTTAAGGAAAATTGGAAAAGTAACACGAATGGGCAAAGAGAAATATTGCCAGATAGAGAAAATGCTCCAATATGCTCAATAGCTAGAAAATAAGACTTGGATAGATACAGAGAACAAAGTTTGCTGAAACTGAAGGAAATGGTGAAATTGAAGTTCTCCTTAATGGGGAGAACCTGCAAACGAGTTCACTTTAACAAATTGCAGGTATTGAGAATCTTACAGAAACAGAGAAATACATTTGCTGAAAAATTTAGATATTGAAAAATTGAAGTTTGTGCTGAATCGAAGTGTGGATCGAAATGTGGTGTACGTTGGAATTAGTGAAACATCTTTCAATAGGCATGAGACAATAATGAAAATAAGGGAGTTGATTGTAACTAATCAACTTTTACTTTCAGAGAAAGTGCAGCTTGTACAAATGCAATGTTGAGGGAAATGAGGCTCTTTGCGAACATGGGGATTGAGAAATATCTGCAGCGTCACAAAATGATTGAATTTGCACATTTGTTAGAAATTGACAGTTTGATAGATAAACTGAGCCAGATTTCCTAAAATTGAAGGATGGAGAATTTGACAGTACGGTTAATACGAAGTGTCTGCATAAGTGCTCGTCCAAATATGTTGCTGGAAATTAAGAATTGATAGATATACAGAGAACTTGATTTGCTGATAAAGAGAGCAGCTCAGAAATTTTAGATTCAGGTGATTGCAGTAAATAGAGATATTTTGTTCAAAGGCAACAAAAAGTAATCGAAATAGAGTTTGATGGAAATGGAGAAACATTCAGGCAGGGAGCAAAAGCTACGAGGAGGAAATTTCAGGAAAGTTGGAAATGAAAAACGTATGGGCAATGAGAAATATTGCCAGGTAGAGAAAATGCTTCAGTTTGCACAATTGCTAGAAATTGAGACTTGGATAGACAGAGAACAAGTTTTGCTGAAACTGAAGGAAATGGTGAAATTGAAGTTGTGGTGCATCCTGAAAATCTGCAATCGAGTTCACTGTAACAAATTGAGCGTATTGAGAATTTCATAGAAACAGTGAACTACATTTGCTGAAAAATTTAGAAGATGATAAATTCAAGGTTGAGCTGAATGATAACTGGATCGAAAGGTGCTGTATCTTAGAATTAGTGCAACTTCTTAAGATAGACAGTACACATTAATGAGGATAACGATTTTGATGGAAATTAATAAACTTTTACCTTCAGAGAAGGAGCAGCTTGTCCAAACAGCGAGATTGAGGGAAATGAAGCATTTTGCGCCTGTGGGGAATGAGAAATATCTGCAGCGTCACAAAATGCTTGAATTTGCGAAAGTGTTAGAAATTGACAGTTTGATAGATACAGTGAGCCAGGTTTCCTAAAATTAAAGGATGGCGAATTTGACAAAACTTTGTATGCGGTGTATCTGTATTTGTGCTCAACCTAATATGTTGCTGGAAATTAAGTATTGATATATACGGAGAACTTGATTTGCTGATCAAGAGAGAACCTCATAAATGTTAAGTTCAGGTGAAAGAATTTTAGCTGGACAAGGGTGATTTCTGGAAATAGAGACATTTATGTTGATAGGCAACAGAAAGTAATCGATATAGAGAGTTTGATGGAAATGGAGAAACGTGTACATTCAGGGAGGGAGCAAAAGCTACGAGCTGGAAGTTTAAGGAAAATTGGAAAAGTAACACGAATGGGCAAAGAGAAATCTTGCCAGATAGAGAAAATGCTCCAATATGCTCAATAGCTAGAAAATGAGACTTGGATAGATACAGAGAACAAAGTTTGCTGAAACTGAAGGAAATGGTGAAATTGAAGTTCTCTTGAATGGGGAGAACCTGCAAACGAGTTCACTCTAACAAATTGCAGATATTGAGAATCTTACAGAAACAGAGAAATACATTTGCTGAAAAATTTAGATATTGAAAATTGAAGTTTGTGCTGATTCGAAATGTGGATCGAAAAGTGGTGTACGTTGGAATTAGTGAAACATCTTTCAATAGGCATGAGACAATAATGAAAATAAGGGAGTTGATTGCAACTAATCAACTTTTACATTCAGAGAAAGTGCAGCTTGTACAAATGCAAAGTTGAGGGAAATGAGGCTCTTTGAACATGGGGATTGAGAAATATCTGCAGCGTCACAAAATGATTGAATTTGCACATTTGTTAGAAATTGACAGTTTGATAGATAAACTGAGCCAGATTTCCTAAAATTGAAGGATGGAGAATTTGACAGTACGGTTAATGCGGAGTTTCGGCTTAACTGTACATCCAAATATGTTGCTGGAAATTAAGAATTGATAGATATACAGAGAACTTGATTTGCTGATAAAGAGAGCAGCTCAGGAGTTTTAGGTTCAGGTGATTGCAGTAAATAGAGATATTTTGTTCAAAGGCAACAAAAAGTAATCGAAATACAGTTTGATGGAAATGGAGAAACATTCAGGCAGGGAGCAAAAGCTACGAGAAGGAAATTTCAGGAAAGTTGGAAATGAAACACGTATGGGCAATGAGAAATATTGCCAGGTAGAGAAAATGCTTCAATTTGCTCAATTGCTAGAAATTGAGACTTGGATAGACAGAGAACAAGTTTTGCTGAAACTGAAGGAAATGGTGAAATTGAACTTGTGGTGCATCCTGAAAATGTGCAATCGAGTTCACTCTAACAAATTGAACGTATTGAGAATTTTATAGAAACAGGGAATTACATTTGCGGAAAAATTTAGAAGATGATAAATTCAAGGTTGAGCTGAATGATAACTGGATCGAAAGGTGCTGTATCTTAGAATTAGTGCAACTTCTTAAGATAGACAGTACACATTAATGAGGATAACGATTTTGATGGAAATTAATAAACTTTTACCTTCAGAGAAGGAGCAGCATGTCCAAACAGCGAGGTTGAGGGAAATGAAGCATTTTGCGCCTGTGGGGAATGAGAAATATCTCCAGCGTCACAAAATGCTTGAATTTGCGCAAGTGTTAGAAATTGACAGTTTGATAGATACAGTGAGCCAGGTTTCCTAAAATTAAAGGATGGCGAATTTGACAAAACTTTGTATGCGGTGTATCTGTATTTGTGCTCAACCTAATATGTTGCTGGAAATTAAGTATTGATATATACAGAGAACTTGATTTGCTGATCAAGAGAGAACCTCATAAATGTTAAGTTCAGGTGAAAGAATTTTAGCTGGACAAGGGTGATTTCTGGAAATAGAGACATTTATGTTGATAGGCAACAGAAAGTAATCGATATAGAGAGTTTGATGGAAATGGAGAAACGTGACAATTCAGGGAGGGAGCAAAAGCTACGAGCTGGAAATTTAAGGAAAATTGGAAAAGTAACACGAATGGGCAAAGAGAAATCTTGCCAGATAGAGAAAATGCTCCAATATGCTCAATAGCTAGAAAAAGAGACTTGGATAGATACAGAGAACAAAGTTTGCTGAAACTGAAGGAAATGGTGAAATTGAAGTTCTCTTGAATGGGTAGAACCTGCAAACGAGTTCACGCTAACAAATTACAGGTATTGAGAATCTTACAGAAACAGAGAAATACTTTTGCTGAAAAATTTAGATATTGAAAAACTGAAGTTTGTGCTGAATCGAAATGTATATCGAAATGTGGTGTATGTTGGAATTAGTGAAACTTCTTTCAATAGGCTTGAGACAATAACGAAAATAAGGGGGTTGATTGACATTAATCAACTTTTACATTCAGAGAAAGTGTAGCTTGTACAAATGCAAAGTTGAGGGAAATGAGTTTTTTTGCGGATATGGGGATTGAGAAATATCTGCAGCGTCACAAAATGATTGAATTTGCATATTTGTTAGAAATTGACAGATTGATAGATAAACTGAGCCAGATTTCCTAAAATTGAAGGATGGAGATTTTGACAGTACGGTCAATGCGGTGTGTCTGCATAAGTGCTCATCCAAATATTTTGCTGGAAATTAAGAATTGATAGATATACAGAGAACTTGATTTGCTGATAAAGAGAGCAGCTCAGAAATTTTAGGTTCAGGTGATTGCAGTAAATAGAGATATTTTGTTCAAAGGCAACAAAAAGTAATCGAAATAGAGACTTTGATGGAAATGGAGAAACATTCAGACAGGGAGCAAAAGCTACGAGAAGGAAATTTCAGGAAAGTTGGAAATGAAACACGTATGGGCAATGAGAAATATTGCCATGTAGAGAAAATGCTTCAATTTGCTCAATTGCAAGAAATTGAGACTTGGATAGACAGAGAACAAGTTTTGCTGAAACTGAAGGAAATGGTGAAATTGAAGTTGTGGGGCATCCTGAAAATGTGCAATCGAGTTCACTCTAACAAACTGAATGTATTGAAAATTTTATAGAAACAGGGAACTACATTTGCTGAAAAATTTAGAAGATGATAAATTCAATGTTGAGCTGAATGATAACTGGATCGAAATGTGCTGTATCTTAGAATTAGAGCAACTTCTTAAGATAGACAGTACACATTAATGAAGATAATGATTTTGATGGAAATTAATAAACTTTTCCCTTCAGAGAAGGAGCAGCTTGTCCAAACAGCGAGGTTGAGGGAAATGAATCATTTTGCGCCTGTGGGGATTGAGAAATATCTGCAGCGTCACAAAATGCTTGAATTTGCGAAAGTGTTAGAAATTGACAGTTTGATAGATACAGTGAGCCAGGTTTCCTAAAATTACAGGATGGCGAATTTGACAAAACTTTGTATGCGGTGTATCTGTATTTGTGCTCAACCTAATATGTTGCTGGAAATTAAGTATTGATATATACAGAGAACTTGATTTGCTGATCAAGAGAGAACCTCATAAATGTTAAGTTCAGGTGAAAGAATTTTAGCTGGACAAGGGTGATTTCTGGAAATAGAGACATTTATGTAGATAGGCAACAGAAAGTAATCGATATAGAGAGTTTGATGGAAATGGAGAAACGTGTACATTCAGGGAGGGAGCAAAAGCTACGAGCTGGAAATTTAAGGAAAATTGGAAAAGTAACACGAATGGGCAAAGAGAAATATTGCCAGATAGAGAAAATGCTCCAATATGCTCAATAGCTAGAAAATGAGACTTGGATAGATACAGAGAGCAAAGTTTGCTGAAACTGAAGGAAATGGTGAAATTGAAGTTCTCTTGAATGGGGAGAACCTGCAAACGAGTTCACTCTAACAAATTGCATGTATTGAGAATCTTACAGAAACAGAGAAATACATTTGCTGAAAAATTTAGATATTGAAAAACTGAAGTTTGTGCTGAATCGAAATGTGTATCGAAATGTGGTGTATGTTGGAATTAGTGAAACTTCTTTCAATAGGCTTGAGACAATAACGAAAATAAGGGGGTTGATTGACATTAATCAACTTTTACATTCAGAGAAAGTGCAGCTTGTACAAATGCAAAGTTGAGGGAAAAGAGGCTTTTTGCGAACATGGAGATTGAGAAATATCTGCAGCGTCACAAAATGATTGAATTTGCACATTTGTTAGAAATTGACAGTTTGATAGATAAACTGAGCCAGATTTCCTAAAATTGAAGGATGGAGAATTTGACAGTACGGTTAATGCGGAGTTTCGGCATAACTTTACATCCAAATATGTTGCTGGAAATTAAGAATTGATAGATATACAGAGAACTTGATTTGCTGATAAAGAGAGCAGCTCAGAAATTTTAGGTTCAGGTGATTGCAGTAAATAGAGATATTTTGTTCAAAGGCAACAAAAAGTAATCGAAATAGAGAGTTTGATGGAAATGGAGAAACATTCAGGCAGGGATCAAAAGCTATGAGAAGGAAATTTCAGGAAAGTTGGAAATGAAACACGTATGGGCAATGAGAAATATTGCCAGGTAGAGAAAATGCTTCAATTTGCTCAATTGCTAGAAATTGAGACTTGGATAGACAGAGAACAAGTTTTGCTGAAACTGAAGGAAATGGTGAAATTGAAGTTGTGGTGCATCCTGAAAATGTGCAATCGAGTTCACTCTAACAAATTGAACGTATTGAGAATTTTATAGAAACAGGGAATTACATTTGCTGAAAAACTTAGAAGATGATAAATTCAAGGTTGAGCTGAATGATAACTGGATCGAAAGGTGCTGTATGTTAGAATTAGAGCAACTCCTTAAGATAGACAGCAGACATTAATGAAGATAACGGTTTTGATGGAAATTAATAAACTTTTACCTTCAGAGAAGGAGCAGCTTGTCCAAACAGCGAGGTTGAGGGAAATGAATCATTTTGCGCCTGTGGGGAATGAGAAATAACTACAGCGTCACAAAATGCTTGAATTTGCGAAAGTGTTAGAAATTGACAGTTTGATAGATACAGTGAGCCAGGTTTCCTAAAATTAAAGAATGGCGAATTTGACAAAACTTTGTATGCGGTGTATCTGTATTTGTGCTCAACCTAATATGTTGCTGGAAATTAAGTATTGATATATACAGAGAACTTGATTTGCTGATGAAGAGAGAACCTCGTAAATGTTAAGTTCAGGTGAAAGAATTTTAGCTGGACAAGGGTGATTTCTGGAAATAGAGACATTTATGTAGATAGGCAACAGAAAGTAATCGATATAGAGAGTTTGATGGAAATGGAGAAACGTGTACATTCAGGGAGGGAGCAAAAGCTACGAGCTGGAAATTTAAGGAAAATTGGAAAAGTAACACGAATGGGCAAAGAGAAATATTGCCAGATAGAGAAAATGCTCCAATATGCTCAACAGCTAGAAAATGAGACTTGGATAGATACAGAGAACAAAGTTTGCTGAAACTGAAGGAAATGGTGAAATTGAAGTTCTCTTGAATGGGGAGAACCTGCAAACGAGTTCACGCTAACAAATTACAGGTATTGAGAATCTTACAGAAACAGAGAAATACTTTTGCTGAAAAATTTAGATATTGAAAAACTGAAGTTGGTGCTGAATCGAAATGTATATCGAAATGTGGTGTATGTTGGAATTAGTGAAACTTCTTTCAATAGGCTTGAGACAATAACGAAAATAAGGGGGTTGATTGACATTAATCAACTTTTACATTCAAAGTGTAGCTTGCACAAATGCAAAGTTGAGGGAAATGAGTTTTTTTGCGGATATGGGGATTGAGAAATATCTGCAGCGTCACAAAATGATTGAATTTGCACATTTATTAGAAATTGACAGTTTCATAGATAAACTGAGCCAGATTTCCTAAAATTGAAGGATGGAGATTTTGACAGTACGGTCAATGCGGAGTGTCTGCATTTGTGCTCAACCTAATATGTTGCTGGAGTTTAAGTATTGATATGTACAGAGAACTTGATTTGCTGATGAAGAGAGAACCTCATAAATGTTAAGTTCAGGTGAAAGAATTTTACCTGGACAAGGGTGATTTCTGGAAATAGAGACATTTATGTAGATAGGCAACAGAAAGTGATCGATATAGAGAGTTTGATGGAAATGGAGAAACGTGTACATTCAGGGAGGGAGCAAATGATACGAGCTGGAAGTTTAAGGAAAATTGGAAAAGTAACACGAATGGGCAAAGAGAAATATTGCCAGATAGAGAAAATGCTCCAATATGCTCAATAGCTAGAAAATAAGACTTGGATAGATACAGAGAACAAAGTTTGCTGAAACTGAAGGAAATGGTGAAATTGAAGTTCTCTTGAATGGGGAGAACCTGCAAACGAGTTCACTCTAACAAATTGCAGGTATTGAGAATATTACAGAAACAGAGAAATACATTTGCTGAAAAATTTAGATATTGAAAAACTGAAGTTTGTGCTGAATCGAAATGTGTTTCGAAATGTGGTGTATGTTGGAATTACAGCAACTTCTTTCGATAGGCAGTAGACATTAATGAAGATAACGGTTTTGATGGAAATGAATAAACTTTTACATTCAGAGAAGGACCAGCATGTCCAAACAGTGAAGTGGAGGGAAATGAAACATTTTGCGATTGTGGGGAATGGGAAATATCTGCAGCGTCACAAAATACTTCAATTCGGGAAATTGTTAGAATTTGACAATTTGATAGATACAGTGTTTCATTTTGCTAAAATTGAAGGATGGCGAATTTGACAGAACGCTGTATGCGGAGTGTCTGCATTTGTGCTCAACCTAATCTGTTACCTTTAATTAAATTGATATATGCAGAAAACTTGATTTGCTGATGAAGAGAGAACATCATAAATTTTAAGTTCAGGTGAAAGAAGTTTAGCTGGACAAGGGTGATTTCTGGAAATAGAAACATTTAAGTAGATAGGCAACATAAAATAATCGATATAGAGAGTTTGATGGAAATGGAGAAACGTGTACATTCAGACAGGCAGCAGAAGCTACAAGAAGGAATTTTTTAGGAATATTGGAAATGTAACACGGATGTGCAAACAGAAATATTGCCAGAAAGACAAAATGCTTCAACTTGCTCAATTTCTGGAAATGGAGACTTGGATAGATACAGTAAACAAGGTTTGTTGAAACTGAAGCAAATGGTAAAATTGAAGTTGTGGTGAATCCGGAGAACGTGCAAACGACTTTACCCTAACAAATTGCACGGTTTGAGAATTTTTTAGAAACAGAGAACTACATTTGCGGAATAAATCACAGGATGAAAAATTGAAGATTGTGCTGAATGATAACTGGAATGAAATGTGTTGTATGTTAGAATTAGAGCAACTTCTTTCGAATACCAGTAGACATTAATGAAGATAACGGTTTTGATGGAAGTGAATAAAGTTTTATATTCAGATAGGAGCAGCTTGTCCAAAGAGTGAAGTAGAGGGAAATGAAGCATTTTGCCCCTGTGGGGAATGAGAAATACCTGCAGCGTCACAAAATGCTTCAATTCGCAAAATTGATAGAAATTGACTGTTTGATGGATACAGTGAGTCATGTTTCCTAAAATTGAAGGATGGCGAATTTGACAGAACGCTGTATGAGGAGTGTCTGCATTTGTGCTCAACCTAATCTGTTACTGGTAATTAAGTATTGATATATGAGAGAACTTGATTTGCTGATGAAGAGAGAAACTCATAAATTTTAAGTTCAGGTGAAAGAAGTTTAGCTGGACAAGGGTGATTTGTGGAAATAGAGACATTTATGTAGATAGGCAACAGAAAGTAATCGACAGAGAGATTTTGATGGAAATGGGGAAACGTGTACATTCAGGCAGGCAGCAGAAGCTACAAGCAGGAAATTTTTAGGACATTGGAAATGTAACACGGATGTGCAAACAGAAATATGCCAGAAAGACAAAATGCTTCAACTTGCTCAATTTCTGGAAATGGAGACTTAGATAGATACAGTGAACAAGGTTTGTTGAAACTGCAGCAAATGGTGAAATTGAAGTTGTGGTGAATCTGGAGAACGTGCAAACGAATTCACTCTAACAAATTGCACGGTTTGAGAATTTTTTAGAAACAGAGAACTACATTTGCGGAATAATTTACAAGATGAAAAATTGAAGATTGTGCTGAATGATAACTGGAATGAAATGTGTTGTATGTTAGAATTACAGCAACTTCTTTCGATAGGCAGTAGACATTAATGAAGATAACGGTTTTGATGGAAATGAATAAACTTTTACATTCAGAGAAGGACCAGCATGTCCAAACAGTGAAGTGGAGGGAAATGAAACATTTTGCGATTGTGGGGAATGGGAAATATCTGCAGCGTCACAAAATACTTCAATTCGGGAAATTGTTAGAATTTGACAATTTGATAGATACAGTGTTTCATTTTGCTAAAATTGAAGGATGGCGAATTTGACAGAACGCTGTATGCGGAGTGTCTGCATTTGTGCTCAACCTAATCTGTTACTGGTAATTAAGTATTGATATATGAGAGAACTTGATTTGCTGATGAAGAGAGAAACTCATAAATGTTAAGTTCAGGTGAAAGAATTTTAGCTGGACAAGGGTGATTTCTGGAAATAGAGACATTTATGTAGATAGGCAACAGAAAGTAATCGACAGAGAGATTTTGATAGAAATGGGGAAACGTGTACATTCATTGAGGCAGCAGAAGCTACAAGCAGGAAATTTTTAGGACATTGGAAATGTAACACGGATGTGCAAACAGAAATATTGCCAGAAAGACAAAATGCTTCAACTTGCTCAATTTCTGGAAATGGAGACTTGGATACATACAGTGAACAAGGTTTGTTGAAACTGAAGCAAATGGTAAAATTGAAGTTGTGGTGAATGCGGAGAACGTGCAAACGAATTCACTCTAACAAATTGCACGGTTTGAGAATTTTTTAGAAACAGAGAACTACATTTGCGGAATAATTTAAAAGATGAAAAATTGAAGATTGTACTGAATGATAACTGGAATGAAATGTGTTGTATGTTAGAATTAGAGCAACTTCTTTCGAATACCAGTAGACATTAATGAAGATAACGGTTTTGATGGAAATGAATAAACTTTTACATTCAGATAGGAGCAGCTTGTCCAAAGAGTGAAGTAGAGGGAAATGAAGCATTTTGCCCCTGTGGGGAATGAGAAATACCTGCAGCGTCACAAAATGCTTCAATTCACAAAATTGATAGAAATTGACTGTTTGATGGATACAGTGAGTCATGTTTCCTAAAATTGAAGGATGGCGAATTTGACAGAACGCTGTATGCGGAGTGTCTGCATTTGTGCTCAACCTAATCTGTTACTGGTAATTAAGTATTGATATATGAGAGAACTTGATTTGCTGATGAAGAGAGAAACTCATAAATTTTAAGTTCAGGTGAAAGAAGTTTAGCTGGACAAGGGTGATTTGTGGAAATAGAGACATTTATGTAGATAGGCAACAGAAAGTAATCGACAGAGAGATTTTGATGGAAATGGGGAAACGTGTACATTCAGGCAGGCAGCAGAAGCTACAAGCAGGAAATTTTTAGGACATTGGAAATGTAACACGGATGTGCAAACAGAAATATGCCAGAAAGACAAAATGCTTCAACTTGCTCAATTTCTGGAAATGGAGACTTAGATAGATACAGTGAACAAGGTTTGTTGAAACTGAAGCAAATGGTGAAATTGAAGTTGTGGTGAATCCGGAGAACGTGCAAACGAATTCACTCTAACAAATTGCACGGTTTGAGAATTTTTTAGAAACAGAGAACTACATTTGCGGAATAATTTACAAGATGAAAAATTGAAGATTGTGCTGAATGATAACTGGAATGAAATGTGTTGTATGTTAGAATTACAGCAACTTCTTTCTATAGGCAGTAGACATTAATGAAGATAACGGTTTTGATGGAAATGAATAAACTTTTACATTCAGAGAAGGACCAGCATGTCCAAACAGTGAAGTGGAGGGAAATGAAACATTTTGCGATTGTGGGGAATGGGAAATATCTGCAGCGTCACAAAATACTTCAATTCGGGAAATTGTTAGAATTTGACAATTTGATAGATACAGTGTTTCATTTTGCTAAAATTGAAGGATGGCGAATTTGACAGAACGCTGTATGCGGAGTGTCTGCATTTGTGCTCAACCTAATCTGTTACCTTTAATTAAATTGATATATGCAGAAAACTTGATTTGCTGATGAAGAGAGAACATCATAAATTTTAAGTTCAGGTGAAAGAAGTTTAGCTGGACAAGGGTGATTTCTGGAAATAGAAACATTTAAGTAGATAGGCAACATAAAATAATCGATATAGAGAGTTTGATGGAAATGGAGAAACGTGTACATTCAGACAGGCAGCAGAAGCTACAAGAAGGAAATTTTTAGGAATATTGGAAATGTAACACGGATGTGCAAACAGAAATATTGCCAGAAAGACAAAATGCTTCAACTTGCTCAATTTCTGGAAATGGAGACTTGGATAGATACAGTAAACAAGGTTTGTTGAAACTGAAGCAAATGGTGAAATTGAAGTTGTGGTGAATCTGGAGAACGTGCAAACGAATTCACTCTAACAAATTGCACGGTTTGAGAATTTTTTAGAAACAGAGAACTACATTTGCGGAATAATTTACAAGATGAAAAATTGAAGATTGTGCTGAATGATAACTGGAATGAAATGTGTTGTATGTTAGAATTACAGCAACTTCTTTCGATAGGCAGTAGACATTAATGAAGATAACGGTTTTGATGGAAGTGAATAAAGTTTTATATTCAGATAGGAGCAGCTTGTCCAAAGAGTGAAGTAGAGGGAAATGAAGCATTTTGCCCCTGTGGGGAATGAGAAATACCTGCAGCGTCACAAAATGCTTCAATTCGCAAAATTGATAGAAATTGACTGTTTGATGGATACAGTGAGTCATGTTTCCTAAAATTGAAGGATGGCGAATTTGACAGAACGCTGTATGCGGAGTGTCTGCATTTGTGCTCAACCTAATCTGTTACTGGTAATTAAGTATTGATATATGAGAGAACTTGATTTGCTGATGAAGAGAGAAACTCATAAATTTTAAGTTCAGGTGAAAGAAGTTTAGCTGGACAAGGGTGATTTGTGGAAATAGAGACATTTATGTAGATAGGCAACAGAAAGTAATCGACAGAGAGATTTTGATGGAAATGGGGAAACGTGTACATTCAGGCAGGCAGCAGAAGCTACAAGCAGGAAATTTTTAGGACATTGGAAATGTAACACGGATGTGCAAACAGAAATATGCCAGAAAGACAAAATGCTTCAACTTGCTCAATTTCTGGAAATGGAGACTTAGATAGATACAGTGAACAAGGTTTGTTGAAACTGAAGCAAATGGTGAAATTGAAGTTGTGGTGAATCCGGAGAACGTGCAAACGAATTCACTCTAACAAATTGCACGGTTTGAGAATTTTTTAGAAACAGAGAACTACATTTGCGGAATAATTTACAAGATGAAAAATTGAAGATTGTGCTGAATGATAACTGGAATGAAATGTGTTGTATGTTAGAATTACAGCAACTTCTTTCTATAGGCAGTAGACATTAATGAAGATAACGGTTTTGATGGAAATGAATAAACTTTTACATTCAGAGAAGGACCAGCATGTCCAAACAGTGAAGTGGAGGGAAATGAAACATTTTGCGATTGTGGGGAATGGGAAATATCTGCAGCGTCACAAAATACTTCAATTCGGGAAATTGTTAGAATTTGACAATTTGATAGATACAGTGTTTCATTTTGCTAAAATTGAAGGATGGCGAATTTGACAGAACGCTGTATGCGGAGTGTCTGCATTTGTGCTCAACCTAATCTGTTACCTTTAATTAAATTGATATATGCAGAAAACTTGATTTGCTGATGAAGAGAGAACATCATAAATTTTAAGTTCAGGTGAAAGAAGTTTAGCTGGACAAGGGTGATTTCTGGAAATAGAAACATTTAAGTAGATAGGCAACATAAAATAATCGATATAGAGAGTTTGATGGAAATGGAGAAACGTGTACATTCAGACAGGCAGCAGAAGCTACAAGAAGGAAATTTTTAGGAATATTGGAAATGTAACACGGATGTGCAAACAGAAATATTGCCAGAAAGACAAAATGCTTCAACTTGCTCAATTTCTGGAAATGGAGACTTGGATAGATACAGTAAACAAGGTTTGTTGAAACTGAAGCAAATGGTGAAATTGAAGTTGTGGTGAATCTGGAGAACGTGCAAACGAATTCACTCTAACAAATTGCACGGTTTGAGAATTTTTTAGAAACAGAGAACTACATTTGCGGAATAATTTACAAGATGAAAAATTGAAGATTGTGCTGAATGATAACTGGAATGAAATGTGTTGTATGTTAGAATTACAGCAACTTCTTTCGATAGGCAGTAGACATTAATGAAGATAACGGTTTTGATGGAAGTGAATAAAGTTTTATATTCAGATAGGAGCAGCTTGTCCAAAGAGTGAAGTAGAGGGAAATGAAGCATTTTGCCCCTGTGGGGAATGAGAAATACCTGCAGCGTCACAAAATGCTTCAATTCGCAAAATTGATAGAAATTGACTGTTTGATGGATACAGTGAGTCATGTTTCCTAAAATTGAAGGATGGCGAATTTGACAGAACGCTGTATGCGGAGTGTCTGCATTTGTGCTCAACCTAATCTGTTACTGGTAATTAAGTATTGATATATGAGAGAACTTGATTTGCTGATGAAGAGAGAAACTCATAAATTTTAAGTTCAGGTGAAAGAAGTTTAGCTGGACAAGGGTGATTTGTGGAAATAGAGACATTTATGTAGATAGGCAACAGAAAGTAATCGACAGAGAGATTTTGATGGAAATGGGGAAACGTGTACATTCAGGCAGGCAGCAGAAGCTACAAGCAGGAAATTTTTAGGACATTGGAAATGTAACACGGATGTGCAAACAGAAATATGCCAGAAAGACAAAATGCTTCAACTTGCTCAATTTCTGGAAATGGAGACTTAGATAGATACAGTGAACAAGGTTTGTTGAAACTGAAGCAAATGGTGAAATTGAAGTTGTGGTGAATCTGGAGAACGTGCAAACGAATTCACTCTAACAAATTGCACGGTTTGAGAATTTTTTAGAAACAGAGAACTACATTTGCGGAATAATTTACAAGATGAAAAATTGAAGATTGTGCTGAATGATAACTGGAATGAAATGTGTTGTATGTTAGAATTACAGCAACTTCTTTCGATAGGCAGTAGACATTAATGAAGATAACGGTTTTGATGGAAATGAATAAACTTTTACATTCAGAGAAGGACCAGCATGTCCAAACAGTGAAGTGGAGGGAAATGAAACATTTTGCGATTGTGGGGAATGGGAAATATCTGCAGCGTCACAAAATACTTCAATTCGGGAAATTGTTAGAATTTGACAATTTGATAGATACAGTGTTTCATTTTGCTAAAATTGAAGGATGGCGAATTTGACAGAACGCTGTATGCGGAGTGTCTGCATTTGTGCTCAACCTAATCTGTTACCTTTAATTAAATTGATATATGCAGAAAACTTGATTTGCTGATGAAGAGAGAACATCATAAATTTTAAGTTCAGGTGAAAGAAGTTTAGCTGGACAAGGGTGATTTCTGGAAATAGAAACATTTAAGTAGATAGGCAACATAAAATAATCGATATAGAGAGTTTGATGGAAATGGAGAAACGTGTACATTCAGACAGGCAGCAGAAGCTACAAGAAGGAATTTTTTAGGAATATTGGAAATGTAACACGGATGTGCAAACAGAAATATTGCCAGAAAGACAAAATGCTTCAACTTGCTCAATTTCTGGAAATGGAGACTTGGATAGATACAGTAAACAAGGTTTGTTGAAACTGAAGCAAATGGTAAAATTGAAGTTGTGGTGAATCCGGAGAACGTGCAAACGACTTTACCCTAACAAATTGCACGGTTTGAGAATTTTTTAGAAACAGAGAACTACATTTGCGGAATAAATCACAGGATGAAAAATTGAAGATTGTGCTGAATGATAACTGGAATGAAATGTGTTGTATGTTAGAATTAGAGCAACTTCTTTCGAATACCAGTAGACATTAATGAAGATAACGGTTTTGATGGAAGTGAATAAAGTTTTATATTCAGATAGGAGCAGCTTGTCCAAAGAGTGAAGTAGAGGGAAATGAAGCATTTTGCCCCTGTGGGGAATGAGAAATACCTGCAGCGTCACAAAATGCTTCAATTCGCAAAATTGATAGAAATTGACTGTTTGATGGATACAGTGAGTCATGTTTCCTAAAATTGAAGGATGGCGAATTTGACAGAACGCTGTATGCGGAGTGTCTGCATTTGTGCTCAACCTAATCTGTTACTGGTAATTAAGTATTGATATATGAGAGAACTTGATTTGCTGATGAAGAGAGAAACTCATAAATTTTAAGTTCAGGTGAAAGAAGTTTAGCTGGACAAGGGTGATTTGTGGAAATAGAGACATTTATGTAGATAGGCAACAGAAAGTAATCGACAGAGAGATTTTGATGGAAATGGGGAAACGTGTACATTCAGGCAGGCAGCAGAAGCTACAAGCAGGAAATTTTTAGGACATTGGAAATGTAACACGGATGTGCAAACAGAAATATGCCAGAAAGACAAAATGCTTCAACTTGCTCAATTTCTGGAAATGGAGACTTAGATAGATACAGTGAACAAGGTTTGTTGAAACTGAAGCAAATGGTGAAATTGTAGTTGTGGTGAATCCGGAGAACGTGCAAACGAATTCACTCTAACAAATTGCACGGTTTGAGAATTTTTTAGAAACAGAGAACTACATTTGCGGAATAATTTACAAGATGAAAAATTGAAGATTGTGCTGAATGATAACTGGAATGAAATGTGTTGTATGTTAGAATTACAGCAACTTCTTTCTATAGGCAGTAGACATTAATGAAGATAACGGTTTTGATGGAAATGAATAAACTTTTACATTCAGAGAAGGACCAGCATGTCCAAACAGTGAAGTGGAGGGAAATGAAACATTTTGCGATTGTGGGGAATGGGAAATATCTGCAGCGTCACAAAATACTTCAATTCGGGAAATTGTTAGAATTTGACAATTTGATAGATACAGTGTTTCATTTTGCTAAAATTGAAGGATGGCGAATTTGACAGAACGCTGTATGCGGAGTGTCTGCATTTGTGCTCAACCTAATCTGTTACCTTTAATTAAATTGATATATGCAGAAAACTTGATTTGCTGATGAAGAGAGAACATCATAAATTTTAAGTTCAGGTGAAAGAAGTTTAGCTGGACAAGGGTGATTTCTGGAAATAGAAACATTTAAGTAGATAGGCAACATAAAATAATCGATATAGAGAGTTTGATGGAAATGGAGAAACGTGTACATTCAGACAGGCAGCAGAAGCTACAAGAAGGAATTTTTTAGGAATATTGGAAATGTAACACGGATGTGCAAACAGAAATATTGCCAGAAAGACAAAATGCTTCAACTTGCTCAATTTCTGGAAATGGAGACTTGGATAGATACAGTAAACAAGGTTTGTTGAAACTGAAGCAAATGGTAAAATTGAAGTTGTGGTGAATCCGGAGAACGTGCAAACGACTTTACCCTAACAAATTGCACGGTTTGAGAATTTTTTAGAAACAGAGAACTACATTTGCGGAATAAATCACAGGATGAAAAATTGAAGATTGTGCTGAATGATAACTGGAATGAAATGTGTTGTATGTTAGAATTAGAGCAACTTCTTTCGAATACCAGTAGACATTAATGAAGATAACGGTTTTGATGGAAGTGAATAAAGTTTTATATTCAGATAGGAGCAGCTTGTCCAAAGAGTGAAGTAGAGGGAAATGAAGCATTTTGCCCCTGTGGGGAATGAGAAATACCTGCAGCGTCACAAAATGCTTCAATTCGCAAAATTGATAGAAATTGACTGTTTGATGGATACAGTGAGTCATGTTTCCTAAAATTGAAGGATGGCGAATTTGACAGAACGCTGTATGCGGAGTGTCTGCATTTGTGCTCAACCTAATCTGTTACTGGTAATTAAGTATTGATATATGAGAGAACTTGATTTGCTGATGAAGAGAGAAACTCATAAATTTTAAGTTCAGGTGAAAGAAGTTTAGCTGGACAAGGGTGATTTGTGGAAATAGAGACATTTATGTAGATAGGCAACAGAAAGTAATCGACAGAGAGATTTTGATGGAAATGGGGAAACGTGTACATTCAGGCAGGCAGCAGAAGCTACAAGCAGGAAATTTTTAGGACATTGGAAATGTAACACGGATGTGCAAACAGAAATATGCCAGAAAGACAAAATGCTTCAACTTGCTCAATTTCTGGAAATGGAGACTTAGATAGATACAGTGAACAAGGTTTGTTGAAACTGAAGCAAATGGTGAAATTGAAGTTGTGGTGAATCCGGAGAACGTGCAAACGAATTCACTCTAACAAATTGCACGGTTTGAGAATTTTTTAGAAACAGAGAACTACATTTGCGGAATAATTTACAAGATGAAAAATTGAAGATTGTGCTGAATGATAACTGGAATGAAATGTGTTGTATGTTAGAATTACAGCAACTTCTTTCTATAGGCAGTAGACATTAATGAAGATAACGGTTTTGATGGAAATGAATAAACTTTTACATTCAGAGAAGGACCAGCATGTCCAAACAGTGAAGTGGAGGGAAATGAAACATTTTGCGATTGTGGGGAATGGGAAATATCTGCAGCGTCACAAAATACTTCAATTCGGGAAATTGTTAGAATTTGACAATTTGATAGATACAGTGTTTCATTTTGCTAAAATTGAAGGATGGCGAATTTGACAGAACGCTGTATGCGGAGTGTCTGCATTTGTGCTCAACCTAATCTGTTACCTTTAATTAAATTGATATATGCAGAAAACTTGATTTGCTGATGAAGAGAGAACATCATAAATTTTAAGTTCAGGTGAAAGAAGTTTAGCTGGACAAGGGTGATTTCTGGAAATAGAAACATTTAAGTAGATAGGCAACATAAAATAATCGATATAGAGAGTTTGATGGAAATGGAGAAACGTGTACATTCAGACAGGCAGCAGAAGCTACAAGAAGGAATTTTTTAGGAATATTGGAAATGTAACACGGATGTGCAAACAGAAATATTGCCAGAAAGACAAAATGCTTCAACTTGCTCAATTTCTGGAAATGGAGACTTGGATAGATACAGTAAACAAGGTTTGTTGAAACTGAAGCAAATGGTAAAATTGAAGTTGTGGTGAATCCGGAGAACGTGCAAACGACTTTACCCTAACAAATTGCACGGTTTGAGAATTTTTTAGAAACAGAGAACTACATTTGCGGAATAAATCACAGGATGAAAAATTGAAGATTGTGCTGAATGATAACTGGAATGAAATGTGTTGTATGTTAGAATTAGAGCAACTTCTTTCGAATACCAGTAGACATTAATGAAGATAACGGTTTTGATGGAAGTGAATAAAGTTTTATATTCAGATAGGAGCAGCTTGTCCAAAGAGTGAAGTAGAGGGAAATGAAGCATTTTGCCCCTGTGGGGAATGAGAAATACCTGCAGCGTCACAAAATGCTTCAATTCGCAAAATTGATAGAAATTGACTGTTTGATGGATACAGTGAGTCATGTTTCCTAAAATTGAAGGATGGCGAATTTGACAGAACGCTGTATGCGGAGTGTCTGCATTTGTGCTCAACCTAATCTGTTACTGGTAATTAAGTATTGATATATGAGAGAACTTGATTTGCTGATGAAGAGAGAAACTCATAAATTTTAAGTTCAGGTGAAAGAAGTTTAGCTGGACAAGGGTGATTTGTGGAAATAGAGACATTTATGTAGATAGGCAACAGAAAGTAATCGACAGAGAGATTTTGATGGAAATGGGGAAACGTGTACATTCAGGCAGGCAGCAGAAGCTACAAGCAGGAAATTTTTAGGACATTGGAAATGTAACACGGATGTGCAAACAGAAATATGCCAGAAAGACAAAATGCTTCAACTTGCTCAATTTCTGGAAATGGAGACTTAGATAGATACAGTGAACAAGGTTTGTTGAAACTGAAGCAAATGGTGAAATTGAAGTTGTGGTGAATCTGGAGAACGTGCAAACGAATTCACTCTAACAAATTGCACGGTTTGAGAATTTTTTAGAAACAGAGAACTACATTTGCGGAATAATTTACAAGATGAAAAATTGAAGATTGTGCTGAATGATAACTGGAATGAAATGTGTTGTATGTTAGAATTACAGCAACTTCTTTCGATAGGCAGTAGACATTAATGAAGATAACGGTTTTGATGGAAATGAATAAACTTTTACATTCAGAGAAGGACCAGCATGTCCAAACAGTGAAGTGGAGGGAAATGAAACATTTTGCGATTGTGGGGAATGGGAAATATCTGCAGCGTCACAAAATACTTCAATTCGGGAAATTGTTAGAATTTGACAATTTGATAGATACAGTGTTTCATTTTGCTAAAATTGAAGGATGGCGAATTTGACAGAACGCTGTATGCGGAGTGTCTGCATTTGTGCTCAACCTAATCTGTTACTGGTAATTAAGTATTGATATATGAGAGAACTTGATTTGCTGATGAAGAGAGAAACTCATAAATTTTAAGTTCAGGTGAAAGAAGTTTAGCTGGACAAGGGTGATTTCTGGAAATAGAAACATTTATGTAGATAGGCAACAGAAAGTAATCGACAGAGAGATTTTGATGGAAATGGGGAAACGTGTACATTCATGCAGGCAGCAGAAGCTACAAGCAGGAAATTTTTAGGACATTGGAAATGTAACACGGATGTGCAAACAGAAATATTGCCAGAAAGACAAAATGCTTCAACTTGCTCAATTTCTGGAAATGGAGACTTGGATAGATACAGTGAACAAGGTTTGTTGAAACTGAAGCAAATGGTAAAATTGAAGTTGTGGTGAATCGGAGAACGTGCAAACGAATTCACTCTAACAAATTGCACGGTTTGAGAATTTTTTAGAAACAGAGAACTACATTTGCGGAATAATTTAAAAGATGAAAAATTGAAGATTGTACTGAATGATAACTGGAATGAAATGTGTTGTATGTTAGAATTAGAGCAACTTCTTTCGAATAGCAGTAGACATTAATGAAGATAACGGTTTTGATGGAAATGAATAAACTTTTACATTCAGATAGGAGCAGCTTGTCCAAAGAGTGAAGTAGAGGGAAATGAAGCATTTTGCCCCTGTGGGGAATGAGAAATACCTGCAGCGTCACAAAATGCTTCAATTCGAAAATTGATAGAAATTGACTGTTTGATGGATACAGTGAGTCATGTTTCCTAAAATTGAAGGATGGCGAATTTGACAGAACGCTGTATGCGGAGTGTCTGCATTTGTGCTCAACCTAATCTGTTACCTTTAATTAAATTGATATATGCAGAAAACTTGATTTGCTGATGAAGAGAGAACATCATAAATTTTAAGTTCAGGTGAAAGAAGTTTAGCTGGACAAGGGTGATTTCTGGAAATAGAAACATTTAAGTAGATAGGCAACATAAAATAATCGATATAGAGAGTTTGATGGAAATGGAGAAACGTGTACATTCAGACAGGCAGCAGAAGCTACAAGAAGGAAATTTTTAGGAATATTGGAAATGTAACACGGATGTGCAAACAGAAATATTGCCAGAAAGACAAAATGCTTCAACTTGCTCAATTTCTGGAAATGGAGACTTGGATAGATACAGTAAACAAGGTTTGTTGAAACTGAAGCAAATGGTAAAATTGAAGTTGTGGTGAATCCGGAGAACGTGCAAACGACTTTACCCTAACAAATTGCACGGTTTGAGAATTTTTTAGAAACAGAGAACTACATTTGCGGAATAAATCACAGGATGAAAAATTGAAGATTGTGCTGAATGATAACTGGAATGAAATGTGTTGTATGTTAGAATTAGAGCAACTTCTTTCGAATACCAGTAGACATTAATGAAGATAACGGTTTTGATGGAAGTGAATAAAGTTTTATATTCAGATAGGAGCAGCTTGTCCAAAGAGTGAAGTAGAGGGAAATGAAGCATTTTGCCCCTGTGGGGAATGAGAAATACCTGCAGCGTCACAAAATGCTTCAATTCGCAAAATTGATAGAAATTGACTGTTTGATGGATACAGTGAGTCATGTTTCCTAAAATTGAAGGATGGCGAATTTGACAGAACGCTGTATGCGGAGTGTCTGCATTTGTGCTCAACCTAATCTGTTACTGGTAATTAAGTATTGATATATGAGAGAACTTGATTTGCTGATGAAGAGAGAAACTCATAAATTTTAAGTTCAGGTGAAAGAAGTTTAGCTGGACAAGGGTGATTTGTGGAAATAGAGACATTTATGTAGATAGGCAACAGAAAGTAATCGACAGAGAGATTTTGATGGAAATGGGGAAACGTGTACATTCAGGCAGGCAGCAGAAGCTACAAGCAGGAAATTTTTAGGACATTGGAAATGTAACACGGATGTGCAAACAGAAATATGCCAGAAAGACAAAATGCTTCAACTTGCTCAATTTCTGGAAATGGAGACTTAGATAGATACAGTGAACAAGGTTTGTTGAAACTGAAGCAAATGGTGAAATTGAAGTTGTGGTGAATCTGGAGAACGTGCAAACGAATTCACTCTAACAAATTGCACGGTTTGAGAATTTTTTAGAAACAGAGAACTACATTTGCGGAATAATTTACAAGATGAAAAATTGAAGATTGTGCTGAATGATAACTGGAATGAAATGTGTTGTATGTTAGAATTACAGCAACTTCTTTCTATAGGCAGTAGACATTAATGAAGATAACGGTTTTGATGGAAATGAATAAACTTTTACATTCAGAGAAGGACCAGCATGTCCAAACAGTGAAGTGGAGGGAAATGAAACATTTTGCGATTGTGGGGAATGGGAAATATCTGCAGCGTCACAAAATACTTCAATTCGGGAAATTGTTAGAATTTGACAATTTGATAGATACAGTGTTTCATTTTGCTAAAATTGAAGGATGGCGAATTTGACAGAACGCTGTATGCGGAGTGTCTGCATTTGTGCTCAACCTAATCTGTTACCTTTAATTAAATTGATATATGCAGAAAACTTGATTTGCTGATGAAGAGAGAACATCATAAATTTTAAGTTCAGGTGAAAGAAGTTTAGCTGGACAAGGGTGATTTCTGGAAATAGAAACATTTAAGTAGATAGGCAACATAAAATAATCGATATAGAGAGTTTGATGGAAATGGAGAAACGTGTACATTCAGACAGGCAGCAGAAGCTACAAGAAGGAATTTTTTAGGAATATTGGAAATGTAACACGGATGTGCAAACAGAAATATTGCCAGAAAGACAAAATGCTTCAACTTGCTCAATTTCTGGAAATGGAGACTTGGATAGATACAGTAAACAAGGTTTGTTGAAACTGAAGCAAATGGTAAAATTGAAGTTGTGGTGAATCCGGAGAACGTGCAAACGACTTTACCCTAACAAATTGCACGGTTTGAGAATTTTTTAGAAACAGAGAACTACATTTGCGGAATAAATCACAGGATGAAAAATTGAAGATTGTGCTGAATGATAACTGGAATGAAATGTGTTGTATGTTAGAATTAGAGCAACTTCTTTCGAATACCAGTAGACATTAATGAAGATAACGGTTTTGATGGAAGTGAATAAAGTTTTATATTCAGATAGGAGCAGCTTGTCCAAAGAGTGAAGTAGAGGGAAATGAAGCATTTTGCCCCTGTGGGGAATGAGAAATACCTGCAGCGTCACAAAATGCTTCAATTCGCAAAATTGATAGAAATTGACTGTTTGATGGATACAGTGAGTCATGTTTCCTAAAATTGAAGGATGGCGAATTTGACAGAACGCTGTATGCGGAGTGTCTGCATTTGTGCTCAACCTAATCTGTTACTGGTAATTAAGTATTGATATATGAGAGAACTTGATTTGCTGATGAAGAGAGAAACTCATAAATTTTAAGTTCAGGTGAAAGAAGTTTAGCTGGACAAGGGTGATTTGTGGAAATAGAGACATTTATGTAGATAGGCAACAGAAAGTAATCGACAGAGAGATTTTGATGGAAATGGGGAAACGTGTACATTCAGGCAGGCAGCAGAAGCTACAAGCAGGAAATTTTTAGGACATTGGAAATGTAACACGGATGTGCAAACAGAAATATGCCAGAAAGACAAAATGCTTCAACTTGCTCAATTTCTGGAAATGGAGACTTAGATAGATACAGTGAACAAGGTTTGTTGAAACTGAAGCAAATGGTGAAATTGAAGTTGTGGTGAATCCGGAGAACGTGCAAACGAATTCACTCTAACAAATTGCACGGTTTGAGAATTTTTTAGAAACAGAGAACTACATTTGCGGAATAATTTACAAGATGAAAAATTGAAGATTGTGCTGAATGATAACTGGAATGAAATGTGTTGTATGTTAGAATTACAGCAACTTCTTTCTATAGGCAGTAGACATTAATGAAGATAACGGTTTTGATGGAAATGAATAAACTTTTACATTCAGAGAAGGACCAGCATGTCCAAACAGTGAAGTGGAGGGAAATGAAACATTTTGCGATTGTGGGGAATGGGAAATATCTGCAGCGTCACAAAATACTTCAATTCGGGAAATTGTTAGAATTTGACAATTTGATAGATACAGTGTTTCATTTTGCTAAAATTGAAGGATGGCGAATTTGACAGAACGCTGTATGCGGAGTGTCTGCATTTGTGCTCAACCTAATCTGTTACCTTTAATTAAATTGATATATGCAGAAAACTTGATTTGCTGATGAAGAGAGAACATCATAAATTTTAAGTTCAGGTGAAAGAAGTTTAGCTGGACAAGGGTGATTTCTGGAAATAGAAACATTTAAGTAGATAGGCAACATAAAATAATCGATATAGAGAGTTTGATGGAAATGGAGAAACGTGTACATTCAGACAGGCAGCAGAAGCTACAAGAAGGAAATTTTTAGGAATATTGGAAATGTAACACGGATGTGCAAACAGAAATATTGCCAGAAAGACAAAATGCTTCAACTTGCTCAATTTCTGGAAATGGAGACTTGGATAGATACAGTAAACAAGGTTTGTTGAAACTGAAGCAAATGGTAAAATTGAAGTTGTGGTGAATCCGGAGAACGTGCAAACGACTTTACCCTAACAAATTGCACGGTTTGAGAATTTTTTAGAAACAGAGAACTACATTTGCGGAATAAATCACAGGATGAAAAATTGAAGATTGTGCTGAATGATAACTGGAATGAAATGTGTTGTATGTTAGAATTAGAGCAACTTCTTTCGAATACCAGTAGACATTAATGAAGATAACGGTTTTGATGGAAGTGAATAAAGTTTTATATTCAGATAGGAGCAGCTTGTCCAAAGAGTGAAGTAGAGGGAAATGAAGCATTTTGCCCCTGTGGGGAATGAGAAATACCTGCAGCGTCACAAAATGCTTCAATTCGCAAAATTGATAGAAATTGACTGTTTGATGGATACAGTGAGTCATGTTTCCTAAAATTGAAGGATGGCGAATTTGACAGAACGCTGTATGCGGAGTGTCTGCATTTGTGCTCAACCTAATCTGTTACTGGTAATTAAGTATTGATATATGAGAGAACTTGATTTGCTGATGAAGAGAGAAACTCATAAATTTTAAGTTCAGGTGAAAGAAGTTTAGCTGGACAAGGGTGATTTGTGGAAATAGAGACATTTATGTAGATAGGCAACAGAAAGTAATCGACAGAGAGATTTTGATGGAAATGGGGAAACGTGTACATTCAGGCAGGCAGCAGAAGCTACAAGCAGGAAATTTTTAGGACATTGGAAATGTAACACGGATGTGCAAACAGAAATATGCCAGAAAGACAAAATGCTTCAACTTGCTCAATTTCTGGAAATGGAGACTTAGATAGATACAGTGAACAAGGTTTGTTGAAACTGAAGCAAATGGTGAAATTGAAGTTGTGGTGAATCTGGAGAACGTGCAAACGAATTCACTCTAACAAATTGCACGGTTTGAGAATTTTTTAGAAACAGAGAACTACATTTGCGGAATAATTTACAAGATGAAAAATTGAAGATTGTGCTGAATGATAACTGGAATGAAATGTGTTGTATGTTAGAATTACAGCAACTTCTTTCGATAGGCAGTAGACATTAATGAAGATAACGGTTTTGATGGAAATGAATAAACTTTTACATTCAGAGAAGGACCAGCATGTCCAAACAGTGAAGTGGAGGGAAATGAAACATTTTGCGATTGTGGGGAATGGGAAATATCTGCAGCGTCACAAAATACTTCAATTCGGGAAATTGTTAGAATTTGACAATTTGATAGATACAGTGTTTCATTTTGCTAAAATTGAAGGATGGCGAATTTGACAGAACGCTGTATGCGGAGTGTCTGCATTTGTGCTCAACCTAATCTGTTACTGGTAATTAAGTATTGATATATGAGAGAACTTGATTTGCTGATGAAGAGAGAAACTCATAAATGTTAAGTTCAGGTGAAAGAATTTTAGCTGGACAAGGGTGATTTCTGGAAATAGAGACATTTATGTAGATAGGCAACAGAAAGTAATCGACAGAGAGATTTTGATGGAAATGGGGAAACGTGTACATTCAGGCAGGCAGCAGAAGCTACAAGCAGGAAATTTTTAGGACATTGGAAATGTAACACGGATGTGCAAACAGAAATATTGCCAGAAAGACAAAATGCTTCAACTTGCTCAATTTCTGGAAATGGAGACTTGGATAGATACAGTGAACAAGGTTTGTTGAAACTGAAGCAAATGGTAAAATTGAAGTTGTGGTGAATCCGGAGAACGTGCAAACGAATTCACTCTAACAAATTGCACGGTTTGAGAATTTTTTAGAAACAGAGAACTACATTTGCGGAATAACTTAAAAGATGAAAAATTGAAGATTGTACTGAATGATAACTGGAATGAAATGTGTTGTATGTTAGAATTAGAGCAACTTCTTTCGAATACCAGTAGACATTAATGAAGATAACGGTTTTGATGGAAATGAATAAACTTTTACATTCAGATAGGAGCAGCTTGTCCAAAGAGTGAAGTAGAGGGAAATGAAGCATTTTGCCCCTGTGGGGAATGAGAAATACCTGCAGCGTCACAAAATGCTTCAATTCACAAAATTGATAGAAATTGACTGTTTGATGGATACAGTGAGTCATGTTTCCTAAAATTGAAGGATGGCGAATTTGACAGAACGCTGTATGCGGAGTGTCTGCATTTGTGCTCAACCTAATCTGTTACCTTTAATTAAATTGATATATGCAGAAAACTTGATTTGCTGATGAAGAGAGAACATCATAAATTTTAAGTTCAGGTGAAAGAAGTTTAGCTGGACAAGGGTGATTTCTGGAAATAGAAACATTTAAGTAGATAGGCAACATAAAATAATCGATATAGAGAGTTTGATGGAAATGGAGAAACGTGTACATTCAGACAGGCAGCAGAAGCTACAAGAAGGAAATTTTTAGGAATATTGGAAATGTAACACGGATGTGCAAACAGAAATATTGCCAGAAAGACAAAATGCTTCAACTTGCTCAATTTCTGGAAATGGAGACTTGGATAGATACAGTAAACAAGGTTTGTTGAAACTGAAGCAAATGGTAAAATTGAAGTTGTGGTGAATCCGGAGAACGTGCAAACGACTTTACCCTAACAAATTGCACGGTTTGAGAATTTTTTAGAAACAGAGAACTACATTTGCGGAATAAATCACAGGATGAAAAATTGAAGATTGTGCTGAATGATAACTGGAATGAAATGTGTTGTATGTTAGAATTAGAGCAACTTCTTTCGAATACCAGTAGACATTAATGAAGATAACGGTTTTGATGGAAGTGAATAAAGTTTTATATTCAGATAGGAGCAGCTTGTCCAAAGAGTGAAGTAGAGGGAAATGAAGCATTTTGCCCCTGTGGGGAATGAGAAATACCTGCAGCGTCACAAAATGCTTCAATTCGCAAAATTGATAGAAATTGACTGTTTGATGGATACAGTGAGTCATGTTTCCTAAAATTGAAGGATGGCGAATTTGACAGAACGCTGTATGCGGAGTGTCTGCATTTGTGCTCAACCTAATCTGTTACTGGTAATTAAGTATTGATATATGAGAGAACTTGATTTGCTGATGAAGAGAGAAACTCATAAATTTTAAGTTCAGGTGAAAGAAGTTTAGCTGGACAAGGGTGATTTGTGGAAATAGAGACATTTATGTAGATAGGCAACAGAAAGTAATCGACAGAGAGATTTTGATGGAAATGGGGAAACGTGTACATTCAGGCAGGCAGCAGAAGCTACAAGCAGGAAATTTTTAGGACATTGGAAATGTAACACGGATGTGCAAACAGAAATATGCCAGAAAGACAAAATGCTTCAACTTGCTCAATTTCTGGAAATGGAGACTTAGATAGATACAGTGAACAAGGTTTGTTGAAACTGAAGCAAATGGTGAAATTGAAGTTGTGGTGAATCTGGAGAACGTGCAAACGAATTCACTCTAACAAATTGCACGGTTTGAGAATTTTTTAGAAACAGAGAACTACATTTGCGGAATAATTTACAAGATGAAAAATTGAAGATTGTGCTGAATGATAACTGGAATGAAATGTGTTGTATGTTAGAATTACAGCAACTTCTTTCTATAGGCAGTAGACATTAATGAAGATAACGGTTTTGATGGAAATGAATAAACTTTTACATTCAGAGAAGGACCAGCATGTCCAAACAGTGAAGTGGAGGGAAATGAAACATTTTGCGATTGTGGGGAATGGGAAATATCTGCAGCGTCACAAAATACTTCAATTCGGGAAATTGTTAGAATTTGACAATTTGATAGATACAGTGTTTCATTTTGCTAAAATTGAAGGATGGCGAATTTGACAGAACGCTGTATGCGGAGTGTCTGCATTTGTGCTCAACCTAATCTGTTACCTTTAATTAAATTGATATATGCAGAAAACTTGATTTGCTGATGAAGAGAGAACATCATAAATTTTAAGTTCAGGTGAAAGAAGTTTAGCTGGACAAGGGTGATTTCTGGAAATAGAAACATTTAAGTAGATAGGCAACATAAAATAATCGATATAGAGAGTTTGATGGAAATGGAGAAACGTGTACATTCAGACAGGCAGCAGAAGCTACAAGAAGGAAATTTTTAGGAATATTGGAAATGTAACACGGATGTGCAAACAGAAATATTGCCAGAAAGACAAAATGCTTCAACTTGCTCAATTTCTGGAAATGGAGACTTGGATAGATACAGTAAACAAGGTTTGTTGAAACTGAAGCAAATGGTAAAATTGAAGTTGTGGTGAATCCGGAGAACGTGCAAACGACTTTACCCTAACAAATTGCACGGTTTGAGAATTTTTTAGAAACAGAGAACTACATTTGCGGAATAAATCACAGGATGAAAAATTGAAGATTGTGCTGAATGATAACTGGAATGAAATGTGTTGTATGTTAGAATTAGAGCAACTTCTTTCGAATACCAGTAGACATTAATGAAGATAACGGTTTTGATGGAAGTGAATAAAGTTTTATATTCAGATAGGAGCAGCTTGTCCAAAGAGTGAAGTAGAGGGAAATGAAGCATTTTGCCCCTGTGGGGAATGAGAAATACCTGCAGCGTCACAAAATGCTTCAATTCGCAAAATTGATAGAAATTGACTGTTTGATGGATACAGTGAGTCATGTTTCCTAAAATTGAAGGATGGCGAATTTGACAGAACGCTGTATGCGGAGTGTCTGCATTTGTGCTCAACCTAATCTGTTACTGGTAATTAAGTATTGATATATGAGAGAACTTGATTTGCTGATGAAGAGAGAAACTCATAAATTTTAAGTTCAGGTGAAAGAAGTTTAGCTGGACAAGGGTGATTTGTGGAAATAGAGACATTTATGTAGATAGGCAACAGAAAGTAATCGACAGAGAGATTTTGATGGAAATGGGGAAACGTGTACATTCAGGCAGGCAGCAGAAGCTACAAGCAGGAAATTTTTAGGACATTGGAAATGTAACACGGATGTGCAAACAGAAATATGCCAGAAAGACAAAATGCTTCAACTTGCTCAATTTCTGGAAATGGAGACTTAGATAGATACAGTGAACAAGGTTTGTTGAAACTGAAGCAAATGGTGAAATTGAAGTTGTGGTGAATCTGGAGAACGTGCAAACGAATTCACTCTAACAAATTGCACGGTTTGAGAATTTTTTAGAAACAGAGAACTACATTTGCGGAATAATTTACAAGATGAAAAATTGAAGATTGTGCTGAATGATAACTGGAATGAAATGTGTTGTATGTTAGAATTACAGCAACTTCTTTCGATAGGCAGTAGACATTAATGAAGATAACGGTTTTGATGGAAATGAATAAACTTTTACATTCAGAGAAGGACCAGCATGTCCAAACAGTGAAGTGGAGGGAAATGAAACATTTTGCGATTGTGGGGAATGGGAAATATCTGCAGCGTCACAAAATACTTCAATTCGGGAAATTGTTAGAATTTGACAATTTGATAGATACAGTGTTTCATTTTGCTAAAATTGAAGGATGGCGAATTTGACAGAACGCTGTATGCGGAGTGTCTGCATTTGTGCTCAACCTAATCTGTTACCTTTAATTAAATTGATATATGCAGAAAACTTGATTTGCTGATGAAGAGAGAACATCATAAATTTTAAGTTCAGGTGAAAGAAGTTTAGCTGGACAAGGGTGATTTCTGGAAATAGAAACATTTAAGTAGATAGGCAACATAAAATAATCGATATAGAGAGTTTGATGGAAATGGAGAAACGTGTACATTCAGACAGGCAGCAGAAGCTACAAGAAGGAAATTTTTAGGAATATTGGAAATGTAACACGGATGTGCAAACAGAAATATTGCCAGAAAGACAAAATGCTTCAACTTGCTCAATTTCTGGAAATGGAGACTTGGATAGATACAGTAAACAAGGTTTGTTGAAACTGAAGCAAATGGTAAAATTGAAGTTGTGGTGAATCCGGAGAACGTGCAAACGACTTTACCCTAACAAATTGCACGGTTTGAGAATTTTTTAGAAACAGAGAACTACATTTGCGGAATAAATCACAGGATGAAAAATTGAAGATTGTGCTGAATGATAACTGGAATGAAATGTGTTGTATGTTAGAATTAGAGCAACTTCTTTCGAATACCAGTAGACATTAATGAAGATAACGGTTTTGATGGAAGTGAATAAAGTTTTATATTCAGATAGGAGCAGCTTGTCCAAAGAGTGAAGTAGAGGGAAATGAAGCATTTTGCCCCTGTGGGGAATGAGAAATACCTGCAGCGTCACAAAATGCTTCAATTCGCAAAATTGATAGAAATTGACTGTTTGATGGATACAGTGAGTCATGTTTCCTAAAATTGAAGGATGGCGAATTTGACAGAACGCTGTATGCGGAGTGTCTGCATTTGTGCTCAACCTAATCTGTTACTGGTAATTAAGTATTGATATATGAGAGAACTTGATTTGCTGATGAAGAGAGAAACTCATAAATTTTAAGTTCAGGTGAAAGAAGTTTAGCTGGACAAGGGTGATTTGTGGAAATAGAGACATTTATGTAGATAGGCAACAGAAAGTAATCGACAGAGAGATTTTGATGGAAATGGGGAAACGTGTACATTCAGGCAGGCAGCAGAAGCTACAAGCAGGAAATTTTTAGGACATTGGAAATGTAACACGGATGTGCAAACAGAAATATGCCAGAAAGACAAAATGCTTCAACTTGCTCAATTTCTGGAAATGGAGACTTAGATAGATACAGTGAACAAGGTTTGTTGAAACTGAAGCAAATGGTGAAATTGAAGTTGTGGTGAATCTGGAGAACGTGCAAACGAATTCACTCTAACAAATTGCACGGTTTGAGAATTTTTTAGAAACAGAGAACTACATTTGCGGAATAATTTACAAGATGAAAAATTGAAGATTGTGCTGAATGATAACTGGAATGAAATGTGTTGTATGTTAGAATTACAGCAACTTCTTTCGATAGGCAGTAGACATTAATGAAGATAACGGTTTTGATGGAAATGAATAAACTTTTACATTCAGAGAAGGACCAGCATGTCCAAACAGTGAAGTGGAGGGAAATGAAACATTTTGCGATTGTGGGGAATGGGAAATATCTGCAGCGTCACAAAATACTTCAATTCGGGAAATTGTTAGAATTTGACAATTTGATAGATACAGTGTTTCATTTTGCTAAAATTGAAGGATGGCGAATTTGACAGAACGCTGTATGCGGAGTGTCTGCATTTGTGCTCAACCTAATCTGTTACCTGTAATTAAGATTGATATATGCAGAAACTTGATTTGCTGATGAAGAGAGAACATCATAAATTTTAAGTTCAGGTGAAAGAAGTTTAGCTGGACAAGGGTGATTTCTGGAAATAGAAACATTTAAGTAGATAGGCAACATAAAATAATCGATATAGAGAGTTTGATGGAAATGGAGAAACGTGTACATTCAGACAGGCAGCAGAAGCTACAAGAAGGAAATTTTTAGGAATATTGGAAATGTAACACGGATGTGCAAACAGAAATATTGCCAGAAAGACAAAATGCTTCAACTTGCTCAATTTCTGGAAATGGAGACTTGGATAGATACAGTAAACAAGGTTTGTTGAAACTGAAGCAAATGGTAAAATTGAAGTTGTGGTGAATCCGGAGAACGTGCAAACGACTTTACCCTAACAAATTGCACGGTTTGAGAATTTTTTAGAAACAGAGAACTACATTTGCGGAATAAATCACAGGATGAAAAATTGAAGATTGTGCTGAATGATAACTGGAATGAAATGTGTTGTATGTTAGAATTAGAGCAACTTCTTTCGAATACCAGTAGACATTAATGAAGATAACGGTTTTGATGGAAGTGAATAAAGTTTTATATTCAGATAGGAGCAGCTTGTCCAAAGAGTGAAGTAGAGGGAAATGAAGCATTTTGCCCCTGTGGGGAATGAGAAATACCTGCAGCGTCACAAAATGCTTCAATTCGCAAAATTGATAGAAATTGACTGTTTGATGGATACAGTGAGTCATGTTTCCTAAAATTGAAGGATGGCGAATTTGACAGAACGCTGTATGCGGAGTGTCTGCATTTGTGCTCAACCTAATCTGTTACTGGTAATTAAGTATTGATATATGAGAGAACTTGATTTGCTGATGAAGAGAGAAACTCATAAATTTTAAGTTCAGGTGAAAGAAGTTTAGCTGGACAAGGGTGATTTGTGGAAATAGAGACATTTATGTAGATAGGCAACAGAAAGTAATCGACAGAGAGATTTTGATGGAAATGGGGAAACGTGTACATTCAGGCAGGCAGCAGAAGCTACAAGCAGGAAATTTTTAGGACATTGGAAATGTAACACGGATGTGCAAACAGAAATATGCCAGAAAGACAAAATGCTTCAACTTGCTCAATTTCTGGAAATGGAGACTTAGATAGATACAGTGAACAAGGTTTGTTGAAACTGAAGCAAATGGTGAAATTGAAGTTGTGGTGAATCTGGAGAACGTGCAAACGAATTCACTCTAACAAATTGCACGGTTTGAGAATTTTTTAGAAACAGAGAACTACATTTGCGGAATAATTTACAAGATGAAAAATTGAAGATTGTGCTGAATGATAACTGGAATGAAATGTGTTGTATGTTAGAATTACAGCAACTTCTTTCGATAGGCAGTAGACATTAATGAAGATAACGGTTTTGATGGAAATGAATAAACTTTTACATTCAGAGAAGGACCAGCATGTCCAAACAGTGAAGTGGAGGGAAATGAAACATTTTGCGATTGTGGGGAATGGGAAATATCTGCAGCGTCACAAAATACTTCAATTCGGGAAATTGTTAGAATTTGACAATTTGATAGATACAGTGTTTCATTTTGCTAAAATTGAAGGATGGCGAATTTGACAGAACGCTGTATGCGGAGTGTCTGCATTTGTGCTCAACCTAATCTGTTACTGGTAATTAAGTATTGATATATGAGAGAACTTGATTTGCTGATGAAGAGAGAAACTCATAAATGTTAAGTTCAGGTGAAAGAAGTTTAGCTGGACAAGGGTGATTTCTGGAAATAGAGACATTTATGTAGATAGGCAACAGAAAGTAATCGACAGAGAGATTTTGATAGGAAATGGGGAAACGTGTACATTCATGAGGCAGCAGAAGCTACAAGCAGGAAATTTTTAGGACATTGGAAATGTAACACGGATGTGCAAACAGAAATATTGCCAGAAAGACAAAATGCTTCAACTTGCTCAATTTCTGGAAATGGAGACTTGGATAGATACAGTGAACAAGGTTTGTTGAAACTGAAGCAAATGGTAAAATTGAAGTTGTGGTGAATCGGAGAACGTGCAAACGAATTCACTCTAACAAATTGCACGGTTTGAGAATTTTTTAGAAACAGAGAACTACATTTGCGGAATAATTTACAAGATGAAAAATTGAAGATTGTGCTGAATGATAACTGGAATGAAATGTGTTGTATGTTAGAATTAGAGCAACTTCTTTCGAATACCAGTAGACATTAATGAAGATAACGGTTTTGATGGAAATGAATAAACTTTTACATTCAGATAGGAGCAGCTTGTCCAAAGAGTGAAGTAGAGGGAAATGAAGCATTTTGCCCCTGTGGGGAATGAGAAATACCTGCAGCGTCACAAAATGCTTCAATTCGACAAAATTGATAGAAATTGACTGTTTGATGGATACAGTGAGTCATGTTTCCTAAAATTGAAGGATGGCGAATTTGACAGAACGCTGTATGCGGAGTGTCTGCATTTGTGCTCAACCTAATCTGTTACCTTTAATTAAATTGATATATGCAGAAAACTTGATTTGCTGATGAAGAGAGAACATCATAAATTTTAAGTTCAGGTGAAAGAAGTTTAGCTGGACAAGGGTGATTTCTGGAAATAGAAACATTTAAGTAGATAGGCAACATAAAATAATCGATATAGAGAGTTTGATGGAAATGGAGAAACGTGTACATTCAGACAGGCAGCAGAAGCTACAAGAAGGAAATTTTTAGGAATATTGGAAATGTAACACGGATGTGCAAACAGAAATATTGCCAGAAAGACAAAATGCTTCAACTTGCTCAATTTCTGGAAATGGAGACTTGGATAGATACAGTAAACAAGGTTTGTTGAAACTGAAGCAAATGGTAAAATTGAAGTTGTGGTGAATCCGGAGAACGTGCAAACGACTTTACCCTAACAAATTGCACGGTTTGAGAATTTTTTAGAAACAGAGAACTACATTTGCGGAATAAATCACAGGATGAAAAATTGAAGATTGTGCTGAATGATAACTGGAATGAAATGTGTTGTATGTTAGAATTAGAGCAACTTCTTTCGAATACCAGTAGACATTAATGAAGATAACGGTTTTGATGGAAGTGAATAAAGTTTTATATTCAGATAGGAGCAGCTTGTCCAAAGAGTGAAGTAGAGGGAAATGAAGCATTTTGCCCCTGTGGGGAATGAGAAATACCTGCAGCGTCACAAAATGCTTCAATTCGCAAAATTGATAGAAATTGACTGTTTGATGGATACAGTGAGTCATGTTTCCTAAAATTGAAGGATGGCGAATTTGACAGAACGCTGTATGCGGAGTGTCTGCATTTGTGCTCAACCTAATCTGTTACTGGTAATTAAGTATTGATATATGAGAGAACTTGATTTGCTGATGAAGAGAGAAACTCATAAATTTTAAGTTCAGGTGAAAGAAGTTTAGCTGGACAAGGGTGATTTGTGGAAATAGAGACATTTATGTAGATAGGCAACAGAAAGTAATCGACAGAGAGATTTTGATGGAAATGGGGAAACGTGTACATTCAGGCAGGCAGCAGAAGCTACAAGCAGGAAATTTTTAGGACATTGGAAATGTAACACGGATGTGCAAACAGAAATATGCCAGAAAGACAAAATGCTTCAACTTGCTCAATTTCTGGAAATGGAGACTTAGATAGATACAGTGAACAAGGTTTGTTGAAACTGAAGCAAATGGTGAAATTGAAGTTGTGGTGAATCTGGAGAACGTGCAAACGAATTCACTCTAACAAATTGCACGGTTTGAGAATTTTTTAGAAACAGAGAACTACATTTGCGGAATAATTTACAAGATGAAAAATTGAAGATTGTGCTGAATGATAACTGGAATGAAATGTGTTGTATGTTAGAATTACAGCAACTTCTTTCGATAGGCAGTAGACATTAATGAAGATAACGGTTTTGATGGAAATGAATAAACTTTTACATTCAGAGAAGGACCAGCATGTCCAAACAGTGAAGTGGAGGGAAATGAAACATTTTGCGATTGTGGGGAATGGGAAATATCTGCAGCGTCACAAAATACTTCAATTCGGGAAATTGTTAGAATTTGACAATTTGATAGATACAGTGTTTCATTTTGCTAAAATTGAAGGATGGCGAATTTGACAGAACGCTGTATGCGGAGTGTCTGCATTTGTGCTCAACCTAATCTGTTACCTTTAATTAAATTGATATATGCAGAAAACTTGATTTGCTGATGAAGAGAGAACATCATAAATTTTAAGTTCAGGTGAAAGAAGTTTAGCTGGACAAGGGTGATTTCTGGAAATAGAAACATTTAAGTAGATAGGCAACATAAAATAATCGATATAGAGAGTTTGATGGAAATGGAGAAACGTGTACATTCAGACAGGCAGCAGAAGCTACAAGAAGGAAATTTTTAGGAATATTGGAAATGTAACACGGATGTGCAAACAGAAATATTGCCAGAAAGACAAAATGCTTCAACTTGCTCAATTTCTGGAAATGGAGACTTGGATAGATACAGTAAACAAGGTTTGTTGAAACTGAAGCAAATGGTAAAATTGAAGTTGTGGTGAATCCGGAGAACGTGCAAACGACTTTACCCTAACAAATTGCACGGTTTGAGAATTTTTTAGAAACAGAGAACTACATTTGCGGAATAAATCACAGGATGAAAAATTGAAGATTGTGCTGAATGATAACTGGAATGAAATGTGTTGTATGTTAGAATTAGAGCAACTTCTTTCGAATACCAGTAGACATTAATGAAGATAACGGTTTTGATGGAAGTGAATAAAGTTTTATATTCAGATAGGAGCAGCTTGTCCAAAGAGTGAAGTAGAGGGAAATGAAGCATTTTGCCCCTGTGGGGAATGAGAAATACCTGCAGCGTCACAAAATGCTTCAATTCGCAAAATTGATAGAAATTGACTGTTTGATGGATACAGTGAGTCATGTTTCCTAAAATTGAAGGATGGCGAATTTGACAGAACGCTGTATGCGGAGTGTCTGCATTTGTGCTCAACCTAATCTGTTACTGGTAATTAAGTATTGATATATGAGAGAACTTGATTTGCTGATGAAGAGAGAAACTCATAAATTTTAAGTTCAGGTGAAAGAAGTTTAGCTGGACAAGGGTGATTTGTGGAAATAGAGACATTTATGTAGATAGGCAACAGAAAGTAATCGACAGAGAGATTTTGATGGAAATGGGGAAACGTGTACATTCAGGCAGGCAGCAGAAGCTACAAGCAGGAAATTTTTAGGACATTGGAAATGTAACACGGATGTGCAAACAGAAATATGCCAGAAAGACAAAATGCTTCAACTTGCTCAATTTCTGGAAATGGAGACTTAGATAGATACAGTGAACAAGGTTTGTTGAAACTGAAGCAAATGGTGAAATTGAAGTTGTGGTGAATCCGGAGAACGTGCAAACGAATTCACTCTAACAAATTGCACGGTTTGAGAATTTTTTAGAAACAGAGAACTACATTTGCGGAATAATTTACAAGATGAAAAATTGAAGATTGTGCTGAATGATAACTGGAATGAAATGTGTTGTATGTTAGAATTACAGCAACTTCTTTCTATAGGCAGTAGACATTAATGAAGATAACGGTTTTGATGGAAATGAATAAACTTTTACATTCAGAGAAGGACCAGCATGTCCAAACAGTGAAGTGGAGGGAAATGAAACATTTTGCGATTGTGGGGAATGGGAAATATCTGCAGCGTCACAAAATACTTCAATTCGGGAAATTGTTAGAATTTGACAATTTGATAGATACAGTGTTTCATTTTGCTAAAATTGAAGGATGGCGAATTTGACAGAACGCTGTATGCGGAGTGTCTGCATTTGTGCTCAACCTAATCTGTTACCTTTAATTAAATTGATATATGCAGAAAACTTGATTTGCTGATGAAGAGAGAACATCATAAATTTTAAGTTCAGGTGAAAGAAGTTTAGCTGGACAAGGGTGATTTCTGGAAATAGAAACATTTAAGTAGATAGGCAACATAAAATAATCGATATAGAGAGTTTGATGGAAATGGAGAAACGTGTACATTCAGACAGGCAGCAGAAGCTACAAGAAGGAAATTTTTAGGAATATTGGAAATGTAACACGGATGTGCAAACAGAAATATTGCCAGAAAGACAAAATGCTTCAACTTGCTCAATTTCTGGAAATGGAGACTTGGATAGATACAGTAAACAAGGTTTGTTGAAACTGAAGCAAATGGTAAAATTGAAGTTGTGGTGAATCCGGAGAACGTGCAAACGACTTTACCCTAACAAATTGCACGGTTTGAGAATTTTTTAGAAACAGAGAACTACATTTGCGGAATAAATCACAGGATGAAAAATTGAAGATTGTGCTGAATGATAACTGGAATGAAATGTGTTGTATGTTAGAATTAGAGCAACTTCTTTCGAATACCAGTAGACATTAATGAAGATAACGGTTTTGATGGAAGTGAATAAAGTTTTATATTCAGATAGGAGCAGCTTGTCCAAAGAGTGAAGTAGAGGGAAATGAAGCATTTTGCCCCTGTGGGGAATGAGAAATACCTGCAGCGTCACAAAATGCTTCAATTCGCAAAATTGATAGAAATTGACTGTTTGATGGATACAGTGAGTCATGTTTCCTAAAATTGAAGGATGGCGAATTTGACAGAACGCTGTATGCGGAGTGTCTGCATTTGTGCTCAACCTAATCTGTTACTGGTAATTAAGTATTGATATATGAGAGAACTTGATTTGCTGATGAAGAGAGAAACTCATAAATTTTAAGTTCAGGTGAAAGAAGTTTAGCTGGACAAGGGTGATTTGTGGAAATAGAGACATTTATGTAGATAGGCAACAGAAAGTAATCGACAGAGAGATTTTGATGGAAATGGGGAAACGTGTACATTCAGGCAGGCAGCAGAAGCTACAAGCAGGAAATTTTTAGGACATTGGAAATGTAACACGGATGTGCAAACAGAAATATGCCAGAAAGACAAAATGCTTCAACTTGCTCAATTTCTGGAAATGGAGACTTAGATAGATACAGTGAACAAGGTTTGTTGAAACTGAAGCAAATGGTGAAATTGAAGTTGTGGTGAATCTGGAGAACGTGCAAACGAATTCACTCTAACAAATTGCACGGTTTGAGAATTTTTTAGAAACAGAGAACTACATTTGCGGAATAATTTACAAGATGAAAAATTGAAGATTGTGCTGAATGATAACTGGAATGAAATGTGTTGTATGTTAGAATTACAGCAACTTCTTTCGATAGGCAGTAGACATTAATGAAGATAACGGTTTTGATGGAAATGAATAAACTTTTACATTCAGAGAAGGACCAGCATGTCCAAACAGTGAAGTGGAGGGAAATGAAACATTTTGCGATTGTGGGGAATGGGAAATATCTGCAGCGTCACAAAATACTTCAATTCGGGAAATTGTTAGAATTTGACAATTTGATAGATACAGTGTTTCATTTTGCTAAAATTGAAGGATGGCGAATTTGACAGAACGCTGTATGCGGAGTGTCTGCATTTGTGCTCAACCTAATCTGTTACTGGTAATTAAGTATTGATATATGAGAGAACTTGATTTGCTGATGAAGAGAGAAACTCATAAATGTTAAGTTCAGGTGAAAGAATTTTAGCTGGACAAGGGTGATTTCTGGAAATAGAGACATTTATGTAGATAGGCAACAGAAAGTAATCGACAGAGAGATTTTGATAGAAATGGGGAAACGTGTACATTCATTGAGGCAGCAGAAGCTACAAGCAGGAAATTTTTAGGACATTGGAAATGTAACACGGATGTGCAAACAGAAATATTGCCAGAAAGACAAAATGCTTCAACTTGCTCAATTTCTGGAAATGGAGACTTGGATACATACAGTGAACAAGGTTTGTTGAAACTGAAGCAAATGGTAAAATTGAAGTTGTGGTGAATGCGGAGAACGTGCAAACGAATTCACTCTAACAAATTGCACGGTTTGAGAATTTTTTAGAAACAGAGAACTACATTTGCGGAATAATTTAAAAGATGAAAAATTGAAGATTGTACTGAATGATAACTGGAATGAAATGTGTTGTATGTTAGAATTAGAGCAACTTCTTTCGAATACCAGTAGACATTAATGAAGATAACGGTTTTGATGGAAATGAATAAACTTTTACATTCAGATAGGAGCAGCTTGTCCAAAGAGTGAAGTAGAGGGAAATGAAGCATTTTGCCCCTGTGGGGAATGAGAAATACCTGCAGCGTCACAAAATGCTTCAATTCACAAAATTGATAGAAATTGACTGTTTGATGGATACAGTGAGTCATGTTTCCTAAAATTGAAGGATGGCGAATTTGACAGAACGCTGTATGCGGAGTGTCTGCATTTGTGCTCAACCTAATCTGTTACCTTTAATTAAATTGATATATGCAGAAAACTTGATTTGCTGATGAAGAGAGAACATCATAAATTTTAAGTTCAGGTGAAAGAAGTTTAGCTGGACAAGGGTGATTTCTGGAAATAGAAACATTTAAGTAGATAGGCAACATAAAATAATCGATATAGAGAGTTTGATGGAAATGGAGAAACGTGTACATTCAGACAGGCAGCAGAAGCTACAAGAAGGAAATTTTTAGGAATATTGGAAATGTAACACGGATGTGCAAACAGAAATATTGCCAGAAAGACAAAATGCTTCAACTTGCTCAATTTCTGGAAATGGAGACTTGGATAGATACAGTAAACAAGGTTTGTTGAAACTGAAGCAAATGGTAAAATTGAAGTTGTGGTGAATCCGGAGAACGTGCAAACGACTTTACCCTAACAAATTGCACGGTTTGAGAATTTTTTAGAAACAGAGAACTACATTTGCGGAATAAATCACAGGATGAAAAATTGAAGATTGTGCTGAATGATAACTGGAATGAAATGTGTTGTATGTTAGAATTAGAGCAACTTCTTTCGAATACCAGTAGACATTAATGAAGATAACGGTTTTGATGGAAGTGAATAAAGTTTTATATTCAGATAGGAGCAGCTTGTCCAAAGAGTGAAGTAGAGGGAAATGAAGCATTTTGCCCCTGTGGGGAATGAGAAATACCTGCAGCGTCACAAAATGCTTCAATTCGCAAAATTGATAGAAATTGACTGTTTGATGGATACAGTGAGTCATGTTTCCTAAAATTGAAGGATGGCGAATTTGACAGAACGCTGTATGCGGAGTGTCTGCATTTGTGCTCAACCTAATCTGTTACTGGTAATTAAGTATTGATATATGAGAGAACTTGATTTGCTGATGAAGAGAGAAACTCATAAATTTTAAGTTCAGGTGAAAGAAGTTTAGCTGGACAAGGGTGATTTGTGGAAATAGAGACATTTATGTAGATAGGCAACAGAAAGTAATCGACAGAGAGATTTTGATGGAAATGGGGAAACGTGTACATTCAGGCAGGCAGCAGAAGCTACAAGCAGGAAATTTTTAGGACATTGGAAATGTAACACGGATGTGCAAACAGAAATATGCCAGAAAGACAAAATGCTTCAACTTGCTCAATTTCTGGAAATGGAGACTTAGATAGATACAGTGAACAAGGTTTGTTGAAACTGAAGCAAATGGTGAAATTGAAGTTGTGGTGAATCTGGAGAACGTGCAAACGAATTCACTCTAACAAATTGCACGGTTTGAGAATTTTTTAGAAACAGAGAACTACATTTGCGGAATAATTTACAAGATGAAAAATTGAAGATTGTGCTGAATGATAACTGGAATGAAATGTGTTGTATGTTAGAATTACAGCAACTTCTTTCGATAGGCAGTAGACATTAATGAAGATAACGGTTTTGATGGAAATGAATAAACTTTTACATTCAGAGAAGGACCAGCATGTCCAAACAGTGAAGTGGAGGGAAATGAAACATTTTGCGATTGTGGGGAATGGGAAATATCTGCAGCGTCACAAAATACTTCAATTCGGGAAATTGTTAGAATTTGACAATTTGATAGATACAGTGTTTCATTTTGCTAAAATTGAAGGATGGCGAATTTGACAGAACGCTGTATGCGGAGTGTCTGCATTTGTGCTCAACCTAATCTGTTACCTTTAATTAAATTGATATATGCAGAAAACTTGATTTGCTGATGAAGAGAGAACATCATAAATTTTAAGTTCAGGTGAAAGAAGTTTAGCTGGACAAGGGTGATTTCTGGAAATAGAAACATTTAAGTAGATAGGCAACATAAAATAATCGATATAGAGAGTTTGATGGAAATGGAGAAACGTGTACATTCAGACAGGCAGCAGAAGCTACAAGAAGGAAATTTTTAGGAATATTGGAAATGTAACACGGATGTGCAAACAGAAATATTGCCAGAAAGACAAAATGCTTCAACTTGCTCAATTTCTGGAAATGGAGACTTGGATAGATACAGTAAACAAGGTTTGTTGAAACTGAAGCAAATGGTAAAATTGAAGTTGTGGTGAATCCGGAGAACGTGCAAACGACTTTACCCTAACAAATTGCACGGTTTGAGAATTTTTTAGAAACAGAGAACTACATTTGCGGAATAAATCACAGGATGAAAAATTGAAGATTGTGCTGAATGATAACTGGAATGAAATGTGTTGTATGTTAGAATTAGAGCAACTTCTTTCGAATACCAGTAGACATTAATGAAGATAACGGTTTTGATGGAAGTGAATAAAGTTTTATATTCAGATAGGAGCAGCTTGTCCAAAGAGTGAAGTAGAGGGAAATGAAGCATTTTGCCCCTGTGGGGAATGAGAAATACCTGCAGCGTCACAAAATGCTTCAATTCGCAAAATTGATAGAAATTGACTGTTTGATGGATACAGTGAGTCATGTTTCCTAAAATTGAAGGATGGCGAATTTGACAGAACGCTGTATGCGGAGTGTCTGCATTTGTGCTCAACCTAATCTGTTACTGGTAATTAAGTATTGATATATGAGAGAACTTGATTTGCTGATGAAGAGAGAAACTCATAAATTTTAAGTTCAGGTGAAAGAAGTTTAGCTGGACAAGGGTGATTTGTGGAAATAGAGACATTTATGTAGATAGGCAACAGAAAGTAATCGACAGAGAGATTTTGATGGAAATGGGGAAACGTGTACATTCAGGCAGGCAGCAGAAGCTACAAGCAGGAAATTTTTAGGACATTGGAAATGTAACACGGATGTGCAAACAGAAATATGCCAGAAAGACAAAATGCTTCAACTTGCTCAATTTCTGGAAATGGAGACTTAGATAGATACAGTGAACAAGGTTTGTTGAAACTGAAGCAAATGGTGAAATTGAAGTTGTGGTGAATCTGGAGAACGTGCAAACGAATTCACTCTAACAAATTGCACGGTTTGAGAATTTTTTAGAAACAGAGAACTACATTTGCGGAATAATTTACAAGATGAAAAATTGAAGATTGTGCTGAATGATAACTGGAATGAAATGTGTTGTATGTTAGAATTACAGCAACTTCTTTCGATAGGCAGTAGACATTAATGAAGATAACGGTTTTGATGGAAATGAATAAACTTTTACATTCAGAGAAGGACCAGCATGTCCAAACAGTGAAGTGGAGGGAAATGAAACATTTTGCGATTGTGGGGAATGGGAAATATCTGCAGCGTCACAAAATACTTCAATTCGGGAAATTGTTAGAATTTGACAATTTGATAGATACAGTGTTTCATTTTGCTAAAATTGAAGGATGGCGAATTTGACAGAACGCTGTATGCGGAGTGTCTGCATTTGTGCTCAACCTAATCTGTTACCTTTAATTAAATTGATATATGCAGAAAACTTGATTTGCTGATGAAGAGAGAACATCATAAATTTTAAGTTCAGGTGAAAGAAGTTTAGCTGGACAAGGGTGATTTCTGGAAATAGAAACATTTAAGTAGATAGGCAACATAAAATAATCGATATAGAGAGTTTGATGGAAATGGAGAAACGTGTACATTCAGACAGGCAGCAGAAGCTACAAGAAGGAAATTTTTAGGAATATTGGAAATGTAACACGGATGTGCAAACAGAAATATTGCCAGAAAGACAAAATGCTTCAACTTGCTCAATTTCTGGAAATGGAGACTTGGATAGATACAGTAAACAAGGTTTGTTGAAACTGAAGCAAATGGTAAAATTGAAGTTGTGGTGAATCCGGAGAACGTGCAAACGACTTTACCCTAACAAATTGCACGGTTTGAGAATTTTTTAGAAACAGAGAACTACATTTGCGGAATAAATCACAGGATGAAAAATTGAAGATTGTGCTGAATGATAACTGGAATGAAATGTGTTGTATGTTAGAATTAGAGCAACTTCTTTCGAATACCAGTAGACATTAATGAAGATAACGGTTTTGATGGAAGTGAATAAAGTTTTATATTCAGATAGGAGCAGCTTGTCCAAAGAGTGAAGTAGAGGGAAATGAAGCATTTTGCCCCTGTGGGGAATGAGAAATACCTGCAGCGTCACAAAATGCTTCAATTCGCAAAATTGATAGAAATTGACTGTTTGATGGATACAGTGAGTCATGTTTCCTAAAATTGAAGGATGGCGAATTTGACAGAACGCTGTATGCGGAGTGTCTGCATTTGTGCTCAACCTAATCTGTTACTGGTAATTAAGTATTGATATATGAGAGAACTTGATTTGCTGATGAAGAGAGAAACTCATAAATTTTAAGTTCAGGTGAAAGAAGTTTAGCTGGACAAGGGTGATTTGTGGAAATAGAGACATTTATGTAGATAGGCAACAGAAAGTAATCGACAGAGAGATTTTGATGGAAATGGGGAAACGTGTACATTCAGGCAGGCAGCAGAAGCTACAAGCAGGAAATTTTTAGGACATTGGAAATGTAACACGGATGTGCAAACAGAAATATGCCAGAAAGACAAAATGCTTCAACTTGCTCAATTTCTGGAAATGGAGACTTAGATAGATACAGTGAACAAGGTTTGTTGAAACTGAAGCAAATGGTGAAATTGAAGTTGTGGTGAATCTGGAGAACGTGCAAACGAATTCACTCTAACAAATTGCACGGTTTGAGAATTTTTTAGAAACAGAGAACTACATTTGCGGAATAATTTACAAGATGAAAAATTGAAGATTGTGCTGAATGATAACTGGAATGAAATGTGTTGTATGTTAGAATTACAGCAACTTCTTTCGATAGGCAGTAGACATTAATGAAGATAACGGTTTTGATGGAAATGAATAAACTTTTACATTCAGAGAAGGACCAGCATGTCCAAACAGTGAAGTGGAGGGAAATGAAACATTTTGCGATTGTGGGGAATGGGAAATATCTGCAGCGTCACAAAATACTTCAATTCGGGAAATTGTTAGAATTTGACAATTTGATAGATACAGTGTTTCATTTTGCTAAAATTGAAGGATGGCGAATTTGACAGAACGCTGTATGCGGAGTGTCTGCATTTGTGCTCAACCTAATCTGTTACCTTTAATTAAATTGATATATGCAGAAAACTTGATTTGCTGATGAAGAGAGAACATCATAAATTTTAAGTTCAGGTGAAAGAAGTTTAGCTGGACAAGGGTGATTTCTGGAAATAGAAACATTTAAGTAGATAGGCAACATAAAATAATCGATATAGAGAGTTTGATGGAAATGGAGAAACGTGTACATTCAGACAGGCAGCAGAAGCTACAAGAAGGAAATTTTTAGGAATATTGGAAATGTAACACGGATGTGCAAACAGAAATATTGCCAGAAAGACAAAATGCTTCAACTTGCTCAATTTCTGGAAATGGAGACTTGGATAGATACAGTAAACAAGGTTTGTTGAAACTGAAGCAAATGGTAAAATTGAAGTTGTGGTGAATCCGGAGAACGTGCAAACGACTTTACCCTAACAAATTGCACGGTTTGAGAATTTTTTAGAAACAGAGAACTACATTTGCGGAATAAATCACAGGATGAAAAATTGAAGATTGTGCTGAATGATAACTGGAATGAAATGTGTTGTATGTTAGAATTAGAGCAACTTCTTTCGAATACCAGTAGACATTAATGAAGATAACGGTTTTGATGGAAGTGAATAAAGTTTTATATTCAGATAGGAGCAGCTTGTCCAAAGAGTGAAGTAGAGGGAAATGAAGCATTTTGCCCCTGTGGGGAATGAGAAATACCTGCAGCGTCACAAAATGCTTCAATTCGCAAAATTGATAGAAATTGACTGTTTGATGGATACAGTGAGTCATGTTTCCTAAAATTGAAGGATGGCGAATTTGACAGAACGCTGTATGCGGAGTGTCTGCATTTGTGCTCAACCTAATCTGTTACTGGTAATTAAGTATTGATATATGAGAGAACTTGATTTGCTGATGAAGAGAGAAACTCATAAATTTTAAGTTCAGGTGAAAGAAGTTTAGCTGGACAAGGGTGATTTGTGGAAATAGAGACATTTATGTAGATAGGCAACAGAAAGTAATCGACAGAGAGATTTTGATGGAAATGGGGAAACGTGTACATTCAGGCAGGCAGCAGAAGCTACAAGCAGGAAATTTTTAGGACATTGGAAATGTAACACGGATGTGCAAACAGAAATATGCCAGAAAGACAAAATGCTTCAACTTGCTCAATTTCTGGAAATGGAGACTTAGATAGATACAGTGAACAAGGTTTGTTGAAACTGAAGCAAATGGTGAAATTGAAGTTGTGGTGAATCTGGAGAACGTGCAAACGAATTCACTCTAACAAATTGCACGGTTTGAGAATTTTTTAGAAACAGAGAACTACATTTGCGGAATAATTTACAAGATGAAAAATTGAAGATTGTGCTGAATGATAACTGGAATGAAATGTGTTGTATGTTAGAATTACAGCAACTTCTTTCGATAGGCAGTAGACATTAATGAAGATAACGGTTTTGATGGAAATGAATAAACTTTTACATTCAGAGAAGGACCAGCATGTCCAAACAGTGAAGTGGAGGGAAATGAAACATTTTGCGATTGTGGGGAATGGGAAATATCTGCAGCGTCACAAAATACTTCAATTCGGGAAATTGTTAGAATTTGAAAATTTGATAGATACAGTGTTTCATTTTGCTAAAATTGAAGGATGGCGAATTTGACAGAACGCTGTATGCGGAGTGTCTGCATTTGTGCTCAACCTAATCTGTTACTGGTAATTAAGTATTGATATATGAGAGAACTTGATTTGCTGATGAAGAGAGAACATCATAAATTTTAAGTTCAGGTGAAAGAAGTTTAGCTGGACAAGGGTGATTTCTGGAAATAGAGACATTTAAGTAGATAGGCAACATAAAGTAATCGACAGAGAGAGTTTGATGGAAATGGGAGAAACGTGTACATTCAGACAGGCAGCAGAAGCTACAAGAAGGAAATTTTTAGGAATATTGGAAATGTAACACGGATGTGCAAACAGAAATATTGCCAGAAAGACAAAATGCTTCAACTTGCTCAATTTCTGGAAATGGAGACTTGGATAGATACAGTAAACAAGGTTTGTTGAAACTGAAGCAAATGGTAAAATTGAAGTTGTGGTGAATCCGGAGAACGTGCAAACGACTTTACCCTAACAAATTGCACGGTTTGAGAATTTTTTAGAAACAGAGAACTACATTTGCGGAATAAATCACAGGATGAAAAATTGAAGATTGTGCTGAATGATAACTGGAATGAAATGTGTTGTATGTTAGAATTAGAGCAACTTCTTTCGAATACCAGTAGACATTAATGAAGATAACGGTTTTGATGGAAGTGAATAAAGTTTTATATTCAGATAGGAGCAGCTTGTCCAAAGAGTGAAGTAGAGGGAAATGAAGCATTTTGCCCCTGTGGGGAATGAGAAATACCTGCAGCGTCACAAAATGCTTCAATTCGCAAAATTGATAGAAATTGACTGTTTGATGGATACAGTGAGTCATGTTTCCTAAAATTGAAGGATGGCGAATTTGACAGAACGCTGTATGCGGAGTGTCTGCATTTGTGCTCAACCTAATCTGTTACTGGTAATTAAGTATTGATATATGAGAGAACTTGATTTGCTGATGAAGAGAGAAACTCATAAATTTTAAGTTCAGGTGAAAGAAGTTTAGCTGGACAAGGGTGATTTGTGGAAATAGAGACATTTATGTAGATAGGCAACAGAAAGTAATCGACAGAGAGATTTTGATGGAAATGGGGAAACGTGTACATTCAGGCAGGCAGCAGAAGCTACAAGCAGGAAATTTTTAGGACATTGGAAATGTAACACGGATGTGCAAACAGAAATATGCCAGAAAGACAAAATGCTTCAACTTGCTCAATTTCTGGAAATGGAGACTTAGATAGATACAGTGAACAAGGTTTGTTGAAACTGAAGCAAATGGTGAAATTGAAGTTGTGGTGAATCTGGAGAACGTGCAAACGAATTCACTCTAACAAATTGCACGGTTTGAGAATTTTTTAGAAACAGAGAACTACATTTGCGGAATAATTTACAAGATGAAAAATTGAAGATTGTGCTGAATGATAACTGGAATGAAATGTGTTGTATGTTAGAATTACAGCAACTTCTTTCGATAGGCAGTAGACATTAATGAAGATAACGGTTTTGATGGAAATGAATAAACTTTTACATTCAGAGAAGGACCAGCATGTCCAAACAGTGAAGTGGAGGGAAATGAAACATTTTGCGATTGTGGGGAATGGGAAATATCTGCAGCGTCACAAAATACTTCAATTCGGGAAATTGTTAGAATTTGACAATTTGATAGATACAGTGTTTCATTTTGCTAAAATTGAAGGATGGCGAATTTGACAGAACGCTGTATGCGGAGTGTCTGCATTTGTGCTCAACCTAATCTGTTACCTTTAATTAAATTGATATATGCAGAAAACTTGATTTGCTGATGAAGAGAGAACATCATAAATTTTAAGTTCAGGTGAAAGAAGTTTAGCTGGACAAGGGTGATTTCTGGAAATAGAAACATTTAAGTAGATAGGCAACATAAAATAATCGATATAGAGAGTTTGATGGAAATGGAGAAACGTGTACATTCAGACAGGCAGCAGAAGCTACAAGAAGGAAATTTTTAGGAATATTGGAAATGTAACACGGATGTGCAAACAGAAATATTGCCAGAAAGACAAAATGCTTCAACTTGCTCAATTTCTGGAAATGGAGACTTGGATAGATACAGTAAACAAGGTTTGTTGAAACTGAAGCAAATGGTAAAATTGAAGTTGTGGTGAATCCGGAGAACGTGCAAACGACTTTACCCTAACAAATTGCACGGTTTGAGAATTTTTTAGAAACAGAGAACTACATTTGCGGAATAAATCACAGGATGAAAAATTGAAGATTGTGCTGAATGATAACTGGAATGAAATGTGTTGTATGTTAGAATTAGAGCAACTTCTTTCGAATACCAGTAGACATTAATGAAGATAACGGTTTTGATGGAAGTGAATAAAGTTTTATATTCAGATAGGAGCAGCTTGTCCAAAGAGTGAAGTAGAGGGAAATGAAGCATTTTGCCCCTGTGGGGAATGAGAAATACCTGCAGCGTCACAAAATGCTTCAATTCGCAAAATTGATAGAAATTGACTGTTTGATGGATACAGTGAGTCATGTTTCCTAAAGTTGAAGGATGGCGAATTTGACAGAACGCTGTATGCGGAGTGTCTGCATTTGTGCTCAACCTAATCTGTTACTGGTAATTAAGTATTGATATATGAGAGAACTTGATTTGCTGATGAAGAGAGAAACTCATAAATTTTAAGTTCAGGTGAAAGAAGTTTAGCTGGACAAGGGTGATTTGTGGAAATAGAGACATTTATGTAGATAGGCAACAGAAAGTAATCGACAGAGAGATTTTGATGGAAATGGGGAAACGTGTACATTCAGGCAGGCAGCAGAAGCTACAAGCAGGAAATTTTTAGGACATTGGAAATGTAACACGGATGTGCAAACAGAAATATGCCAGAAAGACAAAATGCTTCAACTTGCTCAATTTCTGGAAATGGAGACTTAGATAGATACAGTGAACAAGGTTTGTTGAAACTGAAGCAAATGGTGAAATTGAAGTTGTGGTGAATCTGGAGAACGTGCAAACGAATTCACTCTAACAAATTGCACGGTTTGAGAATTTTTTAGAAACAGAGAACTACATTTGCGGAATAATTTACAAGATGAAAAATTGAAGATTGTGCTGAATGATAACTGGAATGAAATGTGTTGTATGTTAGAATTACAGCAACTTCTTTCGATAGGCAGTAGACATTAATGAAGATAACGGTTTTGATGGAAATGAATAAACTTTTACATTCAGAGAAGGACCAGCATGTCCAAACAGTGAAGTGGAGGGAAATGAAACATTTTGCGATTGTGGGGAATGGGAAATATCTGCAGCGTCACAAAATACTTCAATTCGGGAAATTGTTAGAATTTGACAATTTGATAGATACAGTGTTTCATTTTGCTAAAATTGAAGGATGGCGAATTTGACAGAACGCTGTATGCGGAGTGTCTGCATTTGTGCTCAACCTAATCTGTTACCTTTAATTAAATTGATATATGCAGAAAACTTGATTTGCTGATGAAGAGAGAACATCATAAATTTTAAGTTCAGGTGAAAGAAGTTTAGCTGGACAAGGGTGATTTCTGGAAATAGAAACATTTAAGTAGATAGGCAACATAAAATAATCGATATAGAGAGTTTGATGGAAATGGAGAAACGTGTACATTCAGACAGGCAGCAGAAGCTACAAGAAGGAAATTTTTAGGAATATTGGAAATGTAACACGGATGTGCAAACAGAAATATTGCCAGAAAGACAAAATGCTTCAACTTGCTCAATTTCTGGAAATGGAGACTTGGATAGATACAGTAAACAAGGTTTGTTGAAACTGAAGCAAATGGTAAAATTGAAGTTGTGGTGAATCCGGAGAACGTGCAAACGACTTTACCCTAACAAATTGCACGGTTTGAGAATTTTTTAGAAACAGAGAACTACATTTGCGGAATAAATCACAGGATGAAAAATTGAAGATTGTGCTGAATGATAACTGGAATGAAATGTGTTGTATGTTAGAATTAGAGCAACTTCTTTCGAATACCAGTAGACATTAATGAAGATAACGGTTTTGATGGAAGTGAATAAAGTTTTATATTCAGATAGGAGCAGCTTGTCCAAAGAGTGAAGTAGAGGGAAATGAAGCATTTTGCCCCTGTGGGGAATGAGAAATACCTGCAGCGTCACAAAATGCTTCAATTCGCAAAATTGATAGAAATTGACTGTTTGATGGATACAGTGAGTCATGTTTCCTAAAGTTGAAGGATGGCGAATTTGACAGAACGCTGTATGCGGAGTGTCTGCATTTGTGCTCAACCTAATCTGTTACTGGTAATTAAGTATTGATATATGAGAGAACTTGATTTGCTGATGAAGAGAGAAACTCATAAATTTTAAGTTCAGGTGAAAGAAGTTTAGCTGGACAAGGGTGATTTGTGGAAATAGAGACATTTATGTAGATAGGCAACAGAAAGTAATCGACAGAGAGATTTTGATGGAAATGGGGAAACGTGTACATTCAGGCAGGCAGCAGAAGCTACAAGCAGGAAATTTTTAGGACATTGGAAATGTAACACGGATGTGCAAACAGAAATATGCCAGAAAGACAAAATGCTTCAACTTGCTCAATTTCTGGAAATGGAGACTTAGATAGATACAGTGAACAAGGTTTGTTGAAACTGCAGCAAATGGTGAAATTGAAGTTGTGGTGAATCTGGAGAACGTGCAAACGAATTCACTCTAACAAATTGCACGGTTTGAGAATTTTTTAGAAACAGAGAACTACATTTGCGGAATAATTTACAAGATGAAAAATTGAAGATTGTGCTGAATGATAACTGGAATGAAATGTGTTGTATGTTAGAATTACAGCAACTTCTTTCGATAGGCAGTAGACATTAATGAAGATAACGGTTTTGATGGAAATGAATAAACTTTTACATTCAGAGAAGGACCAGCATGTCCAAACAGTGAAGTGGAGGGAAATGAAACATTTTGCGATTGTGGGGAATGGGAAATATCTGCAGCGTCACAAAATACTTCAATTCGGGAAATTGTTAGAATTTGACAATTTGATAGATACAGTGTTTCATTTTGCTAAAATTGAAGGATGGCGAATTTGACAGAACGCTGTATGCGGAGTGTCTGCATTTGTGCTCAACCTAATCTGTTACCTTTAATTAAATTGATATATGCAGAAAACTTGATTTGCTGATGAAGAGAGAACATCATAAATTTTAAGTTCAGGTGAAAGAAGTTTAGCTGGACAAGGGTGATTTCTGGAAATAGAAACATTTAAGTAGATAGGCAACATAAAATAATCGATATAGAGAGTTTGATGGAAATGGAGAAACGTGTACATTCAGACAGGCAGCAGAAGCTACAAGAAGGAAATTTTTAGGAATATTGGAAATGTAACACGGATGTGCAAACAGAAATATTGCCAGAAAGACAAAATGCTTCAACTTGCTCAATTTCTGGAAATGGAGACTTGGATAGATACAGTAAACAAGGTTTGTTGAAACTGAAGCAAATGGTAAAATTGAAGTTGTGGTGAATCCGGAGAACGTGCAAACGACTTTACCCTAACAAATTGCACGGTTTGAGAATTTTTTAGAAACAGAGAACTACATTTGCGGAATAAATCACAGGATGAAAAATTGAAGATTGTGCTGAATGATAACTGGAATGAAATGTGTTGTATGTTAGAATTAGAGCAACTTCTTTCGAATACCAGTAGACATTAATGAAGATAACGGTTTTGATGGAAGTGAATAAAGTTTTATATTCAGATAGGAGCAGCTTGTCCAAAGAGTGAAGTAGAGGGAAATGAAGCATTTTGCCCCTGTGGGGAATGAGAAATACCTGCAGCGTCACAAAATGCTTCAATTCGCAAAATTGATAGAAATTGACTGTTTGATGGATACAGTGAGTCATGTTTCCTAAAGTTGAAGGATGGCGAATTTGACAGAACGCTGTATGCGGAGTGTCTGCATTTGTGCTCAACCTAATCTGTTACTGGTAATTAAGTATTGATATATGAGAGAACTTGATTTGCTGATGAAGAGAGAAACTCATAAATTTTAAGTTCAGGTGAAAGAAGTTTAGCTGGACAAGGGTGATTTGTGGAAATAGAGACATTTATGTAGATAGGCAACAGAAAGTAATCGACAGAGAGATTTTGATGGAAATGGGGAAACGTGTACATTCAGGCAGGCAGCAGAAGCTACAAGCAGGAAATTTTTAGGACATTGGAAATGTAACACGGATGTGCAAACAGAAATATGCCAGAAAGACAAAATGCTTCAACTTGCTCAATTTCTGGAAATGGAGACTTAGATAGATACAGTGAACAAGGTTTGTTGAAACTGCAGCAAATGGTGAAATTGAAGTTGTGGTGAATCTGGAGAACGTGCAAACGAATTCACTCTAACAAATTGCACGGTTTGAGAATTTTTTAGAAACAGAGAACTACATTTGCGGAATAATTTACAAGATGAAAAATTGAAGATTGTGCTGAATGATAACTGGAATGAAATGTGTTGTATGTTAGAATTACAGCAACTTCTTTCGATAGGCAGTAGACATTAATGAAGATAACGGTTTTGATGGAAATGAATAAACTTTTACATTCAGAGAAGGACCAGCATGTCCAAACAGTGAAGTGGAGGGAAATGAAACATTTTGCGATTGTGGGGAATGGGAAATATCTGCAGCGTCACAAAATACTTCAATTCGGGAAATTGTTAGAATTTGACAATTTGATAGATACAGTGTTTCATTTTGCTAAAATTGAAGGATGGCGAATTTGACAGAACGCTGTATGCGGAGTGTCTGCATTTGTGCTCAACCTAATCTGTTACCTTTAATTAAATTGATATATGCAGAAAACTTGATTTGCTGATGAAGAGAGAACATCATAAATTTTAAGTTCAGGTGAAAGAAGTTTAGCTGGACAAGGGTGATTTCTGGAAATAGAAACATTTAAGTAGATAGGCAACATAAAATAATCGATATAGAGAGTTTGATGGAAATGGAGAAACGTGTACATTCAGACAGGCAGCAGAAGCTACAAGAAGGAAATTTTTAGGAATATTGGAAATGTAACACGGATGTGCAAACAGAAATATTGCCAGAAAGACAAAATGCTTCAACTTGCTCAATTTCTGGAAATGGAGACTTGGATAGATACAGTAAACAAGGTTTGTTGAAACTGAAGCAAATGGTAAAATTGAAGTTGTGGTGAATCCGGAGAACGTGCAAACGACTTTACCCTAACAAATTGCACGGTTTGAGAATTTTTTAGAAACAGAGAACTACATTTGCGGAATAAATCACAGGATGAAAAATTGAAGATTGTGCTGAATGATAACTGGAATGAAATGTGTTGTATGTTAGAATTAGAGCAACTTCTTTCGAATACCAGTAGACATTAATGAAGATAACGGTTTTGATGGAAGTGAATAAAGTTTTATATTCAGATAGGAGCAGCTTGTCCAAAGAGTGAAGTAGAGGGAAATGAAGCATTTTGCCCCTGTGGGGAATGAGAAATACCTGCAGCGTCACAAAATGCTTCAATTCGCAAAATTGATAGAAATTGACTGTTTGATGGATACAGTGAGTCATGTTTCCTAAAGTTGAAGGATGGCGAATTTGACAGAACGCTGTATGCGGAGTGTCTGCATTTGTGCTCAACCTAATCTGTTACTGGTAATTAAGTATTGATATATGAGAGAACTTGATTTGCTGATGAAGAGAGAAACTCATAAATTTTAAGTTCAGGTGAAAGAAGTTTAGCTGGACAAGGGTGATTTGTGGAAATAGAGACATTTATGTAGATAGGCAACAGAAAGTAATCGACAGAGAGATTTTGATGGAAATGGGGAAACGTGTACATTCAGGCAGGCAGCAGAAGCTACAAGCAGGAAATTTTTAGGACATTGGAAATGTAACACGGATGTGCAAACAGAAATATGCCAGAAAGACAAAATGCTTCAACTTGCTCAATTTCTGGAAATGGAGACTTAGATAGAAACAGTGAACAAGGTTTGTTGAAACTGCAGCAAATGGTGAAATTGAAGTTGTGGTGAATCTGGAGAACGTGCAAACGAATTCACTCTAACAAATTGCACGGTTTGAGAATTTTTTAGAAACAGAGAACTACATTTGCGGAATAATTTACAAGATGAAAAATTGAAGATTGTGCTGAATGATAACTGGAATGAAATGTGTTGTATGTTAGAATTACAGCAACTTCTTTCGATAGGCAGTAGACATTAATGAAGATAACGGTTTTGATGGAAATGAATAAACTTTTACATTCAGAGAAGGACCAGCATGTCCAAACAGTGAAGTGGAGGGAAATGAAACATTTTGCGATTGTGGGGAATGGGAAATATCTGCAGCGTCACAAAATACTTCAATTCGGGAAATTGTTAGAATTTGACAATTTGATAGATACAGTGTTTCATTTTGCTAAAATTGAAGGATGGCGAATTTGACAGAACGCTGTATGCGGAGTGTCTGCATTTGTGCTCAACCTAATCTGTTACCTTTAATTAAATTGATATATGCAGAAAACTTGATTTGCTGATGAAGAGAGAACATCATAAATTTTAAGTTCAGGTGAAAGAAGTTTAGCTGGACAAGGGTGATTTCTGGAAATAGAAACATTTAAGTAGATAGGCAACATAAAATAATCGATATAGAGAGTTTGATGGAAATGGAGAAACGTGTACATTCAGACAGGCAGCAGAAGCTACAAGAAGGAAATTTTTAGGAATATTGGAAATGTAACACGGATGTGCAAACAGAAATATTGCCAGAAAGACAAAATGCTTCAACTTGCTCAATTTCTGGAAATGGAGACTTGGATAGATACAGTAAACAAGGTTTGTTGAAACTGAAGCAAATGGTAAAATTGAAGTTGTGGTGAATCCGGAGAACGTGCAAACGACTTTACCCTAACAAATTGCACGGTTTGAGAATTTTTTAGAAACAGAGAACTACATTTGCGGAATAAATCACAGGATGAAAAATTGAAGATTGTGCTGAATGATAACTGGAATGAAATGTGTTGTATGTTAGAATTAGAGCAACTTCTTTCGAATACCAGTAGACATTAATGAAGATAACGGTTTTGATGGAAGTGAATAAAGTTTTATATTCAGATAGGAGCAGCTTGTCCAAAGAGTGAAGTAGAGGGAAATGAAGCATTTTGCCCCTGTGGGGAATGAGAAATACCTGCAGCGTCACAAAATGCTTCAATTCGCAAAATTGATAGAAATTGACTGTTTGATGGATACAGTGAGTCATGTTTCCTAAAGTTGAAGGATGGCGAATTTGACAGAACGCTGTATGCGGAGTGTCTGCATTTGTGCTCAACCTAATCTGTTACTGGTAATTAAGTATTGATATATGAGAGAACTTGATTTGCTGATGAAGAGAGAAACTCATAAATTTTAAGTTCAGGTGAAAGAAGTTTAGCTGGACAAGGGTGATTTGTGGAAATAGAGACATTTATGTAGATAGGCAACAGAAAGTAATCGACAGAGAGATTTTGATGGAAATGGGGAAACGTGTACATTCAGGCAGGCAGCAGAAGCTACAAGCAGGAAATTTTTAGGACATTGGAAATGTAACACGGATGTGCAAACAGAAATATTGCCAGAAAGACAAAATGCTTCAACTTGCTCAATTTCTGGAAATGGAGACTTGGATAGATACAGTGAACAAGGTTTGTTGAAACTGAAGCAAATGGTAAAATTGAAGTTGTGGTGAATCCGGAGAACGTGCAAACGAATTCACTCTAACAAATTGCACGGTTTGAGAATTTTTTAGAAACAGAGAACTACATTTGCGGAATAATTTACAAGATGAAAAATTGAAGATTGTGCTGAATGATAACTGGAATGAAATGTGTTGTATGTTAGAATTAGAGCAACTTCTTTCGAATACCAGTAGACATTAATGAAGATAACGGTTTTGATGGAAATGAATAAACTTTTACATTCAGATAGGAGCAGCTTGTCCAAAGAGTGAAGTAGAGGGAAATGAAGCATTTTGCCCCTGTGGGGAATGAGAAATACCTGCAGCGTCACAAAATGCTTCAATTCGCAAAATTGATAGAAATTGACTGTTTGATGGATACAGTGAGTCATGTTTCCTAAAATTGAAGGATGGCGAATTTGACAGAACGCTGTATGCGGAGTGTCTGCATTTGTGCTCAACCTAATCTGTTACTGGTAATTAAGTATTGATATATGAGAGAACTTGATTTGCTGATGAAGAGAGAAACTCATAAATTTTAAGTTCAGGTGAAAGAAGTTTAGCTGGACAAGGGTGATTTGTGGAAATAGAGACATTTATGTAGATAGGCAACAGAAAGTAATCGACAGAGAGATTTTGATGGAAATGGGGAAACGTGTACATTCAGGCAGGCAGCAGAAGCTACAAGCAGGAAATTTTTAGGACATTGGAAATGTAACACGGATGTGCAAACAGAAATATGCCAGAAAGACAAAATGCTTCAACTTGCTCAATTTCTGGAAATGGAGACTTAGATAGATACAGTGAACAAGGTTTGTTGAAACTGAAGCAAATGGTGAAATTGAAGTTGTGGTGAATCTGGAGAACGTGCAAACGAATTCACTCTAACAAATTGCACGGTTTGAGAATTTTTTAGAAACAGAGAACTACATTTGCGGAATAATTTACAAGATGAAAAATTGAAGATTGTGCTGAATGATAACTGGAATGAAATGTGTTGTATGTTAGAATTACAGCAACTTCTTTCGATAGGCAGTAGACATTAATGAAGATAACGGTTTTGATGGAAATGAATAAACTTTTACATTCAGAGAAGGACCAGCATGTCCAAACAGTGAAGTGGAGGGAAATGAAACATTTTGCGATTGTGGGGAATGGGAAATATCTGCAGCGTCACAAAATACTTCAATTCGGGAAATTGTTAGAATTTGACAATTTGATAGATACAGTGTTTCATTTTGCTAAAATTGAAGGATGGCGAATTTGACAGAACGCTGTATGCGGAGTGTCTGCATTTGTGCTCAACCTAATCTGTTACCTTTAATTAAATTGATATATGCAGAAAACTTGATTTGCTGATGAAGAGAGAACATCATAAATTTTAAGTTCAGGTGAAAGAAGTTTAGCTGGACAAGGGTGATTTCTGGAAATAGAAACATTTAAGTAGATAGGCAACATAAAATAATCGATATAGAGAGTTTGATGGAAATGGAGAAACGTGTACATTCAGACAGGCAGCAGAAGCTACAAGAAGGAAATTTTTAGGAATATTGGAAATGTAACACGGATGTGCAAACAGAAATATTGCCAGAAAGACAAAATGCTTCAACTTGCTCAATTTCTGGAAATGGAGACTTGGATAGATACAGTAAACAAGGTTTGTTGAAACTGAAGCAAATGGTAAAATTGAAGTTGTGGTGAATCCGGAGAACGTGCAAACGACTTTACCCTAACAAATTGCACGGTTTGAGAATTTTTTAGAAACAGAGAACTACATTTGCGGAATAAATCACAGGATGAAAAATTGAAGATTGTGCTGAATGATAACTGGAATGAAATGTGTTGTATGTTAGAATTAGAGCAACTTCTTTCGAATACCAGTAGACATTAATGAAGATAACGGTTTTGATGGAAGTGAATAAAGTTTTATATTCAGATAGGAGCAGCTTGTCCAAAGAGTGAAGTAGAGGGAAATGAAGCATTTTGCCCCTGTGGGGAATGAGAAATACCTGCAGCGTCACAAAATGCTTCAATTCGCAAAATTGATAGAAATTGACTGTTTGATGGATACAGTGAGTCATGTTTCCTAAAGTTGAAGGATGGCGAATTTGACAGAACGCTGTATGCGGAGTGTCTGCATTTGTGCTCAACCTAATCTGTTACTGGTAATTAAGTATTGATATATGAGAGAACTTGATTTGCTGATGAAGAGAGAAACTCATAAATTTTAAGTTCAGGTGAAAGAAGTTTAGCTGGACAAGGGTGATTTGTGGAAATAGAGACATTTATGTAGATAGGCAACAGAAAGTAATCGACAGAGAGATTTTGATGGAAATGGGGAAACGTGTACATTCAGGCAGGCAGCAGAAGCTACAAGCAGGAAATTTTTAGGACATTGGAAATGTAACACGGATGTGCAAACAGAAATATGCCAGAAAGACAAAATGCTTCAACTTGCTCAATTTCTGGAAATGGAGACTTAGATAGATACAGTGAACAAGGTTTGTTGAAACTGAAGCAAATGGTGAAATTGAAGTTGTGGTGAATCTGGAGAACGTGCAAACGAATTCACTCTAACAAATTGCACGGTTTGAGAATTTTTTAGAAACAGAGAACTACATTTGCGGAATAATTTACAAGATGAAAAATTGAAGATTGTGCTGAATGATAACTGGAATGAAATGTGTTGTATGTTAGAATTACAGCAACTTCTTTCGATAGGCAGTAGACATTAATGAAGATAACGGTTTTGATGGAAATGAATAAACTTTTACATTCAGAGAAGGACCAGCATGTCCAAACAGTGAAGTGGAGGGAAATGAAACATTTTGCGATTGTGGGGAATGGGAAATATCTGCAGCGTCACAAAATACTTCAATTCGGGAAATTGTTAGAATTTGACAATTTGATAGATACAGTGTTTCATTTTGCTAAAATTGAAGGATGGCGAATTTGACAGAACGCTGTATGCGGAGTGTCTGCATTTGTGCTCAACCTAATCTGTTACCTTTAATTAAATTGATATATGCAGAAAACTTGATTTGCTGATGAAGAGAGAACATCATAAATTTTAAGTTCAGGTGAAAGAAGTTTAGCTGGACAAGGGTGATTTCTGGAAATAGAAACATTTAAGTAGATAGGCAACATAAAATAATCGATATAGAGAGTTTGATGGAAATGGAGAAACGTGTACATTCAGACAGGCAGCAGAAGCTACAAGAAGGAAATTTTTAGGAATATTGGAAATGTAACACGGATGTGCAAACAGAAATATTGCCAGAAAGACAAAATGCTTCAACTTGCTCAATTTCTGGAAATGGAGACTTGGATAGATACAGTAAACAAGGTTTGTTGAAACTGAAGCAAATGGTAAAATTGAAGTTGTGGTGAATCCGGAGAACGTGCAAACGACTTTACCCTAACAAATTGCACGGTTTGAGAATTTTTTAGAAACAGAGAACTACATTTGCGGAATAAATCACAGGATGAAAAATTGAAGATTGTGCTGAATGATAACTGGAATGAAATGTGTTGTATGTTAGAATTAGAGCAACTTCTTTCGAATACCAGTAGACATTAATGAAGATAACGGTTTTGATGGAAGTGAATAAAGTTTTATATTCAGATAGGAGCAGCTTGTCCAAAGAGTGAAGTAGAGGGAAATGAAGCATTTTGCCCCTGTGGGGAATGAGAAATACCTGCAGCGTCACAAAATGCTTCAATTCGCAAAATTGATAGAAATTGACTGTTTGATGGATACAGTGAGTCATGTTTCCTAAAGTTGAAGGATGGCGAATTTGACAGAACGCTGTATGCGGAGTGTCTGCATTTGTGCTCAACCTAATCTGTTACTGGTAATTAAGTATTGATATATGAGAGAACTTGATTTGCTGATGAAGAGAGAAACTCATAAATTTTAAGTTCAGGTGAAAGAAGTTTAGCTGGACAAGGGTGATTTGTGGAAATAGAGACATTTATGTAGATAGGCAACAGAAAGTAATCGACAGAGAGATTTTGATGGAAATGGGGAAACGTGTACATTCAGGCAGGCAGCAGAAGCTACAAGCAGGAAATTTTTAGGACATTGGAAATGTAACACGGATGTGCAAACAGAAATATGCCAGAAAGACAAAATGCTTCAACTTGCTCAATTTCTGGAAATGGAGACTTAGATAGATACAGTGAACAAGGTTTGTTGAAACTGCAGCAAATGGTGAAATTGAAGTTGTGGTGAATCTGGAGAACGTGCAAACGAATTCACTCTAACAAATTGCACGGTTTGAGAATTTTTTAGAAACAGAGAACTACATTTGCGGAATAATTTACAAGATGAAAAATTGAAGATTGTGCTGAATGATAACTGGAATGAAATGTGTTGTATGTTAGAATTACAGCAACTTCTTTCGATAGGCAGTAGACATTAATGAAGATAACGGTTTTGATGGAAATGAATAAACTTTTACATTCAGAGAAGGACCAGCATGTCCAAACAGTGAAGTGGAGGGAAATGAAACATTTTGCGATTGTGGGGAATGGGAAATATCTGCAGCGTCACAAAATACTTCAATTCGGGAAATTGTTAGAATTTGACAATTTGATAGATACAGTGTTTCATTTTGCTAAAATTGAAGGATGGCGAATTTGACAGAACGCTGTATGCGGAGTGTCTGCATTTGTGCTCAACCTAATCTGTTACCTTTAATTAAATTGATATATGCAGAAAACTTGATTTGCTGATGAAGAGAGAACATCATAAATTTTAAGTTCAGGTGAAAGAAGTTTAGCTGGACAAGGGTGATTTCTGGAAATAGAAACATTTAAGTAGATAGGCAACATAAAATAATCGATATAGAGAGTTTGATGGAAATGGAGAAACGTGTACATTCAGACAGGCAGCAGAAGCTACAAGAAGGAAATTTTTAGGAATATTGGAAATGTAACACGGATGTGCAAACAGAAATATTGCCAGAAAGACAAAATGCTTCAACTTGCTCAATTTCTGGAAATGGAGACTTGGATAGATACAGTAAACAAGGTTTGTTGAAACTGAAGCAAATGGTAAAATTGAAGTTGTGGTGAATCCGGAGAACGTGCAAACGACTTTACCCTAACAAATTGCACGGTTTGAGAATTTTTTAGAAACAGAGAACTACATTTGCGGAATAAATCACAGGATGAAAAATTGAAGATTGTGCTGAATGATAACTGGAATGAAATGTGTTGTATGTTAGAATTAGAGCAACTTCTTTCGAATACCAGTAGACATTAATGAAGATAACGGTTTTGATGGAAGTGAATAAAGTTTTATATTCAGATAGGAGCAGCTTGTCCAAAGAGTGAAGTAGAGGGAAATGAAGCATTTTGCCCCTGTGGGGAATGAGAAATACCTGCAGCGTCACAAAATGCTTCAATTCGCAAAATTGATAGAAATTGACTGTTTGATGGATACAGTGAGTCATGTTTCCTAAAGTTGAAGGATGGCGAATTTGACAGAACGCTGTATGCGGAGTGTCTGCATTTGTGCTCAACCTAATCTGTTACTGGTAATTAAGTATTGATATATGAGAGAACTTGATTTGCTGATGAAGAGAGAAACTCATAAATTTTAAGTTCAGGTGAAAGAAGTTTAGCTGGACAAGGGTGATTTGTGGAAATAGAGACATTTATGTAGATAGGCAACAGAAAGTAATCGACAGAGAGATTTTGATGGAAATGGGGAAACGTGTACATTCAGGCAGGCAGCAGAAGCTACAAGCAGGAAATTTTTAGGACATTGGAAATGTAACACGGATGTGCAAACAGAAATATGCCAGAAAGACAAAATGCTTCAACTTGCTCAATTTCTGGAAATGGAGACTTAGATAGATACAGTGAACAAGGTTTGTTGAAACTGCAGCAAATGGTGAAATTGAAGTTGTGGTGAATCTGGAGAACGTGCAAACGAATTCACTCTAACAAATTGCACGGTTTGAGAATTTTTTAGAAACAGAGAACTACATTTGCGGAATAATTTACAAGATGAAAAATTGAAGATTGTGCTGAATGATAACTGGAATGAAATGTGTTGTATGTTAGAATTACAGCAACTTCTTTCGATAGGCAGTAGACATTAATGAAGATAACGGTTTTGATGGAAATGAATAAACTTTTACATTCAGAGAAGGACCAGCATGTCCAAACAGTGAAGTGGAGGGAAATGAAACATTTTGCGATTGTGGGGAATGGGAAATATCTGCAGCGTCACAAAATACTTCAATTCGGGAAATTGTTAGAATTTGACAATTTGATAGATACAGTGTTTCATTTTGCTAAAATTGAAGGATGGCGAATTTGACAGAACGCTGTATGCGGAGTGTCTGCATTTGTGCTCAACCTAATCTGTTACCTTTAATTAAATTGATATATGCAGAAAACTTGATTTGCTGATGAAGAGAGAACATCATAAATTTTAAGTTCAGGTGAAAGAAGTTTAGCTGGACAAGGGTGATTTCTGGAAATAGAAACATTTAAGTAGATAGGCAACATAAAATAATCGATATAGAGAGTTTGATGGAAATGGAGAAACGTGTACATTCAGACAGGCAGCAGAAGCTACAAGAAGGAAATTTTTAGGAATATTGGAAATGTAACACGGATGTGCAAACAGAAATATTGCCAGAAAGACAAAATGCTTCAACTTGCTCAATTTCTGGAAATGGAGACTTGGATAGATACAGTAAACAAGGTTTGTTGAAACTGAAGCAAATGGTAAAATTGAAGTTGTGGTGAATCCGGAGAACGTGCAAACGACTTTACCCTAACAAATTGCACGGTTTGAGAATTTTTTAGAAACAGAGAACTACATTTGCGGAATAAATCACAGGATGAAAAATTGAAGATTGTGCTGAATGATAACTGGAATGAAATGTGTTGTATGTTAGAATTAGAGCAACTTCTTTCGAATACCAGTAGACATTAATGAAGATAACGGTTTTGATGGAAGTGAATAAAGTTTTATATTCAGATAGGAGCAGCTTGTCCAAAGAGTGAAGTAGAGGGAAATGAAGCATTTTGCCCCTGTGGGGAATGAGAAATACCTGCAGCGTCACAAAATGCTTCAATTCGCAAAATTGATAGAAATTGACTGTTTGATGGATACAGTGAGTCATGTTTCCTAAAGTTGAAGGATGGCGAATTTGACAGAACGCTGTATGCGGAGTGTCTGCATTTGTGCTCAACCTAATCTGTTACTGGTAATTAAGTATTGATATATGAGAGAACTTGATTTGCTGATGAAGAGAGAAACTCATAAATTTTAAGTTCAGGTGAAAGAAGTTTAGCTGGACAAGGGTGATTTGTGGAAATAGAGACATTTATGTAGATAGGCAACAGAAAGTAATCGACAGAGAGATTTTGATGGAAATGGGGAAACGTGTACATTCAGGCAGGCAGCAGAAGCTACAAGCAGGAAATTTTTAGGACATTGGAAATGTAACACGGATGTGCAAACAGAAATATGCCAGAAAGACAAAATGCTTCAACTTGCTCAATTTCTGGAAATGGAGACTTAGATAGATACAGTGAACAAGGTTTGTTGAAACTGAAGCAAATGGTGAAATTGAAGTTGTGGTGAATCTGGAGAACGTGCAAACGAATTCACTCTAACAAATTGCACGGTTTGAGAATTTTTTAGAAACAGAGAACTACATTTGCGGAATAATTTACAAGATGAAAAATTGAAGATTGTGCTGAATGATAACTGGAATGAAATGTGTTGTATGTTAGAATTACAGCAACTTCTTTCGATAGGCAGTAGACATTAATGAAGATAACGGTTTTGATGGAAATGAATAAACTTTTACATTCAGAGAAGGACCAGCATGTCCAAACAGTGAAGTGGAGGGAAATGAAACATTTTGCGATTGTGGGGAATGGGAAATATCTGCAGCGTCACAAAATACTTCAATTCGGGAAATTGTTAGAATTTGACAATTTGATAGATACAGTGTTTCATTTTGCTAAAATTGAAGGATGGCGAATTTGACAGAACGCTGTATGCGGAGTGTCTGCATTTGTGCTCAACCTAATCTGTTACCTTTAATTAAATTGATATATGCAGAAAACTTGATTTGCTGATGAAGAGAGAACATCATAAATTTTAAGTTCAGGTGAAAGAAGTTTAGCTGGACAAGGGTGATTTCTGGAAATAGAAACATTTAAGTAGATAGGCAACATAAAATAATCGATATAGAGAGTTTGATGGAAATGGAGAAACGTGTACATTCAGACAGGCAGCAGAAGCTACAAGAAGGAAATTTTTAGGAATATTGGAAATGTAACACGGATGTGCAAACAGAAATATTGCCAGAAAGACAAAATGCTTCAACTTGCTCAATTTCTGGAAATGGAGACTTGGATAGATACAGTAAACAAGGTTTGTTGAAACTGAAGCAAATGGTAAAATTGAAGTTGTGGTGAATCCGGAGAACGTGCAAACGACTTTACCCTAACAAATTGCACGGTTTGAGAATTTTTTAGAAACAGAGAACTACATTTGCGGAATAAATCACAGGATGAAAAATTGAAGATTGTGCTGAATGATAACTGGAATGAAATGTGTTGTATGTTAGAATTAGAGCAACTTCTTTCGAATACCAGTAGACATTAATGAAGATAACGGTTTTGATGGAAGTGAATAAAGTTTTATATTCAGATAGGAGCAGCTTGTCCAAAGAGTGAAGTAGAGGGAAATGAAGCATTTTGCCCCTGTGGGGAATGAGAAATACCTGCAGCGTCACAAAATGCTTCAATTCGCAAAATTGATAGAAATTGACTGTTTGATGGATACAGTGAGTCATGTTTCCTAAAGTTGAAGGATGGCGAATTTGACAGAACGCTGTATGCGGAGTGTCTGCATTTGTGCTCAACCTAATCTGTTACTGGTAATTAAGTATTGATATATGAGAGAACTTGATTTGCTGATGAAGAGAGAAACTCATAAATTTTAAGTTCAGGTGAAAGAAGTTTAGCTGGACAAGGGTGATTTGTGGAAATAGAGACATTTATGTAGATAGGCAACAGAAAGTAATCGACAGAGAGATTTTGATGGAAATGGGGAAACGTGTACATTCAGGCAGGCAGCAGAAGCTACAAGCAGGAAATTTTTAGGACATTGGAAATGTAACACGGATGTGCAAACAGAAATATGCCAGAAAGACAAAATGCTTCAACTTGCTCAATTTCTGGAAATGGAGACTTAGATAGATACAGTGAACAAGGTTTGTTGAAACTGAAGCAAATGGTGAAATTGAAGTTGTGGTGAATCTGGAGAACGTGCAAACGAATTCACTCTAACAAATTGCACGGTTTGAGAATTTTTTAGAAACAGAGAACTACATTTGCGGAATAATTTACAAGATGAAAAATTGAAGATTGTGCTGAATGATAACTGGAATGAAATGTGTTGTATGTTAGAATTACAGCAACTTCTTTCGATAGGCAGTAGACATTAATGAAGATAACGGTTTTGATGGAAATGAATAAACTTTTACATTCAGAGAAGGACCAGCATGTCCAAACAGTGAAGTGGAGGGAAATGAAACATTTTGCGATTGTGGGGAATGGGAAATATCTGCAGCGTCACAAAATACTTCAATTCGGGAAATTGTTAGAATTTGACAATTTGATAGATACAGTGTTTCATTTTGCTAAAATTGAAGGATGGCGAATTTGACAGAACGCTGTATGCGGAGTGTCTGCATTTGTGCTCAACCTAATCTGTTACCTTTAATTAAATTGATATATGCAGAAAACTTGATTTGCTGATGAAGAGAGAACATCATAAATTTTAAGTTCAGGTGAAAGAAGTTTAGCTGGACAAGGGTGATTTCTGGAAATAGAAACATTTAAGTAGATAGGCAACATAAAATAATCGATATAGAGAGTTTGATGGAAATGGAGAAACGTGTACATTCAGACAGGCAGCAGAAGCTACAAGAAGGAAATTTTTAGGAATATTGGAAATGTAACACGGATGTGCAAACAGAAATATTGCCAGAAAGACAAAATGCTTCAACTTGCTCAATTTCTGGAAATGGAGACTTGGATAGATACAGTAAACAAGGTTTGTTGAAACTGAAGCAAATGGTAAAATTGAAGTTGTGGTGAATCCGGAGAACGTGCAAACGACTTTACCCTAACAAATTGCACGGTTTGAGAATTTTTTAGAAACAGAGAACTACATTTGCGGAATAAATCACAGGATGAAAAATTGAAGATTGTGCTGAATGATAACTGGAATGAAATGTGTTGTATGTTAGAATTAGAGCAACTTCTTTCGAATACCAGTAGACATTAATGAAGATAACGGTTTTGATGGAAGTGAATAAAGTTTTATATTCAGATAGGAGCAGCTTGTCCAAAGAGTGAAGTAGAGGGAAATGAAGCATTTTGCCCCTGTGGGGAATGAGAAATACCTGCAGCGTCACAAAATGCTTCAATTCGCAAAATTGATAGAAATTGACTGTTTGATGGATACAGTGAGTCATGTTTCCTAAAGTTGAAGGATGGCGAATTTGACAGAACGCTGTATGCGGAGTGTCTGCATTTGTGCTCAACCTAATCTGTTACTGGTAATTAAGTATTGATATATGAGAGAACTTGATTTGCTGATGAAGAGAGAAACTCATAAATTTTAAGTTCAGGTGAAAGAAGTTTAGCTGGACAAGGGTGATTTGTGGAAATAGAGACATTTATGTAGATAGGCAACAGAAAGTAATCGACAGAGAGATTTTGATGGAAATGGGGAAACGTGTACATTCAGGCAGGCAGCAGAAGCTACAAGCAGGAAATTTTTAGGACATTGGAAATGTAACACGGATGTGCAAACAGAAATATGCCAGAAAGACAAAATGCTTCAACTTGCTCAATTTCTGGAAATGGAGACTTAGATAGATACAGTGAACAAGGTTTGTTGAAACTGAAGCAAATGGTGAAATTGAAGTTGTGGTGAATCTGGAGAACGTGCAAACGAATTCACTCTAACAAATTGCACGGTTTGAGAATTTTTTAGAAACAGAGAACTACATTTGCGGAATAATTTACAAGATGAAAAATTGAAGATTGTGCTGAATGATAACTGGAATGAAATGTGTTGTATGTTAGAATTACAGCAACTTCTTTCGATAGGCAGTAGACATTAATGAAGATAACGGTTTTGATGGAAATGAATAAACTTTTACATTCAGAGAAGGACCAGCATGTCCAAACAGTGAAGTGGAGGGAAATGAAACATTTTGCGATTGTGGGGAATGGGAAATATCTGCAGCGTCACAAAATACTTCAATTCGGGAAATTGTTAGAATTTGACAATTTGATAGATACAGTGTTTCATTTTGCTAAAATTGAAGGATGGCGAATTTGACAGAACGCTGTATGCGGAGTGTCTGCATTTGTGCTCAACCTAATCTGTTACCTTTAATTAAATTGATATATGCAGAAAACTTGATTTGCTGATGAAGAGAGAACATCATAAATTTTAAGTTCAGGTGAAAGAAGTTTAGCTGGACAAGGGTGATTTCTGGAAATAGAAACATTTAAGTAGATAGGCAACATAAAATAATCGATATAGAGAGTTTGATGGAAATGGAGAAACGTGTACATTCAGACAGGCAGCAGAAGCTACAAGAAGGAAATTTTTAGGAATATTGGAAATGTAACACGGATGTGCAAACAGAAATATTGCCAGAAAGACAAAATGCTTCAACTTGCTCAATTTCTGGAAATGGAGACTTGGATAGATACAGTAAACAAGGTTTGTTGAAACTGAAGCAAATGGTAAAATTGAAGTTGTGGTGAATCCGGAGAACGTGCAAACGACTTTACCCTAACAAATTGCACGGTTTGAGAATTTTTTAGAAACAGAGAACTACATTTGCGGAATAAATCACAGGATGAAAAATTGAAGATTGTGCTGAATGATAACTGGAATGAAATGTGTTGTATGTTAGAATTAGAGCAACTTCTTTCGAATACCAGTAGACATTAATGAAGATAACGGTTTTGATGGAAGTGAATAAAGTTTTATATTCAGATAGGAGCAGCTTGTCCAAAGAGTGAAGTAGAGGGAAATGAAGCATTTTGCCCCTGTGGGGAATGAGAAATACCTGCAGCGTCACAAAATGCTTCAATTCGCAAAATTGATAGAAATTGACTGTTTGATGGATACAGTGAGTCATGTTTCCTAAAGTTGAAGGATGGCGAATTTGACAGAACGCTGTATGCGGAGTGTCTGCATTTGTGCTCAACCTAATCTGTTACTGGTAATTAAGTATTGATATATGAGAGAACTTGATTTGCTGATGAAGAGAGAAACTCATAAATTTTAAGTTCAGGTGAAAGAAGTTTAGCTGGACAAGGGTGATTTGTGGAAATAGAGACATTTATGTAGATAGGCAACAGAAAGTAATCGACAGAGAGATTTTGATGGAAATGGGGAAACGTGTACATTCAGGCAGGCAGCAGAAGCTACAAGCAGGAAATTTTTAGGACATTGGAAATGTAACACGGATGTGCAAACAGAAATATGCCAGAAAGACAAAATGCTTCAACTTGCTCAATTTCTGGAAATGGAGACTTAGATAGAAACAGTGAACAAGGTTTGTTGAAACTGCAGCAAATGGTGAAATTGAAGTTGTGGTGAATCTGGAGAACGTGCAAACGAATTCACTCTAACAAATTGCACGGTTTGAGAATTTTTTAGAAACAGAGAACTACATTTGCGGAATAATTTACAAGATGAAAAATTGAAGATTGTGCTGAATGATAACTGGAATGAAATGTGTTGTATGTTAGAATTACAGCAACTTCTTTCGATAGGCAGTAGACATTAATGAAGATAACGGTTTTGATGGAAATGAATAAACTTTTACATTCAGAGAAGGACCAGCATGTCCAAACAGTGAAGTGGAGGGAAATGAAACATTTTGCGATTGTGGGGAATGGGAAATATCTGCAGCGTCACAAAATACTTCAATTCGGGAAATTGTTAGAATTTGACAATTTGATAGATACAGTGTTTCATTTTGCTAAAATTGAAGGATGGCGAATTTGACAGAACGCTGTATGCGGAGTGTCTGCATTTGTGCTCAACCTAATCTGTTACCTTTAATTAAATTGATATATGCAGAAAACTTGATTTGCTGATGAAGAGAGAACATCATAAATTTTAAGTTCAGGTGAAAGAAGTTTAGCTGGACAAGGGTGATTTCTGGAAATAGAAACATTTAAGTAGATAGGCAACATAAAATAATCGATATAGAGAGTTTGATGGAAATGGAGAAACGTGTACATTCAGACAGGCAGCAGAAGCTACAAGAAGGAAATTTTTAGGAATATTGGAAATGTAACACGGATGTGCAAACAGAAATATTGCCAGAAAGACAAAATGCTTCAACTTGCTCAATTTCTGGAAATGGAGACTTGGATAGATACAGTAAACAAGGTTTGTTGAAACTGAAGCAAATGGTAAAATTGAAGTTGTGGTGAATCCGGAGAACGTGCAAACGACTTTACCCTAACAAATTGCACGGTTTGAGAATTTTTTAGAAACAGAGAACTACATTTGCGGAATAAATCACAGGATGAAAAATTGAAGATTGTGCTGAATGATAACTGGAATGAAATGTGTTGTATGTTAGAATTAGAGCAACTTCTTTCGAATACCAGTAGACATTAATGAAGATAACGGTTTTGATGGAAGTGAATAAAGTTTTATATTCAGATAGGAGCAGCTTGTCCAAAGAGTGAAGTAGAGGGAAATGAAGCATTTTGCCCCTGTGGGGAATGAGAAATACCTGCAGCGTCACAAAATGCTTCAATTCGCAAAATTGATAGAAATTGACTGTTTGATGGATACAGTGAGTCATGTTTCCTAAAGTTGAAGGATGGCGAATTTGACAGAACGCTGTATGCGGAGTGTCTGCATTTGTGCTCAACCTAATCTGTTACTGGTAATTAAGTATTGATATATGAGAGAACTTGATTTGCTGATGAAGAGAGAAACTCATAAATTTTAAGTTCAGGTGAAAGAAGTTTAGCTGGACAAGGGTGATTTGTGGAAATAGAGACATTTATGTAGATAGGCAACAGAAAGTAATCGACAGAGAGATTTTGATGGAAATGGGGAAACGTGTACATTCAGGCAGGCAGCAGAAGCTACAAGCAGGAAATTTTTAGGACATTGGAAATGTAACACGGATGTGCAAACAGAAATATGCCAGAAAGACAAAATGCTTCAACTTGCTCAATTTCTGGAAATGGAGACTTAGATAGAAACAGTGAACAAGGTTTGTTGAAACTGCAGCAAATGGTGAAATTGAAGTTGTGGTGAATCTGGAGAACGTGCAAACGAATTCACTCTAACAAATTGCACGGTTTGAGAATTTTTTAGAAACAGAGAACTACATTTGCGGAATAATTTACAAGATGAAAAATTGAAGATTGTGCTGAATGATAACTGGAATGAAATGTGTTGTATGTTAGAATTACAGCAACTTCTTTCGATAGGCAGTAGACATTAATGAAGATAACGGTTTTGATGGAAATGAATAAACTTTTACATTCAGAGAAGGACCAGCATGTCCAAACAGTGAAGTGGAGGGAAATGAAACATTTTGCGATTGTGGGGAATGGGAAATATCTGCAGCGTCACAAAATACTTCAATTCGGGAAATTGTTAGAATTTGACAATTTGATAGATACAGTGTTTCATTTTGCTAAAATTGAAGGATGGCGAATTTGACAGAACGCTGTATGCGGAGTGTCTGCATTTGTGCTCAACCTAATCTGTTACCTTTAATTAAATTGATATATGCAGAAAACTTGATTTGCTGATGAAGAGAGAACATCATAAATTTTAAGTTCAGGTGAAAGAAGTTTAGCTGGACAAGGGTGATTTCTGGAAATAGAAACATTTAAGTAGATAGGCAACATAAAATAATCGATATAGAGAGTTTGATGGAAATGGAGAAACGTGTACATTCAGACAGGCAGCAGAAGCTACAAGAAGGAAATTTTTAGGAATATTGGAAATGTAACACGGATGTGCAAACAGAAATATTGCCAGAAAGACAAAATGCTTCAACTTGCTCAATTTCTGGAAATGGAGACTTGGATAGATACAGTAAACAAGGTTTGTTGAAACTGAAGCAAATGGTAAAATTGAAGTTGTGGTGAATCCGGAGAACGTGCAAACGACTTTACCCTAACAAATTGCACGGTTTGAGAATTTTTTAGAAACAGAGAACTACATTTGCGGAATAAATCACAGGATGAAAAATTGAAGATTGTGCTGAATGATAACTGGAATGAAATGTGTTGTATGTTAGAATTAGAGCAACTTCTTTCGAATACCAGTAGACATTAATGAAGATAACGGTTTTGATGGAAGTGAATAAAGTTTTATATTCAGATAGGAGCAGCTTGTCCAAAGAGTGAAGTAGAGGGAAATGAAGCATTTTGCCCCTGTGGGGAATGAGAAATACCTGCAGCGTCACAAAATGCTTCAATTCGCAAAATTGATAGAAATTGACTGTTTGATGGATACAGTGAGTCATGTTTCCTAAAGTTGAAGGATGGCGAATTTGACAGAACGCTGTATGCGGAGTGTCTGCATTTGTGCTCAACCTAATCTGTTACTGGTAATTAAGTATTGATATATGAGAGAACTTGATTTGCTGATGAAGAGAGAAACTCATAAATTTTAAGTTCAGGTGAAAGAAGTTTAGCTGGACAAGGGTGATTTGTGGAAATAGAGACATTTATGTAGATAGGCAACAGAAAGTAATCGACAGAGAGATTTTGATGGAAATGGGGAAACGTGTACATTCAGGCAGGCAGCAGAAGCTACAAGCAGGAAATTTTTAGGACATTGGAAATGTAACACGGATGTGCAAACAGAAATATGCCAGAAAGACAAAATGCTTCAACTTGCTCAATTTCTGGAAATGGAGACTTAGATAGATACAGTGAACAAGGTTTGTTGAAACTGAAGCAAATGGTGAAATTGAAGTTGTGGTGAATCTGGAGAACGTGCAAACGAATTCACTCTAACAAATTGCACGGTTTGAGAATTTTTTAGAAACAGAGAACTACATTTGCGGAATAATTTACAAGATGAAAAATTGAAGATTGTGCTGAATGATAACTGGAATGAAATGTGTTGTATGTTAGAATTACAGCAACTTCTTTCGATAGGCAGTAGACATTAATGAAGATAACGGTTTTGATGGAAATGAATAAACTTTTACATTCAGAGAAGGACCAGCATGTCCAAACAGTGAAGTGGAGGGAAATGAAACATTTTGCGATTGTGGGGAATGGGAAATATCTGCAGCGTCACAAAATACTTCAATTCGGGAAATTGTTAGAATTTGACAATTTGATAGATACAGTGTTTCATTTTGCTAAAATTGAAGGATGGCGAATTTGACAGAACGCTGTATGCGGAGTGTCTGCATTTGTGCTCAACCTAATCTGTTACCTTTAATTAAATTGATATATGCAGAAAACTTGATTTGCTGATGAAGAGAGAACATCATAAATTTTAAGTTCAGGTGAAAGAAGTTTAGCTGGACAAGGGTGATTTCTGGAAATAGAAACATTTAAGTAGATAGGCAACATAAAATAATCGATATAGAGAGTTTGATGGAAATGGAGAAACGTGTACATTCAGACAGGCAGCAGAAGCTACAAGAAGGAAATTTTTAGGAATATTGGAAATGTAACACGGATGTGCAAACAGAAATATTGCCAGAAAGACAAAATGCTTCAACTTGCTCAATTTCTGGAAATGGAGACTTGGATAGATACAGTAAACAAGGTTTGTTGAAACTGAAGCAAATGGTAAAATTGAAGTTGTGGTGAATCCGGAGAACGTGCAAACGACTTTACCCTAACAAATTGCACGGTTTGAGAATTTTTTAGAAACAGAGAACTACATTTGCGGAATAAATCACAGGATGAAAAATTGAAGATTGTGCTGAATGATAACTGGAATGAAATGTGTTGTATGTTAGAATTAGAGCAACTTCTTTCGAATACCAGTAGACATTAATGAAGATAACGGTTTTGATGGAAGTGAATAAAGTTTTATATTCAGATAGGAGCAGCTTGTCCAAAGAGTGAAGTAGAGGGAAATGAAGCATTTTGCCCCTGTGGGGAATGAGAAATACCTGCAGCGTCACAAAATGCTTCAATTCGCAAAATTGATAGAAATTGACTGTTTGATGGATACAGTGAGTCATGTTTCCTAAAGTTGAAGGATGGCGAATTTGACAGAACGCTGTATGCGGAGTGTCTGCATTTGTGCTCAACCTAATCTGTTACTGGTAATTAAGTATTGATATATGAGAGAACTTGATTTGCTGATGAAGAGAGAAACTCATAAATTTTAAGTTCAGGTGAAAGAAGTTTAGCTGGACAAGGGTGATTTGTGGAAATAGAGACATTTATGTAGATAGGCAACAGAAAGTAATCGACAGAGAGATTTTGATGGAAATGGGGAAACGTGTACATTCAGGCAGGCAGCAGAAGCTACAAGCAGGAAATTTTTAGGACATTGGAAATGTAACACGGATGTGCAAACAGAAATATGCCAGAAAGACAAAATGCTTCAACTTGCTCAATTTCTGGAAATGGAGACTTAGATAGATACAGTGAACAAGGTTTGTTGAAACTGCAGCAAATGGTGAAATTGAAGTTGTGGTGAATCTGGAGAACGTGCAAACGAATTCACTCTAACAAATTGCACGGTTTGAGAATTTTTTAGAAACAGAGAACTACATTTGCGGAATAATTTACAAGATGAAAAATTGAAGATTGTGCTGAATGATAACTGGAATGAAATGTGTTGTATGTTAGAATTACAGCAACTTCTTTCGATAGGCAGTAGACATTAATGAAGATAACGGTTTTGATGGAAATGAATAAACTTTTACATTCAGAGAAGGACCAGCATGTCCAAACAGTGAAGTGGAGGGAAATGAAACATTTTGCGATTGTGGGGAATGGGAAATATCTGCAGCGTCACAAAATACTTCAATTCGGGAAATTGTTAGAATTTGACAATTTGATAGATACAGTGTTTCATTTTGCTAAAATTGAAGGATGGCGAATTTGACAGAACGCTGTATGCGGAGTGTCTGCATTTGTGCTCAACCTAATCTGTTACCTTTAATTAAATTGATATATGCAGAAAACTTGATTTGCTGATGAAGAGAGAACATCATAAATTTTAAGTTCAGGTGAAAGAAGTTTAGCTGGACAAGGGTGATTTCTGGAAATAGAAACATTTAAGTAGATAGGCAACATAAAATAATCGATATAGAGAGTTTGATGGAAATGGAGAAACGTGTACATTCAGACAGGCAGCAGAAGCTACAAGAAGGAAATTTTTAGGAATATTGGAAATGTAACACGGATGTGCAAACAGAAATATTGCCAGAAAGACAAAATGCTTCAACTTGCTCAATTTCTGGAAATGGAGACTTGGATAGATACAGTAAACAAGGTTTGTTGAAACTGAAGCAAATGGTAAAATTGAAGTTGTGGTGAATCCGGAGAACGTGCAAACGACTTTACCCTAACAAATTGCACGGTTTGAGAATTTTTTAGAAACAGAGAACTACATTTGCGGAATAAATCACAGGATGAAAAATTGAAGATTGTGCTGAATGATAACTGGAATGAAATGTGTTGTATGTTAGAATTAGAGCAACTTCTTTCGAATACCAGTAGACATTAATGAAGATAACGGTTTTGATGGAAGTGAATAAAGTTTTATATTCAGATAGGAGCAGCTTGTCCAAAGAGTGAAGTAGAGGGAAATGAAGCATTTTGCCCCTGTGGGGAATGAGAAATACCTGCAGCGTCACAAAATGCTTCAATTCGCAAAATTGATAGAAATTGACTGTTTGATGGATACAGTGAGTCATGTTTCCTAAAGTTGAAGGATGGCGAATTTGACAGAACGCTGTATGCGGAGTGTCTGCATTTGTGCTCAACCTAATCTGTTACTGGTAATTAAGTATTGATATATGAGAGAACTTGATTTGCTGATGAAGAGAGAAACTCATAAATTTTAAGTTCAGGTGAAAGAAGTTTAGCTGGACAAGGGTGATTTGTGGAAATAGAGACATTTATGTAGATAGGCAACAGAAAGTAATCGACAGAGAGATTTTGATGGAAATGGGGAAACGTGTACATTCAGGCAGGCAGCAGAAGCTACAAGCAGGAAATTTTTAGGACATTGGAAATGTAACACGGATGTGCAAACAGAAATATGCCAGAAAGACAAAATGCTTCAACTTGCTCAATTTCTGGAAATGGAGACTTAGATAGATACAGTGAACAAGGTTTGTTGAAACTGAAGCAAATGGTGAAATTGAAGTTGTGGTGAATCCGGAGAACGTGCAAACGAATTCACTCTAACAAATTGCACGGTTTGAGAATTTTTTAGAAACAGAGAACTACATTTGCGGAATAATTACAAGATGAAAAATTGAAGATTGTGCTGAATGATAACTGGAATGAAATGTGTTGTATGTTAGAATTAGAGCAACTTCTTTCGAATACCAGTAGACATTAATGAAGATAACGGTTTTGATGGAAGTGAATAAAGTTTTATATTCAGATAGGAGCAGCTTGTCCAAAGAGTGAAGTAGAGGGAAATGAAGCATTTTGCCCCTGTGGGGAATGAGAAATACCTGCAGCGTCACAAAATGCTTCAATTCGCAAAATTGATAGAAATTGACTGTTTGATGGATACAGTGAGTCATGTTTCCTAAAATTGAAGGATGGCGAATTTGACAGAACGCTGTATGCGGAGTGTCTGCATTTGTGCTCAACCTAATCTGTTACTGGTAATTAAGTATTGATATATGAGAGAACTTGATTTGCTGATGAAGAGAGAAACTCATAAATTTTAAGTTCAGGTGAAAGAAGTTTAGCTGGACAAGGGTGATTTGTGGAAATAGAGACATTTATGTAGATAGGCAACAGAAAGTAATCGACAGAGAGATTTTGATGGAAATGGGGAAACGTGTACATTCAGGCAGGCAGCAGAAGCTACAAGCAGGAAATTTTTAGGACATTGGAAATGTAACACGGATGTGCAAACAGAAATATGCCAGAAAGACAAAATGCTTCAACTTGCTCAATTTCTGGAAATGGAGACTTAGATAGATACAGTGAACAAGGTTTGTTGAAACTGCAGCAAATGGTGAAATTGAAGTTGTGGTGAATCTGGAGAACGTGCAAACGAATTCACTCTAACAAATTGCACGGTTTGAGAATTTTTTAGAAACAGAGAACTACATTTGCGGAATAATTTACAAGATGAAAAATTGAAGATTGTGCTGAATGATAACTGGAATGAAATGTGTTGTATGTTAGAATTACAGCAACTTCTTTCGATAGGCAGTAGACATTAATGAAGATAACGGTTTTGATGGAAATGAATAAACTTTTACATTCAGAGAAGGACCAGCATGTCCAAACAGTGAAGTGGAGGGAAATGAAACATTTTGCGATTGTGGGGAATGGGAAATATCTGCAGCGTCACAAAATACTTCAATTCGGGAAATTGTTAGAATTTGACAATTTGATAGATACAGTGTTTCATTTTGCTAAAATTGAAGGATGGCGAATTTGACAGAACGCTGTATGCGGAGTGTCTGCATTTGTGCTCAACCTAATCTGTTACTGGTAATTAAGTATTGATATATGCAGAAAACTTGATTTGCTGATGAAGAGAGAACATCATAAATTTTAAGTTCAGGTGAAAGAAGTTTAGCTGGACAAGGGTGATTTCTGGAAATAGAGACATTTAAGTAGATAGGCAACAGAAAGTAATCGACAGAGAGAGTTTGATGGAAATGGAGAAACGTGTACATTCAGACAGGCAGCAGAAGCTACAAGCAGGAAATTTTTAGGACTATTGGAAATGTAACACGGATGTGCAAACAGAAATATTGCCAGAAAGACAAAATGCTTCAACTTGCTCAATTTCTGGAAATGGAGACTTGGATAGATACAGTAAACAAGGTTTGTTGAAACTGAAGCAAATGGTAAAATTGAAGTTGTGGTGAATCCGGAGAACGTGCAAACGACTTCACTCTAACAAATTGCACGGTTTGAGAATTTTTTAGAAACAGAGAACTACATTTGCGGAATAATTTACAAATGAAAAATTGAAGATTGTGCTGAATGATAACTGGAATGAAATGTGTTGTATGTTAGAATTAGAGCAACTTCTTTCGAATACCAGTAGACATTAATGAAGATAACGGTTTTGATGGAAGTGAATAAAGTTTTATATTCAGATAGGAGCAGCTTGTCCAAAGAGTGAAGTAGAGGGAAATGAAGCATTTTGCCCCTGTGGGGAATGAGAAATACCTGCAGCGTCACAAAATGCTTCAATTCGCAAAATTGATAGAAATTGACTGTTTGATGGATACAGTGAGTCATGTTTCCTAAAATTGAAGGATGGCGAATTTGACAGAACGCTGTATGCGGAGTGTCTGCATTTGTGCTCAACCTAATCTGTTACTGGTAATTAAGTATTGATATATGAGAGAACTTGATTTGCTGATGAAGAGAGAAACTCATAAATTTTAAGTTCAGGTGAAAGAAGTTTAGCTGGACAAGGGTGATTTGTGGAAATAGAGACATTTATGTAGATAGGCAACAGAAAGTAATCGACAGAGAGATTTTGATGGAAATGGGGAAACGTGTACATTCAGGCAGGCAGCAGAAGCTACAAGCAGGAAATTTTTAGGACATTGGAAATGTAACACGGATGTGCAAACAGAAATATGCCAGAAAGACAAAATGCTTCAACTTGCTCAATTTCTGGAAATGGAGACTTAGATAGATACAGTGAACAAGGTTTGTTGAAACTGAAGCAAATGGTGAAATTGAAGTTGTGGTGAATCTGGAGAACGTGCAAACGAATTCACTCTAACAAATTGCACGGTTTGAGAATTTTTTAGAAACAGAGAACTACATTTGCGGAATAATTTACAAGATGAAAAATTGAAGATTGTGCTGAATGATAACTGGAATGAAATGTGTTGTATGTTAGAATTACAGCAACTTCTTTCGATAGGCAGTAGACATTAATGAAGATAACGGTTTTGATGGAAATGAATAAACTTTTACATTCAGAGAAGGACCAGCATGTCCAAACAGTGAAGTGGAGGGAAATGAAACATTTTGCGATTGTGGGGAATGGGAAATATCTGCAGCGTCACAAAATACTTCAATTCGGGAAATTGTTAGAATTTGACAATTTGATAGATACAGTGTTTCATTTTGCTAAAATTGAAGGATGGCGAATTTGACAGAACGCTGTATGCGGAGTGTCTGCATTTGTGCTCAACCTAATCTGTTACTGGTAATTAAGTATTGATATATGCAGAAAACTTGATTTGCTGATGAAGAGAGAACATCATAAATTTTAAGTTCAGGTGAAAGAAGTTTAGCTGGACAAGGGTGATTTCTGGAAATAGAAACATTTAAGTAGATAGGCAACATAAAATAATCGATATAGAGAGTTTGATGGAAATGGAGAAACGTGTACATTCAGACAGGCAGCAGAAGCTACAAGAAGGAAATTTTTAGGAATATTGGAAATGTAACACGGATGTGCAAACAGAAATATTGCCAGAAAGACAAAATGCTTCAACTTGCTCAATTTCTGGAAATGGAGACTTGGATAGATACAGTAAACAAGGTTTGTTGAAACTGAAGCAAATGGTAAAATTGAAGTTGTGGTGAATCCGGAGAACGTGCAAACGACTTTACCCTAACAAATTGCACGGTTTGAGAATTTTTTAGAAACAGAGAACTACATTTGCGGAATAAATCACAGGATGAAAAATTGAAGATTGTGCTGAATGATAACTGGAATGAAATGTGTTGTATGTTAGAATTAGAGCAACTTCTTTCGAATACCAGTAGACATTAATGAAGATAACGGTTTTGATGGAAGTGAATAAAGTTTTATATTCAGATAGGAGCAGCTTGTCCAAAGAGTGAAGTAGAGGGAAATGAAGCATTTTGCCCCTGTGGGGAATGAGAAATACCTGCAGCGTCACAAAATGCTTCAATTCGCAAAATTGATAGAAATTGACTGTTTGATGGATACAGTGAGTCATGTTTCCTAAAGTTGAAGGATGGCGAATTTGACAGAACGCTGTATGCGGAGTGTCTGCATTTGTGCTCAACCTAATCTGTTACTGGTAATTAAGTATTGATATATGAGAGAACTTGATTTGCTGATGAAGAGAGAAACTCATAAATTTTAAGTTCAGGTGAAAGAAGTTTAGCTGGACAAGGGTGATTTGTGGAAATAGAGACATTTATGTAGATAGGCAACAGAAAGTAATCGACAGAGAGATTTTGATGGAAATGGGGAAACGTGTACATTCAGGCAGGCAGCAGAAGCTACAAGCAGGAAATTTTTAGGACATTGGAAATGTAACACGGATGTGCAAACAGAAATATGCCAGAAAGACAAAATGCTTCAACTTGCTCAATTTCTGGAAATGGAGACTTAGATAGATACAGTGAACAAGGTTTGTTGAAACTGAAGCAAATGGTGAAATTGAAGTTGTGGTGAATCTGGAGAACGTGCAAACGAATTCACTCTAACAAATTGCACGGTTTGAGAATTTTTTAGAAACAGAGAACTACATTTGCGGAATAATTTACAAGATGAAAAATTGAAGATTGTGCTGAATGATAACTGGAATGAAATGTGTTGTATGTTAGAATTACAGCAACTTCTTTCGATAGGCAGTAGACATTAATGAAGATAACGGTTTTGATGGAAATGAATAAACTTTTACATTCAGAGAAGGACCAGCATGTCCAAACAGTGAAGTGGAGGGAAATGAAACATTTTGCGATTGTGGGGAATGGGAAATATCTGCAGCGTCACAAAATACTTCAATTCGGGAAATTGTTAGAATTTGACAATTTGATAGATACAGTGTTTCATTTTGCTAAAATTGAAGGATGGCGAATTTGACAGAACGCTGTATGCGGAGTGTCTGCATTTGTGCTCAACCTAATCTGTTACCTTTAATTAAATTGATATATGCAGAAAACTTGATTTGCTGATGAAGAGAGAACATCATAAATTTTAAGTTCAGGTGAAAGAAGTTTAGCTGGACAAGGGTGATTTCTGGAAATAGAAACATTTAAGTAGATAGGCAACATAAAATAATCGATATAGAGAGTTTGATGGAAATGGAGAAACGTGTACATTCAGACAGGCAGCAGAAGCTACAAGAAGGAAATTTTTAGGAATATTGGAAATGTAACACGGATGTGCAAACAGAAATATTGCCAGAAAGACAAAATGCTTCAACTTGCTCAATTTCTGGAAATGGAGACTTGGATAGATACAGTAAACAAGGTTTGTTGAAACTGAAGCAAATGGTAAAATTGAAGTTGTGGTGAATCCGGAGAACGTGCAAACGACTTTACCCTAACAAATTGCACGGTTTGAGAATTTTTTAGAAACAGAGAACTACATTTGCGGAATAAATCACAGGATGAAAAATTGAAGATTGTGCTGAATGATAACTGGAATGAAATGTGTTGTATGTTAGAATTAGAGCAACTTCTTTCGAATACCAGTAGACATTAATGAAGATAACGGTTTTGATGGAAATGAATAAACTTTTACATTCAGATAGGAGCAGCTTGTCCAAAGAGTGAAGTAGAGGGAAATGAAGCATTTTGCCCCTGTGGGGAATGAGAAATACCTGCAGCGTCACAAAATGCTTCAATTCACAAAATTGATAGAAATTGACTGTTTGATGGATACAGTGAGTCATGTTTCCTAAAATTGAAGGATGGCGAATTTGACAGAACGCTGTATGCGGAGTGTCTGCATTTGTGCTCAACCTAATCTGTTACTGGTAATTAAGTATTGATATATGAGAGAACTTGATTTGCTGATGAAGAGAGAACATCATAAATTTTAAGTTCAGGTGAAAGAAGTTTAGCTGGACAAGGGTGATTTCTGGAAATAGAAACATTTAAGTAGATAGGCAACATAAAATAATCGATATAGAGAGTTTGATGGAAATGGAGAAACGTGTACATTCAGACAGGCAGCAGAAGCTACAAGAAGGAAATTTTTAGGAATATTGGAAATGTAACACGGATGTGCAAACAGAAATATTGCCAGAAAGACAAAATGCTTCAACTTGCTCAATTTCTGGAAATGGAGACTTGGATAGATACAGTAAACAAGGTTTGTTGAAACTGAAGCAAATGGTAAAATTGAAGTTGTGGTGAATCCGGAGAACGTGCAAACGACTTTACCCTAACAAATTGCACGGTTTGAGAATTTTTTAGAAACAGAGAACTACATTTGCGGAATAAATCACAGGATGAAAAATTGAAGATTGTGCTGAATGATAACTGGAATGAAATGTGTTGTATGTTAGAATTAGAGCAACTTCTTTCGAATACCAGTAGACATTAATGAAGATAACGGTTTTGATGGAAGTGAATAAAGTTTTATATTCAGATAGGAGCAGCTTGTCCAAAGAGTGAAGTAGAGGGAAATGAAGCATTTTGCCCCTGTGGGGAATGAGAAATACCTGCAGCGTCACAAAATGCTTCAATTCGCAAAATTGATAGAAATTGACTGTTTGATGGATACAGTGAGTCATGTTTCCTAAAGTTGAAGGATGGCGAATTTGACAGAACGCTGTATGCGGAGTGTCTGCATTTGTGCTCAACCTAATCTGTTACTGGTAATTAAGTATTGATATATGAGAGAACTTGATTTGCTGATGAAGAGAGAAACTCATAAATTTTAAGTTCAGGTGAAAGAAGTTTAGCTGGACAAGGGTGATTTGTGGAAATAGAGACATTTATGTAGATAGGCAACAGAAAGTAATCGACAGAGAGATTTTGATGGAAATGGGGAAACGTGTACATTCAGGCAGGCAGCAGAAGCTACAAGCAGGAAATTTTTAGGACATTGGAAATGTAACACGGATGTGCAAACAGAAATATGCCAGAAAGACAAAATGCTTCAACTTGCTCAATTTCTGGAAATGGAGACTTAGATAGATACAGTGAACAAGGTTTGTTGAAACTGAAGCAAATGGTGAAATTGAAGTTGTGGTGAATCTGGAGAACGTGCAAACGAATTCACTCTAACAAATTGCACGGTTTGAGAATTTTTTAGAAACAGAGAACTACATTTGCGGAATAATTTACAAGATGAAAAATTGAAGATTGTGCTGAATGATAACTGGAATGAAATGTGTTGTATGTTAGAATTACAGCAACTTCTTTCGATAGGCAGTAGACATTAATGAAGATAACGGTTTTGATGGAAATGAATAAACTTTTACATTCAGAGAAGGACCAGCATGTCCAAACAGTGAAGTGGAGGGAAATGAAACATTTTGCGATTGTGGGGAATGGGAAATATCTGCAGCGTCACAAAATACTTCAATTCGGGAAATTGTTAGAATTTGACAATTTGATAGATACAGTGTTTCATTTTGCTAAAATTGAAGGATGGCGAATTTGACAGAACGCTGTATGCGGAGTGTCTGCATTTGTGCTCAACCTAATCTGTTACCTTTAATTAAATTGATATATGCAGAAAACTTGATTTGCTGATGAAGAGAGAACATCATAAATTTTAAGTTCAGGTGAAAGAAGTTTAGCTGGACAAGGGTGATTTCTGGAAATAGAAACATTTAAGTAGATAGGCAACATAAAATAATCGATATAGAGAGTTTGATGGAAATGGAGAAACGTGTACATTCAGACAGGCAGCAGAAGCTACAAGAAGGAAATTTTTAGGAATATTGGAAATGTAACACGGATGTGCAAACAGAAATATTGCCAGAAAGACAAAATGCTTCAACTTGCTCAATTTCTGGAAATGGAGACTTGGATAGATACAGTAAACAAGGTTTGTTGAAACTGAAGCAAATGGTAAAATTGAAGTTGTGGTGAATCCGGAGAACGTGCAAACGACTTTACCCTAACAAATTGCACGGTTTGAGAATTTTTTAGAAACAGAGAACTACATTTGCGGAATAAATCACAGGATGAAAAATTGAAGATTGTGCTGAATGATAACTGGAATGAAATGTGTTGTATGTTAGAATTAGAGCAACTTCTTTCGAATACCAGTAGACATTAATGAAGATAACGGTTTTGATGGAAGTGAATAAAGTTTTATATTCAGATAGGAGCAGCTTGTCCAAAGAGTGAAGTAGAGGGAAATGAAGCATTTTGCCCCTGTGGGGAATGAGAAATACCTGCAGCGTCACAAAATGCTTCAATTCGCAAAATTGATAGAAATTGACTGTTTGATGGATACAGTGAGTCATGTTTCCTAAAGTTGAAGGATGGCGAATTTGACAGAACGCTGTATGCGGAGTGTCTGCATTTGTGCTCAACCTAATCTGTTACTGGTAATTAAGTATTGATATATGAGAGAACTTGATTTGCTGATGAAGAGAGAAACTCATAAATTTTAAGTTCAGGTGAAAGAAGTTTAGCTGGACAAGGGTGATTTGTGGAAATAGAGACATTTATGTAGATAGGCAACAGAAAGTAATCGACAGAGAGATTTTGATGGAAATGGGGAAACGTGTACATTCAGGCAGGCAGCAGAAGCTACAAGCAGGAAATTTTTAGGACATTGGAAATGTAACACGGATGTGCAAACAGAAATATGCCAGAAAGACAAAATGCTTCAACTTGCTCAATTTCTGGAAATGGAGACTTAGATAGATACAGTGAACAAGGTTTGTTGAAACTGAAGCAAATGGTGAAATTGAAGTTGTGGTGAATCTGGAGAACGTGCAATCGAATTCACTCTAATAAATTGCACGGTTTGAGAATTTTATAGAAACAGAGAACTACTATTGATCCAAAAGTTAGAAGATGAAAAATTCAAGATTGTGCTGAATGATAACTGGATCGAAATTGTGTTGTATGTTAGAATTGGAGCAACTTCTTTCGATAGGCAGTAGACATTAATGAAGATAACGGTTTTGATGGAAATTAATAAACTTTTACATTCAGAGATGGAGCAGCTTGTCCAAACAGCGAAGTGGAGGGAAATGAAGCATTTTGCGATTGTGGGGAATGAGAAATATCTGCAGCGTCACAAAATGCTTCAATTCGCAAAAGTGTTAGAAATTGACAGTTTGATAGATACAGTGTTTCATTTTGCTAAAATTGAAGGATGGCGAATTTGACAGAACGCTGTATGCGGAGTGTCTGCATTTGTGCTCCACCTAATATGTTACTGAAATTAAGTATTGATATATGCAGAGAACTTGATTTGCTGATGAAGAGAGAACCTCATAAATTTGAAGTTCAGGTGAAAGAAGTTTAGCTGGACAAGGGTGATTTCTGGAAATAGAGACATTTATGTAGATAGGCAACATAAAGTAATCGATATAGAGAGTTTGATGGAAATGGAGAAAGGAGTACATTCAGGCAGGCAGCAGAAGCTACAAGAAGGAAATTTTTAGGAATATTGGAAATGTAACACGGATGTGCAAACAGAAATATTGCCAGAAAGACAAAATGCTTCAACTTGCTCAATTTCTGGAAATGGAGACTTGGATAGATACAGTAAACAAGGTTTGTTGAAACTGAAGCAAATGGTAAAATTGAAGTTGTGGTGAATCCGGAGAACGTGCAAACGACTTTACCCTAACAAATTGCACGGTTTGAGAATTTTTTAGAAACAGAGAACTACATTTGCGGAATAAATCACAGGATGAAAAATTGAAGATTGTGCTGAATGATAACTGGAATGAAATGTGTTGTATGTTAGAATTAGAGCAACTTCTTTCGAATACCAGTAGACATTAATGAAGATAACGGTTTTGATGGAAGTGAATAAAGTTTTATATTCAGATAGGAGCAGCTTGTCCAAAGAGTGAAGTAGAGGGAAATGAAGCATTTTGCCCCTGTGGGGAATGAGAAATACCTGCAGCGTCACAAAATGCTTCAATTCGCAAAATTGATAGAAATTGACTGTTTGATGGATACAGTGAGTCATGTTTCCTAAAGTTGAAGGATGGCGAATTTGACAGAACGCTGTATGCGGAGTGTCTGCATTTGTGCTCAACCTAATCTGTTACTGGTAATTAAGTATTGATATATGAGAGAACTTGATTTGCTGATGAAGAGAGAAACTCATAAATTTTAAGTTCAGGTGAAAGAAGTTTAGCTGGACAAGGGTGATTTGTGGAAATAGAGACATTTATGTAGATAGGCAACAGAAAGTAATCGACAGAGAGATTTTGATGGAAATGGGGAAACGTGTACATTCAGGCAGGCAGCAGAAGCTACAAGCAGGAAATTTTTAGGACATTGGAAATGTAACACGGATGTGCAAACAGAAATATGCCAGAAAGACAAAATGCTTCAACTTGCTCAATTTCTGGAAATGGAGACTTAGATAGATACAGTGAACAAGGTTTGTTGAAACTGAAGCAAATGGTGAAATTGAAGTTGTGGTGAATCTGGAGAACGTGCAAACGAATTCACTCTAACAAATTGCACGGTTTGAGAATTTTTTAGAAACAGAGAACTACATTTGCGGAATAATTTACAAGATGAAAAATTGAAGATTGTGCTGAATGATAACTGGAATGAAATGTGTTGTATGTTAGAATTAGAGCAACTTCTTTCGAATACCAGTAGACATTAATGAAGATAACGGTTTTGATGGAAGTGAATAAAGTTTTATATTCAGATAGGAGCAGCTTGTCCAAAGAGTGAAGTAGAGGGAAATGAAGCATTTTGCCCCTGTGGGGAATGAGAAATACCTGCAGCGTCACAAAATGCTTCAATTCGCAAAATTGATAGAAATTGACTGTTTGATGGATACAGTGAGTCATGTTTCCTAAAGTTGAAGGATGGCGAATTTGACAGAACGCTGTATGCGGAGTGTCTGCATTTGTGCTCAACCTAATCTGTTACTGGTAATTAAGTATTGATATATGAGAGAACTTGATTTGCTGATGAAGAGAGAAACTCATAAATTTTAAGTTCAGGTGAAAGAAGTTTAGCTGGACAAGGGTGATTTGTGGAAATAGAGACATTTATGTAGATAGGCAACAGAAAGTAATCGACAGAGAGATTTTGATGGAAATGGGGAAACGTGTACATTCAGGCAGGCAGCAGAAGCTACAAGCAGGAAATTTTTAGGACATTGGAAATGTAACACGGATGTGCAAACAGAAATATGCCAGAAAGACAAAATGCTTCAACTTGCTCAATTTCTGGAAATGGAGACTTAGATAGATACAGTGAACAAGGTTTGTTGAAACTGAAGCAAATGGTGAAATTGAAGTTGTGGTGAATCTGGAGAACGTGCAAACGAATTCACTCTAACAAATTGCACGGTTTGAGAATTTTTTAGAAACAGAGAACTACATTTGCGGAATAATTTACAAGATGAAAAATTGAAGATTGTGCTGAATGATAACTGGAATGAAATGTGTTGTATGTTAGAATTACAGCAACTTCTTTCGATAGGCAGTAGACATTAATGAAGATAACGGTTTTGATGGAAATGAATAAACTTTTACATTCAGAGAAGGACCAGCATGTCCAAACAGTGAAGTGGAGGGAAATGAAACATTTTGCGATTGTGGGGAATGGGAAATATCTGCAGCGTCACAAAATACTTCAATTCGGGAAATTGTTAGAATTTGACAATTTGATAGATACAGTGTTTCATTTTGCTAAAATTGAAGGATGGCGAATTTGACAGAACGCTGTATGCGGAGTGTCTGCATTTGTGCTCAACCTAATCTGTTACCTGGTAATTAAGTATTGATATATGCAGAGAACTTGATTTGCTGATGAAGAGAGAAACTCATAAATTTTAAGTTCAGGTGAAAGAAGTTTAGCTGGACAAGGGTGATTTCTGGAAATAGAGACATTTAAGTAGATAGGCAACATAAAGTAATCGACAGAGAGATTTTGATGGAAATGGGAGAAACGTGTACATTCAGACAGGCAGCAGAAGCTACAAGCAGGAAATTTTTAGGACATTGGAAATGTAACACGGATGTGCAAACAGAAATATTGCCAGAAAGACAAAATGCTTCAACTTGCTCAATTTCTGGAAATGGAGACTTAGATAGATACAGTGAACAAGGTTTGTTGAAACTGAAGCAAATGGTGAAATTGAAGTTGTGGTGAATCCGGAGAACGTGCAAACGACTTTACCCTAACAAATTGCACGGTTTGAGAATTTTTTAGAAACAGAGAACTACATTTGCGGAATAAATCACAGGATGAAAAATTGAAGATTGTGCTGAATGATAACTGGAATGAAATGTGTTGTATGTTAGAATTAGAGCAACTTCTTTCGAATACCAGTAGACATTAATGAAGATAACGGTTTTGATGGAAGTGAATAAAGTTTTATATTCAGATAGGAGCAGCTTGTCCAAAGAGTGAAGTAGAGGGAAATGAAGCATTTTGCCCCTGTGGGGAATGAGAAATACCTGCAGCGTCACAAAATGCTTCAATTCGCAAAATTGATAGAAATTGACTGTTTGATGGATACAGTGAGTCATGTTTCCTAAAATTGAAGGATGGCGAATTTGACAGAACGCTGTATGCGGAGTGTCTGCATTTGTGCTCAACCTAATCTGTTACTGGTAATTAAGTATTGATATATGAGAGAACTTGATTTGCTGATGAAGAGAGAAACTCATAAATTTTAAGTTCAGGTGAAAGAAGTTTAGCTGGACAAGGGTGATTTGTGGAAATAGAGACATTTATGTAGATAGGCAACAGAAAGTAATCGACAGAGAGATTTTGATGGAAATGGGGAAACGTGTACATTCAGGCAGGCAGCAGAAGCTACAAGCAGGAAATTTTTAGGACATTGGAAATGTAACACGGATGTGCAAACAGAAATATGCCAGAAAGACAAAATGCTTCAACTTGCTCAATTTCTGGAAATGGAGACTTAGATAGATACAGTGAACAAGGTTTGTTGAAACTGAAGCAAATGGTGAAATTGAAGTTGTGGTGAATCTGGAGAACGTGCAAACGAATTCACTCTAACAAATTGCACGGTTTGAGAATTTTTTAGAAACAGAGAACTACATTTGCGGAATAATTTACAAGATGAAAAATTGAAGATTGTGCTGAATGATAACTGGAATGAAATGTGTTGTATGTTAGAATTACAGCAACTTCTTTCGATAGGCAGTAGACATTAATGAAGATAACGGTTTTGATGGAAATGAATAAACTTTTACATTCAGAGAAGGACCAGCATGTCCAAACAGTGAAGTGGAGGGAAATGAAACATTTTGCGATTGTGGGGAATGGGAAATATCTGCAGCGTCACAAAATACTTCAATTCGGGAAATTGTTAGAATTTGACAATTTGATAGATACAGTGTTTCATTTTGCTAAAATTGAAGGATGGCGAATTTGACAGAACGCTGTATGCGGAGTGTCTGCATTTGTGCTCAACCTAATCTGTTACCTTTAATTAAATTGATATATGCAGAAAACTTGATTTGCTGATGAAGAGAGAACATCATAAATTTTAAGTTCAGGTGAAAGAAGTTTAGCTGGACAAGGGTGATTTCTGGAAATAGAAACATTTAAGTAGATAGGCAACATAAAATAATCGATATAGAGAGTTTGATGGAAATGGAGAAACGTGTACATTCAGACAGGCAGCAGAAGCTACAAGAAGGAAATTTTTAGGAATATTGGAAATGTAACACGGATGTGCAAACAGAAATATTGCCAGAAAGACAAAATGCTTCAACTTGCTCAATTTCTGGAAATGGAGACTTGGATAGATACAGTAAACAAGGTTTGTTGAAACTGAAGCAAATGGTAAAATTGAAGTTGTGGTGAATCCGGAGAACGTGCAAACGACTTTACCCTAACAAATTGCACGGTTTGAGAATTTTTTAGAAACAGAGAACTACATTTGCGGAATAAATCACAGGATGAAAAATTGAAGATTGTGCTGAATGATAACTGGAATGAAATGTGTTGTATGTTAGAATTAGAGCAACTTCTTTCGAATACCAGTAGACATTAATGAAGATAACGGTTTTGATGGAAGTGAATAAAGTTTTATATTCAGATAGGAGCAGCTTGTCCAAAGAGTGAAGTAGAGGGAAATGAAGCATTTTGCCCCTGTGGGGAATGAGAAATACCTGCAGCGTCACAAAATGCTTCAATTCGCAAAATTGATAGAAATTGACTGTTTGATGGATACAGTGAGTCATGTTTCCTAAAGTTGAAGGATGGCGAATTTGACAGAACGCTGTATGCGGAGTGTCTGCATTTGTGCTCAACCTAATCTGTTACTGGTAATTAAGTATTGATATATGAGAGAACTTGATTTGCTGATGAAGAGAGAAACTCATAAATTTTAAGTTCAGGTGAAAGAAGTTTAGCTGGACAAGGGTGATTTGTGGAAATAGAGACATTTATGTAGATAGGCAACAGAAAGTAATCGACAGAGAGATTTTGATGGAAATGGGGAAACGTGTACATTCAGGCAGGCAGCAGAAGCTACAAGCAGGAAATTTTTAGGACATTGGAAATGTAACACGGATGTGCAAACAGAAATATGCCAGAAAGACAAAATGCTTCAACTTGCTCAATTTCTGGAAATGGAGACTTAGATAGATACAGTGAACAAGGTTTGTTGAAACTGAAGCAAATGGTGAAATTGAAGTTGTGGTGAATCTGGAGAACGTGCAAACGAATTCACTCTAACAAATTGCACGGTTTGAGAATTTTTTAGAAACAGAGAACTACATTTGCGGAATAATTTACAAGATGAAAAATTGAAGATTGTGCTGAATGATAACTGGAATGAAATGTGTTGTATGTTAGAATTAGAGCAACTTCTTTCGATAGGCAGTAGACATTAATGAAGATAACGGTTTTGATGGAAAGTAATAAACTTTTACATTCAGAGATGGAGCAGCTTGTCCAAACAGCGAAGTGCAGGGAAATGAAAGCATTTTGCCCTTGTGGGGAATGAGAAATACCTGCAGCGTCACAAAATACTTCAATTCGGAAATTGTTAGAATTTGACAGTTTGATAGATACAGTGAGTCATGTTTCCTAAAATTGAAGGATGGCGAATTTGCCAGAACGCTGTTTGCGGTGTGTCTGCATTTGTGCTCCAACTAATATGTTACTGAAATTAAGTATTGATATATGAGAGAACTTGATTTGCTGATGAAGAGAGAAACTCATAAATTTTAAGTTCAGGTGAAAGAAGTTTAGCTGGACAAGGGTGATTTGTGGAAATAGAGACATTTATGTAGATAGGCAACAGAAAGTAATCGACAGAGAGATTTTGATGGAAATGGGGAAACGTGTACATTCAGGCAGGCAGCAGAAGCTACAAGCAGGAAATTTTTAGGACATTGGAAATGTAACACGGATGTGCAAACAGAAATATGCCAGAAAGACAAAATGCTTCAACTTGCTCAATTTCTGGAAATGGAGACTTAGATAGATACAGTGAACAAGGTTTGTTGAAACTGAAGCAAATGGTGAAATTGAAGTTGTGGTGAATCCGGAGAACGTGCAAACGAATTCACTCTAACAAATTGCACGGTTTGAGAATTTTTTAGAAACAGAGAACTACATTTGCGGAATAATTTACAAGATGAAAAATTGAAGATTGTGCTGAATGATAACTGGAATGAAATGTGTTGTATGTTAGAATTAGAGCAACTTCTTTCGAATACCAGTAGACATTAATGAAGATAACGGTTTTGATGGAAATGAATAAACTTTTACATTCAGATAGGAGCAGCTTGTCCAAAGAGTGAAGTAGAGGGAAATGAAGCATTTTGCCCCTGTGGGGAATGAGAAATACCTGCAGCGTCACAAAATGCTTCAATTCGCAAAATTGATAGAAATTGACTGTTTGATGGATACAGTGAGTCATGTTTCCTAAAGTTGAAGGATGGCGAATTTGACAGAACGCTGTATGCGGAGTGTCTGCATTTGTGCTCAACCTAATCTGTTACTGGTAATTAAGTATTGATATATGAGAGAACTTGATTTGCTGATGAAGAGAGAACATCATAAATTTTAAGTTCAGGTGAAAGAAGTTTAGCTGGACAAGGGTGATTTCTGGAAATAGAAACATTTAAGTAGATAGGCAACATAAAATAATCGATATAGAGAGTTTGATGGAAATGGAGAAACGTGTACATTCAGACAGGCAGCAGAAGCTACAAGAAGGAAATTTTTAGGAATATTGGAAATGTAACACGGATGTGCAAACAGAAATATTGCCAGAAAGACAAAATGCTTCAACTTGCTCAATTTCTGGAAATGGAGACTTGGATAGATACAGTAAACAAGGTTTGTTGAAACTGAAGCAAATGGTAAAATTGAAGTTGTGGTGAATCCGGAGAACGTGCAAACGACTTTACCCTAACAAATTGCACGGTTTGAGAATTTTTTAGAAACAGAGAACTACATTTGCGGAATAAATCACAGGATGAAAAATTGAAGATTGTGCTGAATGATAACTGGAATGAAATGTGTTGTATGTTAGAATTAGAGCAACTTCTTTCGAATACCAGTAGACATTAATGAAGATAACGGTTTTGATGGAAGTGAATAAAGTTTTATATTCAGATAGGAGCAGCTTGTCCAAAGAGTGAAGTAGAGGGAAATGAAGCATTTTGCCCCTGTGGGGAATGAGAAATACCTGCAGCGTCACAAAATGCTTCAATTCGCAAAATTGATAGAAATTGACTGTTTGATGGATACAGTGAGTCATGTTTCCTAAAATTGAAGGATGGCGAATTTGACAGAACGCTGTATGCGGAGTGTCTGCATTTGTGCTCAACCTAATCTGTTACTGGTAATTAAGTATTGATATATGAGAGAACTTGATTTGCTGATGAAGAGAGAAACTCATAAATTTTAAGTTCAGGTGAAAGAAGTTTAGCTGGACAAGGGTGATTTGTGGAAATAGAGACATTTATGTAGATAGGCAACAGAAAGTAATCGACAGAGAGATTTTGATGGAAATGGGGAAACGTGTACATTCAGGCAGGCAGCAGAAGCTACAAGCAGGAAATTTTTAGGACATTGGAAATGTAACACGGATGTGCAAACAGAAATATGCCAGAAAGACAAAATGCTTCAACTTGCTCAATTTCTGGAAATGGAGACTTAGATAGATACAGTGAACAAGGTTTGTTGAAACTGAAGCAAATGGTGAAATTGAAGTTGTGGTGAATCTGGAGAACGTGCAAACGAATTCACTCTAACAAATTGCACGGTTTGAGAATTTTTTAGAAACAGAGAACTACATTTGCGGAATAATTTACAAGATGAAAAATTGAAGATTGTGCTGAATGATAACTGGAATGAAATGTGTTGTATGTTAGAATTACAGCAACTTCTTTCGATAGGCAGTAGACATTAATGAAGATAACGGTTTTGATGGAAATGAATAAACTTTTACATTCAGAGAAGGACCAGCATGTCCAAACAGTGAAGTGGAGGGAAATGAAACATTTTGCGATTGTGGGGAATGGGAAATATCTGCAGCGTCACAAAATACTTCAATTCGGGAAATTGTTAGAATTTGACAATTTGATAGATACAGTGTTTCATTTTGCTAAAATTGAAGGATGGCGAATTTGACAGAACGCTGTATGCGGAGTGTCTGCATTTGTGCTCAACCTAATCTGTTACCTTTAATTAAATTGATATATGCAGAAAACTTGATTTGCTGATGAAGAGAGAACATCATAAATTTTAAGTTCAGGTGAAAGAAGTTTAGCTGGACAAGGGTGATTTCTGGAAATAGAAACATTTAAGTAGATAGGCAACATAAAATAATCGATATAGAGAGTTTGATGGAAATGGAGAAACGTGTACATTCAGACAGGCAGCAGAAGCTACAAGAAGGAAATTTTTAGGAATATTGGAAATGTAACACGGATGTGCAAACAGAAATATTGCCAGAAAGACAAAATGCTTCAACTTGCTCAATTTCTGGAAATGGAGACTTGGATAGATACAGTAAACAAGGTTTGTTGAAACTGAAGCAAATGGTAAAATTGAAGTTGTGGTGAATCCGGAGAACGTGCAAACGACTTTACCCTAACAAATTGCACGGTTTGAGAATTTTTTAGAAACAGAGAACTACATTTGCGGAATAAATCACAGGATGAAAAATTGAAGATTGTGCTGAATGATAACTGGAATGAAATGTGTTGTATGTTAGAATTAGAGCAACTTCTTTCGAATACCAGTAGACATTAATGAAGATAACGGTTTTGATGGAAATGAATAAACTTTTACATTCAGATAGGAGCAGCTTGTCCAAAGAGTGAAGTAGAGGGAAATGAAGCATTTTGCCCCTGTGGGGAATGAGAAATATCTGCAGCGTCACAAAATGCTTCAATTCGCAAAATTGTTAGAAATTGACAGTTTGCTAGATACAGTGAGTCATGTTTCCTAAAATTGAAGGATGGCGAATTTGACAGAACGCTGTATGCGGAGTGTCTGCATTTGTGCTCCAACTAATATGTTACTGAAATTAAGTATTGATATATGCAGAGAACTTGATTTGCTGATGAAGAGAGAACCTCATAAATTTTAAGTTCAGGTGAAAGAAGTTTAGCTGGACAAGGGTGATTTCTGGAAATAGAAACATTTAAGTAGATAGGCAACATAAAATAATCGATATAGAGAGTTTGATGGAAATGGAGAAACGTGTACATTCAGACAGGCAGCAGAAGCTACAAGAAGGAAATTTTTAGGAATATTGGAAATGTAACACGGATGTGCAAACAGAAATATTGCCAGAAAGACAAAATGCTTCAACTTGCTCAATTTCTGGAAATGGAGACTTGGATAGATACAGTAAACAAGGTTTGTTGAAACTGAAGCAAATGGTAAAATTGAAGTTGTGGTGAATCCGGAGAACGTGCAAACGACTTTACCCTAACAAATTGCACGGTTTGAGAATTTTTTAGAAACAGAGAACTACATTTGCGGAATAAATCACAGGATGAAAAATTGAAGATTGTGCTGAATGATAACTGGAATGAAATGTGTTGTATGTTAGAATTAGAGCAACTTCTTTCGAATACCAGTAGACATTAATGAAGATAACGGTTTTGATGGAAGTGAATAAAGTTTTATATTCAGATAGGAGCAGCTTGTCCAAAGAGTGAAGTAGAGGGAAATGAAGCATTTTGCCCCTGTGGGGAATGAGAAATACCTGCAGCGTCACAAAATGCTTCAATTCGCAAAATTGATAGAAATTGACTGTTTGATGGATACAGTGAGTCATGTTTCCTAAAGTTGAAGGATGGCGAATTTGACAGAACGCTGTATGCGGAGTGTCTGCATTTGTGCTCAACCTAATCTGTTACTGGTAATTAAGTATTGATATATGAGAGAACTTGATTTGCTGATGAAGAGAGAAACTCATAAATTTTAAGTTCAGGTGAAAGAAGTTTAGCTGGACAAGGGTGATTTGTGGAAATAGAGACATTTATGTAGATAGGCAACAGAAAGTAATCGACAGAGAGATTTTGATGGAAATGGGGAAACGTGTACATTCAGGCAGGCAGCAGAAGCTACAAGCAGGAAATTTTTAGGACATTGGAAATGTAACACGGATGTGCAAACAGAAATATGCCAGAAAGACAAAATGCTTCAACTTGCTCAATTTCTGGAAATGGAGACTTAGATAGATACAGTGAACAAGGTTTGTTGAAACTGAAGCAAATGGTGAAATTGAAGTTGTGGTGAATCTGGAGAACGTGCAAACGAATTCACTCTAACAAATTGCACGGTTTGAGAATTTTTTAGAAACAGAGAACTACATTTGCGGAATAATTTACAAGATGAAAAATTGAAGATTGTGCTGAATGATAACTGGAATGAAATGTGTTGTATGTTAGAATTACAGCAACTTCTTTCGATAGGCAGTAGACATTAATGAAGATAACGGTTTTGATGGAAATGAATAAACTTTTACATTCAGAGAAGGACCAGCATGTCCAAACAGTGAAGTGGAGGGAAATGAAACATTTTGCGATTGTGGGGAATGGGAAATATCTGCAGCGTCACAAAATACTTCAATTCGGGAAATTGTTAGAATTTGACAATTTGATAGATACAGTGTTTCATTTTGCTAAAATTGAAGGATGGCGAATTTGACAGAACGCTGTATGCGGAGTGTCTGCATTTGTGCTCAACCTAATCTGTTACTGGTAATTAAGTATTGATATATGAGAGAACTTGATTTGCTGATGAAGAGAGAAACTCATAAATGTTAAGTTCAGGTGAAAGAAGTTTAGCTGGACAAGGGTGATTTCTGGAAATAGAGACATTTATGTAGATAGGCAACAGAAAGTAATCGACAGAGAGATTTTGATAGAAATGGGGAAACGTGTACATTCATGAGGCAGCAGAAGCTACAAGCAGGAAATTTTTAGGACATTGGAAATGTAACACGGATGTGCAAACAGAAATATTGCCAGAAAGACAAAATGCTTCAACTTGCTCAATTTCTGGAAATGGAGACTTGGATAGATACAGTGAACAAGGTTTGTTGAAACTGAAGCAAATGGTAAAATTGAAGTTGTGGTGAATCCGGAGAACGTGCAAACGAATTCACTCTAACAAATTGCACGGTTTGAGAATTTTTTAGAAACAGAGAACTACATTTGCGGAATAAATCACAGGATGAAAAATTGAAGATTGTGCTGAATGATAACTGGAATGAAATGTGTTGTATGTTAGAATTAGAGCAACTTCTTTCGAATACCAGTAGACATTAATGAAGATAACGGTTTTGATGGAAATGAATAAACTTTTACATTCAGATAGGAGCAGCTTGTCCAAAGAGTGAAGTAGAGGGAAATGAAGCATTTTGCCCCTGTGGGGAATGAGAAATACCTGCAGCGTCACAAAATGCTTCAATTCGCAAAATTGATAGAAATTGACTGTTTGATGGATACAGTGAGTCATGTTTCCTAAAGTTGAAGGATGGCGAATTTGACAGAACGCTGTATGCGGAGTGTCTGCATTTGTGCTCAACCTAATCTGTTACTGGTAATTAAGTATTGATATATGAGAGAACTTGATTTGCTGATGAAGAGAGAAACTCATAAATTTTAAGTTCAGGTGAAAGAAGTTTAGCTGGACAAGGGTGATTTGTGGAAATAGAGACATTTATGTAGATAGGCAACAGAAAGTAATCGACAGAGAGATTTTGATGGAAATGGGGAAACGTGTACATTCAGGCAGGCAGCAGAAGCTACAAGCAGGAAATTTTTAGGACATTGGAAATGTAACACGGATGTGCAAACAGAAATATGCCAGAAAGACAAAATGCTTCAACTTGCTCAATTTCTGGAAATGGAGACTTAGATAGATACAGTGAACAAGGTTTGTTGAAACTGAAGCAAATGGTGAAATTGAAGTTGTGGTGAATCTGGAGAACGTGCAAACGAATTCACTCTAACAAATTGCACGGTTTGAGAATTTTTTAGAAACAGAGAACTACATTTGCGGAATAATTTACAAGATGAAAAATTGAAGATTGTGCTGAATGATAACTGGAATGAAATGTGTTGTATGTTAGAATTACAGCAACTTCTTTCGATAGGCAGTAGACATTAATGAAGATAACGGTTTTGATGGAAATGAATAAACTTTTACATTCAGAGAAGGACCAGCATGTCCAAACAGTGAAGTGGAGGGAAATGAAACATTTTGCGATTGTGGGGAATGGGAAATATCTGCAGCGTCACAAAATACTTCAATTCGGGAAATTGTTAGAATTTGACAATTTGATAGATACAGTGTTTCATTTTGCTAAAATTGAAGGATGGCGAATTTGACAGAACGCTGTATGCGGAGTGTCTGCATTTGTGCTCAACCTAATCTGTTACCTTTAATTAAATTGATATATGCAGAAAACTTGATTTGCTGATGAAGAGAGAACATCATAAATTTTAAGTTCAGGTGAAAGAAGTTTAGCTGGACAAGGGTGATTTCTGGAAATAGAAACATTTAAGTAGATAGGCAACATAAAATAATCGATATAGAGAGTTTGATGGAAATGGAGAAACGTGTACATTCAGACAGGCAGCAGAAGCTACAAGAAGGAAATTTTTAGGAATATTGGAAATGTAACACGGATGTGCAAACAGAAATATTGCCAGAAAGACAAAATGCTTCAACTTGCTCAATTTCTGGAAATGGAGACTTGGATAGATACAGTAAACAAGGTTTGTTGAAACTGAAGCAAATGGTAAAATTGAAGTTGTGGTGAATCCGGAGAACGTGCAAACGACTTTACCCTAACAAATTGCACGGTTTGAGAATTTTTTAGAAACAGAGAACTACATTTGCGGAATAAATCACAGGATGAAAAATTGAAGATTGTGCTGAATGATAACTGGAATGAAATGTGTTGTATGTTAGAATTAGAGCAACTTCTTTCGAATACCAGTAGACATTAATGAAGATAACGGTTTTGATGGAAGTGAATAAAGTTTTATATTCAGATAGGAGCAGCTTGTCCAAAGAGTGAAGTAGAGGGAAATGAAGCATTTTGCCCCTGTGGGGAATGAGAAATACCTGCAGCGTCACAAAATGCTTCAATTCGCAAAATTGATAGAAATTGACTGTTTGATGGATACAGTGAGTCATGTTTCCTAAAGTTGAAGGATGGCGAATTTGACAGAACGCTGTATGCGGAGTGTCTGCATTTGTGCTCAACCTAATCTGTTACTGGTAATTAAGTATTGATATATGAGAGAACTTGATTTGCTGATGAAGAGAGAAACTCATAAATTTTAAGTTCAGGTGAAAGAAGTTTAGCTGGACAAGGGTGATTTGTGGAAATAGAGACATTTATGTAGATAGGCAACAGAAAGTAATCGACAGAGAGATTTTGATGGAAATGGGGAAACGTGTACATTCAGGCAGGCAGCAGAAGCTACAAGCAGGAAATTTTTAGGACATTGGAAATGTAACACGGATGTGCAAACAGAAATATGCCAGAAAGACAAAATGCTTCAACTTGCTCAATTTCTGGAAATGGAGACTTAGATAGATACAGTGAACAAGGTTTGTTGAAACTGAAGCAAATGGTGAAATTGAAGTTGTGGTGAATCTGGAGAACGTGCAAACGAATTCACTCTAACAAATTGCACGGTTTGAGAATTTTTTAGAAACAGAGAACTACATTTGCGGAATAATTTACAAGATGAAAAATTGAAGATTGTGCTGAATGATAACTGGAATGAAATGTGTTGTATGTTAGAATTACAGCAACTTCTTTCGATAGGCAGTAGACATTAATGAAGATAACGGTTTTGATGGAAATGAATAAACTTTTACATTCAGAGAAGGACCAGCATGTCCAAACAGTGAAGTGGAGGGAAATGAAACATTTTGCGATTGTGGGGAATGGGAAATATCTGCAGCGTCACAAAATACTTCAATTCGGGAAATTGTTAGAATTTGACAATTTGATAGATACAGTGTTTCATTTTGCTAAAATTGAAGGATGGCGAATTTGACAGAACGCTGTATGCGGAGTGTCTGCATTTGTGCTCAACCTAATCTGTTACTGGTAATTAAGTATTGATATATGAGAGAACTTGATTTGCTGATGAAGAGAGAAACTCATAAATTTTAAGTTCAGGTGAAAGAAGTTTAGCTGGACAAGGGTGATTTGTGGAAATAGAGACATTTATGTAGATAGGCAACAGAAAGTAATCGACAGAGAGATTTTGATGGAAATGGGGAAACGTGTACATTCAGGCAGGCAGCAGAAGCTACAAGCAGGAAATTTTTAGGACATTGGAAATGTAACACGGATGTGCAAACAGAAATATGCCAGAAAGACAAAATGCTTCAACTTGCTCAATTTCTGGAAATGGAGACTTAGATAGATACAGTGAACAAGGTTTGTTGAAACTGAAGCAAATGGTGAAATTGAAGTTGTGGTGAATCTGGAGAACGTGCAAACGAATTCACTCTAACAAATTGCACGGTTTGAGAATTTTTTAGAAACAGAGAACTACATTTGCGGAATAATTTACAAGATGAAAAATTGAAGATTGTGCTGAATGATAACTGGAATGAAATGTGTTGTATGTTAGAATTACAGCAACTTCTTTCTATAGGCAGTAGACATTAATGAAGATAACGGTTTTGATGGAAATGAATAAACTTTTACATTCAGAGAAGGACCAGCATGTCCAAACAGTGAAGTGGAGGGAAATGAAACATTTTGCGATTGTGGGGAATGGGAAATATCTGCAGCGTCACAAAATACTTCAATTCGGGAAATTGTTAGAATTTGACAATTTGATAGATACAGTGTTTCATTTTGCTAAAATTGAAGGATGGCGAATTTGACAGAACGCTGTATGCGGAGTGTCTGCATTTGTGCTCAACCTAATCTGTTACCTTTAATTAAATTGATATATGCAGAAAACTTGATTTGCTGATGAAGAGAGAACATCATAAATTTTAAGTTCAGGTGAAAGAAGTTTAGCTGGACAAGGGTGATTTCTGGAAATAGAAACATTTAAGTAGATAGGCAACATAAAATAATCGATATAGAGAGTTTGATGGAAATGGAGAAACGTGTACATTCAGACAGGCAGCAGAAGCTACAAGAAGGAAATTTTTAGGAATATTGGAAATGTAACACGGATGTGCAAACAGAAATATTGCCAGAAAGACAAAATGCTTCAACTTGCTCAATTTCTGGAAATGGAGACTTGGATAGATACAGTAAACAAGGTTTGTTGAAACTGAAGCAAATGGTAAAATTGAAGTTGTGGTGAATCCGGAGAACGTGCAAACGACTTTACCCTAACAAATTGCACGGTTTGAGAATTTTTTAGAAACAGAGAACTACATTTGCGGAATAAATCACAGGATGAAAAATTGAAGATTGTGCTGAATGATAACTGGAATGAAATGTGTTGTATGTTAGAATTAGAGCAACTTCTTTCGAATACCAGTAGACATTAATGAAGATAACGGTTTTGATGGAAGTGAATAAAGTTTTATATTCAGATAGGAGCAGCTTGTCCAAAGAGTGAAGTAGAGGGAAATGAAGCATTTTGCCCCTGTGGGGAATGAGAAATACCTGCAGCGTCACAAAATGCTTCAATTCGCAAAATTGATAGAAATTGACTGTTTGATGGATACAGTGAGTCATGTTTCCTAAAGTTGAAGGATGGCGAATTTGACAGAACGCTGTATGCGGAGTGTCTGCATTTGTGCTCAACCTAATCTGTTACTGGTAATTAAGTATTGATATATGAGAGAACTTGATTTGCTGATGAAGAGAGAAACTCATAAATTTTAAGTTCAGGTGAAAGAAGTTTAGCTGGACAAGGGTGATTTGTGGAAATAGAGACATTTATGTAGATAGGCAACAGAAAGTAATCGACAGAGAGATTTTGATGGAAATGGGGAAACGTGTACATTCAGGCAGGCAGCAGAAGCTACAAGCAGGAAATTTTTAGGACATTGGAAATGTAACACGGATGTGCAAACAGAAATATGCCAGAAAGACAAAATGCTTCAACTTGCTCAATTTCTGGAAATGGAGACTTAGATAGAAACAGTGAACAAGGTTTGTTGAAACTGCAGCAAATGGTGAAATTGAAGTTGTGGTGAATCTGGAGAACGTGCAAACGAATTCACTCTAACAAATTGCACGGTTTGAGAATTTTTTAGAAACAGAGAACTACATTTGCGGAATAATTTACAAGATGAAAAATTGAAGATTGTGCTGAATGATAACTGGAATGAAATGTGTTGTATGTTAGAATTAGAGCAACTTCTTTCGAATACCAGTAGACATTAATGAAGATAACGGTTTTGATGGAAGTGAATAAAGTTTTATATTCAGATAGGAGCAGCTTGTCCAAAGAGTGAAGTAGAGGGAAATGAAGCATTTTGCCCCTGTGGGGAATGAGAAATACCTGCAGCGTCACAAAATGCTTCAATTCGCAAAATTGATAGAAATTGACTGTTTGATGGATACAGTGAGTCATGTTTCCTAAAGTTGAAGGATGGCGAATTTGACAGAACGCTGTATGCGGAGTGTCTGCATTTGTGCTCAACCTAATCTGTTACTGGTAATTAAGTATTGATATATGAGAGAACTTGATTTGCTGATGAAGAGAGAAACTCATAAATTTTAAGTTCAGGTGAAAGAAGTTTAGCTGGACAAGGGTGATTTGTGGAAATAGAGACATTTATGTAGATAGGCAACAGAAAGTAATCGACAGAGAGATTTTGATGGAAATGGGGAAACGTGTACATTCAGGCAGGCAGCAGAAGCTACAAGCAGGAAATTTTTAGGACATTGGAAATGTAACACGGATGTGCAAACAGAAATATGCCAGAAAGACAAAATGCTTCAACTTGCTCAATTTCTGGAAATGGAGACTTAGATAGATACAGTGAACAAGGTTTGTTGAAACTGAAGCAAATGGTGAAATTGAAGTTGTGGTGAATCTGGAGAACGTGCAAACGAATTCACTCTAACAAATTGCACGGTTTGAGAATTTTTTAGAAACAGAGAACTACATTTGCGGAATAATTTACAAGATGAAAAATTGAAGATTGTGCTGAATGATAACTGGAATGAAATGTGTTGTATGTTAGAATTACAGCAACTTCTTTCGATAGGCAGTAGACATTAATGAAGATAACGGTTTTGATGGAAATGAATAAACTTTTACATTCAGAGAAGGACCAGCATGTCCAAACAGTGAAGTGGAGGGAAATGAAACATTTTGCGATTGTGGGGAATGGGAAATATCTGCAGCGTCACAAAATACTTCAATTCGGGAAATTGTTAGAATTTGACAATTTGATAGATACAGTGTTTCATTTTGCTAAAATTGAAGGATGGCGAATTTGACAGAACGCTGTATGCGGAGTGTCTGCATTTGTGCTCAACCTAATCTGTTACTGGTAATTAAGTATTGATATATGAGAGAACTTGATTTGCTGATGAAGAGAGAAACTCATAAATGTTAAGTTCAGGTGAAAGAATTTTAGCTGGACAAGGGTGATTTCTGGAAATAGAGACATTTATGTAGATAGGCAACAGAAAGTAATCGACAGAGAGATTTTGATAGAAATGGGGAAACGTGTACATTCATTGAGGCAGCAGAAGCTACAAGCAGGAAATTTTTAGGACATTGGAAATGTAACACGGATGTGCAAACAGAAATATTGCCAGAAAGACAAAATGCTTCAACTTGCTCAATTTCTGGAAATGGAGACTTGGATACATACAGTGAACAAGGTTTGTTGAAACTGAAGCAAATGGTAAAATTGAAGTTGTGGTGAATCCGGAGAACGTGCAAACGAATTCACTCTAACAAATTGCACGGTTTGAGAATTTTTTAGAAACAGAGAACTACATTTGCGGAATAATTAAAAGATGAAAAATTGAAGATTGTACTGAATGATAACTGGAATGAAATGTGTTGTATGTTAGAATTAGAGCAACTTCTTTCGAATACCAGTAGACATTAATGAAGATAACGGTTTTGATGGAAATGAATAAACTTTTACATTCAGATAGGAGCAGCTTGTCCAAAGAGTGAAGTAGAGGGAAATGAAGCATTTTGCCCCTGTGGGGAATGAGAAATACCTGCAGCGTCACAAAATGCTTCAATTCACAAAATTGATAGAAATTGACTGTTTGATGGATACAGTGAGTCATGTTTCCTAAAATTGAAGGATGGCGAATTTGACAGAACGCTGTATGCGGAGTGTCTGCATTTGTGCTCAACCTAATCTGTTACTGGTAATTAAGTATTGATATATGAGAGAACTTGATTTGCTGATGAAGAGAGAAACTCATAAATTTTAAGTTCAGGTGAAAGAAGTTTAGCTGGACAAGGGTGATTTGTGGAAATAGAGACATTTATGTAGATAGGCAACAGAAAGTAATCGACAGAGAGATTTTGATGGAAATGGGGAAACGTGTACATTCAGGCAGGCAGCAGAAGCTACAAGCAGGAAATTTTTAGGACATTGGAAATGTAACACGGATGTGCAAACAGAAATATGCCAGAAAGACAAAATGCTTCAACTTGCTCAATTTCTGGAAATGGAGACTTAGATAGATACAGTGAACAAGGTTTGTTGAAACTGAAGCAAATGGTGAAATTGAAGTTGTGGTGAATCCGGAGAACGTGCAAACGAATTCACTCTAACAAATTGCACGGTTTGAGAATTTTTTAGAAACAGAGAACTACATTTGCGGAATAATTTACAAGATGAAAAATTGAAGATTGTGCTGAATGATAACTGGAATGAAATGTGTTGTATGTTAGAATTACAGCAACTTCTTTCGATAGGCAGTAGACATTAATGAAGATAACGGTTTTGATGGAAATGAATAAACTTTTACATTCAGAGAAGGACCAGCATGTCCAAACAGTGAAGTGGAGGGAAATGAAACATTTTGCGATTGTGGGGAATGGGAAATATCTGCAGCGTCACAAAATACTTCAATTCGGGAAATTGTTAGAATTTGACAATTTGATAGATACAGTGTTTCATTTTGCTAAAATTGAAGGATGGCGAATTTGACAGAACGCTGTATGCGGAGTGTCTGCATTTGTGCTCAACCTAATCTGTTACCTTTAATTAAATTGATATATGCAGAAAACTTGATTTGCTGATGAAGAGAGAACATCATAAATTTTAAGTTCAGGTGAAAGAAGTTTAGCTGGACAAGGGTGATTTCTGGAAATAGAAACATTTAAGTAGATAGGCAACATAAAATAATCGATATAGAGAGTTTGATGGAAATGGAGAAACGTGTACATTCAGACAGGCAGCAGAAGCTACAAGAAGGAAATTTTTAGGAATATTGGAAATGTAACACGGATGTGCAAACAGAAATATTGCCAGAAAGACAAAATGCTTCAACTTGCTCAATTTCTGGAAATGGAGACTTGGATAGATACAGTAAACAAGGTTTGTTGAAACTGAAGCAAATGGTAAAATTGAAGTTGTGGTGAATCCGGAGAACGTGCAAACGACTTTACCCTAACAAATTGCACGGTTTGAGAATTTTTTAGAAACAGAGAACTACATTTGCGGAATAAATCACAGGATGAAAAATTGAAGATTGTGCTGAATGATAACTGGAATGAAATGTGTTGTATGTTAGAATTAGAGCAACTTCTTTCGAATACCAGTAGACATTAATGAAGATAACGGTTTTGATGGAAGTGAATAAAGTTTTATATTCAGATAGGAGCAGCTTGTCCAAAGAGTGAAGTAGAGGGAAATGAAGCATTTTGCCCCTGTGGGGAATGAGAAATACCTGCAGCGTCACAAAATGCTTCAATTCGCAAAATTGATAGAAATTGACTGTTTGATGGATACAGTGAGTCATGTTTCCTAAAGTTGAAGGATGGCGAATTTGACAGAACGCTGTATGCGGAGTGTCTGCATTTGTGCTCAACCTAATCTGTTACTGGTAATTAAGTATTGATATATGAGAGAACTTGATTTGCTGATGAAGAGAGAAACTCATAAATTTTAAGTTCAGGTGAAAGAAGTTTAGCTGGACAAGGGTGATTTGTGGAAATAGAGACATTTATGTAGATAGGCAACAGAAAGTAATCGACAGAGAGATTTTGATGGAAATGGGGAAACGTGTACATTCAGGCAGGCAGCAGAAGCTACAAGCAGGAAATTTTTAGGACATTGGAAATGTAACACGGGGATGTGCAAACAGAAATATGCCAGAAAGACAAAATGCTTCAACTTGCTCAATTTCTGGAAATGGAGACTTAGATAGAAACAGTGAACAAGGTTTGTTGAAACTGCAGCAAATGGTGAAATTGAAGTTGTGGTGAATCTGGAGAACGTGCAAACGAATTCACTCTAACAAATTGCACGGTTTGAGAATTTTTTAGAAACAGAGAACTACATTTGCGGAATAATTTACAAGATGAAAAATTGAAGATTGTGCTGAATGATAACTGGAATGAAATGTGTTGTATGTTAGAATTAGAGCAACTTCTTTCGAATACCAGTAGACATTAATGAAGATAACGGTTTTGATGGAAGTGAATAAAGTTTTATATTCAGATAGGAGCAGCTTGTCCAAAGAGTGAAGTAGAGGGAAATGAAGCATTTTGCCCCTGTGGGGAATGAGAAATACCTGCAGCGTCACAAAATGCTTCAATTCGCAAAATTGATAGAAATTGACTGTTTGATGGATACAGTGAGTCATGTTTCCTAAAGTTGAAGGATGGCGAATTTGACAGAACGCTGTATGCGGAGTGTCTGCATTTGTGCTCAACCTAATCTGTTACTGGTAATTAAGTATTGATATATGAGAGAACTTGATTTGCTGATGAAGAGAGAAACTCATAAATTTTAAGTTCAGGTGAAAGAAGTTTAGCTGGACAAGGGTGATTTGTGGAAATAGAGACATTTATGTAGATAGGCAACAGAAAGTAATCGACAGAGAGATTTTGATGGAAATGGGGAAACGTGTACATTCAGGCAGGCAGCAGAAGCTACAAGCAGGAAATTTTTAGGACATTGGAAATGTAACACGGATGTGCAAACAGAAATATGCCAGAAAGACAAAATGCTTCAACTTGCTCAATTTCTGGAAATGGAGACTTAGATAGATACAGTGAACAAGGTTTGTTGAAACTGAAGCAAATGGTGAAATTGAAGTTGTGGTGAATCCGGAGAACGTGCAAACGAATTCACTCTAACAAATTGCACGGTTTGAGAATTTTTTAGAAACAGAGAACTACATTTGCGGAATAATTTACAAGATGAAAAATTGAAGATTGTGCTGAATGATAACTGGAATGAAATGTGTTGTATGTTAGAATTACAGCAACTTCTTTCTATAGGCAGTAGACATTAATGAAGATAACGGTTTTGATGGAAATGAATAAACTTTTACATTCAGAGAAGGACCAGCATGTCCAAACAGTGAAGTGGAGGGAAATGAAACATTTTGCGATTGTGGGGAATGGGAAATATCTGCAGCGTCACAAAATACTTCAATTCGGGAAATTGTTAGAATTTGACAATTTGATAGATACAGTGTTTCATTTTGCTAAAATTGAAGGATGGCGAATTTGACAGAACGCTGTATGCGGAGTGTCTGCATTTGTGCTCAACCTAATCTGTTACCTTTAATTAAATTGATATATGCAGAAAACTTGATTTGCTGATGAAGAGAGAACATCATAAATTTTAAGTTCAGGTGAAAGAAGTTTAGCTGGACAAGGGTGATTTCTGGAAATAGAAACATTTAAGTAGATAGGCAACATAAAATAATCGATATAGAGAGTTTGATGGAAATGGAGAAACGTGTACATTCAGACAGGCAGCAGAAGCTACAAGAAGGAAATTTTTAGGAATATTGGAAATGTAACACGGATGTGCAAACAGAAATATTGCCAGAAAGACAAAATGCTTCAACTTGCTCAATTTCTGGAAATGGAGACTTGGATAGATACAGTAAACAAGGTTTGTTGAAACTGAAGCAAATGGTAAAATTGAAGTTGTGGTGAATCCGGAGAACGTGCAAACGACTTTACCCTAACAAATTGCACGGTTTGAGAATTTTTTAGAAACAGAGAACTACATTTGCGGAATAAATCACAGGATGAAAAATTGAAGATTGTGCTGAATGATAACTGGAATGAAATGTGTTGTATGTTAGAATTAGAGCAACTTCTTTCGAATACCAGTAGACATTAATGAAGATAACGGTTTTGATGGAAGTGAATAAAGTTTTATATTCAGATAGGAGCAGCTTGTCCAAAGAGTGAAGTAGAGGGAAATGAAGCATTTTGCCCCTGTGGGGAATGAGAAATACCTGCAGCGTCACAAAATGCTTCAATTCGCAAAATTGATAGAAATTGACTGTTTGATGGATACAGTGAGTCATGTTTCCTAAAGTTGAAGGATGGCGAATTTGACAGAACGCTGTATGCGGAGTGTCTGCATTTGTGCTCAACCTAATCTGTTACTGGTAATTAAGTATTGATATATGAGAGAACTTGATTTGCTGATGAAGAGAGAAACTCATAAATTTTAAGTTCAGGTGAAAGAAGTTTAGCTGGACAAGGGTGATTTGTGGAAATAGAGACATTTATGTAGATAGGCAACAGAAAGTAATCGACAGAGAGATTTTGATGGAAATGGGGAAACGTGTACATTCAGGCAGGCAGCAGAAGCTACAAGCAGGAAATTTTTAGGACATTGGAAATGTAACACGGATGTGCAAACAGAAATATGCCAGAAAGACAAAATGCTTCAACTTGCTCAATTTCTGGAAATGGAGACTTAGATAGAAACAGTGAACAAGGTTTGTTGAAACTGCAGCAAATGGTGAAATTGAAGTTGTGGTGAATCTGGAGAACGTGCAAACGAATTCACTCTAACAAATTGCACGGTTTGAGAATTTTTTAGAAACAGAGAACTACATTTGCGGAATAATTTACAAGATGAAAAATTGAAGATTGTGCTGAATGATAACTGGAATGAAATGTGTTGTATGTTAGAATTACAGCAACTTCTTTCGATAGGCAGTAGACATTAATGAAGATAACGGTTTTGATGGAAATGAATAAACTTTTACATTCAGAGAAGGACCAGCATGTCCAAACAGTGAAGTGGAGGGAAATGAAACATTTTGCGATTGTGGGGAATGGGAAATATCTGCAGCGTCACAAAATACTTCAATTCGGGAAATTGTTAGAATTTGACAATTTGATAGATACAGTGTTTCATTTTGCTAAAATTGAAGGATGGCGAATTTGACAGAACGCTGTATGCGGAGTGTCTGCATTTGTGCTCAACCTAATCTGTTACTGGTAATTAAGTATTGATATATGAGAGAACTTGATTTGCTGATGAAGAGAGAAACTCATAAATTTTAAGTTCAGGTGAAAGAAGTTTAGCTGGACAAGGGTGATTTGTGGAAATAGAGACATTTATGTAGATAGGCAACAGAAAGTAATCGACAGAGAGATTTTGATGGAAATGGGGAAACGTGTACATTCAGGCAGGCAGCAGAAGCTACAAGCAGGAAATTTTTAGGACATTGGAAATGTAACACGGATGTGCAAACAGAAATATGCCAGAAAGACAAAATGCTTCAACTTGCTCAATTTCTGGAAATGGAGACTTAGATAGATACAGTGAACAAGGTTTGTTGAAACTGAAGCAAATGGTGAAATTGAAGTTGTGGTGAATCCGGAGAACGTGCAAACGAATTCACTCTAACAAATTGCACGGTTTGAGAATTTTTTAGAAACAGAGAACTACATTTGCGGAATAATTTACAAGATGAAAAATTGAAGATTGTGCTGAATGATAACTGGAATGAAATGTGTTGTATGTTAGAATTACAGCAACTTCTTTCTATAGGCAGTAGACATTAATGAAGATAACGGTTTTGATGGAAATGAATAAACTTTTACATTCAGAGAAGGACCAGCATGTCCAAACAGTGAAGTGGAGGGAAATGAAACATTTTGCGATTGTGGGGAATGGGAAATATCTGCAGCGTCACAAAATACTTCAATTCGGGAAATTGTTAGAATTTGATAATTTGATAGATACAGTGTTTCATTTTGCTAAAATTGAAGGATGGCGAATTTGACAGAACGCTGTATGCGGAGTGTCTGCATTTGTGCTCAACCTAATCTGTTACCTTTAATTAAATTGATATATGCAGAAAACTTGATTTGCTGATGAAGAGAGAACATCATAAATTTTAAGTTCAGGTGAAAGAAGTTTAGCTGGACAAGGGTGATTTCTGGAAATAGAAACATTTAAGTAGATAGGCAACATAAAATAATCGATATAGAGAGTTTGATGGAAATGGAGAAACGTGTACATTCAGACAGGCAGCAGAAGCTACAAGAAGGAAATTTTTAGGAATATTGGAAATGTAACACGGATGTGCAAACAGAAATATTGCCAGAAAGACAAAATGCTTCAACTTGCTCAATTTCTGGAAATGGAGACTTGGATAGATACAGTAAACAAGGTTTGTTGAAACTGAAGCAAATGGTAAAATTGAAGTTGTGGTGAATCCGGAGAACGTGCAAACGACTTTACCCTAACAAATTGCACGGTTTGAGAATTTTTTAGAAACAGAGAACTACATTTGCGGAATAAATCACAGGATGAAAAATTGAAGATTGTGCTGAATGATAACTGGAATGAAATGTGTTGTATGTTAGAATTAGAGCAACTTCTTTCGAATACCAGTAGACATTAATGAAGATAACGGTTTTGATGGAAGTGAATAAAGTTTTATATTCAGATAGGAGCAGCTTGTCCAAAGAGTGAAGTAGAGGGAAATGAAGCATTTTGCCCCTGTGGGGAATGAGAAATACCTGCAGCGTCACAAAATGCTTCAATTCGCAAAATTGATAGAAATTGACTGTTTGATGGATACAGTGAGTCATGTTTCCTAAAGTTGAAGGATGGCGAATTTGACAGAACGCTGTATGCGGAGTGTCTGCATTTGTGCTCAACCTAATCTGTTACTGGTAATTAAGTATTGATATATGAGAGAACTTGATTTGCTGATGAAGAGAGAAACTCATAAATTTTAAGTTCAGGTGAAAGAAGTTTAGCTGGACAAGGGTGATTTGTGGAAATAGAGACATTTATGTAGATAGGCAACAGAAAGTAATCGACAGAGAGATTTTGATGGAAATGGGGAAACGTGTACATTCAGGCAGGCAGCAGAAGCTACAAGCAGGAAATTTTTAGGACATTGGAAATGTAACACGGATGTGCAAACAGAAATATGCCAGAAAGACAAAATGCTTCAACTTGCTCAATTTCTGGAAATGGAGACTTAGATAGAAACAGTGAACAAGGTTTGTTGAAACTGCAGCAAATGGTGAAATTGAAGTTGTGGTGAATCTGGAGAACGTGCAAACGAATTCACTCTAACAAATTGCACGGTTTGAGAATTTTTTAGAAACAGAGAACTACATTTGCGGAATAATTTACAAGATGAAAAATTGAAGATTGTGCTGAATGATAACTGGAATGAAATGTGTTGTATGTTAGAATTAGAGCAACTTCTTTCGAATACCAGTAGACATTAATGAAGATAACGGTTTTGATGGAAGTGAATAAAGTTTTATATTCAGATAGGAGCAGCTTGTCCAAAGAGTGAAGTAGAGGGAAATGAAGCATTTTGCCCCTGTGGGGAATGAGAAATACCTGCAGCGTCACAAAATGCTTCAATTCGCAAAATTGATAGAAATTGACTGTTTGATGGATACAGTGAGTCATGTTTCCTAAAGTTGAAGGATGGCGAATTTGACAGAACGCTGTATGCGGAGTGTCTGCATTTGTGCTCAACCTAATCTGTTACTGGTAATTAAGTATTGATATATGAGAGAACTTGATTTGCTGATGAAGAGAGAAACTCATAAATTTTAAGTTCAGGTGAAAGAAGTTTAGCTGGACAAGGGTGATTTGTGGAAATAGAGACATTTATGTAGATAGGCAACAGAAAGTAATCGACAGAGAGATTTTGATGGAAATGGGGAAACGTGTACATTCAGGCAGGCAGCAGAAGCTACAAGCAGGAAATTTTTAGGACATTGGAAATGTAACACGGATGTGCAAACAGAAATATGCCAGAAAGACAAAATGCTTCAACTTGCTCAATTTCTGGAAATGGAGACTTAGATAGAAACAGTGAACAAGGTTTGTTGAAACTGAAGCAAATGGTGAAATTGAAGTTGTGGTGAATCTGGAGAACGTGCAAACGAATTCACTCTAACAAATTGCACGGTTTGAGAATTTTTTAGAAACAGAGAACTACATTTGCGGAATAATTTACAAGATGAAAAATTGAAGATTGTGCTGAATGATAACTGGAATGAAATGTGTTGTATGTTAGAATTACAGCAACTTCTTTCGATAGGCAGTAGACATTAATGAAGATAACGGTTTTGATGGAAATGAATAAACTTTTACATTCAGAGAAGGACCAGCATGTCCAAACAGTGAAGTGGAGGGAAATGAAACATTTTGCGATTGTGGGGAATGGGAAATATCTGCAGCGTCACAAAATACTTCAATTCGGGAAATTGTTAGAATTTGACAATTTGATAGATACAGTGTTTCATTTTGCTAAAATGGAAGGATGGCGAATTTGACAGAACGCTGTATGCGGAGTGTCTGCATTTGTGCTCAACCTAATCTGTTACTGGTAATTAAGTATTGATATATGAGAGAACTTGATTTGCTGATGAAGAGAGAAACTCATAAATGTTAAGTTCAGGTGAAAGAATTTTAGCTGGACAAGGGTGATTTCTGGAAATAGAGACATTTATGTAGATAGGCAACAGAAAGTAATCGACAGAGAGATTTTGATAGAAATGGGGAAACGTGTACATTCATTGAGGCAGCAGAAGCTACAAGCAGGAAATTTTTAGGACATTGGAAATGTAACACGGATGTGCAAACAGAAATATTGCCAGAAAGACAAAATGCTTCAACTTGCTCAATTTCTGGAAATGGAGACTTGGATACATACAGTGAACAAGGTTTGTTGAAACTGAAGCAAATGGTAAAATTGAAGTTGTGGTGAATCCGGAGAACGTGCAAACGAATTCACTCTAACAAATTGCACGGTTTGAGAATTTTTTAGAAACAGAGAACTACATTTGCGGAATAATTTAAAAGATGAAAAATTGAAGATTGTACTGAATGATAACTGGAATGAAATGTGTTGTATGTTAGAATTAGAGCAACTTCTTTCGAATACCAGAAGACATTAATGAAGATAACGGTTTTGATGGAAATGAATAAACTTTTACATTCAGATAGGAGCAGCTTGTCCAAAGAGTGAAGTAGAGGGAAATGAAGCATTTTGCCCCTGTGGGGAATGAGAAATACCTGCAGCGTCACAAAATGCTTCAATTCACAAAATTGATAGAAATTGACTGTTTGATGGATACAGTGAGTCATGTTTCCTAAAATTGAAGGATGGCGAATTTGACAGAACGCTGTATGCGGAGTGTCTGCATTTGTGCTCAACCTAATCTGTTACTGGTAATTAAGTATTGATATATGAGAGAACTTGATTTGCTGATGAAGAGAGAAACTCATAAATTTTAAGTTCAGGTGAAAGAAGTTTAGCTGGACAAGGGTGATTTGTGGAAATAGAGACATTTATGTAGATAGGCAACAGAAAGTAATCGACAGAGAGATTTTGATGGAAATGGGGAAACGTGTACATTCAGGCAGGCAGCAGAAGCTACAAGCAGGAAATTTTTAGGACATTGGAAATGTAACACGGATGTGCAAACAGAAATATGCCAGAAAGACAAAATGCTTCAACTTGCTCAATTTCTGGAAATGGAGACTTAGATAGATACAGTGAACAAGGTTTGTTGAAACTGCAGCAAATGGTGAAATTGAAGTTGTGGTGAATCCGGAGAACGTGCAAACGAATTCACTCTAACAAATTGCACGGTTTGAGAATTTTTTAGAAACAGAGAACTACATTTGCGGAATAATTTACAAGATGAAAAATTGAAGATTGTGCTGAATGATAACTGGAATGAAATGTGTTGTATGTTAGAATTACAGCAACTTCTTTCGATAGGCAGTAGACATTAATGAAGATAACGGTTTTGATGGAAATGAATAAACTTTTACATTCAGAGAAGGACCAGCATGTCCAAACAGTGAAGTGGAGGGAAATGAAACATTTTGCGATTGTGGGGAATGGGAAATATCTGCAGCGTCACAAAATACTTCAATTCGGGAAATTGTTAGAATTTGACAATTTGATAGATACAGTGTTTCATTTTGCTAAAATTGAAGGATGGCGAATTTGACAGAACGCTGTATGCGGAGTGTCTGCATTTGTGCTCAACCTAATCTGTTACCTTTAATTAAATTGATATATGCAGAAAACTTGATTTGCTGATGAAGAGAGAACATCATAAATTTTAAGTTCAGGTGAAAGAAGTTTAGCTGGACAAGGGTGATTTCTGGAAATAGAAACATTTAAGTAGATAGGCAACATAAAATAATCGATATAGAGAGTTTGATGGAAATGGAGAAACGTGTACATTCAGACAGGCAGCAGAAGCTACAAGAAGGAAATTTTTAGGAATATTGGAAATGTAACACGGATGTGCAAACAGAAATATTGCCAGAAAGACAAAATGCTTCAACTTGCTCAATTTCTGGAAATGGAGACTTGGATAGATACAGTAAACAAGGTTTGTTGAAACTGAAGCAAATGGTAAAATTGAAGTTGTGGTGAATCCGGAGAACGTGCAAACGACTTTACCCTAACAAATTGCACGGTTTGAGAATTTTTTAGAAACAGAGAACTACATTTGCGGAATAAATCACAGGATGAAAAATTGAAGATTGTGCTGAATGATAACTGGAATGAAATGTGTTGTATGTTAGAATTAGAGCAACTTCTTTCGAATACCAGTAGACATTAATGAAGATAACGGTTTTGATGGAAGTGAATAAAGTTTTATATTCAGATAGGAGCAGCTTGTCCAAAGAGTGAAGTAGAGGGAAATGAAGCATTTTGCCCCTGTGGGGAATGAGAAATACCTGCAGCGTCACAAAATGCTTCAATTCGCAAAATTGATAGAAATTGACTGTTTGATGGATACAGTGAGTCATGTTTCCTAAAGTTGAAGGATGGCGAATTTGACAGAACGCTGTATGCGGAGTGTCTGCATTTGTGCTCAACCTAATCTGTTACTGGTAATTAAGTATTGATATATGAGAGAACTTGATTTGCTGATGAAGAGAGAAACTCATAAATTTTAAGTTCAGGTGAAAGAAGTTTAGCTGGACAAGGGTGATTTGTGGAAATAGAGACATTTATGTAGATAGGCAACAGAAAGTAATCGACAGAGAGATTTTGATGGAAATGGGGAAACGTGTACATTCAGGCAGGCAGCAGAAGCTACAAGCAGGAAATTTTTAGGACATTGGAAATGTAACACGGATGTGCAAACAGAAATATGCCAGAAAGACAAAATGCTTCAACTTGCTCAATTTCTGGAAATGGAGACTTAGATAGAAACAGTGAACAAGGTTTGTTGAAACTGAAGCAAATGGTGAAATTGAAGTTGTGGTGAATCTGGAGAACGTGCAAACGAATTCACTCTAACAAATTGCACGGTTTGAGAATTTTTTAGAAACAGAGAACTACATTTGCGGAATAATTTACAAGATGAAAAATTGAAGATTGTGCTGAATGATAACTGGAATGAAATGTGTTGTATGTTAGAATTACAGCAACTTCTTTCGATAGGCAGTAGACATTAATGAAGATAACGGTTTTGATGGAAATGAATAAACTTTTACATTCAGAGAAGGACCAGCATGTCCAAACAGTGAAGTGGAGGGAAATGAAACATTTTGCGATTGTGGGGAATGGGAAATATCTGCAGCGTCACAAAATACTTCAATTCGGGAAATTGTTAGAATTTGACAATTTGATAGATACAGTGTTTCATTTTGCTAAAATTGAAGGATGGCGAATTTGACAGAACGCTGTATGCGGAGTGTCTGCATTTGTGCTCAACCTAATCTGTTACTGGTAATTAAGTATTGATATATGAGAGAACTTGATTTGCTGATGAAGAGAGAAACTCATAAATTTTAAGTTCAGGTGAAAGAAGTTTAGCTGGACAAGGGTGATTTGTGGAAATAGAGACATTTATGTAGATAGGCAACAGAAAGTAATCGACAGAGAGATTTTGATGGAAATGGGGAAACGTGTACATTCAGGCAGGCAGCAGAAGCTACAAGCAGGAAATTTTTAGGACATTGGAAATGTAACACGGATGTGCAAACAGAAATATGCCAGAAAGACAAAATGCTTCAACTTGCTCAATTTCTGGAAATGGAGACTTAGATAGATACAGTGAACAAGGTTTGTTGAAACTGAAGCAAATGGTGAAATTGAAGTTGTGGTGAATCCGGAGAACGTGCAAACGAATTCACTCTAACAAATTGCACGGTTTGAGAATTTTTTAGAAACAGAGAACTACATTTGCGGAATAATTTACAAGATGAAAAATTGAAGATTGTGCTGAATGATAACTGGAATGAAATGTGTTGTATGTTAGAATTACAGCAACTTCTTTCGATAGGCAGTAGACATTAATGAAGATAACGGTTTTGATGGAAATGAATAAACTTTTACATTCAGAGAAGGACCAGCATGTCCAAACAGTGAAGTAGAGGGAAATGAAACATTTTGCGATTGTGGGGAATGGGAAATATCTGCAGCGTCACAAAATACTTCAATTCGGGAAATTGTTAGAATTTGACAATTTGATAGATACAGTGTTTCATTTTGCTAAAATTGAAGGATGGCGAATTTGACAGAACGCTGTATGCGGAGTGTCTGCATTTGTGCTCAACCTAATCTGTTACTGGTAATTAAGTATTGATATATGAGAGAACTTGATTTGCTGATGAAGAGAGAAACTCATAAATTTTAAGTTCAGGTGAAAGAAGTTTAGCTGGACAAGGGTGATTTGTGGAAATAGAGACATTTATGTAGATAGGCAACAGAAAGTAATCGACAGAGAGATTTTGATGGAAATGGGGAAACGTGTACATTCAGGCAGGCAGCAGAAGCTACAAGCAGGAAATTTTTAGGACATTGGAAATGTAACACGGATGTGCAAACAGAAATATGCCAGAAAGACAAAATGCTTCAACTTGCTCAATTTCTGGAAATGGAGACTTAGATAGATACAGTGAACAAGGTTTGTTGAAACTGAAGCAAATGGTGAAATTGAAGTTGTGGTGAATCCGGAGAACGTGCAAACGAATTCACTCTAACAAATTGCACGGTTTGAGAATTTTTTAGAAACAGAGAACTACATTTGCGGAATAATTTACAAGATGAAAAATTGAAGATTGTGCTGAATGATAACTGGAATGAAATGTGTTGTATGTTAGAATTACAGCAACTTCTTTCTATAGGCAGTAGACATTAATGAAGATAACGGTTTTGATGGAAATGAATAAACTTTTACATTCAGAGAAGGACCAGCATGTCCAAACAGTGAAGTGGAGGGAAATGAAACATTTTGCGATTGTGGGGAATGGGAAATATCTGCAGCGTCACAAAATACTTCAATTCGGGAAATTGTTAGAATTTGACAATTTGATAGATACAGTGTTTCATTTTGCTAAAATTGAAGGATGGCGAATTTGACAGAACGCTGTATGCGGAGTGTCTGCATTTGTGCTCAACCTAATCTGTTACCTTTAATTAAATTGATATATGCAGAAAACTTGATTTGCTGATGAAGAGAGAACATCATAAATTTTAAGTTCAGGTGAAAGAAGTTTAGCTGGACAAGGGTGATTTCTGGAAATAGAAACATTTAAGTAGATCGGCAACATAAAATAATCGATATAGAGAGTTTGATGGAAATGGAGAAACGTGTACATTCAGACAGGCAGCAGAAGCTACAAGAAGGAAATTTTTAGGAATATTGGAAATGTAACACGGATGTGCAAACAGAAATATTGCCAGAAAGACAAAATGCTTCAACTTGCTCAATTTCTGGAAATGGAGACTTGGATAGATACAGTAAACAAGGTTTGTTGAAACTGAAGCAAATGGTAAAATTGAAGTTGTGGTGAATCCGGAGAACGTGCAAACGACTTTACCCTAACAAATTGCACGGTTTGAGAATTTTTTAGAAACAGAGAACTACATTTGCGGAATAAATCACAGGATGAAAAATTGAAGATTGTGCTGAATGATAACTGGAATGAAATGTGTTGTATGTTAGAATTAGAGCAACTTCTTTCGAATACCAGTAGACATTAATGAAGATAACGGTTTTGATGGAAGTGAATAAAGTTTTATATTCAGATAGGAGCAGCTTGTCCAAAGAGTGAAGTAGAGGGAAATGAAGCATTTTGCCCCTGTGGGGAATGAGAAATACCTGCAGCGTCACAAAATGCTTCAATTCGCAAAATTGATAGAAATTGACTGTTTGATGGATACAGTGAGTCATGTTTCCTAAAGTTGAAGGATGGCGAATTTGACAGAACGCTGTATGCGGAGTGTCTGCATTTGTGCTCAACCTAATCTGTTACTGGTAATTAAGTATTGATATATGAGAGAACTTGATTTGCTGATGAAGAGAGAAACTCATAAATTTTAAGTTCAGGTGAAAGAAGTTTAGCTGGACAAGGGTGATTTGTGGAAATAGAGACATTTATGTAGATAGGCAACAGAAAGTAATCGACAGAGAGATTTTGATGGAAATGGGGAAACGTGTACATTCAGGCAGGCAGCAGAAGCTACAAGCAGGAAATTTTTAGGACATTGGAAATGTAACACGGATGTGCAAACAGAAATATGCCAGAAAGACAAAATGCTTCAACTTGCTCAATTTCTGGAAATGGAGACTTAGATAGATACAGTGAACAAGGTTTGTTGAAACTGAAGCAAATGGTGAAATTGAAGTTGTGGTGAATCCGGAGAACGTGCAAACGAATTCACTCTAACAAATTGCACGGTTTGAGAATTTTTTAGAAACAGAGAACTACATTTGCGGAATAATTTACAAGATGAAAAATTGAAGATTGTGCTGAATGATAACTGGAATGAAATGTGTTGTATGTTAGAATTACAGCAACTTCTTTCTATAGGCAGTAGACATTAATGAAGATAACGGTTTTGATGGAAATGAATAAACTTTTACATTCAGAGAAGGACCAGCATGTCCAAACAGTGAAGTGGAGGGAAATGAAACATTTTGCGATTGTGGGGAATGGGAAATATCTGCAGCGTCACAAAATACTTCAATTCGGGAAATTGTTAGAATTTGACAATTTGATAGATACAGTGTTTCATTTTGCTAAAATTGAAGGATGGCGAATTTGACAGAACGCTGTATGCGGAGTGTCTGCATTTGTGCTCAACCTAATCTGTTACCTTTAATTAAATTGATATATGCAGAAAACTTGATTTGCTGATGAAGAGAGAACATCATAAATTTTAAGTTCAGGTGAAAGAAGTTTAGCTGGACATGGGTGATTTCTGGAAATAGAAACATTTAAGTAGATCGGCAACATAAAATAATCGATATAGAGAGTTTGATGGAAATGGAGAAACGTGTACATTCAGACAGGCAGCAGAAGCTACAAGAAGGAAATTTTTAGGAATATTGGAAATGTAACACGGATGTGCAAACAGAAATATTGCCAGAAAGACAAAATGCTTCAACTTGCTCAATTTCTGGAAATGGAGACTTGGATAGATACAGTGAACAAGGTTTGTTGAAACTGAAGCAAATGGTAAAATTGAAGTTGTGGTGAATCCGGAGAACGTGCAAACGAATTCACTCTAACAAATTGCACGGTTTGAGAATTTTTTAGAAACAGAGAACTACATTTGCGGAATAATTTACAAGATGAAAAATTGAAGATTGTGCTGAATGATAACTGGAATGAAATGTGTTGTATGTTAGAATTAGAGCAACTTCTTTCGAATACCAGTAGACATTAATGAAGATAACGGTTTTGATGGAAGTGAATAAAGTTTTATATTCAGATAGGAGCAGCTTGTCCAAAGAGTGAAGTAGAGGGAAATGAAGCATTTTGCCCCTGTGGGGAATGAGAAATACCTGCAGCGTCACAAAATGCTTCAATTCGCAAAATTGATAGAAATTGACTGTTTGATGGATACAGTGAGTCATGTTTCCTAAAGTTGAAGGATGGCGAATTTGACAGAACGCTGCATGCGGAGTGTGCTCAACCTAATCTGTTACTGGTAATTAAGTATTGATATATGAGAGAACTTGATTTGCTGATGAAGAGAGAAACTCATAAATTTTAAGTTCAGGTGAAAGAAGTTTAGCTGGACAAGGGTGATTTGTGGAAATAGAGACATTTATGTAGATAGGCAACAGAAAGTAATCGACAGAGAGATTTTGATGGAAATGGGGAAACGTATACATTCAGGCAGGCAGCAGAAGCTACAAGCAGGAAATTTTTAGGACATTGGAAATGTAACACGGATGTGCAAACAGAAGTATGCCAGAAAGACAAAATGCTTCAACTTGCTCAATTTCTGGAAATGGAGACTTAGATAGATACAGTGAACAAGGTTTGTTGAAACTGAAGCAAATGGTGAAATTGAAGTTGTGGTGAATCCGGAGAACGTGCAAACGAATTCACTCTAACAAATTGCACGGTTTGAGAATTTTTTAGAAACAGAGAACTACATTTGCGGAATAATTTACAAGATGAAAAATTGAAGATTGTGCTGAATGATAACTGGAATGAAATGTGTTGTATGTTAGAATTACAGCAACTTCTTTCGATAGGCAGTAGACATTAATGAAGATAACGGTTTTGATGGAAATGAATAAACTTTTACATTCAGAGAAGGACCAGCATGTCCAAACAGTGAAGTGGAGGGAAATGAAACATTTTGCGATTGTGGGGAATGGGAAATATCTGCAGCGTCACAAAATACTTCAATTTGGGAAATTGTTAGAAATTGACAATTTGATAGATACAGTGTTTCATTTTGCTAAAATTGAAAGTTGGCGAATTTGACAGAACGCTGTATGCGGAGTGTCTGCATTTGTGCTCAACCTAATCTGTTACCTTTAATTAAATTGATATATGCAGAAAACTTGATTTGCTGATGAAGAGAGAACATCATAAATTTTAAGTTCAGGTGAAAGAAGTTTAGCTGGACAAGGGTGATTTCTGGAAATATAAACATTTAAGTAGATAGGCAACATAAAATAATCGATATAGAGAGTTTGATGGAAATGGAGAAACGTGTACATTCAGACAGGCAGCAGAAGCTACAAGAAGGAAATTTTTAGGAATATTGGAAATGTAACACGGATGTGCAAACAGAAATATTGCCAGAAAGACAAAATGCTTCAACTTGCTCAATTTCTGGAAATGGAGACTTGGATAGATACAGTAAACAAGGTTTGTTGAAACTGAAGCAAATGGTAAAATTGAAGTTGTGGTGAATCCGGAGAACGTGCAAACGAATTCACTCTAACAAATTGCACGGTTTGAGAATTTTTTAGAAACAGAGAACTACATTTGCGGAATAATTTACAAGATGAAAAATTGAAGATTGTGCTGAATGATAACTGGAATGAAATGTGTTGTATGTTAGAATTAGAGCAACTTCTTTCGAATACCAGTAGACATTAATGAAGATAACGGTTTTGATGGAAGTGAATAAAGTTTTATATTCAGATAGGAGCAGCTTGTCCAAAGAGTGAAGTAGAGGGAAATGAAGCATTTTGCCCCTGTGGGGAATGAGAAATACCTGCAGCGTCACAAAATGCTTCAATTCGCAAAATTGATAGAAATTGACTGTTTGATGGATACAGTGAGTCATGTTTCCTAAAGTTGAAGGATGGCGAATTTGACAGAACGCTGTATGCGGAGTGTCTGCATTTGTGCTCAACCTAATCTGTTACTGGTAATTAAGTATTGATATATGAGAGAACTTGATTTGCTGATGAAGAGAGAAACTCATAAATTTTAAGTTCAGGTGAAAGAAGTTTAGCTGGACAAGGGTGATTTGTGGAAATAGAGACATTTATGTAGATAGGCAACAGAAAGTAATCGACAGAGAGATTTTGATGGAAATGGGGAAATGTGTACATTCAGGCAGGCAGCAGAAGCTACAAGAAGGAAATTTTTAGGACATTGGAAATGTAACACGAAAGGGCAAAGAGAAATATTGCCAGATAGACAAAATGCTATTTGCTCAATATCTAGAAATTGAGACTTGGATAGGTACAGTGAACAAGGTTTGCTGAAACTGCAGGAAATGGTGAAATTGAAGTTTTCGTGAATGCGGAGAATTGGCAAACGAGTTCACTCTTACAAATTGCAGGTATTGAGAATCTTTCAGAAACACAGAAATACATTTGGTGAAAAAATTAGAGATTGAAAAATTGAAGTTGGCGCTGAATCGAAATGTGGATCGAAATTTGGTGTATATTGGAATTAGTGAAACTTCTTTCAATAGGCATGAGAAAATAATGAAAATAAGGGAGTTGATTGAAATTAATCAACTTTTACATTCAGAGAAAGAGCAGCTTGTACAAAGGCGAAGTTGAGGGAAATGAGGCTTTTTGCGAATTTGGGGATTGAGAAAAATCTGCAGCGTCACAAAATGCTTCAATTTGCAAAGTTATTAGAAATTGACAGTCTGATAGATAAACTGAGCCAGATTTCCTAAAATTCAAGGATGGAGAAATTGACAGTACGGTTAATGCGGAGTGTCTGCATATGTGCTCATCCGAATATATTGCTGGAAATTAGGAATTGATAGATATACAGAGAACTTGATTTGCTGATAAAGAGAGCAGCTCAGAAATTTTAGGTTCAGGTGATTGCAGTAAATAGAGACATTTTTGTCACAGGAAACAAAAAGTAATCGAAATAGAGATTTTGATGGAAATGGAGAAAAATTCTGGCAGGGAGCAAAGGCTACGAGCAAGGAAATTTCAGGAAAGTTGGAAATGTAACACGTATGGGCAATGAGAAAGAGGGAAATGAGGCTTTTTGCGAATATGGGAATTGAGAAAAATCTGCAGCGTCACAAAATGCTTGAATTTGCAAAGTTATTAGAAATTGACAGTCTGATAGATAAACTGAGCCAGATTTCCTAAAATTCAAGGATGGAGAAATTGACAGTACGTTTAATGCGGAGTGTCTGCATATGTGCTCATCCGAATATATTGCTGGAAATTAAGAATTGATAGATATACAGAGAACTTGATTTGCTGATAAAGAGAGCAGCTCAGAAATTTAAGTTTCAGGTGATTGCAGTAAATAGAGACATTTTTGTCACAGGCAACAAAAAGTAATCGAAATAGAGAGTTTGATGGAAATGGTGAAACATTGAGGCAGGGAGCAAAGGCTACGAGCAGGAAATTTCAGGAAAGTTGGAAATGTAACACGTATGGGCAATGAGAAATATTGCCAGAAAGACAAAATGCTTCAATTTGCTCAATTGCTAGAAATTGAGACTTGGATAGATACAGAGAACAAGGTTTGCTGAAACTGAAGGAAATGGTGAAATTGAAGATGTGGTGCAACCACATAACGTGCAATCGAGTTCACTCTAATAAATTGCACGTATTGAGAATTTTATAGAAACAGAAATCTACAATTGCTGAAGAATTTATAAGAGAAATAATTCCACTGAATGAAAATTGGATCGAAATGTGTTGTTTGTTAGAATTACAGCAACTTCTTTCGATAGGCAGTAGACATTAATGAAAATAACGGTTTTGATGGAAATGAATAAACTTTTACATTCAGAGAAGGACCAGCATGTCCAAACATTTAAGGTAAAGATAATGAAGCAATTTGCGATTGTGGGGAAAGAGAAATATCTGCAGCATCACAAAATGCTTCAATTCGCCACATTGTTAGAAATTGTAAGTTTGATAGGTACAGTGAGCCAGGTTTCCTAAAATTGAAGTATGGCGAATTGGAAAGAATGTTCTATGCTGACTGTGCATTTGTGCTGAACCTAATATGTAGCTGGAAATTAATTATTGATATATACAGAGAACTTGATTTGCAGATGAAGAGAGAACCTCATAAGAGTTAAGTTCAGGCGAAAGAGGTTTTGCTGGACAAGGGTGATTTCTGGAAATAGAGACATTTATTTAGATAGGCAACATAAAGTAATCGATATAGAGAGTTTGATGGAAATGGAGAAACGTGTACATTCAGACAGGCAGCAGAAGCTACAAAAAGGAAATTTTTAGGAATATTGGAAATGTAACACGGATGTGCAAACAGAAATATTGCCAGAAAGGCAAAATGCTTCAACTTGCTCAAATTCTGGAAATGGAGACTTGGATAGATACAGTGAACAAGGTTTGTTGAAACTGAAGCAAATGGTGAAATTGAAGTTGTGGTGAATCCGGAGAACGTGCAAACGAATTCTCTCTAACAAATTGCACGGTTTGAGAATTTTTTAGAAACAGAGAACTACATTTGCGGAATAATTTACAAGATGAAAAATTGAAGATTGTGCTGAATGATAACTGGAATGAAATGTGTTGTATGTTAGAATTAGAGCAACTTCTTTCGAATACCAGTAGACATTAATGAAGATAACGGTTTTGATGGAAATGAATAAACTTTTACATTCAGATAGGAGCAGCTTGTCCAAAGAGTGAAGTAGAGGGAAATGAAGCATTTTGCCCCTGTGGGGAATGAGAAATACCAACAGCGTCACAAAATGCTTCAATTCACAAAATTGATAGAAATTGACTGTTTGATGGATACAGTGAGTCATGTTTCCTAAAATTGAAGGATGGCGAATTTGACAGAACGCTGTATGCGGAGTGTCTGCATTTGTGCTCAACCTAATCTGTTACTGGTAATTAAGTATTGATATATGAGAGAACTTGATTTGCTGATGAAGAGAGAAACTCTAAGTTTAGCTGGACAAGGGTGATTTGTGGAAATAGAGACATTTATGTAGATAGGCAACAGAAAGTAATCGACAGAGAGATTTTGATGGAAATGGGGAAACGTGTACATTCAGGCAGGCAGCAGAAGCTACAAGCAGGAAATTTTTAGGACATTGGAAATGTAACACGGATGTGCAAACAGAAATATGCCAGAAAGACAAAATGCTTCAATTTGCTCAATGGCTAGAAATTGAGATTTGGATAGATACAGTGAACAAGGTTTGCTGAAACTGCAGGAAATGGTGAAATTGAAGTTGTCGTGAATGCGGAGAATTGGCAAACGAGTTCACTCTTACAAATTGCAGGTATTGAGAATCTTACAGAAACAGAGAAATACATTTGCTGAAAAATTTAGAGATTGAAAAATTGAAGTTTGCGCTGAATCGAAATGTGGATCGAAATGTGGTGTATATTGGAATTAGTGAAACTTCTTTCAATAGGCATGAAACTAAGGGAGTTGATTGAAATTAATCAACTTTTACATTCAGAGAAAGAGCAGCTTGTACAAAGGCGAAGTTGAGGGAAATGAGGCTTTTTGCGAATATGGGGACTGAGAAAAATCTGCAGCTTCACAAAATGCTTGAATTTGCAAAGTTATTAGAAATTGACAGTCTGATAGATAAACTGAGCCAGATTTCCTAAAATTCAAGGATGGAGAAATTGACAGTACGGTTAATGCGGAGTGTCTGCATATGTGCTCATCCGAATATATTGCTGGAAATTAAGAATTGATAGATATGCAGAGAACTTGATTTGCTGATGAAGAGAGCAGCTCAGAAATTTAAGTTTCAGGTGATTGCAGTAAATAGAGACATTTTTGTCACAGGCAACAAAAAGTAATCGAAATAGAGAGTTTGATGGAAATGGAGAAACATTCTGGCAGGGAGCAAAGGCTACGAGCAAGGAAATATCAGGAAAGTTGGAAATGTAACACGTATGGGCAATGAGAAATATTGTCAGATAGAGAAAATGCTTCAATTTGCTCAATTGCTAGAAATTGAGACCTGGATAGATACAGAGAAGAAGGTTTGCTGAAATTGACGGAAATGGTGAAATTGAAGTTGTGGTGCAACCGCAGAACGTGCAATCGATTTCATTCTAACAAATTGCACGTATTGAGAATTTTATAGAAACAGAGATCTACAATTGCTGAAGAATTTAGAAGAAGAATAATTGAAGATTCCACTGAATGAAACTTGGATCGAAATGTGTTGTTTGTTAGAATTACAGCAACTTCTTTCGATAGGCAGTAGACATTAATGAAAATAACGGTTTTGATGGAAATGAATAAACTTTTACATTCAGAGAAGGACCAGCATGTCCAAACAGTGAAGTGGAGGGAAATGAAACAATTGGCGATTGTGGGGAATGGGAAATATCTGCAGCATCACAAAATACTTCAATTCGCGAAATTGTTAGAAATTGACTGTTGGATAGATACAGTGAGTCATGTTTCCTAAAATTGAAGGATGGCGAATTTGACAACGCTGTGTGCGGAGTGTCTGCATTTGTGCTCAACCTAATCTATTACTGGTAATTAAGTATTGATATATGCAGAGAACTTGTTTTGCTGATGATAAGAGAACCTCATAAATTTTAAGTTCAAGTGAAAGAGGTTTAGCTGGACAAGGGTGATTTCTGGGAATAGAGACGTTTATGTAGATAGGCAACAGAAAGTAATCGATATAGAGAGTTTGATGGAAATGGAGAAACTTGTACATTCAGGCATGCAGCAGAAGCTACAAGCAGGAAATTTTTAGGAACATTGGAAATGTAACACGAATGGGCAAAGAGAAATATTGCCAGATAGACAAAATGCTATTTGCTCAATAGATACAAATTGAGACTTGGATAGGTACAGTGAACAAGGTTTGCTGAAACTGAAGGAAATGGTGAAATTGAAGTTGTCGTGAATGCGGAGAACCTGCAAACGAGTTCACTCTAACAAACTGCAGGTATTAAGAATCTTACAGAAACAGAGAAATACATTTGCTGAAAAATTTACATATTGAAAAATTGAAGTTTGCGCTGAATCGAAATGTGGATCGAAATGTGGTGTATGTTGGAATTAGTGAAACTTCTTTCGACAGGCATGAGACATTAATGAAGATAACGGGGTTGATGGAAATTAATCAACTTTTGGATTCAGAGTTGGACAGCATGTAAACTAGTGAAGTAGAGGGAAATGGAACATTGTGCGATTGTGGGGAATGAGAAATATCTGCAGCGTGGACAAAATGAGGACTATTGGTAAACCTTAGAGATTGACACTGGAGATCAGTGCGGATAATCTAAAATGGAAACCGCTGGAGAATTGTGACTAGAACTGCTTAGCGGAGTGTGTGGGATATAGGGAAACTGTAACCTGGATTCAGTGTGGTATTGGGAAACTGCATAGAGCAGAGCCACTGTGATTCTGGGGATGAAGAGAGAACTCATGGAGACAGTTCAGGGCTAGAGGGAAATTAGAGAGACACTGGAGTCAGTGAGGAATAAAAAGTAACCGAAATAGAGAGTTTTGTGGAATAGGGAAACTGCAGAAAGCAGGGAGTCGCTGTGGGATACAAGAAGGAAATTTTTAGGAACATTGGAAATAGTAACCGGATGTGCAAACAGAAATATGGCCAGCTGAAAAATGTCAACTTGCTGAAATCCGTAGAAATGGAGACTTGGATAGATACAGTGAACAAGGTTTGTTGAAACTGAAGCAAATGGTAACCACTGAAGTCTGTGGGAATAGGGAAACGTGCAAACGACTTCAATCTAACAAATTGGGTTATTGGGAAATCGTCGGGAGCCACTGGAGTCCATGCGGGCTAAAGGGAAACAGTAGGGAACCACTGGATTCAGTGTGGGCTTATGGGAAACCTTAGAAAGCAACTGGAGGCAGTGCGGAATATAGGAAAACTGTAGAGGGCCTCAGCAGTCATTGTGGACTATAGGGAAACCATAGAAATCCACTGGAGGCAGTGTGGACTATAGGGAAAACGTAGTGAGCCGCTGGTTTCAGAGTTGGCTATGGGAAAAATATAGAGAGACACTTGAGTGAGTGCGGAATATAGGGAAATCGTGGAGAACCGCTAAGCCACTGTGGAATATAGGGAAACTGCGGAGAGCCTATGGAGTCAGTGTGGGCTATAGGGAAACCGTAAATAGCCACAGGACTAAGTGTGCACTAGCAGAAAACCGTCAAGAGCTGCTGAAATCCGTGTGGTAAAAAGGGAAAACATAAGGAGCCATTGGATTCAGTGTGGGTTATAGGGAAACCTTAGGGAACCACTGGAATCAGTGTGTGCTTATGGGAAACCTTAGAAAGCAACTGGAGGCAGTGCGGAATATAGGAAATCCGTAGAGGGCCTCTGGTGTCATTGTGGACTACGGGGAAACTGTAGAGACCCACTGGAGGCAGTGTGGACTATAGGGAAACCGTAGAGAGCCACAGAAGTCTGCGTGGACTATAGGGCAAACGCAGAGAGCCACTGGAGTCAGTGTTGGATATAAGAAACGTTAGAGAGCTGCCGGTGACAGTGTGGGCTATAGGGAATCCGTATAGACACTGGAGTCAATCACAAGCTTTAGAGAAATGAAAGGAGCCAATGGAGTCAGTGTGGGCTATATGAAAACAGTAGAGAGCCGCTGGAGTCAGTGTGGACTATAGGGAAATCATAGAGAGCCACAGGAGACAGTGTGGAAAATAAGGAAACCGTAGAGCGCCACTGGAGTTAGTGAGGACGTTAGAAATACATAGAGAGCCTCGGGAGCCATTGTGGACTACAGATAAACTGCAGAGAGGCAGTGGAGGCAGTGTGGAATATAGGGAAACCGTAGAGAGCCAATGGAGCCAGCGTGGACTATAGAGAAAACGAAGGCAGCCAATGGAGTCAGTGTGGACTATAGGGAAACTGGACAGAGCCACTGGATTCAGTGTGGACTGTAGGGAAACCTTAGAGATCCGATGGAGGCAGTGAGGGATATAGGGAAACCGTAGAGAGCTGCTGGAGACAGTGTGGGTTATATGGAAACCGTAGATAGTCGATGGAGTCAGTGTGGTCTATCGGAAAACCATAGAGAGCTGCTGGAGTCAGTGTGGACTATAAGGAAATCGTAGTGAGCCGCTGGTTTCAGAGTTGGCTATGGGAAAAATATAGAGAGACACTTGAGTGAGTGCGGAATATAGGGAAATCGTGGAGAACCGCTAAGCCACTGTGGAATATAGGGAAACTGCGGAGAGCCTATGGAGTCAGTGTGGGCTATAGGGAAACCGTAAATAGCCACAGGACTAAGTGTGCACTAGCAGAAAACCGTCAAGAGCTGCTGAAATCCGTGTGGTAAAAAGGGAAAACATAAGGAGCCACTGGATTCAGTGTGGGATATAGGGAAACCTTAAGGAACCACTGGAACCAGTGTGTGTTTATGGGAAACCTTAGAAAGCAACTGGAGGCAGTGCGGAATATAGGAAAACCGTAGAGGGCCTCTGGTGTCATTGTGGACTATAGGGAAACCGTAGAGATCCACTGGAGGCAGTGTGGACTATAGGGAAACCGTAGAGAGCCACAGAAGTCAGCGTGGACTATAGGGCAAACGCAGAGAACCACTGCAGTCAATGTTGGATATAAGAGACATTAGAGAGCTGCTGGAGACAGTGTGGGCTATAGGGAATCCATAGATAGCCACTGGAGTCAATCGTAAGCTTTAGAGAAACGAAAGGAACCAATGGAGTCAGTGTGGGCTATAGGAAAACAGTAGAGAGCCGCTGGAGTCAGTGTGGACCATAGGGAAACCGTAGAGAGCCACTGGAGTGAGTGTAGACTGCAGGGAAAACTTAGAGATCCAATGGAGGCAGTGAGGGCTATAGGGAAACCGTAGAGAGCTACTGGAGAAAGTGTGGGTTATAGGGAAACCGTAGATAGCCATTGGAGTCAGTGTGGTCTACCGGAAAGGCGTAGAGAGCCGCTGGAGTCAGTGTGGATTGTAGGTAAACTATAGAGAGCCATTGGATTCAGTGTGGACTGTAGGGAATCCTCAGAGAGCCAGTGGAGTCAGTGTTGGAGATAGCGAAACCGAAGAGAGCTCCTTGAGACAGTGTGGGCTATAGGGAATCCTTAGGTAGCCGCTGGATTCAATTGCAATCTATAGAGGAACCGTAGGGAGCCATTGGAGTCAGTGTGGGCTATAGGAAAACAGCAGAGAGGCGCTGGAGTCAGTGTGGACTATAGGGGAAAACGTAGAGAGCCACTGGAGTCTGTGTGGACTACAGAAAAACCGCAAAGAGCCTCGGGAGTCATTGTGGACTATAGATAAACTGTAGAGAGCCAGTGGAGGCAGTGTGGACTATAGGGAAACTGTAGAGAGCCACTGGTGTTATTGTGGAATATAGATAAACCATAGAGAGCTTCTGGAGACACTGTGGGATGTAAGGAAACCGTGGAGAGTCTCTGAAGTGAGTGTGGGCTATTGGGAATTTGTAGAGAGCTACTGCAGTCAGTGTGGACTGTAGGGAAATCTCAGAGAGCCAATGGAGTCAGTGCGGGATATAGGGAAACCATAGTGAAATGCTGGAGACAGTGAGGGCTATATGGAAATCGTAGAGAGCCACTGGATTCAGTGTGGACTATTGGGAAACTGCAGAGAGCCACTGGAGCCAGTGTGGATTCTGGGGAAAATGAAGAGAACCACTGGAGACAGTGAGGGCTAGAGGGAAAACATAGAGAGACACTGGAGACAGTGAGGAATATAGGGAAACCGTAGAGAACCACTGGAGTTATTGTGGACTATAGGGAAACTGCAGAAAGCCAGTGGAGTCGCTGTGGGATACAGAGAGACGGTAGAGAGCCGCTGGAGACAGTGTGGGCTATAGGTAAACCTTAGAGAGCCACTGGAGTCAGTGCGGAATGTAGGGAAACCATGGAGAACCGCTGGAGCCACTGTGGACTATAGGGAAACTGCGGAGAGCCAGTGGATTCAGTGTGGGATATAGGGAAACCGTAGAGAGCCACAGGACTAAGGGTGGTCTAGCAGAAAACCGTCAAGAGCTGCTGAAATCCGTGTGGTATTTGGAGAAAACGTAAGGAGCCACTGGATTCAGTGCGGGTTATAGGGAAACCGTAGGGAACCACTGGAGTCAGTGTGGGCTATTGGGAAACCTTAGAGATCCAATGGTGGCAGTGAAGGATATAGGGAAACCGTAGAGAGCTGCTGGAGACAAGGTGGGCTATAGTGAAACCGTAGATAGCCATTGTGGACTGTAAGGAAACCTCAGAGAGCCAATGGAGTCAGTGTTGGTTTTAGGGAAGCCGTAGAGAGCCAATGGAGTCAGTGTGGACTATAGGAAATCCATAGAGAGCTACTGGATTCAGTGTGGACTGAAGGGGAACCTTAGAGATCCAATGGAGGCCGAGGGATATAGGGAAAGCATAGGGAGCTGCTGGAGACAGGGTGGGTTATAGGGAACCCATAGATAGCCTTTGGAGTCAGTGTGGTCTATGGGAAAACCGTAGAGATCCGCTTGTTTCAGTGTGGACTATAGGGAAACCGTAGAGTGCAAATGGAGACAGTGTGGACTATGGGGAAACTGTAGCGAGCCGCTGGAGTCAGTGTGGGATATAGGGAAACTGTAGAGATTCCCTGGAGTCAGTGTGGGCTATAGACAAACCGTAGAGAGCCATTGGAGTCAGTGTGGACGATAGGGAAACCTCAGAGAGCCTGTGGAGTCAAAATTAGATATAGAGAAACCGTAGAGAGGTGCTGGAGATCGTGTGGGCTATAGAGAATCAGTAGCTAGCCAACGGAGTCCATCACAAGCTATAGAGGAACCGTAGGGAGCCATTGGAGTCAGTGCCGGCTAAAGGAAAACGTTAGAGAGCCGCTGGAGTCAGTATGGACTATAGGGAAAACGTAGAGAGCCACTGGAGTCTGTGTGGACTACAGAAAAAACCGTATAGAGGCTCGGGATTCACTGTGGACTATAGATATACCGTAGAGAGCCAGTGGAGGCAGTGTGGACTAAAGGGAAATTGTAGAGAGCCACTGGTGTTATTGTGGAATATAGGGAAACCGTAGAGAGCTACGGGAGTCAGTGTGGGATAAAGGGAAACCGTGGAGAGTCTCTGGAGTAAGTGTGGGCTATTGGGAATTTGTAGAGAGCTACTATAGTCAGTGTGGACTGTAGGGAAATCTCAGAGAGCCATTGGAGACAGTGCGGGATATAGGGAAACCATAGTGAGCTTCTGGAGACAGTGTGGGCTATATGGAAACCGTAGATAGCCACCAGATTCTGTGTGGACTATTGGGAAAATGTAGAGAGCCACTGGAGTCAGTGTGGATTCTGGGGAAAATGAAAAGAACCACTGGAGAAAGTGAGGGCTATAGGTAAACCTTAGAGAGCCACTGGAGTCAGTGCGGATAATAGGGAAACCATGGAGAACAGCTGGAGTCATTGTGGACTATAGGGGAATTGCGGAGAGCCGCTGTAGTCAGTGCGGGTTATAGGGAAACCGAAGGGAACCACTGGACTCAGTGTGGGCTATTGGGAAACCTTAGAGATCCAATGGTGGCAGTGAGGGATATAGGGAAACCGTAGAGAGCTGCTGGAGACAAGGTGGGTTATGGTGAAAACGTATATAGCCATTGGAGTCATTGTGGACTGTAAGGAAACCTCAGAGAGCCATTGGAGTCAGTGTTGGATATAGGGAGGCGGTAGAGAGCAAATGGAGACAGTGTGGATTATAGGGACACCGTAGTGTGCCACTGGAGTCCATCGCAAACTATGGAGGGAAACTGTAGGGAGCCATTGGAGTCAGCGTGGACTATAGGGAAAAAGTAGAGAGCCACTTGAGTCTGTGTGGACTACAGTAAAACCGTAGAGAGCCTCAGGAGTCATTCTGGACTATGGATATTCCGTAGAGAGCCAGTGGAGGCAGTGTGGAATATAGGGAATCTGTAGAGAGCCACTGGTGTTATTGTGGAATATAGGGAAACCTTAGAGAGCTACTGGAGTAAGTGTGGGATATAGGGAAACGGTGGAGAGTCTCTGGAGTGACTGTGGGCTATTGGGAATTTGGAGAGAGCTCCTGTAGTCAGTTTGGACTGTAGGGAAATCTCAGAGAGCCAATGTAGTCACTGTGGGATATAGGGAAACCATAGTGAACTGTTGGAGACAGTGTGGGCTATATGGAAACCGTAGTTGGCCACCGGATTCAGTGTGGACTATTGGGAAACTGTAGATTGCCACTGGAGTCAGTGTGGATTCTGGGGAAAATGAAGAGAACCACTGGAGAAAGTGAGGGCTATAGGTAAACCTTAGAGAGACACTGGAGTCAGTGCGGATAATAGGGAAACCATGGAGAACCGCTGGAGTTATTGTGGACTATAGGGGAACTGCAGAGAGCCACTGGAGTCAGTGTGGGATATAGGGAAACTGTAGAGAGCCACTGGATTCAGTGTGGACTATTGGGAAACTGCAGAGAGCCACTGGAGCCAGTGTGGATTCTGGGGAAAATGAAGAGAACCACTGGAGACAGTGAGGGCTAGAGGGAAAACTTAGAGAGACACTGGAGACAGTGAGGAATATAGGGAAACCGTAGAGAACCACTGGAGTTATTGTGGACTATAGGGAAACTGCAGAAAGCCAGTGGAGTCGCTGTGGGATACAGAGAGACGGTAGAGAGCCGCTGGAGACAGTGTGGGCTATAGGGAATCCGTAGATAACCAGTGGAGTAAGTGTGGTCTAGCTGAAAAATGTCAAGAGCTGCTGAAATCCTTGTGGTATATAGAGAAATTGTAAGGAGCCACTGGATTCTGTGTGGGTTATAGGGAAACCGTAGGGAACCACTGGAGTCAGTGTGGGCTATTGGGAAACCTTAGAGATCCAATGGAGTCACTGTGGGTTATTGGGAAATCGTCGGGAGCCACTGGAGTCCATGCGGGCTAAAGGGAAACAGTAGGGAACCACTGGATTCAGTGTGGGCTTATGGGAAACCTTAGAAAGCAACTGGAGGCAGTGCGGAATATAGGAAAACTGTAGAGGGCCTCAGCAGTCATTGTGGACTATAGGGAAACCATAGAAATCCACTGGAGGCTGTGTGGACTATAGGGAAAACGTAGTGAGCCGCTGGTTTCAGAGTTGGCTATGGGAAAAATATAGAGAGACACTTGAGTGAGTGCGGAATATAGGGAAATCGTGGAGAACCGCTAAGCCACTGTGGAATATAGGGAAACTGCGGAGAGCCTATGGAGTCAGTGTGGACTGTAGGGAAAACGTAGAGAGCCACTGGAGACAGTGTGGACTATAGGGAAACTGTAGTTAGGCACTGGAGTCAGTGTTGTCTACAGGAAAACTATAGAGAGCTACTTGAGTCAGTGTGGGATATAGGGAATCTGTAGAGAGCCATTGGATTCAGTGTGGACTGTAGGGAAACCTCAGAGAGCCAGTGGAGTCAGTGTTGGATATAGCGAAACCGAAGAGAGCTGCTTGAGACAGTGTGGGCTATAGGGAATCCTTAGATAGCCGCTGGAGTCAATTGCAAGCTACAGAGGAATCGTAGGGAGCCATTGGAATCAGCGTGGGCTATAGGAAAACAGGAGAGAGCCGCTGGAGTCAGTGTGGACTATAGGGAAAATGTAGAGAGCCACTGGAGTCTGTGTGGCCTACAGAAAAACCGTAGAGAGCCCCAGGATTCATTGTGGACTATAGATATACCGTAGACAGCCAGTGAATGCAGAGTAGACTATAGGGAAACTCTAGAGAGCCACTGGTGTTATTGTGGAATATAGGGAAACCGTAGAGAGCTACCGGAGACAGTGTGGGATATAGGGAAACCGTGGAGAGTCTCTGGAGTGAATGTGGGCTATTGGGAATTTTTAGAGAGCTACTGTAGTCAGTGTGGACTGTAGGGAAATCTCAGAGAGCCAATGGAGTAAGTGTGGGATTTTGCGGAACCATAGTGACCTGCTGGAGACAGTGTGGGCTATATGGAAACTGTAGATAGCCACCGGATTCAGTGTGGTCTATTGGGAAACTGTAGAGAGCTACTGGAGTCAGTGTGGATTCTGGGAAAAATAAAGAGAACCACTGGAGACAGTGAGGGCCATAGGGAATCCTTAGAGAGTGAATGGAGTCACTGCAGAATATGGGGAAACCATAGAGAACCGCTGAAGGCATTGTGGACTATAGGGAAACTGCAGAGAGCCAGTGGAGTCAGTGTCGTCTATCGGAAAACTTTAGAGATCCGCTGGATTCAGTGTGAACTATAGACAAACCGCAGAGAGCAACTGGAGACAGTGTGGACTAGAGGGAAACCGTAGTGATCCACTGGAGTCAGTGTTGACTATAGGAAAACTGTAGAGAGCCACTTGAGTCAATGTGGGATGTAAAGAAACTGTAGAGATTCGCTGGAGTCAGTGTGGGCTATAGGGAAACCGTAGAGAGCCATTGGAGTCATTGTGGACTACAGGGCAACCTCAGAGAGCCTGTGTATTCACTGTTGGATATAGGGAAACCGTAGAGAGCTGTTGGAGACATTCTGGGCTATAGGGAATCCATAGATAGCCACTGGAGCCAATCGCAAGCTATAGAGGAACGGTAGGGAGCCATTGGAGTCAGTGTGGGCTATAGGAAAACAGTAGAGAGCCGCTGGAGTCAGTGTGGATTATAGGGAAAATGTAGAGAACCACTGGAGTCTGTGTGGAATACAGAAAAACCGTAGAGTGCCTCGGGAGTCATTGTGGACTATAGATATACTGTAGAGAGCCAGTGGAGTCAGTGGGGACTGTAGGGAATAAGTAGTGTTCCAATGGAGGCAGTGGGGGATATATGGAAACCGTAGAGAGCTGCTGGAGACAGTGTGGGTTATAGGGAAAATGTAGATTGTTTTTGGAGTCAGTGTGGTCTATCGGAAAACCGTATAGAGCCGCTGGAGTTAGTGTGGACTATAGAGAAACCGTAGTGAGCCACTGGAGTCAGTGTTGTCTATGGGAAAACTGTAGAGAGCCACTTGAGTCAGTGTGGGATATGGGCAAACTGTAGAGAATCTCTGGAGTCAGTGTGGGCTATAGGGAATCCGTAGAGGACCATTGGAGTCAGTGTGGACTGTAGGGAAACTGTAGAGAGCCAATGGAGACAGTGTTGGTTATAGCGAAACTAAAAAGAGAGCTGCTTGAGACAGTGTGGTCTATAGGGAATCCTTATATAGCCGCTGGAGTCAACTGCAAGCTACAGAGGAACCATAGGGAGCCATTGGAGTCAGTGTGGGCTATAGGAAAACAGGAGAGAGTCGCTGGAGTCACTGAGGACTATAGGGAAAATGTAGAGAGCCACTGGAGTCTGTGTGGGATATAGGGAAACCGTGGAGAGTCTCTGGAGTGAATGTGGGCTATTGGGAATTTGTAGAGAGCTACTGTAGTCAGTATGGACTGTAGGGAAATATCAGAGAGCCAATGGAGTAAGTGTGGGATTTTGGGGAACCATAGTGACCTGCTGGAGACAGTGTGGGCTATTTGGAAACCGTAGATAGCCACCGGATTCAGTGTGGTCTATTGGGAAACTGTAGAGAGCCACTGGAGTCAGTATGGATTCTGGGGAAAATGAAGAGAACCACTGGAGACAGTGAGGGCTATATCGAAACCTTAGAGAGCCACTGGAGACGGTGAGGAATATAGCAAAACCGTAGAGAACCACTGGAGTCACTGTGGACTATAGGGAAACTGCAGAGAGCCTGTGGAATCAGTGTGGGATATAGGGAGACCATAGAGAGCCGTGGAGACAGTTTGAACTATAGGGAAACCGTAGATAGCCATTGGAGTCAGTGTGGACTTTGGGAAATCTCAGAGAGCCAGTGGAGTCAGTATTGGATATAGGGAAGCCGTAGAGAGCCACTGGAGTCAGTGTGGACTATAGGGAGACCACGGAGAGCCAGTGGATTCAGTGTGGACTGAAGGGGAACCTTAGAGATCCAATCGAGGCCATGACGGATATAGGGAATGAGTAGTTAGCTGCTGGAGACAGGGTGGCTTATAGGGAACCCGTAGATAGCCATTGGAGTCAGTGTGGTCTGTCGGAAAACTGTAGAGATCCGCTGGATTCAGTGTGAACTATAGAGAAACCGCAGAGAGCAACTGGAGACAGTGTGGACTAGAGGGAAACCGTAGTGATCCACTGGAGTCAGTGTTGACTATGGGAAAACTGTAGAGAGCCACTTGAGTCAATGTGGGATATAAAGAAACTGTAGAGATTCTCTGGAGTCAGTGCGGGCTATAGGGAAACAGTAGAGAGCCATTGGAGTCTGTGTGGACTATAGGGAAACCTCAGAGAGCCTGTGTATTCACTGTTGGATATAGGGAAACCGTAGAGAGCTGTTGGAGACAGTCTGGGCTATAGGGAATCCATAGATAGCCACTGGAGTCAATTGCAAGCTATAGAGGAACGGTAGGGAGCCATTGGAGTCAGTGTGGACTATAGGAAAACAGTAGAGAGCCGCTGGAGTCAGTGTGGATTATAGAGAAAATGTAGAGAGCCACTGGAGTCTGTGTGGAATACAGAAAAACCTCGGGAGTGCCTTGGGAGTCATTGTGGACCATAGATATACAGTAGAGAGCCAGTGGAGTCAGTGGGGACTGTAGGGAATATGTAGACTTCCAATGGAGGCAGTGGGGGATATATGGAAACCGTAGAGAGCTGCTGGAGACAGTGTGGGTTACAGGGAAACTGTAGATTGTTTTTGGAGTCAGTGTGGTCTATCGGAAAACCGTATAGAGCCGCTGGAGTCTGTGTGGACGGTAGGGAAACCGTAGAGAGCCACTGGAGACAGTGTGGACTATAGGGAAACCGTAGTGAGCCACTGGAGTCAGTGTTGACTATAGGAAAACTGTAGAGAGCCACTTGAGTCAGTGTGGGATATGGGGAAACTGTAGAGATTCTCTGGAGTCAGTGTGGTGTATAGGGAATCCGTAGAGAGCCATTGGAGTCAGTGTGGACTTTAGGGAAACCGGAGAGAGCCAATGGAGACAGTATGGACTATAGGGAAACTGTAGTGAGCCTCTGGATTCAATGTTGTCTAAGGGAAAACTTTAGAGAGCCACTTGAGTCAGTGTGGGATATAGGGAAACTTTAGAGATTCTCTGGAGTCAGTGTGGGCTACAGGGAATCCGTAGAGAGCCATTGGAGTCAGTGTGGACTGTAGGGAAATCTCAGAGAGCCTAGTGGAGTCAGTGTTGGTTATAGCAAAACCAAAGATAGCTGCTTGAGAAAGTGTGGTCTATAGGGAATCCTTAGATAGCCGCTGGAGTCAATTGCAAGCTACAGAGGAACCGGAGGGAGCCATTGGAGGCAGTGTGGGCTGTAGGAAAACAGGAGAAAGCCGCTGGAGTCACTGAGGACTATAGGGAAAATGTAGAGAGCCACTGGAGTCTGTGTGGGAAACCGTGGAGAGTCTCTGGAGTGAATGTGGGATATTGGGAATTTGTAGAGAGCTACTGTAGTCAGTGTGGACTGTAGGGAAATCTCAGAGAGCCAATGGAGTCAGTGGGGGATATAGGGAAGCCATAGTGACCTGCTGGAGACAGTGTGGGCTATATGGAAACCAGAGATAGCCACCGGATTCAATGTGCTCTATTGGGAAACTGTAGAGAGCCACTGGAGCCAGTGTGGATTCTGGGGAAAATGAAGAGAACCACTGGAGACAGTGGGGGCTATATCGAAACCTTAGAGAGCCACTGGAGTTGGTGAGGAATATAGCAAAACTGTAGAAAACCACTGGAGTCACTGTGGACTATAGGGAAACTGCAGAGAGCCTGTGGAATCAGTGTGGGATATAGGGAGACCATAGAGAGCCGCTGGAGACAGTTTGGGCTATAGGGAATCCGTAGATAGCCACTGGAGTAATTGTGGTCTAGAAGAAAACCGTCAAGAGCTGCTTAAATCCTTGTGGTATATAGACAAAATGTAAGGAGCCACTGGATTCAGTGCGGGTTACAGGGAAACCGTAGGGAACCACTGGAGTCAGTGTGGGCTATTGGGGAACCTTAGAGATCCAATGGAGGCAGTGAGGGATATAGGGAAACCGTAGTGAGCTGCTGGAGGTGAGTTGGGTTATAGGGAACCCGTAGATAGCCATTGGAGTCAGTGTTGGATATAGGGAAACTGCAGAGATCCATGGAGTCAGCGTGGACTACAGAGAAAATGAAGACAGCCACTGGAGTCAGTGGGGACGGTAGGGAAAACTTAGAGATCCAATGGAGGCAGTGAGGGATATAGGGAAACCGTAGAGAGCTGCTGGAGAAAGTGTGGGATATAGGGAATCCTTAGATAGCCATTGGAGTCAGTGTGCTCTATTGGAAAACCGTAGTGAGCCGCTGGAGTCAGTGTGGGATATAGGGAATCCGTAGAGAGCCATTGGAATCAGTGTGGACTGTAGGGAAACCTCAGAGAGCAAGTGGAGTCAGTGTTGGATATAGCGAAACCAAAGAGAGCTGCTTGAGACAGTGTGGGCTATAGGGAATCCTTAGATAGCCGCTGGAGTCAATTGCAAGCTACAGAGGAACCGTAGGGAGCCATTGGAATCAGCGTGGGCTATAGGGAAAATGTAGAGAGCCACTGGAGTCTGTGTGGACTACAGAAAAACCGTAGAGAGCCTCGGGATTCATTGTGGACTATAGATATACCATAGGCAGCCAGTGAATGCAGAGTAGACTATAGGGAAACTCTAGAGAGCCACTGGTGTTATTGTGGAATATAGGGAATCCGTAGAGATCTACCGGAGTCAGTGTGGGATATAGGGAAACTGTGGAGAGTCTCTGGAGTGAATGTGGGCTACTGGGAATTTTTAGAGAGCTACTGTAGTCAGTGTGGACTGCAGGGAAATCTCAGAGAGCCAATGGAGTAAGTGTGGGATTTTGGGGAACCATAGTGACCTGCTGGAGACAGTGTGGGCTATATGGAAACCGTAGATAGCCACCGGATTCAGTGTGGCCTATTGGCAAACTGTAGAGAGCTACTGGAGTCAGTGTGGATTCTGGGAAAAATAAAGAGAACCACTGGAGACAGTGAGGGCTATAGGGAATCCTTAGAGAGCGAATGGAGTCACTGCAGAATATGGGGAAACCGTAGTGAACCGCTGGAGGCATTGTGGACTATAGGGAAACTGCAGAGAGCCAGTGGAGTCAGTGTGGGATATAGGGAAACCGTAAAGAGCCGCTTGAGACATTTTCGGCTAAAGGGAATCCATAGATAGCCACTGGACTAAGTGTGGTCTAGAAGAAAACCGTCAAGAGCTGCTGAATTCCGTGTGGTATATAGAGAAAATGTAAGGAGCCACTGGATTAAGTGCGGGTTATAGGGAAACCGCAGGGCACCACTGGAGTCAGTGTGGGCTATTGGGAAAACTTAGAGATCCAATGGAGGCAGTGAGGGATATAGGGAAACCGTAGAGAGCTGCTGGAGACAAGGTGGGTTATAGGGAAACCGTAGATAGCCATTGGAGTCAGTGTGGACTTTGGGAAATCTCAGAGAGCCAGTGGAGTCAGTGTTGGATATAGGGAAGCCGTAGAGAGCCACTGGAGTCAGTGTGGACTATAGGGAAACCATGGAGAGCCAGTGGATTCAGTGTGGACTGAAGGGGAACCTTAGAGATCCAATGGAGGCCATGAGGGATATAGGGAATGAGTAGTTAGCTGCTGGAGACAGGATGGCTTATAGGGAACCCGTAGATAGCCATTGGAGTCAGTGTGGTCTATCGGAAAACTGTAGAGATCCACTGGATTCAGTGTGAACTATAGGGAAACCGCAGAGAGCAACTGGAGTCAGTGTGGACTGTTGGGAAACCTCAGAGAGCCAGTGGAGTCCATGTTGGATATAGGGAAGCCGTAGAGAGCCACTGGAGTCAGTGTGGAATATAGGGAATCCATAGAGAGCCATTGGATTCAGTGTGGACTGAAGGGGAACCTTAGAGATCCAATGGAGGCTGTGAGGGATATAGGGAAAGCGTAGGGAGCTGCTGAAGACAGGGTGGGTTATAGGGAACCCGTGGATAGCCTTTGCAGTCAGTTTGGTCTATCGGAATACCGTAGAGATCGGCTGCATTCACTGTGTACTATAGGGAAACCGTAGAGTACAACTGGAGACAGTGTGGACTATAGGGAAGCCGTAGAGTGCCACTGGATTCCATCGCAAGCTATAGAGGAATCGTAGATAGCCACCGCATTCAGTGTGGACTATTGGGAAACTGTAGAGAGCCACTGGAGTCAGTGTGGAGTCTGGGGAAAATGAAGAGAACCACTGGAGACAGTGAGGGCTATAGGTAAACCTTAGAGAGCCACTGGAGTCAGTGCGGAATGTAGGGAAACCATGGAGAACCGCTGGAGCCACTGTGGACTATAGGGAAACTGTGGAGAGCCAGTGGAGTCAGTGTGGGATATAGGGAAACCGTAGAGATCCACAGGACTGAGGGTGGTCTAGCAGAAAACCGTCAAGAGCTGCTGAAATCCGTGTGGTATTTGGAGAAAACGTAAGGAGCCACTGGATTCAGTGCGGGTTATAGGGAAACCGTAGGGAACCACTGGAGTCAGTGTGGGCTATTGGGAAACCTTAGAGATCCAATGGTGGCAGTGAAGGATATAGGGAAACCGTAGAGAGCTGCTGGAGACAAGGTGGGCTATAGTGAAACCGTAGATAGCCATTGGAGTCATTGTGGACTGTAAGGAAACCTCAGAGAGCCAATGGAGTCAGTGTTGGTTTTAGGGAAGCCGTAGAGAGCCAATGGAGTCAGTGTGGACTATAGGAAATCCATAGAGAGCTACTGGATTCTTTGTGGACTGAAGGGGAACCTTAGAGATCCAATGGAGGCCGAGGGATATAGGGAAAGCATAGGGAGCTGCTGGAGACAGGGTGGGTTATAGGGAACCCATAGATAGCCTTTGGAGTCAGTGTGGTCTATGGGAAAACCGTAGAGATCCGCTTGTTTCAGTGTGGACTATAGGGAAACCGTAGAGTGCAAATGGAGACAGTGTGGACTATGGGGAAACTGTAGCGAGCCGCTGGAGTCAGTGTGGGATATAGGGAAACTGTAGAGATTCCCTGGAGTCAGTGTGGGCTATAGACAAACCGTAGAGAGCCATTGGAGTCAGTGTGGACGATAGGGAAACCTCAGAGAGCCTGTGGAGTCAAAATTAGATATAGAGAAACCGTAGAGAGGTGCTGGAGATCGTGTGGGCTATAGAGAATCAGTAGCTAGCCAACGGAGTCCATCGCAAGCTATAGAGGAACCGTAGGGAGCCATTGGAGTCAGTGCCGGCTAAAGGAAAACGTTAGAGAGCCGCTGGAGTCAGTATGGACTATAGGGAAAACGTAGAGAGCCACTGGAGTCTGTGTGGACTACAGAAAAAACCGTATAGAGGCTCGGGATTCACTGTGGACTATAGATATACCGTAGAGAGCCAGTGGAGGCAGTGTGGACTAAAGGGAAATTGTAGAGAGCCACTGGTGTTATTGTGGAATATAGGGAAACCGTAGAGAGCTACGGGAGTCAGTGTGGGATAAGGGGAAACCGTGGAGAGTCTCTGGAGTAAGTGTGGGCTATTGGGAATTTGTAGAGAGCTACTATAGTCAATGTGGACTGTAGGGAAATCTCAGAGAGCCATTGGAGACAGTGCGGGATATAGGGAAACCATAGTGAGCTTCTGGAGACAGTGTGGGCTATATGGAAACCGTAGATAGCCACCAGATTCTGTGTGGACTATTGGGAAAATGTAGAGAGCCACTGGAGTCAGTGTGGATTCTGGGGAAAATGAAAAGAACCACTGGAGAAAGTGAGGGCTATAGGTAAACCTTAGAGAGCCACTGGAGTCAGTGCGGATAATAGGGAAACCATGGAGAACAGCTGGAGTCATTGTGGACTATAGGGGAATTGCGGAGAGCCGCTGTAGTCAGTGCGGGTTATAGGGAAACCGAAGGGAACCACTGGACTCAGTGTGGGCTATTGGGAAACCTCAGAGATCCAATGGTGGCAGTGAGGGATATAGGGAAACCGTAGAGAGCTGCTGGAGACAAGGTGGGGTATGGTGAAACCGTATATAGCCATTGGAGTCATTGTGGACTGTAAGGAAACCTCAGAGAGCCATTGGAGTCAGTGTTGGATATAGGCAGGCCGTAGAGAGCAAATGGAGACAGTGTGGATTATAGGGACACCGTAGTGTGCCACTGGAGTCCATCGCAAACTATGGAGGGAAACTGTAGGGAGCCATTGGAGTCAGCGTGGACTATAGGGAAAAAGTAGAGAGCCACTTGAGTCTGTGTGGACTACAGTAAAACCGTAGAGAGCCTCAGGAGTCATTCTGGACTATGGATATTCCGTAGAGAGCCAGTGGAGGCAGTGTGGAATATAGGGAATCTGTAGAGAGCCACTGGTGTTATTGTGGAATATAGGGAAACCTTAGAGAGCTACTGGAGTAAGTGTGGGATATAGGGAAACGGTGGAGAGTCTCTGGAGTGACTGTGGGCTATTGGGAATTTGGAGAGAGCTCCTGTAGTCAGTTTGGACTGTAGGGAAATCTCAGAGAGCCAATGTAGTCACTGTGGGATATAGGGAAACCATAGTGAACTGTTGGAGACAGTGTGGGCTATATGGAAACCGTAGTTGGCCACCGGATTCAGTGTGGACTATTGGGAAACTGTAGATTGCCACTGGAGTCAGTGTGGATTCTGGGGAAAATGAAGAGAACCACTGGAGAAAGTGAGGGCTATAGGTAAACCTTAGAGAGACACTGGAGTCAGTGCGGATAATAGGGAAACCATGGAGAACCGCTGGAGTTATTGTGGACTATAGGGGAACTGCAGAGAGCCACTGGAGTCAGTGTGGGATATAGGGAAACTGTAGAGAGCCACTGGATTCAGTGTGGACTATTGGGAAACTGCAGAGAGCCACTGGAGCCAGTGTGGATTCTGGGGAAAATGAAGAGAACCACTGGAGACAGTCAGGGCTAGAGGGAAAACTTAGAGAGACACTGGAGTCAGTGAGGAATATAGGGAAACCGTAGAGAACCACTGGAGTTATTGTGGACTATAGGGAAACTGCAGAAAGCCAGTGGAGTCGCTGTGGGATACAGAGAGACGGTAGAGAGCCGCTGGAGACAGTGTGGGCTATAGGGAATCCGTAGATAACCAGTGGAGTAAGTGTGGTCTAGCTGAAAAACGTCAAGAGCTGCTGAAATCCTTGTGGTATATAGAGAAATTGTAAGGAGCCACTGGATTCTGTGTGGGTTATAGGGAAACCGTAGGGAACCACTGGAGTCAGTGTGGGCTATTGGGAAACCTTAGAGATCCAATAGAGTCAGTGTGGGTTATTGGGAAATCGTCGGGAGCCACTGGAGTCCATGCGGGCTAAAGGGAAACAGAAGGAAACCACTGGATTCAGTGTGGGCTTATGGGAAACCTTAGAAAGCAACTGGAGGCAGTGCGGAATATAGGAAAACTGTAGAGGGCCTCAGCAGTCATTGTGGACTATAGGGAAACCATAGAAATCCACTGGAGGCAGTGTGGACTATAGGGAAAACGTAGTGAGCCGCTGGTTTCAGAGTTGGCTATGGGAAAAATATAGAGAGACACGTGAGTGAGTGCGGAATATAGGGAAATCGTGGAGAACCGCTAAGCCACTGTGGAATATAGGGAAACTGCGGAGAGCCTATGGAGTCAGTGTGGGCTATAGGGAAACCGTAAATAGCCACAGGACTAAGTGTGCACTAGCAGAAAACCGTCAAGAGCTGCTGAAATCCGTGTGGTAAAAAGGGAAAACATAAGGAGCCATTGGATTCAGTGTGGGTTATAGGGAAACCTTAGGGAACCACTGGAATCAGTGTGTGCTTATGGGAAACCTTAGAAAGCAACTGGAGGCAGTGCGGAATATAGGAAAACCGTAGAGGGCCTCTGGTGTCATTGTGGACTACGGGGAAACTGTAGAGATCCACTGGAGGCAGTGTGGACTATAGGGAAACCGTAGAGAGCCACAGAAGTCTGCGTAGACTATAGGGCAAACGCAGAGAGCCACTGGAGTCAGTGTTGGATATAAGAAACGTTAGAGAGCTGCCGGTGACAGTGTGGGCTATAGGGAATCCGTATAGACACTGGAGTCAATCACAAGCTTTAGAGAAATGAAAGGAGCCAATGGAGTCAGTGTGGGCTATATGAAAACAGTAGAGAGCCGCTGGAGACAGTGTGGACTATAGGGAAATCATAGAGAGCCACAGGAGACAGTGTGGAAAATAAGGAAACCGTAGAGAGCCACTGGAGTTAGTGAGGACGTTAGAAATACATAGAGAGCCTCGGGAGTCATTGTGGACTACAGATAAACTGCAGAGAGGCAGTGGAGGCAGTGTGGAATATAGGGAAACCGTAGAGAGCCAATGGAGCCAGCGTGGACTATAGAGAAAACGAAGGCAGCCAATGGAGTCAGTGTGGACTATAGGGAAACTGGACAGAGCCACTGGATTCAGTGTGGACTGTAGGGAAACCTTAGAGATCCGATGGAGGCAGTGAGGGATATAGGGAAACCGTAGAGAGCTGCTGGAGACAGTGTGGGTTATATGGAAACCGTAGATAGTCGATGGAGTCAGTGTGGTCTATCGGAAAACCGTAGAGAGCTGCTGGAGTCAGTGTGGACTATAAGGAAACCGTAGTGAGCCGCTGGTTTCAGAGTTGGCTATGGGAAAAATATAGAGAGACACTTGAGTGAGTGCGGAATATAGGGAAATCGTGGAGAACCGCTAAGCCACTGTGGAATATAGGGAAACTGCGGAGAGCCTATGGAGTCAGTGTGGGCTATAGGGAAACCGTAAATAGCCACAGGACTAAGTGTGCACTAGCAGAAAACCGTCAAGAGCTGCTGAAATCCGTGTGGTAAAAAGGGAAAACATAAGGAGCCACTGGATTCAGTGTGGGATATAGGGAAACCTTAAGGAACCACTGGAACCAGTGTGTGTTTATGGGAAACCTTAGAAAGCAACTGGAGGCAGTGCGGAATATAGGAAAACTGTAGAGGGCCTCTGGTGTCATTGTGGACTATAGGGAAACCGTAGAGATCCACTGGAGGCAGTGTGGACTATAGGGAAACCGTAGAGAGCCACAGAAGTCAGCGTGGACTATGGGACAAACGCAGAGAACCACTGGAGTCAGTGTTGGATATAAGAGACATTAGAGAGCTGCTGGAGACAGTGTGGGCTATAGGGAATCCATAGATAGCCACTGGAGTCAATCGTAAGCTTTAGAGAAACGGAAGGAACCAATGGAGTCAGTGTGGGCTATAGGAAAACAGTAGAGAGCCGCTGGAGTCAGTGTGGACCATAGGGAAACCGTAGAGAGCCACTGGAGTGAGTGTAGACTGTAGGGAAAACTTAGAGATCCAATGGAGGCAGTGAGGGCTATAGGGAAACCGTAGAGAGCTACTGGAGAAAGTGTGGGTTATAGGGAAACCGTAGATAGCCATTGGAGTCAGTGTGGTCTACCGGAAAGGCGTAGAGAGCCGCTGGAGTCAGTGTGGATTGTAGGTAAACTATAGAGAGCCATTGGAGTCAGTGTGGACTGTAGGGAATCCTCAGAGAGCCAGTGGAGTCAGTGTTGGAGATAGCGAAACCGAAGAGAGCTCCTTGAGAGAGACTGGGCTATAGGGAATCCTTAGGTAGCCGCTGGAGTCAATTGCAAGCTATAGAGGAACCGTAGGGAGCCATTGGAGTCAGTGTGGGCTATAGGAAAACAGCAGAGAGGCGCTGGAGTCAGTGTGGACTATAGGGGAAAACGTAGAGAGCCACTGGAGTCTGTTTGGACTACAGAAAAACCGCAAAGAGCCTCGGGAGTCATTGTGGATTATAGATAAACTGTAGAGAGCCAGTGGAGGCAGTGTGGACTATAGGGAAACTGTAGAGAGCCACTGGTGTTATTGTGGAATATAGATAAACCATAGAGAGCTTCTGGAGACACTGTGGGATGTAAGGAAACCGTGGAGAGTCTCTGAAGTGAGTGTGGGCTATTGGGAATTTGTAGAGAGCTACTGCAGTCAGTGTGGACTGTAGGGAAATCTCAGAGAGCCAATGGAGTCAGTGCGGGATATTAGGAAACCATAGTGAAATGCTGGAGACAGTGAGGGCTATATGGAAATCGTAGAGAGCCACTGGATTCAGTGTGGACTATTGGGAAACTGCAGAGAGCCACTGGAGCCAGTGTGGATTCTGGGGAAAATGAAGAGAACCACTGGAGACAGTGAGGGCGAGAGGGAAAACTTAGAGACACTGGAGACAGTGAGGAATATAGGGAAACCGTAGAGAACCACTGGAGTTATTGTGGACTATAGGGAAACTGCAGAAAGCCAGTGGAGTCGCTGTGGGATACAGAGAGACGGTAGAGAGCCGCTGGAGACAGTGTGGGCTATAGGGAATCCGTAGATAACCAGTGGAGTAAGTGTGGTCTAGCTGAAAACCGTCAAGAGCTGCTGAAATCCTTGTGGTATATAGAGAAATTGTAAGGAGCCACTGGATTCTGTGTGGGTTATAGGGAAACCGTAGGGAACCACTGGTGTCAGTGTGGGCTATTGGGAAACCTTAGAGATCCAATGGAGTCAGTGTGGGTTATTGGGAAATCGTCGGGAGCCACTGGAGTCCATGCGGGCTAAAGGGAAACAGTAGGGAACCACTGGATTCAGTGTGGGCTTATGGGAATCCTTAGAAAGCAACTGGAGGCAGTGCGGAATATAGGAAAACCGTAGAGGGCCTCAGCAGTCATTGTGGACTATAGGGAAACCGTAGAGATCCACTGGAGGCTGTGTGGACTATAGGGAAAACGTAGAGAGCCACTGAAGTCAGCGTGGACTATAGGGCAAACGCAGAGAGCCACTGGAGTCAGTGTTGGATATAAGAAACTTTAGAGAGCTGCTGGAGACAGTGTGGGCTATAGGGAATGCATAGATAGCGACTGGAGTCAATCGCAAGCTTTAGAGAAACGAAAGGAGCCAATGGAGTCTGTGTGGGCTATAGGAAACTGCAGAGAGCCACTGGATTCAGTGTGGACTGTAGGGAAACCTTAGAGATCCGATGGAGGCAGTGAGGGATATAGGGAAACCGTAGAGAGCTGCTGGAGACAGTGTGGGTTATATGGAAACCATAGATAGTCGATGGAGTCAGTGTGGTCTATCGGAAAACCGTAGAGAGCTGCTGGAGTCAGTGTGGACTATAGGGAAACCGTAGTGAGCCGCTCGTGTCAGAGTTGGCTATGCGAAAAATATAGAGAGACACTTGAGTCAGTGTGGGATACAGGGAAGCTGTAGAGATTTTCTGGAGTCAGTGTGGGCTATAGGGAAATTGTAGAGAGCCATTGGAATCAGTGTGGTCTGTAGGGAATCCTCAGAGAGCCAGTGGAGTCAATGTTGGATATAGGGAAACCATGGAGAGCTGCTGGAGACTGTGTGGACTATAGGGAAACCGTAGAGAGCCACTGGTGTTATTGTGGAATATAGGGAAACTGTTGAGAGCCACCGGTGTTATTGTGTAATATAGGGAAACCATAGAGAGCTACTGGAGTCAGTGTGGGATTTAGGGAAAACTTGGAGAGTCTCTGTAGTCAGTGTGAGCTATAGGGAATTTGTAGAGAGCTACTGTTGTCAGTGTGGACTGTAGGGAAATCTCAGAGAGCCAATGCAGCCAGAGCGGGATAGAGGGAAATCATAGTGAGCTGCTGGAGACAGTGTGGGCTATATGGAAAACGTAGATAGCCAGCGGATTCACTGTGGACTATTGGGAAACTGTAGAGAGCCACTGGAGTCAGTGTGGATTCTGGGGAAAATGAAGAGAACCACTGGAGACAGTGAGGACTATAGGGAAACTTTAGAGAGCCTCTGGATTCAGTGAGGAATATAGGGAAACCGTAGAGAACCGCTGGAGTCACTGTGGACTATAGGGAAACTGCAGAGTGCCAGTGGAGTCAGTGTGGGTTATAGGGAGACCGTAGAGAGCCGCAGGAGACCAGTGTGGGCTGTAGGGAATCCGTAGATAGCCACTGGATTAAGTGTGGTCTAGAAGAATACCGTCAAGAGCTGCTGAAATCCGTGTGGTATATAGAGAAAACGTGAGGAGCCACTGGATTCAGTGCTGGTTATAGGGAAACCGTAGGGAACCACTGGAGTCAGTGTGGGCTATTGGGATACCTTAGAGATCCAATGGAGGCAGTGAGGGATATAGGGAAACCGTAGAGAGCTGCTGGAGACAATGTGGGTTATAGGGAAACTGTAGATAGCCATTGGAATCTGTGTGGGCTATTGGAAAACCGTAGAGAGCCTCTGGAGTCTGTGTGGACTATAGGGAAATCGTAGAGAGCCACTGGATACATTGTGGACTATAGGGAAACCGTAGTGATCCACTGGAGTCAGTGTTGACTATGTGAAAACTGTAGAGAGCCACTTGAGTCAGTGTGGGATATAGGGAAACAGATTCTCTGGAGTCAGTATGGGCTATAGGGAAAACGTAGAGAGCCATTGGAGTCAGTTTGGACTGCAGGGAAGCCTCGGGGAGCCAGTGGAATCAGTGTTGCATATTGGGAAGACGTAGAGAGCTGCTGGAGACAGTGTGGACTATAGGGAAACAGTAGAGAGCCACTGGTGTCTTTGTGGAATATAGGGAAACCGTAGAGAGCAAGTGGAATCAGTGTGGGATATAGGGAAACCGTGGAGAGTCTCTGGATTGAATGCGGGTATTGGGAATCGGTAGAGAACTACTGTAGTCAGTGTGGACTGTCGGGACATCTCAGAGAGCCCATGGAGTCAGTGTGGGATATAGGGAAACCATAGTGAGCTGCTGGAGACAGTGAAGGCTATATGGAAACCTTAGATAGCCACCAGATTCAGTGTGGACTATTGGGAAACTGCAGAGAGGCACTGTAGTCAGTGTGGATTCTGGAGAAAGTGAAGAGAACCACTGGAGACAGTGAGGGCTAGAGGGAAAACTTAGAGAGACACTGGAGTCAGTGAGGAATATAGGGAAACTGCAGAGAACCACTGGAGTTACTGTGGACTATAGGGAAACTGCAGAAAGCCAGTGGAGCCAGTGTGGGAAATAGGGAGACGGTAGAGAGCCTTTGGAGACAGTGTGGACTATAGGGAATCCGTAGATAGGCACAGGACTAAGTGCGCACTAGCAGAAAACCGTCAAGAACTGCCGAAATCCGTGTGGTAAAAAGGGAAAGCTTAAGGAGCCACTGGATACAGTGTGGGTTATAGGGAAACCTTAGGGAACCACTGGAATCAGTGTGTGCTTATGGGAAACCTTAGAAAGCAACTGGAGGCAGTGCGGAATACAGGAAAACCGTAGAGGGCCTCTGGTGTCATTGTGGACTATAGGGAAACCGTAGAGAGCCACAGAAGTCTGCGTGGACTATAGGGCAAACGCAGAGAGCCACTGGAGTCAGTGTTGGATATAAGAAACGTTAGAGAGCTGCCGGTGACAGTGTGGGCTATAGGGAATCCGTATGGACACTGGAGTCAATCACAAGCTTTAGAGAAACGAAAGGAGCCAATGGAGTCAGTGTGGGCTATAGGAAAACAGTAGAGAGCCGCTGGAGTCAGTGTGGACTATAGGGAAATCATAGAGAGCCACAGAAGACAGTGTGGAAAATAAGGAAACCGTAGAGAGCCACTGGAGTTAGTGAGGACGTTAGAAATACATAGAGAGCCTCGGGAGTCATTGTGGACTACAGATAAACTGCAGAGATTCAGTGGAGGCAGTGTGGAATATAGGGAAACCGTAGAGAGCCAATGGAGCCAGCGTGGACTACAGAGAAAACGAAGGCAGCCAATGGAGTCAGTGTGGACTATAGGGAAACTGGACAGAGCCACTGGATTCAGTGTGGACTGTAGGGAAACCTTAGAGATCCAATCGAGGCAGTGAGGGATATAGGGAAACCGTAGAGAGCTGCTGGAGACAGTGTGGGTTATATGGAAACCGTAGATAGTCGATGGAGTCAGTGTGGTCTATCGGAAAACCGTAGAGAACTGCTGGAGTCAGTGTGGACTATAAGGAAACCGTAGTGAGCCGCTGGTTTCAGAGTTGGCTATGGGAAAAATATAGAGAGACACTTGAGTGAGTGCGGAATATAGGGAAATCGTGGAGAACCGCTAAGCCACTGTGGAATATAGGGAAACTGCGGAGAGCCTATGGAGTCAGTGTGGGCTATAGGGAAACCGTAAATAGCCACAGGACTAAGTGTGCACTAGCAGAAAACCGTCAAGAGCTGCTGAAATCCGTGTGGTAAAAAGGGAAAACATAAGGAGCCACTGGATTCAGTGTGGGATATAGGGAAACCTTAAGGAACCACTGGAACCAGTGTGTGTTTATGGGAAACCTTAGAAAGCAACTGGAGGCAGTGCGGAATATAGGAAAACCATAGAGGGCCTCTGGTGTCATTGTGGACTATAGCGAAAACGTAGAGATCCACTGGAGGCAGTGTGGACTATATGGAAACCGTAGAGAGCCACAGAAGTCAGCGTGACTATAGGGCAAACGCAGAGAACCACTGGAGTCAGTGTTGGATATAAGAGACATTAGAGAGCTGCTGGAGACAGTGTGGGCTATAGGGAATCCATAGATAGCCACTGGAGTCAATCGTAAGCTTTAGAGAAACGAAAGGAACCAATGGAGTCAGTGTGGGCTATAGGAAAACAGTAGAGAGCCGCTGGAATCAGTGTGGACCATAGGGAAACCGTAGAGAGCCACTGGAGTGAGTGTAGACTGTAGGGAAAACTTAGAGATCCAATGGAGGCAGTGAGGGCTATAGGGAAACCGTAGAGAGCTACTGGAGAAAGTGTGGGTTATAGGGAAACCGTAGATAGCCATTGGAGTCAGTGTGGTCTACCGGAAAGGCGTAGAGAGCCGCTGGAGTCAGTGTGGATTGTAGGTAAACTATAGAGAGCCATTGGAGTCAGTGAGGACTGTAGGGAATCCTCAGAGAGCCAGTGGAGTCAGTGTTGGAGATAGCGAAACCGAAGAGAGCTCCTTGAGAGAGTGTGGGCTATAGGGAATCCTTAGGTAGACGCTGGAGTCAATTGCAAGCTATAGAGGAACCGTAGGGAGCCATTGGAGTCAGTGTGGGCTATAGGAAAACAGCAGAGAGGCGCTGGAGTCAGTGTGGACTATAGGGAAAACGTAGAGAGCCACTGGAGTCTGTGTGGACTACAGAAAAACCGCAAAGAGCCTCGGGAGTCATTGTGGACTATAGATAAACTGTAGAGAGCCAGTGGAGGCAGTGTGGACTATAGGGAAACTGTAGAGAGCCACTGGTGTTATTGTGGAATATACATAAACCATAGAGAGCTTCTGGAGACACTGTGGATGTAATGAAACCGTGGAGAGTCTCTGAAGTGAGTGTGGGCTATTGGGAATTTGTAGAGAGCTACTGTAGTCAGTGTGGACTGTAGGGAAATCTCAGAGAGCCAATGGAGTCAGTGCGAGATATAGGGAAACCATAGTGAAATGCTGGAGACAGTGAGGGCTATATGGAAATCGTAGAGAGCCACTGGATTCAGTGTGGACCATTGGGAAACTGCAGAGAGCCAATGGAGCCAGTGTGGATTCTGGGGAAAATGAAGAGAACCACTGGAGACAGTGAGGGCTAGAGGGAAAACTTAGAGAGACACTGGAGTCAGTGCGGAATATAGGGAAACCGTAGAGAACCACTGGAGTTATTGTGGACTATAGGGAAACTGCAGAAAGCCAGTGGAGTCGCTGTGGGATACAGAGAGACGGTAGAGAGCCGCTGGAGACAGTGTGGGCTATAGGGAATCCGTAGATAACCAGTGGAGTAAGTGTGGTCTAGCTGAAAACCGTCAAGAGCTGCTGAAATCCTTGTGGTATATAGAGAAATTGTAAGGAGCCACTGGATTCTGTGTGGTTTATACGGAAACCGTAGGGAACCACTAGAGTCAGTGTGGGCTATTGGGAAACCTTAGAGATCCAATGGATTCAGTGTGGGTTATTGGGAAATCGTCGGGAGCCACTGGAGTCCATGCGGGCTAAAGGGAAACAGTAGGGAACCACTGGATTCAGTGTGGGCTTATGGGAAACCTTAGAAAGCAACTGGAGGCAGTGCGGAATATAGGAAAACCGTAGAGGGCCTCAGCAGTCATTGTGGACTATAGGGAAACTGTAGAGATCCACTGGAGGCAATTTGGACTATACGGAAAACGTAGAGAGCCACTGAAGTCAGCGTGGACTATAGGGAAAACGCAGAGAGCCACTGGAGTCAGTGTTGTATATAAGAAACGTTAGAGAGCTGCCGGAGTCAGTGTGGGCTATAGGGAATGCATAGATAGCGACTGGAGTCAATCGCAAGCTTTAGAGAAACGAAAGGAGCCAATGGAGTCTGTGTGGGCTATAGGAAACTGCAGAGAGCCACTGGATTCAGTGTGGACTGTAGGGAAACCTTAGAGATCCGATGGAGGCAGTGAGGGATATATGGAAACCGTAGAGAGCTGCTGGAGACAGTGTGGGTTATATGAAAACCATAGATAGTCGATGGAGTCAGTGTGGTCTATCGGAAAACCGTAGAGAGCTGCTGGAGTCAGTGTGGACTATAGGGAAACCGTAGTGAGCCGCTCGTGTCAGAGTTGGCTATGGGAAAAATATAGAGAGACACTTGAGTCAGTGTGGGATATAGGGAAACTGTAGAGATTTTCTGGAGTCAGTGTGGGCTATAGGGAAATTGTAGAGATCCATTGGAGTCAGTGTGGACTGTAGGGAATCCTCAGAGAGCCAGTGGAGTCAATGTTGGATATCGGGAAACCATAGAGAGCTGCTGGAGACTGTGTGGACTATAGGGAAACCGTAGAGAGCCACTGGTGTTATTGTGGAATATAGGGAAACTGTTGAGAGCCACCGGTGTTATTGTGGAATATAGGGAAACCGTAGAGAGCCCCTGGAGTCAGTGTGGGATGTAGGGAAAACGTGGAGAGTCTCTGTAGTCAGTGTGGGCTATAGGGAATTTGTAGAGAGCTACTGTTGTCAGTGTGGACTGTAGGGAAATCTCTGAGAGCCAATGCAGTCAGAGCGGGATAGAGGGAAATCATAGTGAGCTGCTAGAGACAGTGTGGGCTATATGGAAAACGTAGATAGCCAGCGGATTCACTGTGGACTATTGGGAAACTGTAGAGAGCCACTGGAGTCAGTGTGGAATCTGGGGAAAATGAAGAGAACCACTGGAGACAGTGAGGACTATAGGGAAACTTTAGAGAGCCTCTGGATTCAGTGAGGAATATAGGGAAACCGTAGAGAACTGCTGGAGTCACTGTGGACTATAGGGAAACTGCAGAGTGCCAGTGGAGTCAGTGTGGGTTATAGCTAGACCGTAGAGAGCCGCTGGAGACCAGTGTGGGCTATAGGGAATCCGTAGATAGCCACTGGATTAAGTGTGGTCTAGAAGAATACCGTCAAGAGATGCTGAAATCCGTGTGGTATATAGAGAAAACGTGAGGAGCCACTGGATTCAGTGCGGGTTATAGGGAAACCGTAGGGAACCACTGGAGTCAGTGTGGGCTATTGGGATACCTTAGAGATCCAATGGAGGCAGTGAGGGATATAGGGAAACCGTAGAGAGCTGCTGGAGACAAGGTGGGTTATAGGCAAACTGTAGATAGCCATTGGAATCTGTGTGGGCTATCGGAAAACCTTAGAGGGCCTCTGGGGTCATTGTGGACTATAGGGAAACCGTAGAGATCCACTGGAGGCAGTGTGGACTATAGGGAAACCGTAGAGAGCCACAGAAGCCAGCGTGGACTATAGGGCAAACGCAGAGAGCCACTGGAGTCAGTGTTGGATATAAGAGACATTAGAGAGCTGCTGGAGACAGTGTGGGCTATAGGGAATCCATAGATAGCCACTGGAGTCAATCGTAAGCTTTAGAGAAACGAAAGGAACCAATGGAGTCAGTGTGGGCTATAGGAAAACAGTAGGGAGCCGCTGGAGTCAGTGTGGACCATAGGGAAACCGTAGAGAGCCACTGGAGTGAGTGTAGACTGTAGGGAAAACTTAGAGATCCAATGGAGGCAGTGAGGGCTATAGGGAAACCGTAGAGAGCTACTGGAGAAAGTGTGGGTTATAGGGAAACCGTAGATAGCCATTGGAGTCAGTGTGGTCTATCGGAAAGGCGTAGAGATCCGCTGGAGTCAGTGTGGATTGTAGGTATACTATAGAGAGCCATTGGAGTCAGTGTGGACTGTAGGGAATCCTCAGAGAGCCAGTGGAGTCAGTGTTGGAGATAGCAAAACCGAAGAGAGCTCCTTGAGACAGTGTGGGCTATAGGGAATCCTTAGGTAGCCGCTGGAGTCAATTGCAAGCTATAGAGGAACCGTAGGGAGCCATTGGAGTCAGTGTGGGCTTAGGAAAACAGCAGAGAGGCGCTGGAGTCAGTGTGGACTATAGGGAAAACGTAGAGAGCCACTGGAGTCTGTGTGGACTACAGAAAAACCGCAAAGAGCCTCGGGAGTCATTGTGGACTATAGACAAACTGTAGAGAGCCAGTGGAGACAGTGTGGACTATAGGGAAACTGTAGAGAGCCACTGGTGTTATTTTGGAATATAGGTAAACTGTAGAGAGCTTCTGGAGACACTGTTAGATGTAAGGAAACCGTGGAGAGTCTCTGAAGTGACTGTGGGCTATTGGGAATTTGTAGAGAGCTACTGCAGTCAGTGTGGACTGTAGGGAAATCTCAGAGAGCCAATGGAGTCAGTGCGGGATATAGGGAAACCATAGTGAGCTGCTGGAGACAGTGAGGGCTATATGGAAACCCTAGAGAGCCACTGGATTCAGTGTGGACTATTGGGAAACTGCAGAGAGCCACTGGAGCCAGTGTGGATTCTGGGGAAAATGAAGAGAACCACTGGAGACAGTGAGGACTATAGGGAAACTTTAGAGAGCCTCTGGATTCAGTGAGGAATATAGGGAAACTGTAGAGAACCATGGAGTCATTGTGGACTATAGGGAAACTGCAGAGTGCCAGTGGAGTGAGTGTGGGTTATAGGGAGACCGTTGAGAGCCTCTGGAGACCGGTGTGGGCTATAGGGAATCCATAGATAGCCACTGGATTAAGTGTGGTCTAAAAGAATACCGTCAAGAGCTGCTGAAATCCGTGTGGTATATAGAGAAAACGTGAGGAGCCACTGGATTCAGTTCGGGTTATAGGGAAACCGTAGGGAACCACTGGAGTCAGTGTGGGCTATTGGGAAAACTTAGAGATCCAATGGAGTCAGTGTGGGTTATTGGGAACTCGTCGGGAGCCACTGGAGTCCGTGCGGGCTAAAGGGAAACAGTAGGGAATCACTGGATTCAGTGTGGGCTTATGGGAAACCTTAGAAAGCAACTGGAGGCACTGCGGAATATAGGAAAACCGTAGAGGGCCTCAGCAGTCATTGTGGACTATAGGGAAAGCGTAGAGATCCACTGGAGGCAGTGTGGACTATAGGGAAAATGTAGAGAGCCACTGAAGTCAGCGTGGACTATAGGGCAAACGCAGAGAGCCACTGGAGTCAGTGTTGTATATAAGAAACGTTAGAGAGCTGCCGGAGACAGTGTGGGCTAAAGGGAATGCATAGATAGCGACTGGAGTCAATCGCAAGCTTTAGAGAAACGAAAGGAGCCAATGGAGTCTGTGTGGGCTATAGGAAACTGCAGAGAGCCACTGGATTCAGTGTGGACTGTAGGGAAACCTTAGAGATCCGATGGAGGCAGTGAGGGGTATAGGGAAACCGTAGAGAGCTGCTGGAGACAATGTGGGTTATATGGAAACCATAGATAGTCGATGGAGTCAGTGTGGTCTATCGGAAAACCGTAGAGAGCTGCTGGAGTCAGTGTGGACTATAGGGAAACCGTAGTGAGCCGCTCGTGTCAGAGTTGGCTATGGGAAAAATATAGAGAGACACTTGAGTCAGTGTGGAATATAGGGAAACTGTAGAGATTTTCTGGAGTCAGTGTGGGCTATAGGGAAATTGTAGAGAGCCATTGGAGTCAGTGTGGAATGTAGGGAATCCTCAGAGAGCCAGTGGAGTCAATGTTGGATATCGGGAAACCATAGAGAGCTGCTGAGACTGTGTGGACTATAGGGAAACCGTAGAGAGCCACTGGTGTTATTGTGGAATATAGGGAAACTGTTGAGAGCCACCGGTGTTATTGTGGAATATAGGGAAACCGTAGAGAGCTACTGGAGTCAGTGTGGGATGTAGGGACAACGTGGAGAATCTCGGGAGTCAGTGTGGGCTATAGGGAATTTGTAGAGAGCTACTGTTGTCAGTGTGGACTGTAGGGAAATCTCAGATAGCCAATGCAGTCAGAGCGGGATAGAGGGAAATCATAGTGAGCTGCTGGAGACAGTGTGGGCTATATGGAAAATGTAGATAGCCAGCGGATTCACTGTGGACTATTGGGAAACTGTAGGGAGCCACTGGAGTCAGTGTGGAATCTGGGGAAAATGAAGAGAACCACTGGAGACAGTGAGGACTATAGGGAAACTTTAGAGAGCCTCTGGATTCAGTGAGGAATATAGGGAAACCGTAGAGAACCGCTGGAGTCACTGTGGACTATAGGGAAACTGCAGAGTGCCAGTGGAGTCAGTGTGGGTTATAGCTAGACCGTAGAGAGCCGCTGGAGACCAGTGTGGGCTATAGGGAATCCGTAGATAGCCACTGGATTAAGTGTGGTCTAGAAGAATACCGTCAAGAGCTGCTGAAATCCGTGTGGTATATAGAGAAAACGTGAGGAGCCACTGGATTCAGTGCGGGTTATAGGGAAACCGTAGGGAACCACTGGAGTCAGTGTGGGCTATTGGGATACCTTAGAGATCCAATGGAGGCAGTGAGGGATATAGGGAAACCGTAGAGAGCTGCTGAAGACAAGGTGGGTTATAGGGAAACTGTAGATAGCCATTGGAATCTGTGTGGGCTATCGGAAAACCGTAGAGAGCCTCTGGAGTCTGTGTGGACTATAGGGAAATCGTAGAGAGCCACTGGAGACAGTGTGGACTATAGGGAAACCGTAGTGATCCACTGGAGTCAGTGTTGACTATGTGAAAACTGTAGAGAGCCACTTGAGTCATTGTGGGATATAGGGAAACAGATTCTCTGGAGTCAGTATGGGCTATAGGGAAAACGTAGAGAGCCATTGGAGTCAGTTTGGACTGCAGGGAAGCCTCAGAGAGCCAGTGGAATCAGTGTTGCATATTGGGAAGACATAGAGAGCTGCTGGAGACAGTGTGGACTATAGGGAAACCGTAGTGATCCACTGGAGTCAGTGTTGACTATGTGAAAACTGTAGAGAGCCACTTGAGTCATTGTGGGATATAGGGAAACAGATTCTCTGGAGTCAGTATGGGCTATAGGGAAAACGTAGAGAGCCATTGGAGTCAGTTTGGACTGCAGGGAAGCCTCAGAGAGCCAGTGGAATCAGTGTTGCATATTGGGAAGACATAGAGAGCTGCTGGAGACAGTGTGGACTATAGGGAAACGGTAGAGAGCCACTGGTGTCATTGTGGAATATAGGGAAACCGTAGAGAGCTAGTGGAGTCAGTGTGGGATATAGGGAAACCGTGGAGAGTCTCTGGATTGAATGCGGGCTATTGGGAATTTGTAGAGAGCTACTGTAGTCAGTGTGGACAGTCGGGACATCTCAGAGAGCCCATGGAGTCAGTGTGGGATATAGGGAAACCATAGTGAGCTGCTGGAGACAGTGAAGGCTATATGGAAACCTTAGATAGCCACCAGATTCAGTGTGGACTATTGGGAAACTGAAGAGAGCCACTGGAGTCAGCGTGGATTCTGGAGAAAATGAAGAGAACCACTGGAGACAGTGAGGGCTAGAGGGAAAACTTAGAGAGACACTGGAGTCAGTGAGGAATATAGGGAAACCGTAGAGAACCACTGGAGTTATTGTGGACTATAGGGAAACTGCAGAAAGCCAGTGGAGTCGCTGTGGAATACAGAGAGATGGTAGAGAGCCGCTGGAGACAGTGTGGGCTATAGGGAATCCGTAGATAACCAGTGGAGTAAGTGTGGTCTAGCTGAAAACCGTCAAGAGCTGCTGAAATCCTTGTGGTATATAGAGAAATTGTAAGGAGCCACTGGATTCTGTGTGTGTTATAGGGAAAACGTAGGGAACCACTGGAGTCAGTGTGGGCTATTGGGAAAACTTAGAGATCCAATGGAGTCAGTGTGGGTTATTGGGAAATCGTCGGGAGCCACTTGGAGTCCATGCGGGCTAAAGGGAAACAGTAGGGAATCACTGGATTCAGTGTGGGCTTATGGGAAACCTTAGAAAGCAACTGGAGGCAGTGCGGAATATAGGAAAACCGTAGAGGGCCTCAGCAGTCATTGTGGACTATAGGGAAACCGTAGAGATCCACTGGAGGCAGTGTGGACTATAGGGAAAATGTAGAGAGCCACTGAAGTCAGCGTGGACTATAGGGCAAACGCAGAGAGCCACTGGAGTCAGTGTTGTATATAAGAAACGTTAGAGAGCTGCCGGAGACAGTGTGGGCTATAGGGAATGCATAGATAGCGACTGGAGTCAATCGCAAGCTTTAGAGAAACGAAAGGAGCCAATGGAGTCTGTGTGGGCTATAGGAAACTGCAGAGAGCCACTGGATTCAGTGTGGACTGTAGGGAAACCTTAGAGATCCGATGGAGGAAGTGTGGGGTATAGGGAAACCGTAGAGAGCTGCTGGAGACAGTGTGGGTTATATGGAAACCATAGATAGTCGATGGAGTCAGTGTGGTCTATCGGAAAACCGTAGAGAGCTGCTGGAGTCAGTGTGGACTATAGGGAAACCGCAGTGAGCCGCTCGTGTCAGAGTTGGCTATGGGAAAAATATAGAGTGACACTTGAGTCAATGTGGGATATAGGGAAACTGTAGAGATTTTCTGGAGTCAGTGTGGGCTATAGGGAAATTGTAGAGAGCCATTGGAGTCAGTGTGGACTGTAGGGAATCCTCAGAGAGCCAGTGGAGTCAATGTTGGATATCAGGAAACCATAGAGAGCTGCTGAGACTGTGTGGACTATAGGGAAACCGTAGAGAGCCACTGGTGTTATTGTGGAATATAGGGAAACCGTAGAGAGCTACTGGAGTCAGTGTGGGATGTAGGGAAAACGTGGAGAGTCTCTGTAGTCAGTGTGGGCTATAGGGAATTTGTAGAGAGCTACTGTAGTCAGTGTGGATTGTAGGGAAATCTCAGAGAGCCAATGCAGTCAGAGCGGGATAGAGGGAAATCATAGTGAGCTGCTGGAGACAGTGTGGGCTATATGGAGAACGTAGATAGCCAGCGGAGTCACTGTGGACTATTGGGAAACTGTAGAGAGCCACTGGAGTCAGTGTGGATTCTGGGGAAAATGAAGAGAACCACTGGAGACAGTGAGGACTATAGGGAAACTTTAGAGAGCCTCTGGATTCAGTGAGGAATATAGGGAAACTGTAGGGAACCATGGAGTCATTGTGGACTATAGGGAAACTGCAGAGTGCCAGTGGAGTCAGTGTGGGTTATAGGGAGACCGTTGAGAGCCTCTGGAGACCGGTGTGGGCTATAGGGAATCCATAGATAGCCACTGGATTAGGTGTGGTCTAAAAGAATACCGTCAAGAGCTGCTGAAATCCGTGTGGTATATAGAGAAAACGTGAGGAGCCACTGGATTCAGTTCGGGTTATAGGGAAACCGTAGGGAACCAATGGAGTCAGTGTGGGCTATTGGGAAAACTTAGAGATCCAATGGAGTCAGTGTGGGTTATTGGGAACTCGTCGGGAGCCACTGGAGTCCGTGCGGGCTAAAGGGAAACAGTAGGGAATCACTGGATTCAGTGTGGGCTTATGGGAAACCTTAGAAAGCAACTGGAGGCACTGCGGAATATAGGAAAACCGTAGAGGGCCTCAGCAGTCATTGTGGACTATAGGGAAACCGTAGAGATCCACTGGAGGCAGTGTGGACTATAGGGAAAATGTAGAGAGCCACTGAAGTCAGCGTGGACTATAGGGCAAACGCAGAGAGCCACTGGAGTCAGTGTTGTATATAAGAAACGTTAGAGAGCTGCCGGAGACAGTGTGGGCTAAAGGGAATGCATAGATAGCGACTGGAGTCAATCGCAAGCTTTAGAGAAACGAAAGCAGCCAATGGAGTCTGTGTGGGCTATAGGAAACTGCAGAGAGCCACTGGATTCAGTGTGGACTGTAGGGAAACCTTAGAGATCCGATGGAGGCAGTGAGGGGTATAGGGAAACCGTAGAGAGCTGCTGGAGACAATGTGGGTTATATGGAAACCATAGATAGTCGATGGAGTCAGTGTGGTCTATCGGAAAACCGTAGAGAGCTGCTGGAGTCAGTGTGGACTATAGGGAAACCGTAGTGAGCCGCTCGTGTCAGAGTTGGCTATGGGAAAAATATAGAGAGAAACTTGAGTCAGTGTGGAATATAGGGAAACTGTAGAGATTTTCTGGAGTCAGTGTGGGCTATAGGGAAATTGTAGAGAGCCATTGGAGTCAGTGTGGAATGTAGGGAATCCTCAGAGAGCCAGTGGAGTCAATGTTGGATATCGGGAAACCATAGAGAGCTGCTGAGACTGTGTGGACTATAGGGAAACCGTAGAGAGCCACTGGTGTTATTGTGTTATATAGGGAAACTGTTGAGAGCCACCGGTGTTATTGTGGAATATAGGGAAACCGTAGAGAGCTACTGGAGTCAGTGTGGGATGTAGGGACAACGTGAAGAGTCTCGGGAGTCAGTGTGGGCTATAGGGAATTTGTAGAGAGCTACTGTTGTCAGTGTGGACTGTAGGGAAATCTCAGATAGCCAATGCAGTCAGAGCGGGATAGAGGGAAATCATAGTGAGCAGCTGGAGACAGTGTGGGCTATATGGAAAATGTAGATAGCCAGCGGATTCACTGTGGACTATTGGGAAACTGTAGAGAGCCACTGGAGTCAGTGTGGAATCTGGGGAAAATGAAGAGAACCACTGGAGACAGTGAGGACTATAGCGAAACTTTAGAGAGCCTCTGGATTCAGTGAGGAATATAGGGAAACCGTAGAGAACCGCTGGAGTCACTGTGGACTATAGGGAAACTGCAGAGTGCCAGTGGAGTCAGTGTGGGTTATAGCTAGACCGTAGAGAGCCGCTGGAGACCAGTGTGGGCTATAGGGAATCCGTAGATTGTGGAGTAAGTGTGTTCTAGCTGAAAACCGTCAAGAGCTGCTGAAATCCATGTGGTATATAGAGAAATTGTAAGGAGCCACTGGATTCTGTGTGTGTTATAGGGAAAACGTAGGGAACCACTGGAGTCAGTGTGGGCTATTGGGAAAACTTAGAGATCCAATGGAGTCAGTGTGGGTTATTGGGAAATCGTCGGGAGCCACTTGGAGTCCATGCGGGCTAAAGGGAAACAGTAGGGAATCACTGGATTCAGTGTGGGCTTATGGGAAACCTTAGAAAGCAACTGGAGGCAGTGCGGAATATAGGAAAACCGTAGAGGGCCTCAGCAGTCATTGTGGACTATAGGGAAACCGTAGAGATCCACTGGAGGCAGTGTGGACTATAGGGAAAATGTAGAGAGCCACTGAAGTCAGCGTGGACTATAGGGCAAACGCAGAGAGCCACTGGAGTCAGTGTTGTATATAAGAAACGTTAGAGAGCTGCCGGAGACAGTGTGGGCTATAGGGAATGCATAGATAGCGACTGGAGTCAATCGCAAGCTTTAGAGAAACGAAAGGAGCCAATGGAGTCTGTGTGGGCTATAGGAAACTGCAGAGAGCCACTGGATTCAGTGTGGACTGTAGGGAAACCTTAGAGATCCGATGGAGGCAGTGAGGGGTATAGGGAAACCGTAGAGAGCTGCTGGAGACAATGTGGGTTATATGGAAACCATAGATAGTCGATGGAGTCAGTGTGGTCTATCGGAAAACCGTAGAGAGCTGCTGGAGTCAGTGTGGACTATAGGGAAACCGTAGTGAGCCGCTCGTGTCAGAGTTGGCTATGGGAAAAATATAGAGAGACACTTGAGTCAGTGTGGAATATAGGGAAACTGTAGAGATTTTCTGGAGTCAGTGTGGGCTATAGGGAAATTGTAGAGAGCCATTGGAGTCAGTGTGGAATGTAGGGAATCCTCAGAGAGCCAGTGGAGTCAATGTTGGATATCGGGAAACCATAGAGAGCTGCTGAGACTGTGTGGACTATAGGGAAACCGTAGAGAGCCACTGGTGTTATTGTGGAATATAGGGAAACTGTTGAGAGCCACCGGTGTTATTGTGGAATATAGGGAAACCGTAGAGAGCTACTGGAGTCAGTGTGGGATGTAGGGACAACGTGGAGAGTCTCGGGAGTCAGTGTGGGCTATAGGGAATTTGTAGAGAGCTACTGTTGTCAGTGTGGACTGTAGGGAAATCTCAGATAGCCAATGCAGTCAGAGCGGGATAGAGGGAAATCATAGTGAGCAGCTGGAGACAGTGTGGGCTATATGGAAAATGTAGATAGCCAGCGGATTCACTGTGGACTATTGGGAAACTGTAGAGAGCCACTGGAGTCAGTGTGGAATCTGGGGAAAATGAAGAGAACCACTGGAGACAGTGAGGACGAAAGGGAAACTTTAGAGAGCCTCTGGATTCAGTGAGGAATATAGGGAAACCGTAGAGAACCGCTGGAGTCACTGTGGACTATAGGGAAACTGCAGAGTGCCAGTGGAGTCAGTGTGGGTTATAGCTAGACCGTAGAGAGCCGCTGGAGACCAGTGTGGGCTATAGGGAATCCGTAGATAACCAGTGGAGTAAGTGTGGTCTAGCTGAAAACCGTCAAGAGCTGCTGAAATCCTTGTGGTATATAGAGAAATTGTAAGGAGCCACTGGATTCTGTGTGTGTTATAGGGAAAACGTAGGGAACCACTGGAGTCAGTGTGGGCTATTGGGAAAACTTAGAGATCCAATGGAGTCAGTGTGGGTTATTGGGAAATCGTCGGGAGCCACTTGGAGTCCATGCGGGCTAAAGGGAAACAGTAGGGAATCACTGGATTCAGTGTGGGCTTATGGGAAACCTTAGAAAGCAACTGGAGGCAGTGCGGAATATAGGAAAACCGTAGAGGGCCTCAGCAGTCATTGTGGACTATAGGGAAACCGTAGAGATCCACTGGAGGCAGTGTGGACTATAGGGAAAATGTAGAGAGCCACTGAAGTCAGCGTGGACTATAGGGCAAACGCAGAGAGCCACTGGAGTCAGTGTTGTATATAAGAAACGTTAGAGAGCTGCCGGAGACAGTGTGGGCTATAGGGAATGCATAGATAGCGACTGGAGTCAATCGCAAGCTTTAGAGAAACGAAAGGAGCCAATGGAGTCTGTGTGGGCTATAGGAAACTGCAGAGAGCCACTGGATTCAGTGTGGACTGTAGGGAAACCTTAGAGATCCGATGGAGGCAGTGTGGGGTATAGGGAAACCGTAGAGAGCTGCTGGAGACAGTGTGGGTTATATGGAAACCATAGATAGTCGATGGAGTCAGTGTGGTCTATCGGAAAACCGTAGAGAGCTGCTGGAGTCAGTGTGGACTATAGGGAAACCGCAGTGAGCCGCTCGTGTCAGAGTTGGCTATGGGAAAAATATAGAGAGACACTTGAGTCAATGTGGGATATAGGCAAACTGTAGAGATTTTCTGGAGTCAGTGTGGGCTATAGGGAAATTGTAGAGAGCCATTGGAGTCAGTGTGGATTGTAGGGAATCCTCAGAGAGCCAGTGGAGTCAATGTTGGATATCAGGAAACCATAGAGAGCTGCTGAGACTGTGTGGACTATAGGGAAACCGTAGAGAGCCACTGGTGTTATTGTGGAATATAGGGAAACCGTAGAGAGCTACTGGAGTCAGTGTGGGATGTAGGGAAAACGTGGAGAGTCTCGGGAGTCAGTGTGGGCTATAGGGAATTTGTAGAGAGCTACTGTAGTCAGTGTGGATTGTAGGGAAATCTCAGAGAGCCAATGCAGTCAGAGCGGGATAGAGGGAAATCATAGTGAGCTGCTGGAGACAGTGTGGGCTATATGGAAAACGTAGATAGCCAGCGGATTCACTGTGGACTATTGGGAAACTGTAGAGAGCCACTGGAGTCAGTGTGGATTCTGGGGAAAATGAAGAGAACCACTGGAGACAGTGAGGACTATAGGGAAACTTTAGAGAGCCTCTGGATTCAGTGAGGAATATAGGGAAACTGTAGAGAACCATGGAGTCATTGTGGACTATAGGGAAACTGCAGAGTGCCAGTGGAGTCAGTGTGGGTTATAGGGAGACCGTTGAGAGCCTCTGGAGACCGGTGTGGGCTATAGGGAATCCATAGATAGCCACTGGATTACGTGTGGTCTAAAAGAATACCGTCAAGAGCTGCTGAAATCCGTGTGGTATATAGAGAAAACGTGAGGAGCCACTGGATTCAGTTCGGGTTATAGGGAAACCGTAGGGAACCACTGGAGTCAGTGTGGGCTATTGGGAAAACTTAGAGATCCAATGGAGTCAGTGTGGGTTATTGGGAACTCGTCGGGAGCCACTGGAGTCCGTGCGGGCTAAAGGGAAACAGTAGGGAATCACTGGATTCAGTGTGGGCTTATGGGAAACCTTAGAAATAACTGGAGGCACTGCGGAATATAGGAAAACCGTAGAGGGCCTCAGCAGTCATTGTGGACTATAGGGATACCGTAGAGATCCACTGGAGGCAGTGTGGACTATAGGGAAAATGTAGAGAGCCACTGAAGTCAGCGTGGACTATAGGGCAAACGCAGAGAGCCACTGGAGTCAGTGTTGTATATAAGAAACGTTAGAGAGCTGCCGGAGACAGTGTGGGTTAAAGGGAATGCATAGATAGCGACTGGAGTCAATCGCAAGCTTTAGAGAAACGAAAGGAGCCAATGGAGTCTGTGTGGGCTATAGGAAACTGCAGAGAGCCACTGGATTCAGTGTGGACTGTAGGGAAACCTTAGAGATCCGATGGAGGCAGTGAGGGGTATAGGGAAACCGTAGAGAGCTGCTGGAGACAATGTGGGTTATATGGAAACCATAGATAGTCGATGGAGTCAGTGTGGTCTATCGGAAAACCGTAGAGAGCTGCTGGAGTCAGTGTGGACTATAGGGAAACCGTAGTGAGCCGCTCGTGTCAGAGTTGGCTATGGGAAAAATATAGAGAGACACTTGAGTCAGTGTGGAATATAGGGAAACTGTAGAGATTTTCTGGAGTCAGTGTGGGCTATAGGGAAATTGTAGAGAGCCATTGGAAACAGTGTGGAATGTAGGGAATCCTCAGAGAGCCAGTGGAGTCAATGTTGGATATCGGGAAACCATAGAGAGCTGCTGAGACTGTGTGGACTATAGGGAAACCGTAGAGAGCCACTGGTGTTATTGTGGAATATAGGGAAACTGTTGAGAGCCACCGGTGTTATTGTGGAATATAGGGAAACCGTAGAGAGCTACTGGAGTCAGTGTGGGATGTAGGGACAACGTGGAGAATCTCGGGAGTCAGTGTGGGCTATAGGGAATTTGTAGAGAGCTACTGTTGTCAGTGTGGACTGTAGGGAAATCTCAGATAGCCAATGCAGTCAGAGCGGGATAGAGGGAAATCATAGTGAGCTGCTGGAGACAGTGTGGGCTATATGGAAAATGTAGATAGCCAGCGGATTCACTGTGGACTATTGGGAAACTGTAGAGAGCCACTGGAGTCAGTGTGGATTCTGGGGAAAATGAAGAGAACCACTGGAGACAGTGAGGACTATAGGGAAACTTTAGAGAGCCTCTGGATTCAGTGAGGAATATAGGGAAACTGTAGAGAACCATGGAGTCATTGTGGACTATAGGGAAACTGCAGAGTGCCAGTGGAGTCAGTGTGGGTTATAGGGAGACCGTTGAGAGCCTCTGGAGACCGGTGTGGGCTATAGGGAATCCATAGATAGCCACTGGATTAAGTGTGGTCTAAAAGAATACCGTCAAGAGCTGCTGAAATCCGTGTGGTATATAGAGAAAACGTGAGGAGCCACTGGATTCAGTTCGGGTTATAGGGAAACCGTAGGGAAACACTGGAGTCAGTGTGGGCTATTGGGAAAACTTAGAGATCCAATGGAGTCAGTGTGGGTTATTGGGAACTCGTCGGGAGCCACTGGAGTCCGTGCGGGCTAAAGGGAAACAGTAGGGAATCACTGGATTCAGTGTGGGCTTATGGGAAACCTTAGAAAGCAACTGGAGGCACTGCGGAATATAGGAAAACCGTAGAGGGCCTCAGCAGTCATTGTGGACTATAGGGAAACCGTAGAGATCCACTGGAGGCAGTGTGGACTATAGGGAAAATGTAGAGAGCCACTGAAGTCAGCGTGGACTATAGGGCAAACGCAGAGAGCCACTGGAGTCAGTGTTGTATATAAGAAACGTTAGAGAGCTGCCGGAGACAGTGTGGGCTATAGGGAATGCATAGATAGCGACTGGAGTCAATCGCAAGCTTTAGAGAAACGAAAGGAGCCAATGGAGTCTGTGTGGGCTATAGGAAACTGCAGAGAGCCACTGGATTCAGTGTGGACTGTAGGGAAACCTTAGAGATCCGATGGAGGCAGTGAGGGGTATAGGGAAACCGTAGAGAGCTGCTGGAGACAATGTGGGTTATATGGAAACCATAGATAGTCGATGGAGTCAGTGTGGTCTATCGGAAAACCTGTAGAGAGCTGCTGGAGTCAGTGTGGACTATAGGGAAACCGTAGTGAGCCGCTCGTGTCAGAGTTGGCTATGGGAAAAATATAGAGAGACACTTGAGTCAGTGTGGAATATAGGGAAACTGTAGAGATTTTCTGGAGTCAGTGTGGGCTATAGGGAAATTGTAGAGAGCCATTGGAGTCAGTGTGGAATGTAGGGAATCCTCAGAGAGCCAGTGGAGTCAATGTTGGATATCGGGAAACCATAGAGAGCTGCTGAGACTGTGTGGACTATAGGGAAACCGTAGAGAGCCACTGGTGTTATTGTGGAATATAGGGAAACTGTTGAGAGCCACCGGTGTTATTGTGGAATATAGGGAAACCGTAGAGAGCTACTGGAGTCAGTGTGGGATGTAGGGACAACGTGGAGAGTCTCGGGAGTCAGTGTGGGCTATAGGGAATTTGTAGAGAGCTACTGTTGTCAGTGTGGACTGTAGGGAAATCTCAGATAGCCAATGCAGTCAGAGCGGGATAGAGGGAAATCATAGTGAGCAGCTGGAGACAGTGTGGGCTATATGGAAAATGTAGATAGCCAGCGGATTCACTGTGGACTATTGGGAAACTGTAGAGAGCCACTGGAGTCAGTGTGGAATCTGGGGAAAATGAAGAGAACCACTGGAGACAGTGAGGACTATAGGGAAACTTTAGAGAGCCTCTGGATTCAGTGAGGAATATAGGGAAACCGTAGAGAACCGCTGGAGTCACTGTGGACTATAGGGAAACTGCAGAGTGCCAGTGGAGTCAGTGTGGGTTATAGCTAGACCGTAGAGAGCCGCTGGAGACCAGTGTGGGCTATAGGGAATCCGTAGATAACCAGTGGAGTAAGTGTGGTCTAGCTGAAAACCGTCAAGAGCTGCTGAAATCCTTGTGGTATATAGAGAAATTGTAAGGAGCCACTGGATTCTGTGTGTGTTATAGGGAAAACGTAGGGAACCACTGGAGTCAGTGTGGGCTATTGGGAAAACTTAGAGATCCAATGGAGTCAGTGTGGGTTATTGGGAAATCGTCGGGAGCCACTTGGAGTCCATGCGGGCTAAAGGGAAACAGTAGGGAATCACTGGATTCAGTGTGGGCTTATGGGAAACCTTAGAAAGCAACTGGAGGCAGTGCGGAATATAGGAAAACCGTAGAGGGCCTCAGCAGTCATTGTGGACTATAGGGAAACCGTAGAGATCCACTGGAGGCAGTGTGGACTATAGGGAAAATGTAGAGAGCCACTGAAGTCAGCGTGGACTATAGGGCAAACGCAGAGAGCCACTGGAGTCAGTGTTGTATATAAGAAACGTTAGAGAGCTGCCGGAGACAGTGTGGGCTATAGGGAATGCATAGATAGCGACTGGAGTCAATCGCAAGCTTTAGAGAAACGAAAGGAGCCAATGGAGTCTGTGTGGGCTATAGGAAACTGCAGAGAGCCACTGGATTCAGTGTGGACTGTAGGGAAACCTTAGAGATCCGATGGAGGCAGTGTGGGGTATAGGGAAACCGTAGAGAGCTGCTGGAGACAGTGTGGGTTATATGGAAACCATAGATAGTCGATGGAGTCAGTGTGGTCTATCGGAAAACCATAGAGAGCTGCTGGAGTCAGTGTTTACTATAGGGAAACCGCAGTGAGCCGCTCGTGTCAGAGTTGGCTATGGGAAAAATATAGAGAGACACTTGAGTCAATGTGGGATATAGGGAAACTGTAGAGATTTTCTGGAGTCAGTGTGGGCTATAGGGAAATTGTAGAGAGCCATTGGAGTCAGTGTGGACTGTAGGGAATCCTCAGAGAGCCAGTGGAGTCAATGTTGGATATCAGGAAACCATAGAGAGCTGCTGAGACTGTGTGGACTATAGGGAAACCGTAGAGAGCCACTGGTGTTATTGTGGAATATAGGGAAACCGTAGAGAGCTACTGGAGTCAGTGTGGGATGTAGGGAAAACGTGGAGAGTCTCGGGAGTCAGTGTGGGCTATAGGGAATTTGTAGAGAGCTACTGTAGTCAGTGTGGATTGTAGGGAAATCTCAGAGAGCCAATGCAGTCAGAGCGGGATAGAGGGAAATCATAGTGAGCTGCTGGAGACAGTGTGGGCTATATGGAAAACGTAGATAGCCAGCGGATTCACTGTGGACTATTGGGAAACTGTAGAGAGCCACTGGAGTCAGTGTGGATTCTGGGGAAAATGAAGAGAACCACTGGAGACAGTGAGGACTATAGGGAAACTTTAGAGAGCCTCTGGATTCAGTGAGGAATATAGGGAAACTGTAGAGAACCATGGAGTCATTGTGGACTATAGGGAAACTGCAGAGTGCCAGTGGAGTCAGTGTGGGTTATAGGGAGACCGTTGAGAGCCTCTGGAGACCGGTGTGGGCTATAGGGAATCCATAGATAGCCACTGGATTAAGTGTGGTCTAAAAGAATACCGTCAAGAGCTGCTGAAATCCGTGTGGTATATAGAGAAAACGTGAGGAGCCACTGGATTCAGTTCGGGTTATAGGGAAACCGTAGGGAACCACTGGAGTCAGTGTGGGCTATTGGGAAAACTTAGAGATCCAATGGAGTCAGTGTGGGTTATTGGGAACTCGTCGGGAGCCACTGGAGTCCGTGCGGGCTAAAGGGAAACAGTAGGGAATCACTGGATTCAGTGTGGGCTTATGGGAAACCTTAGAAAGCAACTGGAGGCACTGCGGAATATAGGAAAACCGTAGAGGGCCTCAGCAGTCATTGTGGACTATAGGGAAACCGTAGAGATCCACTGGAGGCAGTGTGGACTATAGGGAAAATGTAGAGAGCCACTGAAGTCAGCGTGGACTATAGGGCAAACGCAGAGAGCCACTGGAGTCAGTGTTGTATATAAGAAACGTTAGAGAGCTGCCGGAGACAGTGTGGGCTATAGGGAATGCATAGATAGCGACTGGAGTCAATCGCAAGCTTTAGAGAAACGAAAGGAGCCAATGGAGTCTGTGTGGGCTATAGGAAACTGCAGAGAGCCACTGGATTCAGTGTGGACTGTAGGGAAACCTTAGAGATCCGATGGAGGCAGTGAGGGGTATAGGGAAACCGTAGAGAGCTGATGGAGACAATGTGGGTTATATGGAAACCATAGATAGTCGATGGAGTCAGTGTGGTCTATCGGAAAACCGTAGAGAGCTGCTGGAGTCAGTGTGGACTATAGGGAAACCGTAGTGAGCCGCTCGTGTCAGAGTTGGCTATGGGAAAAATATAGAGAGACACTTGAGTCAGTGTGGAATATAGGGAAACTGTAGAGATTTTCTGGAGTCAGTGTGGGCTATAGGGAAATTGTAGAGAGCCATTGGAGTCAGTGTGGACTGTAGGGAATCCTCAGAGAGCCAGTGGAGTCAATGTTGGATATCGGGAAACCATAGAGAGCTGCTGAGACTGTGTGGACTATAGGGAAACCGTAGAGAGCCACTGGTGTTATTGTGGAATATAGGGAAACCGTAGAGAGCCACTGGTGTTATTGTGGAATATAGGGAAACCGTAGAGAGCTACTGGAGTCAGTGTGGGATGTAGGGAAAACGTGGAGAGTCTCTGTAGTCAGTGTGGGCTATAGGGAATTTGTAGAGAGCTACTGTAGTCAGTGTGGATTGTAGGGAAATCTCAGATAGCCAATGCAGTCAGAGCGGGATAGAGGGAAATCATAGTGAGCTGCTGGAGACAGTGTGGGCTATATGGAAAACGTAGATAGCCAGCGGATTCACTGTGGACTATTGGGAAACTGTAGAGAGCCACTGGAGTCAGTGTGGATTCTGGGGAAAATGAAGAGAACCACTGGAGACAGTGAGGACTATAGGGAAACTTTAGAGAGCCTCTGGATTCAGTGAGGAATATAGGGAAACTGTAGAGAACCATGGAGTCATTGTGGACTATAGGGAAACTGCAGAGTGCCAGTGGAGTCAGTGTGGGTTATAGGGAGACCGTTGAGAGCCTCTGGAGACCGGTGTGGGCTATAGGGAATCCATAGATAGCCACTGGATTAAGTGTGGTCTAAAAGAATACCGTCAAGAGCTGCTGAAATCCGTGTGGTATATAGAGAAAACGTGAGGAGCCACTGGATTCAGTTCGGGTTATAGGGAAACCGTAGGGAACCACTGGAGTCAGTGTGGGCTATTGGGAAAACTTAGAGATCCAATGGGGTCAGTGTGGGTTATTGGGAACTCGTCGGGAGCCACTGGAGTCCGTGCGGGCTAAAGGGAAACAGTAGGGAATCATTGGATTCAGTGTGGGCTTATGGGAAACCTTAGAAAGCAACTGGAGGCACTGCGGAATATAGGAAAACCGTAGAGGGCCTCAGCAGTCATTGTGGACTATAGGGAAACCGTAGAGATCCACTGGAGGCAGTGTGGACTATAGGGAAAATGTAGAGAGCCACTGAAGTCAGCGTGGACTATAGGGCAAACGCAGAGAGCCACTGGAGTCAGTGTTGTATATAAGAAACGTTAGAGAGCTGCCGGAGACAGTGTGGGCTAAAGGGAATGCATAGATAGCGACTGGAGTCAATCGCAAGCTTTAGAGAAACGAAAGGAGCCAATGGAGTCTGTGTGGGCTATAGGAAACTGCAGAGAGCCACTGGATTCAGTGTGGACTGTAGGGAAACCTTAGAGATCCGATGGAGGCAGTGAGGGGTATAGGGAAACCGTAGAGAGCTGCTGGAGACAATGTGGGTTATATGGAAACCATAGATAGTCGATGGAGTCAGTGTGGTCTATCGGAAAACCGTAGAGAGCTGCTGGAGTCAGTGTGGACTATAGGGAAACCGTAGTGAGCCGCTCGTGTCAGAGTTGGCTATGGGAAAAATATAGAGAGACACTTGAGTCAGTGTGGAATATAGGGAAACTGTAGAGATTTTCTGGAGTCAGTGTGGGCTATAGGGAAATTGTAGAGAGCCATTGGAGTCAGTGTGGAATGTAGGGAATCCTCAGAGAGCCAGTGGAGTCAATGTTGGATATCGGGAAACCATAGAGAGCTGCTGAGACTGTGTGGACTATAGGGAAACCGTAGAGAGCCACTGGTGTTATTGTGGAATATAGGGAAACTGTTGAGAGCCACCGGTGTTATTGTGGAATATAGGGAAACCGTAGAGAGCTACTGGAGTCAGTGTGGGATGTAGGGACAACGTGGAGAATCTCGGGAGTCAGTGTGGGCTATAGGGAATTTGTAGAGAGCTACTGTTGTCAGTGTGGACTGTAGGGAAATCTCAGATAGCCAATGCAGTCAGAGCGGGATAGAGGGAAATCATAGTGAGCTGCTGGAGACAGTGTGGGCTATATGGAAAATGTAGATAGCCAGCGGATTCACTGTGGACTATTGGGAAACTGTAGAGAGCCACTGGAGTCAGTGTGGAATCTGGGGAAAATGAAGAGAACCACTGGAGACAGTGAGGACTATAGGGAAACTTTAGAGAGCCTCTGGATTCAGTGAGGAATATAGGGAAACCGTAGAGAACCGCTGGAGTCACTGTGGACTATAGGGAAACTGCAGAGTGCCAGTGGAGTCAGTGTGGGTTATAGCTAGACCGTAGAGAGCCGCTGGAGACCAGTGTGGGCTATAGGGAATCCATAGATAGCCACTGGATTAAGTGTGGTCTAGAAGAATACCGTCAAGAGCTGCTGAAATCCGTGTGGTATATAGAGAAAACGTGAGGAGCCACTGGATTCAGTGCGGGTTATAGGGAAACCGTAGGGAACCACTGGAGTCAGTGTGGGCTATTGGGATACCTTAGAGATCCAATGGAGGCAGTGAGGGATATAGGGAAACCGTAGAGAGCTGCTGAAGACAAGGTGGGTTATAGGGAAACTGTAGATAGCCATTGGAATCTGTGTGGGCTATCGGAAAACCGTAGAGAGCCTCTGGAGTCTGTGTGGACTATAGGGAAATCGTAGAGAGCCACTGGAGACAGTGTGGACTATAGGGAAACCGTAGTGATCCACTGGAGTCAGTGTTGACTATGTGAAAACTGTAGAGAGCCACTTGAGTCATTGTGGGATATAGGGAAACAGATTCTCTGGAGTCAGTATGGGCTATAGGGAAAACGTAGAGAGCCATTGGAGTCAGTTTGGACTGCAGGGAAGCCTCAGAGAGCCAGTGGAATCAGTGTTGCATATTGGGAAGACATAGAGAGCTGCTGGAGACAGTGTGGACTATAGGGAAACGGTAGAGAGCCACTGGTGTCATTGTGGAATATAGGGAAACCGTAGAGAGCTAGTGGAGTCAGTGTGGGATATAGGGAAACCGTGGAGAGTCTCTGGATTGAATGCGGGCTATTGGGAATTTGTAGAGAGCTACTGTAGTCAGTGTGGACAGTCGGGACATCTCAGAGAGCCCATGGAGTCAGTGTGGGATATAGGGAAACCATAGTGAGCTGCTGGAGACAGTGAAGGCTATATGGAAACCTTAGATAGCCACCAGATTCAGTGTGGACTATTGGGAAACTGAAGAGAGCCACTGGAGTCAGCGTGGATTCTGGAGAAAATGAAGAGAACCACTGGAGACAGTGAGGGCTAGAGGGAAAACTTAGAGAGACACTGGAGTCAGTGAGGAATATAGGGAAACCGTAGAGAACCACTGGAGTTATTGTGGACTATAGGGAAACTGCAGAAAGCCAGTGGAGTCGCTGTGGAATACAGAGAGATGGTAGAGAGCCGCTGGAGACAGTGTGGGCTATAGGGAATCCGTAGATAACCAGTGGAGTAAGTGTGGTCTAGCTGAAAACTGTCAAGAGCTGCTGAAATCCTTGTGGTATATAGAGAAATTGTAAGGAGCCACTGGATTCTGTGTGTGTTATAGGGAAAACGTAGGGAACCACTGGAGTCAGTGTGGGCTATTGGGAAAACTTAGAGATCCAATGGAGTCAGTGTGGGTTATTGGGAAATTGTCGGGAGCCACTTGGAGTCCATGCGGGCTAAAGGGAAACAGTAGGGAATCACTGGATTCAGTGTGGGCTTATGGGAAACCTTAGAAAGCAACTGGAGGCAGTGCGGAATATAGGAAAACCGTAGAGGGCCTCAGCAGTCATTGTGGACTATAGGGAAACCGTAGAGATCCACTGGAGGCAGTGTGGACTATAGGGAAAATGTAGAGAGCCACTGAAGTCAGCGTGGACTATAGGGCAAACGCAGAGAGCCACTGGAGTCAGTGTTGTATATAAGAAACGTTAGAGAGCTGCCGGAGACAGTGTGGGCTATAGGGAATGCATAGATAGCGACTGGAGTCAATCGCAAGCTTTAGAGAAACGAAAGGAGCCAATGGAGTCTGTGTGGGCTATAGGAAACTGCAGAGAGCCACTGGATTCAGTGTGGACTGTAGGGAAACCTTAGAGATCCGATGGAGGCAGTGTGGGGTATAGGGAAACCGTAGAGAGCTGCTGGAGACAGTGTGGGTTATATGGAAACCATAGATAGTCGATGGAGTCAGTGTGGTCTATCGGAAAACCGTAGAGATCTGCTGGAGTCAGTGTGGACTATAGGGAAACCGCAGTGAGCCGCTCGTGTCAGAGTTGGCTATGGGAAAAATATAGAGAGACACTTGAGTCAATGTGGGATATAGGGAAACTGTAGAGATTTCCTGGAGTCAGTGTGGGCTATAGGGAAATTGTAGAGAGCCATTGGAGTCAGTGTGGACTGTAGGGAATCCTCAGAGAGCCAGTGGAGTCAATGTTGGATATCAGGAAACCATAGAGAGCTGCTGAGACTGTGTGGACTATAGGGAAACCGTAGAGAGCCACTGGTGTTATTGTGGAATATAGGGAAACCGTAGAGAGCTACTGGAGTCAGTGTGGGATGTAGGGAAAACGTGGAGAGTCTCTGTAGTCAGTGTGGGCTATAGGGAATTTGTAGAGAGCTACTGTAGTCAGTGTGGATTGTAGGGAAATCTCAGAGAGCCAATGCAGTCAGAGCGGGATAGAGGGAAATCATAGTGAGCTGCTGGAGACAGTGTGGGCTATATGGAAAACGTAGATAGCCAGCGGATTCACTGTGGACTATTGGGAAACTGTAGAGAGCCACTGGAGTCAGTGTGGATTCTGGGGAAAATGAAGAGAACCACTGGAGACAGTGAGGACTATAGGGAAACTTTAGAGAGCCTCTGGATTCAGTGAGGAATATAGGGAAACTGTAGAGAACCATGGAGTCATTGTGGACTATAGGGAAACTGCAGAGTGCCAGTGGAGTCAGTGTGGGTTATAGGGAGACCGTTGAGAGCCTCTGGAGACCGGTGTGGGCTATAGGGAATCCATAGATAGCCACTGGATTAAGTGTGGTCTAAAAGAATACCGTCAAGAGCTGCTGAAATCCGTGTGGTATATAGAGAAAACGTGAGGAGCCACTGGATTCAGTTCGGGTTATAGGGAAACCGTAGGGAACCACTGGAGTCAGTGTGGGCTATTGGGAAAACTTAGAGATCCAATGGAGTCAGTGTGGGTTATTGGGAACTCGTCGGGAGCCACTGGAGTCCGTGCGGGCTAAAGGGAAACAGTAGGGAATCACTGGATTCAGTGTGGGCTTATGGGAAACCTTAGAAAGCAACTGGAGGCACTGCGGAATATAGGAAAACCGTAGAGGGCCTCAGCAGTCATTGTGGACTATAGGGAAACCGTAGAGATCCACTGGAGGCAGTGTGGACTATAGGGAAAATGTAGAGAGCCACTGAAGTCAGCGTGGACTATAGGGCAAACGCAGAGAGCCACTGGAGTCAGTGTTGTATATAAGAAACGTTAGAGAGCTGCCGGAGACAGTGTGGGCTAAAGGGAATGCATAGATAGCGACTGGAGTCAATCGCAAGCTTTAGAGAAACGAAAGGAGCCAATGGAGTCTGTGTGGGCTATAGGAAACTGCAGAGAGCCACTGGATTCAGTGTGGACTGTAGGGAAACCTTAGAGATCCGATGGAGGCAGTGAGGGGTATAGGAAAACCGTAGAGAGCTGCTGGATACAATGTGGGTTATATGGAAACCATAGATAGTCGATGGAGTCAGTGTGGTCTATCGGAAAACCGTAGAGAGCTGCTGGAGTCAGTGTGGACTATAGGGAAACCGTAGTGAGCCGCTCGTGTCAGAGTTGGCTATGGGAAAAATATAGAGAGACACTTGAGTCAGTGTGGAATATAGGGAAACTGTAGAGATTTTCTGGAGTCAGTGTGGGCTATAGGGAAATTGTAGAGAGCCATTGGAGTCAGTGTGGAATGTAGGGAATCCTCAGAGAGCCAGTGGAGTCAATGTTGGATATCGGGAAACCATAGAGAGCTGCTGAGACTGTGTGGACTATAGGGAAACCGTAGAGAGCCACTGGTGTTATTGTGGAATATAGGGAAACTGTTGAGAGCCACCGGTGTTATTGTGGAATATAGGGAAACCGTAGAGAGCTACTGGAGTCAGTGTGGGATGTAGGGACAACGTGGAGAGTCTCGGGAGTCAGTGTGGGCTATAGGGAATTTGTAGAGAGCTACTGTTGTCAGTGTGGACTGTAGGGAAATCTCAGATAGCCAATGCAGTCAGAGCGGGATAGAGGGAAATCATAGTGAGCTGCTGGAGACAGTGTGGGCTATATGGAAAATGTAGATATCCAGCGGATTCACTGTGGACTATTGGGAAACTGTAGAAAGCCACTGGAGTCAGTGTGGAATCTGGGGAAAATGAAGAGAACCACTGGAGACAGTGAGGACTATAGGGAAACTTTAGAGAGCCTCTGGATTCAGTGAGGAATATAGGGAAACCGTAGAGAACCGCTGGAGTCACTGTGGACTATAGGGAAACTGCAGAGTGCCAGTGGAGTCAGTGTGGGTTATAGCTAGACCGTAGAGAGCCGCTGGAGACCAGTGTGGGCTATAGGGAATCCGTAGATAGCCACTGGATTAAGTGTGGTCTAGAAGAATACCGTCAAGAGCTGCTGAAATCCGTGTGGTATATAGAGAAAACGTGAGGAGCCACTGGATTCAGTGCGGGTTATAGGGAAACCGTAGGGAACCACTGGAGTCAGTGTGGGCTATTGGGATACCTTAAAGATCCAATGGAGGCAGTGAGGGATATAGGGAAACCGTAGAGAGCTGCTGAAGACAAGGTGGGTTATAGGGAAACTGTAGATAGCCATTGGAATTTGTGTGGGCTATCGGAAAACCGTAGAGAGCCTCTGGAGTCTGTGTGGACTATAGGGAAATCGTAGAGAGCCACTGGAGACAGTGTGGACTATAGGGAAACCGTAGTGATCCACTGGAGTCAGTGTTGACTATGTGAAAACTGTAGAGAGCCACTTGAGTCATTGTGGGATATAGGGAAACAGATTCTCTGGAGTCAGTATGGGCTATAGGGAAAACGTAGAGAGCCATTGGAGTCAGTTTGGACTGCAGGGAAGCCTCAGAGAGCCAGTGGAATCAGTGTTGCATATTGGGAAGACGTAGAGAGCTGCTGGAGACAGTGTGGACTATAGGGAAACGGTAGAGAGCCACTGGTGTCATTGTGGAATATAGGGAAACCGTAGAGAGCTAGTGGAGTCAGTGTGGGATATAGGGAAACCGTGGAGAGTCTCTGGATTGAATGCGGGCTATTGGGAATCTGTAGAGAGCTACTGTAGTCAGTTTGGACAGTCGGGACATCTCAGAGAGCCCATGGAGTCAGTGTGGGATATAGGGAAACCATAGTGAGCTGCTGGAGACAGTGAAGGCTATATGGAAACCTTAGATAGCCACCAGATTCAGTGTGGACTATTGGGAAACTGCAGAGAGCCACTGGAGTCAGTGTGGATTCTGGAGAAAGTGAAGAGAACCACTGGAGACAGTGAGGGCTAGAGGGAAAACTTAGAGAGACACTGGAGTCAGTGAGGAATATAGGGAAACTGTAGAGAACCACTGGAGTTACTGTGGACTATAGGGAAACTGCAGAAAGCCAGTGGAGCCAGTGTGGGATATAGGGAGACGGTAGAGAGCCTTTGGAGACAGTGTGGGCTATAGGGAATCCGTAGATAGCCACAGGACTAAGTGTGCACTAGCAGAAAACCGTCAAGAGCTGCTGAAATCCGTGTGGTAAAAAGGGAAAACATAAGAGCCACTGGATTCAGTGTGGGTTATAGGGAAACCTTAGGGAACCACTGGCATCAGTGCGTGCTTATGGGAAACCTTAGAAAGCAACTGGAGGCAGTGCGGAATATAGGAAAACCGTAGAGGGCCTCTGGTGTCATTGTGGACTATAGGGAAAGTGTAGAGATCCACTGGAGGCAGTGTGGACTATAGGGAAACCGTAGAGAGCCACAGAAGTCTGCGTGGACTATAGGGCAAACGCAGAGAGCCACTGGAGTCAGTGTTGGATATAAGAAACGTTAGAGAGCTGCCGGTGACAGTGTGGGCTATAGGGAATCCGTATAGACACTGGAGTCAATCACAAGCTTTAGAGAAACGAAAGGAGCCAATGGAGTCAGTGTGGGCTATAGTAAAGCAGTAGAGAGCCGCTGGAGTCAGTGTGGACTATAGGGAAATCGTAGAGAGCCACTGGAGTCAGTGAGGACGTTAGAAATACATAGAGAGCCTCGGGAGTCATTGTGGACTACAGATAAACTGCAGAGAGGCAGTGGAGGCAGTGTGGAATATAGGGAAACCGTAGAGAGCCAATGGAGCCAGCGTGGACTACAGAGAAAACGAAGGCAGCCAATGGAGTCAGTGTGGACTATAGGGAAACTGGACAGAGCCACTGGATTCAGTGTGGACTGTAGGGAAACCTTAGAGATCCGATGGAGGCAGTGAGGGATATAGGGAATCCGTAGAGAGCTGCTGGAGACAGTGTGGGTTACATGGAAACCGTAGATAGTCGATGGAGTCAGTGTGGTCTATCGGAAAACCGTAGAGAGCTGCTGGAGTCAGTGTGGACTATAAGGAAACCGTAGTGAGCCGCTGGTTTCAGAGTTGGCTATGGGAAAAATATAGAGAGACAGTTGAGTGAGTGCGGAACATAGGGAAATCGTGGAGAACCGCTAAGCCACTGTGGAATATAGGGTAACTGCGGAGAGCCTATGGAGTCAGCGTGGGCTATAGGGAAACCGTAAATAGCCACAGGACTAAGTGTGCACTAGCAGAAAACCGTCAAGAGCTGCTGGAATCCGTGTGGTAAAAAGGGAAAACATAAGGAGCCACTGGATTCAGTGTGGGATATAGGGAAACCTTAAGGAACCACTGGAACCAGTGTGTGTTTATGGGAAACCTTAGAAAGCATCTGGAGGCAGTGCGGAATATAGGAAAACCGTAGAGGGCCTCTGGTGTCATTGTGGACTATAGGGAAACCGTAGAGATCCACTGGAGGCAGTGTGGACTATAGGGAAACCGTAGAGAGCCACAGAAGTCAGCGTGGACTATAGGGCAAACGCAGAGAGCCACTGGAGTCAGTGTTGGATATAAGAGACATTAGAGAGCTGCTGGAGACAGTGTGGGCTATAGGGAATCCATAGATAGCCACTGGAGTCAATCGTAAGCTTTAGAGAAACGAAAGGAACCAATGGAGTCAGTGTGGGCTATAGGAAAACAGTATAGATCCGCTGGAGTCAGTGTGGACCATTGGGAAACCGTAGAGAGCCACTGGAGTGAGTGTAGACTGTAGGGAAAACTTAGAGATCCAATGGAGGCAGTGAGGGCTATAGGAAAACCGTAGAGAGCTACTGGAGAAAGTGTGGGTTATAGGGAAACCGTAGATAGCCATTGGAGTCAGTGTGGTCTATCGGAAAGGCGTAGAGATCCGCTGGAGTCAGTGTGGATTGTAGGTATACTATAGAGAGCCATTGGAGTCAGTGTGGACTGTAGGGAATCCTCAGTGAGCCAGTGGAGTCAGTGTTGGAGATAGCGAAACCGAAGAGAGCTCCTTGAGACAGTGTGGGCTATAGGGAATCCTTAGGTAGCCGCTGGAGTCAATTGCAAGCTATAGAGGAACCGGAGGGAGCCATTGGAGTCAGTGTGGGCTATAGGAAAACAGCAGAGAGGCGCTGGAGTCAGTGTGGACTTTAGGGAAAACGTAGAGAGCCACTGGAGTCTGTGTGGACTACAGAAAAACCGCAAAGAGCCTCGGGAGTCATTGTGGACTATAGATAAACTGTAGAGAGCCAGTGGAGGCAGTGTGGACTATAGGGAAACTGTAGAGAGCCACTGGTGTTTTTGTGGAATATAGGTAAACCGTAGAGAGCTTTTGGAGACACTGTTAGATGTAAGGAAACCGTGGAGAGTCTCTGAAGTGAGTGTGGGTTATTGGGAATTTGTAGAGAGCTACTGCAGTCAGTGTGGACTGTAGGGAAATCTCAGAGAGCCAATGGAGTCAGTGCAGGATATAGGGAAACCATAGTGAGCTGCTGGAGACAGTGAGGGCTATATGGAAACCCTAGAGAGCCACTGGATTCAGTGTGGACTATTGGGAAACTGCAGAGAGCCACTGGAGCCAGTGTGGATTCTGGGGAAAATGAAGAGAACCACTGGAGACAGTGAGGGCTAGAGGGAAAACTTAGAGAGACACTGGAGTCAGTGAGGAATATAGGGAAACAGTAGAGAACCACTGGAGTTATTGTGGACTATAGGGAAACTGCGGAAAGCCAGTGGAGTCGCTGTGGAATACAGAGAGATGGTAGAGAGCCGCTGGAGACAGTGTGGGCTATAGGGAATCCGTAGATAACCAGTGGAGTAAGTGTGGTCTAGCTGAAAACCGTCAAGAGCTGCTGACGTCCTTGTGGTATATAGAGAAATTGTAAGGAGCCACTGGATTCTGTGTGGGTTATAGGGAAACCGTAGGGAACCACTGGAGTCAGTGTGGGCTATTGGGAAAACCTAGAGATCCAATGGAGTCAGTGTGGGTTATTGGGAAATTGTCGGGAGCCACTGGAGTCCATGCGGGCTGTAGGGAAACAGTAGGGAATCACTGGATTCAGTGTGGGCTTATGGGAAACCTTAGAAAGCAACTGGAGGCAGTGCGGAATATAGGAAAACCGTAGAGGACCTCAGCAGTCATTGTGGACTATAGGGAAACCGTAGAGATCCACTGGAGGCAGTGTGGACTATAGGGAAAACGTAGAGAGCCACTGAAGTCAGCGTGGACTATAGGGCAAACTCAGAGAGCCACTGGAGTCAGTGTTGTATATAAGAAACGTTAGAGATCTGCCGGAGACAGTGTGGGCTAAAGGGAATGCATAGATAGCGACTGGAGTCAATCGCAAGCTTTAGAGAAACGAAAGGAGCCAAGGGAGTCTGTGTGGGCTATAGGAAACTGCAGAGAGCCACTGGATTCAGTGTGGACTGTAGGGAAACCTTAGAGATCCGATGGAGGCAGTGAGGTGTATAGGGAAACCGTAGAGAGCTGCTGGAGACAGTGTGGGTTATATGGAAACCATAGATAGTCGATGGAGTCAGTGTGGTCTATCGGAAAACCGTAGAGAGCTGCTGGAGTCAGTGTGGACTATAGGGAAACCGTAGTGAGCCGCTCGTGTCAGAGTTGGCTATGGGAAAAATATAGAGAGACACTTGAGTCAGTGTGGGATATAGGGAAACTGTAGAGATTTTCTGGAGTCAGTGTGGGCTTTAGGGAAATTGTAGAGAGCTACTGTAGTCAGTGTGGACTGTAGGGAAATCTCAGAGAGCCAATGCAGTCAGAGCGGGATTGAGGGAAATCATAGTGAGCTGCTGGAGACAGTGTGGGCTATATGGAAAACGTAGATAGCCAGCGGATTCACTGTGGACTATTGGGAAACTGTAGAGAGCCACTGGAGTCAGTGTGGAATCTGGGGAAAATGAAGAGAACCACTGGAGACAGTGAGGACTATAGGGAAACTTTAGAGAGCCTCTGGATTCAGTGAGGAATATAGGGAAACCGTAGAGAACCACTGGAGTCACTGTGGACTATAGGGAAACTGCAGAGTGCCAGTGGAGACAGTGTGGGTTATAGGGAGACCGTTGAGAGCCTCTGGAGACCGGTGTGGGCTATAGGGAATCCATAGATAGCCACTGGATTAAGTGTGGCCTAAAAGAATACCGTCAAGAGCTGCTGAAATCCGTGTGGTATATAGAGAAAACGTGAGGAGCCACTGGATTCAGTGCGGGTTATAGGGAAACCGTAGGGAACCACTGGAGTCAGTGTGGGCTATCGGGATACCTTAGAGATCCAATGGAGGCAGTGAGGGATATAGGGAAACTGTAGAGAGCTGCTGGAGACAAGGTGGGTTATAGGGAAACTGTAGATAGGCATTGGAATCTGTGTGGTCTATCGGAAAACCGTAGAGAGCCTCTGGAGTCTTTGTGGACTATAGGGAAATCGTAGAGAGGCACTGGAGACAGTGTGGACTATAGGGAAACCGTAGTGATCCACTGGAGTCAGTGTTGGCTATGTGAAAACTGTAGAGAGCCACTTGAGTCAGTGTGGGATATAGGGAAACAGATTCTCTGGAGTCCGTATGGGCTATAGGGAAAATGTTGAGACCCATTGGAGTCAGTTTGGACTGCAGGGAAGCCTCAGAGAGCCAGTGGAATCAGTGTTGCAATTTGGGAAGACGTAGAGAGCTGCTGGAGACAGTGTGGACTATAGGGATACGGTAGGGAGCCACTGGTGTCATTGTGGAATATAGGGAAACCGTAGAGAGCTAGTGGAGTCAGTGTGGGATACAGGGGAACCGTGGAGAGTCTCTGGATTGAATGCGGGCTATTGGGAATTTTTAGAGAGCTACTGTAGTCAGTGTGGACTGTCGGGACATATCAGAGAGCCCATGGAGTCAGTGTGGGATATAGGGAAACCATAGTGAGCTGCTGGAGAAAGTGAAGGCTATATGGAAACCTTAGATAGCCACCAGATTCAGTGTGGACTATTGGGAAACTGCAGAGAGCCACTGGAGTCAGTGTGGATTCTGGAGAAAGTGAAGAGTACCACTGGAGACAGTGAGGGCTAGAGGGAAAACTTAGAGAGACACTGGAGTCAGTGAGGAATATAGGGAAACTGTAGAGAACCACTGGAGTTACTGTGGACTATAGGGAAACTGCAGAAAGCCAGTGGAGCCAGTGTGGGATATAGGGAGACGGTAGAGAGCCTTTGGAGACAGTGTGGGCTATAGGGAATCCGTAGATAGCCACTGGAGTAAGTGTGGTCTAGCAGAAAACCGTCAAGAAATCCTTGTGGTCTATAGAGAAAATGTAAGGAGCCACTGGATTCAGTGTGGGTTAGAGGGAAACCATAGGGAACCACTGGAGTCAGTGTGGGCTATTGGGAAACCTTAGAGATCCAATGGAGTCAGTGTGGGTTATTGGGAAATCATCGGGAGCCACTGGAGTCCATGCTGGTTAAAGGGAAACTGTAGGGAACCACTGGAGTCAGTGTGGGCTTATGGGAAACCTTAGAAAGCAACTGGAGGCAGTGCGGAATATAGGAAAACCTTAGAGCGCCTCAGCGCTCATTGTGGATGATAGGGAAACTGTAGAGATCCACTGGAGGCAGTGTGGACTATAGGGAAAAGGTAGAGAGCCACTGAAGTCATCGTGGACTATAGGGCAAACGCAGAGAGCCACTGAAGTCAGGGATGGATATAAGAAACATTAGAGAGCTGCTGGAGACAGTGTGGGCTAAGGGAAACCCTAGATAGCCACTGGAGTCAATCGCAAGCTATAGAGGAACCGTAGTGAGCCATTGGAGTCAGTGTGGGCTATAGAAAAACAGGAGAGAGCCGCTGGAGTCAGTGTGGACTATAGGGAAAACATAGAGAGCCACTGGAGTCTCTGTGGACTACAGAAAAACCGTTGGGCGCCTCGGGAGTCATTGTGGAGTATAGATATACCGTAGAGAGTCAGTGGAGGCAGTGTGGAATATAGGGAAACTGTAGAGAGCCACTGGTGTTATTGTGGAATATTGGGAAACCTTAGAGAGCTACTGGAGTCAGTGTGGGATCTAGGGAAACGGTGGAGAGTCTCTGGAGTGAGTGTGGGCTATTGGGAATTTGTAGTGAGCTACTGTAGTCAGTGTGGACTGAAGGGAAATCTCAGAGAGCCAATTTGGTCAGTCTGGGATATAGGGAATCCATAGTGACCTTCTGGAGACAGTGTGGGCTATATGGAAACCGTAGATAGCCACCTGATTCAGTGTGGAGTATTGGGAAAGTATAGAGAGGCACTGGAGTCAGTGTGGATTCTGGGGAAAATGAAGAGAACCACTGGACACAGTGAGGGCTATAGGTAAACCTTAGAGAGCCACTGGAGTCAGTGCGGAATATAGGGAAACCGTGGAGAACCGCTGGAGACACTGTGGAATATAGGGAAACTGCGGAGAGCCTATGGAGTCAGTGTGGGCTATAGGGAAACCGTAAATAGCCACAGGACTAAGTGTGCACTAGCAGAAAACCGTCAAGAGCTGCTGAAATCCGTGTGGTAAAAAGGGAAAACATAAGGAGCCACTGGATTCAGTGTGGGTTATAGGTAAACCTTACGGAACCACTGGAATCAGTGTGTGCTTATGGGAAACCTTAGAAAGCAACTAGAGGCAGTGCAGAATATAGGAAAACCGTAGAGAGCCTCTGGTGTCATTGTGGACTATAGGGAAACCGTAGAGATCCACTGGAGGCAGTGTGGCCTATAGGGAAACCGGAGAGAGCCACAGAAGTCAGCGCGGACTATAGGGCAAAAGCAGAGAGCCACTGGAGTCAGTGTTGGATATAAGAAACGTTAGAGAGCTGCCGGTGACAGTGTGGGCTATAGGGAATCCGTATAGACAGTGAAGTCAATCGCAAGCTTTAGAGAGACGAAAGGAGCCAATGGAGTCAGTGTGGGCTATAGTAAAACAGTAGAGAGCCGCTGGAGTCAGTGTGGACTATAGGGAAATCATAGAGAGCCACAGGAGACAGTGTGGAAAATAAGGAAACCGTAGAGAGCCACTGGAGTTAGTGAGGACGTTAGAAATACATAGAGAGCCTCGGGAGCCATTGTGGACTACAGATAAACTGCAGAGAGGCAGTGGAGGCAGTGTGGAATATAGGGAAACCGTAGAGAGCCAATGGATTCAGTGTGGACTATTGGGAAACTGCAGAGAGCCACTGGAGCCAGTGTGGATTCTGGGGAAAATGAAGAGAACCACTGGAGACAGTGAGGGCTACAGGGAAAACTTAGAGAGACACTGGAGTCAGTGAGGAATATAGGGAAACGGTAGAGAACCACCGGAGTTACTGTGGACTATAGGGAAACTGCAGAAAGCCAGTGGAGCCAGTGTGGGATATAGGGAGACGGTAGAGAGCCTTTGGAGACAGTGTGGGCTATAGGGAATCCGTAGATAGCCACAGGACTAAGTGTGCACTAGCAGAAAACCGTCAAGAGCTGCTGAAATCCGTGTGGTAAAAAGGGAAAACATAAGGAGCCACTGGATTCAGTGTGGGTTATAGGGAAACCTTAGGGAACCACTGGAATCAGTGTGTGCTTATGGGAAACCTTAGAAAGCAACTGGAGGCAGTGCGGAATATAGGAAAACCGTAGAGGGCCTCTGGTGTCATGTGGACTATAGGGAAACCGTAGAGAGCCACAGAAGTCAGCGTGGAGTATAGGGCAAACGCAGAGAGCCACTGGAGTCAGTGTTGGATATAAGAAACGTTAGAGAGCTGCCGGTGACAGTGTGGGCTATAGGGAATCCGTATAGACACTGGAGTCAATCGCAAGCTTTAGAGAAACGAAAGGAGCCAATGGAGTCAGTGTGGGCTATAGGAAAACAGTAGAGAGCCGCTGGAGTCAGTGTGGACTATAGCGAAATCATAGAGAGCCACAGGAGACAGTGTGGAAAATAAAGAAACCGTAGAGAGCCACTGGAGTTAGTGAGGACGTTAGAAATACATAGAGAGCCTCGGGAGTCATTGTGGACTACAGATAAACTGCAGAGAGGCAGTGGAGGCAGTGTGGAATATAGGGAAACCGTAGAGAGCGAATGGAGCCAGCGTGGACTACAGAGAAAACGAAGGCAGCCAATGGAGTCAGTGTGGACTATAGGGAAACTGGACAGAGCCACTGGATTCAGTGTGGACTGTAGGGAAACCTTAGAGATCCGATGGAGGCAGTGAGGGATATAGGGAAACCGTAGAGAGCTGCTGGAGACAGTGTGGGTTATATGGAAACCGTAGATAGTCGATGGAGTCAGTGTGGTCTATCGGAAAACCGTAGAGAGCTGCTGGAGTCAGTGTGGACTATAAGGAAACAGTAGTGAGCCACTGGTTTCAGAGTTGGCTATGGGAAAAATATAGAGAGACATTTGAGTGAGTGCAGAATATAGGGAAATCGTGGAGAACCGCTAAGCCATTGTGGAATATAGGGAAACTGCGGAGAGCCTATGGAGTCAGTGTGGGCTATAGGGAAACCGTAAATAGCCACAGGACTAAGTGTCCACTAGCAAAAAACCGTCAAGAGCTACTGAAATCCGTGTGGTAAAAAGGGAAAACATAAGGAGCCACTGGATTCAGTGTGGGATATAGGGAAACCTTAAGGAACCACTGGAACCAGTGTGTGTTTATGGGAAACCTTAGAAAGCAACTGGAGGCAGTGCGGAATATAGGAAAACTGTAGAGGGCCTCTGGTGTCATTGTGGAATATAGGGAAACCGTAGAGATCCACTGGAGGCAGTGTGGACTTTAGGGAAACAAAAGAGAGCCACAGAAGTCAGCGTGGACTATAGGGCAAACGCAGAGAGCCACTGGAGTCAGTGTTGGATATAAGAGACATGAGAGAGCTGCTGGAGACAGTGTGGGCTATAGGGAATCCATAGATAGCCACTGGAGTCAGTCGTAAGCTTCAGAGAAACGAAAGGAACCAATGGAGTCAGTGTGGGATATAGGAAAACAGTAGAGAGCCGCTGGAGTCAGTGTGGACCATTGGGAAACCGTAGAGAGCCACTGGAGTGAGTGTAGACTGTAGGGAAAACTTAGAGATCCAATGGAGTCAGTGAGGGCTATAGGAAAACCGTAGAGAGCTACTGGAGAATTTGTGGGTTATAGGGAAACCGTAGATAGCCATTGGAGTCAGTGTGATCTTTCGGAAAGGCGTAGAGAGCCGCTGGAGTCAGTGTGGATTGTAGGTAAACTATAGAGAGCCATTGGAGTCAGTGTGGACTGTAGGGAATCCTCAGAGAGCCAGTGGAGTCAGTGTTGGAGATAGCGAAACCGAAGAGAGCTCCTTGAGACAGTGTGGGCTATAGGGAATCCTTAGGTAGCCGCTGGAGTCAATTGCAAGCTATAGAGGAACCGTAGGGAGCCATTGGAGTCAGTGTGGGCTATAGGAAAACAGCAGAGAGGTGCTGGAGTCAGTGTGGACTATAGGGAAAATGTAGAGAGCCACTGGAGTCTGTGTGGACTACAGAAAAACCGCAAAGAGCCTCGGGAGTCATTGTGGACTATAGATAAACTGTAGAGAGCCAGTGGAGGCAGTGTGGACTATAGGGAAACTGTAGAGAGCCACTGGTGTTATTGTGGAATATAGGTAAACCGTAGAGAGCTTCTGGAGACACTGTTAGATGTAAGGAAACCGTGGAGAGTCTCTGAAGTGAGTGTGGGCTATTGGGAATTTGTAGAGAGCTACTGCAGTCAGTGTGGACTGTAGGGAAATCTCAGAGAGCCAATGGAGTCAGTGCGGCATATAGGGAAACCATTGTGAGCTGCTGGAAACAGTGAGGGCTATATGGAAACCCTAGAGAGCCACTGGATTCAGTGTGGACTATTGGGAAACTGCAGAGAGCCACTGGAGCCAGTGTGGATTCTGGGGAAAATGAAGAGAACCACTGGAGACAGTGAGGGCTAGAGGGAAAACTTAGAGAGATACTGGAGTCAGTGAGGAATATAGGGAAACCGTAGAGAACCACTGGAGTTTTTGTGGACTATAGGGAAACTGCAGAAAGCCAGTGGAGTCGCTGTGGAATACAGAGAGATGGTAGAGAGCCGCTGGAGACAGTGTGGGCTATAGGGAATCCATAGATAACCAGTGGAGTAAGTGTGGTCTAGCTGAAAACCGTCAAGAGCTGCTGAAATCCTTGTGGTATATAGAGAAATTGTAAGGAGCCACTGGATTCTGTGTGGGTTATAGGGAAACCGTAGGGAACCACTGGAGTCAGTGTGGGCTATTGGGAAACCTTAGATGACAATGGAGTCAGTGTGGGTTATTGGGAAATCGTCGGGAGCCACTGGAGTCCATGCGGGCTAAAGGGAAACAGTAGGGAATCACTGGATTCAGTGTGGGCTTATGGGAAACCTTAGAAAGCAACTGGAGGCACTGCGGAATATAGGAAAACCGTAGAGGGCCTCAGCAGTCATTGTGGACTATAGGTAAACCGTAGAGATCCACTGGAGGCAGTGTGGATAATAGGGAAAATGTAGAGAGCCACTGAAGTCAGCGTGGACTATAGGGCAAACGCAGAGAGCCACTGGAGTCAGTGTTGTATATAAGAAACGTTAGAGATCTGCCGGAGACAGTGTGGGCTATAGGGAATGCATAGATAGCGACTGGAGTCAATCGCAAGCTTTAGAGAAACGAAAGGAGCCAATGGAGTCTGTGTGGGCTATAGGAAACTGCAGAGAGCCACTGGATTCAGTGTGGACTGTAGGGAAACCTTAGAGATCCGATGGAGGCAGTGTGGTCTATCGGAAAAGCGAATCGAGCTGCTGGAGTCAGTGTAGTCTATAGGGAAACCGTAGTGAGCCGCTCGTGTCAGAGTTGGCTATGGGAAAAATATAGAGAGACACTTGAGTCACTGTGGGATATAGGGAATCTGTAGAGATTTTCTGGAGTCAGTATGGGCTATAGGGAAATTGTCGAGAGCCAGTGGAGTCAGTGTGGACTGTAGGGAATCCTCAGAGCCAGTGGAGTCAATGTTGGATATCGGGAAACCATAGAGAGCTGCTGGAGACTGTGTGGACTATAGGGAAACCGTAGAGAGCCACTGGTGTTATTGTGGAATATAGGGAAACCGTAGAGAGCTACTGGAGTCAGTGTGGGATGTAGGGAAAACGTGGAGAGTCTCTGGAGTCAGTGTGGGCTATAGGGAATTTGTAGGTAGCTACTGTAGTCGGTGTGGACTGTAGGGAAATCTCAGAGAGCCAATGCAGTCAGAGCGGGATAGAGGGAAATCATAGTGAGCTGCTGGAGACAGTGTGGGCTATATGGAAAACGTAGATAGCCAGCGGATTCACTGTGGACTATTGGGAAACTGTAGAGAGCCACTGGAGTCAGTTTGGATTCTGGGGAAAATGAAGAGAACCACTGGAGACAGTGAGGACTATAGGGAAACTTTAGAGAGCCTCTGGATTCAGTGAGGCACATACGAAAACCGTAGAGAACCGCTGGAGACACTGTGGACTATAGGGAAACTGCAGAGTGGCAGTGGAGTCTGTGTGGGTTATAGGGAGACCGTAGAGAGCCTCTGGAGACCAGTGTGGGCTATAGGGAATCCGTAGATAGCCACTGGATTAAGTGTGGAATAAAAGAATACCGTCAAGAGCTGCTGAAATCCGTGTGGGATATAGAGAAAACGTGAGGAGCCACTGGATTCAGTGTGGGTTATAGGGAAACCCTAGGGAACCACTGGAGTCAGTGTTGGCTATCGGGATACCTTAGAGATCCAATGGAGGCAGTGAGGGATATAGGGAAACCGTAGAGAGTTGCTGGAGACAAGGTGGGTTATAGGGAAACTGTAGATAGCCATTGGAATCTGTGTGGTGTATTGGAAAACCGTAGAGAGCCTCTGGAGTCTGTGTGGACTATAGGGAAATCGTAGAGAGCCACTGGAGACAGTGTGGACTATAGGGAAACGGTAGTGATCCACTGGAGTCAGTGTTGACTATGTGAAAACTGTAGAGAGCCACTTGAGTCAGTGTGGGATATAGGGAAACAGATTCTCTGGAGTCAGTATGGGCTATAGGGAAAACGTAGAGAGCCATTGGAGTCAGTTTGGACTGCAGGGAAGCCTCAGAGAGCCAGTGGAATCAGTGTTGCATATTGGGAAGACGTAGAGAGCTGCTGGAGACAGTGTGGACTATAGGGAAACGGTAGAGAGCCACTGGTGTCATTGTGGAATATAGGGAAACCGTAGAGAGCTAGTGGAGTCAGTGTGGGATATAGGGAAACCGTGGAGAGTCTCTGGATTGAATGCGGGCTATTGGGAATTTGTAGAGAGCTACTGTAGTCAGTGTGGTCTGTCAGGACATCTCAGAGAGCCCATGGAGTCAGTGTGGGATATAGGGAAAACATAGTGAGCTGCTGGAGACAATGAAGGCTATATGGAAACCTTAGATAGCCACCAGATTCAGTGTGGACTATTGGGAAACTGCAGAGAGCCACTGGAGTCAGTGTGGATTCTGGAGAAAGTGAAGAGAACCAATGGAGACAGTGAGGGCTAGAGGGAAAACTTAGAGAGACACTGGAGTCAGTGAGGAATATAGGGAAACTGTAGAGAACCACTGGAGTTACTGTGGACTATAGGGAAACTGCAGAAAGCCAGTGGAGCCAGTGTGGGATATAGGGAGACGGTAGAGAGCCTTTGGAGACAGTGTGGGCTATAGGGAATCCGTGGATAGCCACTGGAGTAATTGTGGTCTAGCAGAAAACCGTCAAGAAATCCTTGTGGTCTATAGAGAAAATGTAAGGAGCCACTGGATTCAGTGTGGGTTAGAGGGAAACCATAGGGAACCACTGGAGTCAGTGTGGGTTATTGGGAAATCGTCGGGAGGCACTGGAGTCCATGCTGGTTAAAGGGAAACTGTAGGGAACCACTGGAGTCAGTGTGGGCTTATGGGAAACCTTAGAAAGCAACTGGAGGCAGTGCGGAATATAGGAAAACCTTAGAGCGCCTCAGCGCTCATTGTGGACGATAGGGAAACTGTAGAGATCCACTGGAGGCAGTGTGGACTATAGGGAAAACGTAGAGAGCCACTGAAGTCAGCGTGGACTTTAGGGCAAACGCAGAGAGCCACTGAAGTCAGGGATGGATATAAGAAACGTTAGAGAGCTGCTGGAGACAGTGTGGGCTAAGGGAACCCCTAGATATCCACTGGAGTCAATCGCAAGCTATAGAGGAACCGTAGTGAGCCACTGGAGTCAGTGTGGGCTATAGAAAAACAGGAGAGAGCCGCTAGAGTCAGTGTGGACTATAGGGAAAACGTAGAGAGCCACTGGAGTCTGTGTGGACTACAGAAAAAACGTTGGGCGCCTCGGGAGTCATTGTGGAGTATAGGTATACCGTAGAGAGCCAGTGTAGGCAGTGCGGAATATAGGAAAACCGTAGAGGGCCTCTGGTGTCATTGTGGAATATAGGGAAACCGTAGAGATCCACTGGAGGCAGTGTGGACTATATGGAAACCGTAGAGAGCCACAGAAGTCAGCGTGCACTATAGGGCAAACGCAGAGAGCCACTGGAGTCAGTGTTGGATATAAGAAACGTTAGAGAGCTGCCGGTGACAGTGTGGGCTATAGGGAATCCGTATAGACACTGGAGTCAATCGCAAGCTTTAGAGAAATGAAAGGAGCCAATGGAGTCAGTGTGGGCTATCGGAAAACAGTAGAGAGCCGCTGGAGTCACTGTGGACTATAGGGAAATCATAGAGAGCCACAGGAGACAGTGTGGAAAATAAGGAAACCGTAGAGAGCCACTGGAGTTAGTGAGGACGTTAGAAATACATAGAGAGCCTCGGGAGTCATTGTGGACTACAGATAAACTGCAGAGAGGCAGTGGAGGCAGTGTGGAATATAGGGAAACCATAGAGAGCCAATGGAGCCAGCGTGGACTACAGAGAAAACGAAGGCAGCCAATGGAGTCAGTGTGGACTATAGGGAAACTGGACAGAGCCACTGGATTCAGTGTGGACTGTAGGGAAACCTTAGAGATCCGATGGAGGCAGTGAGGGATATAGGGAAATCGTAGAGAGCTGCTGGAGAAAGTGTGGTCTATCGGAAAACCATAGAGAGATGCTGGAGTTAGTGTGGTCTATAGGGCAACCGTAGTGATCCGTTGGAGTCAGAGTTGGCTATGTGAAAAATGTAGAGAGACACTTGAGTCAGTGTGGGATATAGGGAAACTGTAGAGATTTTCTGGAGTCAGTGTTGGATGTAGGGAAAGCTGTGTGGGTTAGAGGGAAACCGTAGGGAACCACTGGAGTCAGTGTGGGCTATTGGGAAACCTTAGAGAGCTACTGGAGTCAGGGTGGGATATAGGGAAACGGTGGAGAGTCTCTGGAGTGAGTGTGGGCTAATGGGAATTTGTAGTGAGCTACTGTAGTCAGTGTGGACTGTAGGGAAATCTCAGAGAGCCAATGGGGTCAGTCTGGGATATAGAGAATGCACAGTGACCTGCTGGAGACAGTGTGGGCTATATGGAAACCGTAGATAGCCACCTGATTCAGTGTGGAGTATTGGGAAACTATAGAGAGCCACTGGAGTCAGTGTGGATTCTGGGGAAAATGAAGAGAACCACTGGACACAGTGAGGGCTATAGGTAAACCTTAGAGAGCCACTGGAGTCAGTGCGGAATATAGGGAAACCGTGGAGAACCGCTGGAGCCACTGTGGACTATAGGGAAACTGTGGAGAGCCTATGGAGTCAGTGTGGGCTATAGGGAAACCGTAAATAGCCACAGGACTAAGTGTGCACTAGCAGAAAACCGTCAAGAGCTGCTGAAATCCGTGTGGTAAAAAGGGAAAACATAAGGAGCCACTGGATTCAGTGTGGGATATAGGGAAACCTTAGGGAACCACTGGAATCAGTGTGTTCTTATGGGAAACCTTAGAAAGCAACTGGAGGCAGTGCGGAATATAGGAAAACCGTACAGGGCCTCTGGTGTCATTGTGGACTATAGGGAAACCGTAGAGATCCACTGGAGGCAGTTTGGACTATAGGGAAACCGTAGAGAGCCACAGAAGTCAGCGAGGACTATAGGGTAAACGCAGAGAGCCACTGGAGTCAGTGTTGGATATAAGAGACATTAGACAGCTGCTGGAGACAGTGTGGGCTATAGGGAACCATAGATAGACACTGGAGTCAATCGTAAGCTTTAGAGAAACGAAAGGAACCAATGGAGACAGTTTGGACTATAGGAAAACAGTAGAGAGCCGCTGGAGTCAGTGTGGACCATAGGGAAACCGTAGATAGCCACTGGTGTCAGTGTAGACTGTAGGGAAAACTTAGAGATCCAATGGATGCAGTGAGGGCTATAGGGAAACCGTAGAGAGCTACTGGAGAAAGTGTGGGTTATAGAGAAACCGTAGATAGCCATTGGAGTCAGTGTGGTCTATCAGAAAAGCATAGAGAGCCGCTCGAGTCAGTGTGGATTGTAGGTAAACTATAGGGAGCCACTGGAGACAGTGTGGACGATAGGGAAACCGTAGTGAGTCACTGGAGTCAGTGATGTCTATGGTAAAACTGTAGAGAACCACTTGAGTCAGTGTGGGATATAGGGAAACTGTAGAGATTCTCTGGAGTCAGTGTGGGCTATAGGGAACCCGTTGAGAGCCATTGGAGTTAGTGTGGACTGTAGGGAATCCTCAGAGAGCCAGTGGAGTCAGTGTTGGAGATAGCGAAACCGAAGAGAGCTCCTTGAGACAGTGTGGGCTATAGGGAATCCTTAGGTAGCCGCTGGAGTCAATTGCAAGCTATAGAGGAACCGTAGGGAGCCATTGGAGTCAGTGTGGGCTATAGGAAAACAACAGAGAGGTGCTGGAGTCAGTTTGGACTACAGGGAAAATGTAGAGTGCCACTGGAGTCTGTGTGGACTACAGAAAAACCGTAAAGAGCCTCGGGAGTCATTGTGGACTATAGATAAACTGTAGAGAGCCAGTGGAGGCAGTGTGGACTATAGTGAAACTGTAAACAGCCGCTGGTGTTATTGTGGAATATAGGGAAACTGTAGAGAGCTTCTGGAGACACTGTGGGATGTAGGGAAACTGTGGAGAGTCTCTGGAGTGAGTGTGGGCTATTGGGAATTTGTAGTGAGCTACTGTAGTCAGTGTGGTCTGTAGGGAAATCTCAGAGCGCCACTGGGGTCAGTCTGGGATATAGGGAATCCATAGTGACCTGCTGGAGACTGTCTGGGCTATATGGAAACCGTAGATAGCCACCTGATTCAGTGTGGAGTATTGGGAAACTATAGAGAGCCGCTGGAGTCAGTGTGGATTCTGGGGAAAATGAAGAGAACCACTGGACACAATGAGGGCTATGGGTAAACCTTAGAGAGCCACTGGAGTCAGTGCGGAATATAGGAAACCGTGGAGAACCGCTGGAGCCACTGTGGAGTATAGGGAAACTGTGGAGAGCCTATGGAGTCAGTGTGGGCTATAGGGAAACCGTAAATAGCCACAGGACTAAGTGTGCACTAGCAGAAAACCGTCAAGAGCTGCTGAAATCCGTGTGGTAAAAAGGGAATACATAAGGAGCCACTGGATTCAGTGTGGGTTATAGGGAAAACTTAGGGAACCACTGGAATCAGTGTGTGCTTATGGGAAACCTTAGAAAGCAACTGGAGGCAGTGCGGAATATAGGAAAACCGTAGAGGGCCTCTGGTGTCATTGTGGAATATAGGGAAACCGTAGAGATCCACTGGAGGCAGTGTGGACTATAGGGAAACCGTAGAGAGCCACAGAAGTCAGCGTGGACTATAGGGCAAACGCAGAGAGCCACTGGAGTCAGTGTTGGATATAAGAGACATTAGAGAGCTGCTGGAGACAGTGTGGGCTATAGGGAACCATAGATAGCCACTGGAGTCAATCGTAAGCTTTAGAGAAACGAAAGGAACCAATGGAGTCAGTGTGGACTATAGGAAAACAGTAGAGAGCCGCTGGAGTCAGTGTGGACCATAGGGAAACCGTAGAGAGCCACTGGTGTCAGTGTAGACAGTAGGGAAAACTTAGAGATCCTTTGGAGGCAGTGAGGGCTATAGGGAAACCGTAGAGAGCTACTGGAGAAAGTGTGGGTTATAGGGAAACCGTAGATAGCCATTGGAGTCAGTGTGGTATATCAGAAAAGCACAGAGAGCCGCTGGAGTCAGTGTGGATTGTAGGTAAACTATAGAGAGCCACTGGAGGCAGTGTGGACGATAGGGAAACCGTAGTGAGTCACTGGAGTCAGTGTTGTCTATGGTAAAACTGTAGAGAACCACTTGAGTCAGTGTGGGATATAGGGAAACTGTAGAGATTCTCTGGAGTCAGTGTGGGCTATAGGGAATCCGTAGAGAGCCATTGGAGTCAGTGTGGACTGTAGGGAATCCTGAGAGAGCCAGTGGAGTCAGTGTTGGAGATAGCGAAACCGAAGAGAGCTCCTTGAGACAGTTTGGGCTATAGGGAATCCTTAGGTAGCCGCTGGAGTCAATTGCAAGCTATAGAGGAACCGTAGGGAGCCATTGGAGTGAGTGTGGGCTATAGGAAAACAGCAGAGAGGTGCTGGAGTCAGTTTGGACTACAGGGAAAATGTAGAGAGCCACTGGAGTCTGTGTGGACTACAGAAAAACCGTAAAGAGCCTCGGGAGTCATTGTGGACTATAGATAAACTGTAGAGAGCCAGTGGAGGCAGTGTGGACTATAGTGAAACTGTAGACAGCCACTGGTGTTATTGTGGAATATAGGGAAACCGTAGAGAGCTTCTGGAGACACTGTGGGATGTAGGGAAACCGTGGAGAGTCTCTGGAGTGAGTGTGGGCTATTGGGAATTTGTAGAGAGCTACTGCAGTCAGTGTGGACTGGAGGGAAATCTCAGAGAGCCAATGGACTCAGTGCAGGATATAGGGAAACCATAGTGAGCTGCTGGAGACAGTGAGGGCTATATGGAAACCGTAGATAGCCTCTGGATTCAGTGTGGACTATTGGGAAACTGCGGAGAGCCACTGGAGCCAGTGTGGATTCTGGGGAAAATGAAGAGAACCACTGGAGACAGTGAGGGCTGGAGGGATAACTTAGAGAGTCACTGGAGTCAGTGAGGAATATAGGGAAACTGTAGAGAACCACTGGAGTTACTGTGGACTATAGGGAAACTGCAGAAAGCCAGTGTAGTCGCTGTGGGATATAGAGAGACGGTAGAGAGCCGCTGGAGACAGTTTGGGCTATAGGGAATCCGTAGATAGCCACTAGAGTAAGTGTGGTCTAGCAGAAAACCGTCAAGAAATCCTTGTGGTATATAGAGAAAATGTAAGGAGCCACTGGATTCTGTTTGGGTTAGAGGGATACCGTAGGGAACCACTGGAGTCAGTGTGGGCTATTGGGAAACCTTAGAGATCCAATGGAGTCAGTGTGGGTTATTGGGAAATCGTCGGGAGCCACTGGAGTCCATGCGGGCTAAAGGGAAACAGTAGGGAACCACTGGAGTCAGTGTGGGCGTATGGGAAAACTTAGAAAGCAACTGGAGGCAGTGCGGAATATAGGAAAACCTTAGAGCACCTCAGCGCTCATTGTGGATGATAGGGAAACCGTAGAGATTCACTGGAGGCAGTGTGGACTATAGGGAAAAGGTAGAGAGCCACTGAAGTCAGCGTGGACTATAGGGCAAATGCAGAGAGCCACTGAAGTCAGGGATGGATATAAGAAACATTAGAGAGCTGCTGGAGACAGTGTGGGCTAAGGGAACCCCTAGATAGCCACTGGAGTCAATCGCAAGCTATAGAGGAACCGTAGTGAGCCATTGGATTCAGTGTGGGCTATAGAAAAACATGAGAGAGCCGCTGGAGTCAGTGTGGACTATAGGGAAAACGTAGAGAGCCACTAGAGTCTGTGTGGACTACAGAAAAACCGTTGGGCGCCTCGGGAGTCGTTGTGGACTATAGATATACCGTAGAGAGCCAGTGGAGGCAGTGTGGAATATAGGGAAACTGTAGAGAGCCACTGGGATTATTGTGGATATAGGGAAACCTTAGAGAGCTACTGGAGTCAGTGTGGGATATAGGGAAACGGTGGAGATTCTCTGGAGTGAGTGTGGGCTATTGGGAATTTGTAGTGAGCTTCTGTAGTCAGTGTGGACTGTAGGGAAATCTCAGAGAGCCAATGGGGTCAGTCTGGGATATAGAGAATCCATAGTGACCTGCTGGAGACAGTGTGGGCTATATGGAAACCGTAGATAGCCACCTGATTCAGTGTGGAGTATTGGGAAAGTATAGAGAGGCACTGGAGTCAGTGTGGATTCTGGGGAAAAGAGAACCACTGGACACAGTGAGGGCTATAGGTAAACCTTAGAGAGCCACTGGAGTCAGTGTGGAATATACGGAAACCATGGAGAACCGCTGGAGCCACTGTGGAGTATAGGGAAACTGCGGAAAGCCTATGGAGTCAGTGTGGGCTATAGGGAAACCGTAAATAGCCACAGGACTAAGTGTGCACTAGCAGAAAACCGTCAGGAGCTGCAGAAATCCGTGTGGTAAAAAGCGAAACCATAAGGAGCCACTGGATTCAGTGTGGGTTTTAGGGAAACCTTAGGGAACCACTGGAATCAGTGTGTGCGTATGGGAAACCTTAGAAAGCAACTGGAGGCAGTGTGGAATATAGGAAAACCGTAGAGGGCCTCTGGTGTCATTGCGGACTATAGGGAAACCGTAGAGATCCACTGGATGCAGTGTGGACTATAGGGAAACCGTAGTGAGTCACTGGAGTCAGTGTTGTCTATGGTAAAACTGTAGAGAACCAATTGATCAGTGTGGGATATCGGGAAACTGTAGAGATTCTCTGGAGTCACTGTGGGCTATAGGGAACCCGTAGAGAGCCATTGGAGTCAGTGTGGACTGTAGGGAATCCTTAGAGAGCCAGTGGAGTCAGTGTTGGAGATAGCGAAACCGAACAGAGCTCCTTGAGACAGTGTGGGCTATAGGGAATCCTTAGGTAGCCGCTGGAGTCAATTGCAAGCTATAGAGGAATCGTAGGGAGCCATTGGAGTGAGTGTGGGCTATAGGAAAACAGCAGAGAGACGCTGGAGTCAGTGTGGACTATATGGAAAACGTAGAGAGCCACTGGAGTCTGTTTGGACTACAGAAAAACTGTAAAGAACCTCGGGAGTCATTGTGGAGTACAGATAAACTGTAGAGAGCCAGTGGAGGCAGTGTGGACTATCGGGAAAATGTAGAGAACCACCGGTGTTGTTGTGGAATATAGGGAAACCGTAGAGAGCTTCTGGAGACACTGTGGGATGTAGGGAAACCGTGGAGAGTCTCTGGAGTGAGTGTGGGCTATTGGGAATTTGTAGAGAGCTACTGCAGTCAGTGTGGACTGGAGGGACATCTCAGAGAGCCAATGGAGTCAGTGTGGGATATAGGGAAACCATAGTGAGCTGCTGGAGACAGTGAGGGTTATATGGAAACCTTAGATAGCCACCAGATTCAGTGTGGACTATTGGGAAACTGCGGAGAGCCACTGGAGTCAGTGTGGATTCTGTGGAAAGTGAAGAGAACCACTGGAGACAGTGAGGGCTAGAGGGAAAACTTAGAGAGTCACTGGAGTCAGTGAGGAATATAGGTAAACTGTAGAGAACCACTGGAGTTCCTGTGGACTATAGGTAAACTGCAGAAAGCCAGTGGAGCCAGTGTGGGATATAGGGAGACGGTAGAGAGCTGCTGGAGACTTTGTGGGCAATAGGGAATCCGTAGATAGCCACTGGAGTAAGTGTGGTCTAGCAGAAAACCGTCAAGAAATCCTTGTGGTATATAGAGAAAATGGAAGGAGCCACTGGATTCTGTTTGGGTTAGAGGGAAACCGTAGGTAACCACTGGAGTCAGTGTGGGCTATTGGGAAACCTTAGAGATCCAATGGAGTCAGTGTGGGTTATTGGGAAATCGTCGGGAGCCACTGGAGTCCATGCGGGCTAAAGGGAAACAGTAGGGAACCACTGGAGTCAGTGTGGGCTTATGGGAAAACTTAGAAAGCAACTGGAGGCAGTGCGGAATATAGGAAAACCTTAGAGCGCCTCAGCGCTCATTGAGGACGATAGGGAAACCGTAGAGATCCACCGGAGGCAGTGTGGACTATAGGGAAAAGGTAGAGAGCCACTGAAGTCAGCATGGACTATAGGGCAAACGCAGAGAGCCACTGAAGTCAGGGATGGATATAAGAAACGTTAGAGAGCTGCTTGAGACAATGTGGGCTAAGGGAACCCCTAGATAGCCACTGGAGTCAATCACAAGCTATAGAGGAACCGTAGTGAGCCATTGGATTCAGTGTGGGCTATAGAAAAACAGAAGAGAGCCGCTGGAGTCAGTGTGGACTATAGGGAAAACGTAGAGAGCCACTGGAGTCTGTGTGGACTACAGAAAAACCGTTGGGCGCCTCGGGAGTCGTTGTGGACTATAGATAGACCGTAGAGAGCCAGTGGAGGCAGTGTGGAATATAGGGAAACTGTAGAGAGCCACTGGGATTATTGTGGATATAGGGAAACCTTAGAGAGCTACTGGAGTCAGTGTGGGATATAGGGAAACGGTGGAGATTCTCTGGAGTGAGTGTGGGCTATTGGGAATTTGTAGTGAGCTTCTGTAGTCAGTGTGGACTGTAGGGAAATCTCAGAGAGCCAATGGGGTCAGTCTGGGATATAGAGAATCCATAGTGACCTGCTGGAGACAGTGTGGGCTATATGGAAACCGTAGATAGCCACCTGATTCAGTGTGGAGTATTGGGAAAGTATAGAGAGGCACTGGAGTCAGTGTGGATTCTGGGGAAAATGAAGAGAACCACTGGACACAGTGAGGGCTATAGGTAAACCTTAGAGAGCCACTGGAGTCAGTGTGGAATATACGGAAACCGTGGAGAACCGCTGGAGCCACTGTGGAGTATAGGGAAACTGCGGAAAGCCTATGGAGTCAGTGTGGGCTATAGGGAAACCGTAAATAGCCACAGGACTAAGTGTGCACTAGCAGAAAACCGTCAGGAGCTGCAGAAATCCGTGTGGTAAAAAGCGAAACCATAAGGAGCCACTGGATTCAGTGTGGGTTTTAGGGAAACCTTAGGGAACCACTGGAATCAGTGTGTGCGTATGGGAAACCTTAGAAAGCAACTGGAGGCAGTGTGGAATATAGGAAAACCGTAGAGGGCCTCTGGTGTCATTGTGGACTATAGGGAAACCGTAGAGATCCACTGGAGGCAGTGTGGACTATAGGGAAACCGTAGTGAGTCACTGGAGTCAGTGTTGTCTATGGTAAAACTGTAGAGAACCAATTGAATCAGTGTGGGATATCGGGAAACTGTAGAGATTCTCTGGAGTCACTGTGGGCTATAGGGAACCCGTAGAGAGCCATTGGAGTCAGTGTGGACTGTAGGGAATCCTCAGAGAGCCAGTGGAGTCAGTGTTGGAGATAGCGAAACCGAACAGAGCTCCTTGAGACAGTGTGGGCTATAGGGAATCCTTAGGTAGCCGCTGGAGTCAATTGCAAGCTATAGAGGAATCGTAGGGAGCCATTGGAGTGAGTGTGGGCTATAGGAAAACAGCAGAGAGACGCTGGAGTCAGTGTGGACTATATGGAAAACGTAGAGAGCCACTGGAGTCTGTTTGGACTACAGAAAAACTGTAAAGAACCTCGGGAGTCATTGTGGAGTACAGATAAACTGTAGAGAGCCAGTGGAGGCAGTGTGGACTATAGGGAAAATGTAGAGAACCACCGGTGTTGTTGTGGAATATAGGGAAACCGTAGAGAGCTTCTGGAGACACTGTGGGATGTAGGGAAACCGTGGAGAGTCTCTGGAGTGAGTGTGGGCTATTGGGAATTTGTAGAGAGCTACTGCAGTCAGTGTGGACTGGAGGGACATCTCAGAGAGCCAATGGAGTCAGTGTGGGATATAGGGAAACCATAGTGAGCTGCTGGAGACAGTGAGGGTTATATGGAAACCTTAGATAGCCACCAGATTCAGTGTGGACTATTGGGAAACTGCAGAGATCCACTGGAGTCAGTGTGGATTCTGTGGAAAGTGAAGAGAACCACTGGAGACAGTGAGGGCTAGAGGGAAAACTTAGAGAGTCACTGGAGTCAGTGAGGAATATAGGTAAACTGTAGAGAACCACTGGAGTTACTGTGGACTATAGGGAAAAAGCAGAAAGCCAGTGGAGCCTGTGTGGGATATAGGGAGACGGGAGAGAGCCGTTGGAGACTTTGTGGGCAATAGGGAATCCGTAGATAGCCACTGGAGTAAGTGTGGTCTAGCAGGAAACCGTCAAGAAATCCTTGTGGTATATAGAGAAAATGTAAGGAGCCACTGGATTCTGTTTGGTTTAGAGGGAAACCGTAGGAACCACTGGAGTCAGTGTGGGCTATTGGGAAACCTTAAAGATCCAATGGAGTCAGTGTGGGTTATTGGGAAATCGTCGGGAGCCACTGGAGTCCATGCGGGCTAAAAGGAAACACTAGGGAACCACTGGAGTCAGTGTGGGCTTATGGGAAAACTTAGAAAGCAACTGCAGGCAGTGCGGAATATAGGAAAACCTTAGAGCGCCTCAGCGCTCATTGTGGACGATAGGGAAACCGTAGAGATCCACCGGAGTCAGTGTGGACTATAGGGAAAAGGTAGAGAGCCACTGAAGTCAGCGTGGACTATAGGGCAAACGCAGAGAGCCACTGAAGTCAGGGATGGATATAAGAAACGTTAGAGAGCTGCTTGAGACAGTGTGGGCTAAGGGAACCCCTAGATAGCCACTGGAGTCAATCGCAAGCTATAGAGGAACCGTAGTGAGCCATTGGAGTCAGTGTGGGCTGTAGAAAAACAGAAGAGAGCCGCTGGAGTCAGTGTGGACTATAGGGAAAACGTAGAGAGCCCCTGGAGTCTGTGTGGACTACAGAAAAACCGTTGGGCGCCTCGGGAGTCGTTGTGGACTATAGATAGACCGTAGAGAGCCAGTGGAGGCAGTGTGGAATATAGGGAAACTGTAGAGAGCCACTGGGATTATTGTGGATATAGGGAAACCTTAGAGAGCTACTGGAGTCAGTGTGGGATATAGGGAAACGGTGGAGATTCTCTGGAGTGAGTGTGGGCTATTGGGAATTTGTAGTGAGCTTCTGTAGTCAGTGTGGACTGTAGGGAAATCTCAGAGAGCCAATGGGGTCAGTCTGGGATATAGAGAATCCATAGTGACCTGCTGGAGACAGTGTGGGCTATATGGAAACCGTAGATAGCCACCTGATTCAGTGTGGTGTATTGGGAAACTATAGAGAGCCACTGGAGTCAGTGTGGATTCTGGGGAAAATAAAGAGAACCACTGGACACAGTGAGGGCTATAGGTAAACCTTAGAGAGCCACTGGAGTCAGTGCGGAATATGCGGAAACCGTGGAGAACCGCTGGAGCCACTGTGGACTATAGGGAAACTGCGGAAAGCCTATGGAGTCATTATGGGCTATAGGGAAACCGTAAATAGCCACAGGACTAAGTGTGCACTATCAGAAAACCGTCAAGAGCTGCTGAAATCCGTGTGGTAAAAAGGGAAAACATAAGGAGCCACTGGATTCAGTGTGGGCTTTAGGGAAACCTTAGGGAACCACTGGATTCAGTGTGTGCGTATGGGAAACCTTAGAAAGCAACTGGAGGCAGTGCGAAATATAGGAAAACCATAGAGGGCCTCTGGTGTCATTGTGGACTATAGGGAAACCGTAGAGATCCACTGGAGGCAGTGTGGACTATAGGGAAACCGTAGTGAGTCGCTGGCATCAGTGTTGTCTATGGTAAAACTGTAGAGAACCACTAGAGTCAGTTTGGGATATAGGGAAACTGTAGCGATTCTCTGGAGTCACTGTGGGCTATAGGGAACCCGTAGAGAGCCATTGGAGTCAGTGTGGACTGTAGGGAATCCTCAGAGAGCCAGTGGAGTCAGTGCTGGAGATAGCAAAACCGAAGAGAGCTCCTTGAGACAGTTTGGGCTATAGGGAATTCTTAGGTAGCCGCTGGAGTCAATTGCAAGCTATAGAGGAACCGTAGGGAGCCATTGGAGTCATTGTGGGCTATAGGAAAACAGCAGAGAAGCGCTGGAGTCAGTGTTGACTATAGGGAAAACGGAGAGAGCCACTGGAGTCTGTTTGGACTACAGAAAAACTGTAAAGAACCTCGGGAGTCATTGTGGAGTACAGATAAACTGTAGAGAGCCAGTGGAGGCAATGTGGACTATAGGGAATCTGTAGACAGCCACCGGTGTTGTTGTGGAATATAGGGAAACTGTAGAGAGCTTCTGGAGACACTGTGGGATGTAGGGAAACCGTGGAGAGTCTCTGGAGTGACTGTGGGCTATTGGGAATTTGTAGAGAGCTACTGCAGTCAGTGTGGACTGTAGGGAAATCTCAGAGAGCCAAAGGACTCAGAGCGAGATATAGGGAAACCATAGTGAGCTGCTGGAGTCAGTGAGGGCTATATGGAAACCGTAGATAGCCACTGGATTCAGTGTGGAATATTGGGAAACTGCAGAGAGCCACTGGAGCCATTGTGGATCCTCGGGAAAATGAAGAGAACCACTGGAGACAGTGAGGGCTAGAGGGAAAACTTAGAGAGACACTGGAGTCAGTGAGGAATATAGGGAAACCGTAGAGAACCACTGGAGTTACTGTGGACTATAGGGAAACTGCAGAAAGCCAGTGGAGTCGCTGTGGGATATAGAGAGACGGTAGAGAGCAGCTGGAGACAGTGTGGGCTACAGGGAATCCGTAGATAGCCACTGGAGTAATTGTGGTCTAGCTGAAAACCGTCAAGAGCTGCTGAAATCCTTGTGGTATATAGAGAAATTGTAAGGAGCCAATGGATTCTGTGTGGGTTATAGGGAAACCGTAGGGAACCACTGGAGTCAGTGTGGGCTATTGGGAAATCTTTGGGAGCCACTGGAGTCCATGCGGGCTAAAGGGAAACAGTAGGGAACCACTGGATTCAGTGTGGGCTTATGGGAAACCTTAGAAAGCAACTGGAGGCAGTGCGGAATATAGGAAAACCGTAGAGGGCCTCAGCAGTCATTGTGGACTACAGGGAAACCGTAGAGATCCACTGGAGGCTGTGTGGACTATAGGGAAAACGTAGAGAGCCACTGAAGTCAGCATGGACTATAGGGCAAACGCAGAGAGCCACTGGATTCAGTGTTGGATATAAGAAACGTTAGAGAGCTGCCAGAAACAGTGTGGGCTATAGGGAATCCATAGATAGCCACTGGAGTCAATCGCAAGCTTTAGAGAAACGAAAGGAGCCAATGGAGTCTGTGTGGGCTATAGGAAACTGCAGAGAGCCACTGGATTCAGTGTGGACTGTAGGGAAACCTTAGAATTCCGTTGTAGGCAGTGAGGGATATAGGGAAACCGTAGAGAGCTGCTGGAGAAAGTGTGGTCTATCGGAAAACCTTCGAGAGCTGCTGGAGTCAGTGTGGACTATAGGGAAACCGTAGTGAGCCGCTGGATTCATAGTTTGCTATGTGAAAAATGTAGAGAGACACGTGAGTCAGTGTGGGATATAGGGAAACCGTAGAGATTTTCTGGAGTCGGTGTTGGATATAGGGAAACCATAGAGAGCTGCTGGAGACTTTGTGGACTATAGGGAAACCATAGAGAGCCACTGGTGTTATTGTGGAATTTAGGGAAACGGTAGAGAGCCACCTGTGTTATTGTGGAATATAGGGAAACCGTAGCGAGCTACTGGAGTCAGTGTGGGATGTTGGGAAAACGTGGAGAGTCTCTGGAGTCAGTGTGGGCTATAGGGAATTTGTAAAGAGCTACTGTAGTCAGTGTGGACTGTAGGGAAATCTCAGAGAGCCAATGGAGTAAGTGCGGGACATAGGGAAACCATAGTGAGCTGCTGGAGACAGTGTGGGCTATATGGAAACCGTCGATAGCCAGCGGATTCACTGTGGACTATTGGGAAACTGTAGAGAGCCAGTGGAGTCAGTGTGGATTCTGGGGAAAATGAAGGGAACCACCTGAGACAGTGTGGACTATAGGGAAACCGTAGTGATCCACTGGAGTCAGTGTAGGCTATGTGAAAACTGTAGAGAGCCTCTTGAGTCAGTGTGGTCTAGAAGAAAACTGTCAAGAGCTGCTGAAATCCGTGTGGTATATAGAGAAAACGTAAGGAGCCACTGGATTCAGTGCGGGTTATAGGGAAACCGTAGGGAACCACTGGCGTCAGTGTGGGCTATTGGGAAACTTTAGAGATCCAATGGAGGCAGTGAGGGATATAGCGAAACCGTAGAGAGCTGCTGGAGACAAGGTGGGTTATAGGGAAACAGTAGATAGCCATTGGAATCAGTGTGGGCTATCGGAAAACCGTAGAGAGCCGCTGGAGTCAGTGTGGATTGTAGGTAAACTATAGAAAATCACGGGAGTCAGTGTCGTCTATGGTAAAACTGTAGAGAACCACTTGAGTCAGTGTGGGATATAGGGAAGCTGTAGAGATTCCCTGGAGTCAGTGTGGGCTATAGGGAACCCGTAGAGAGCCATTGGAGTCAGTGTGTACTGTAGGGAATCCTCAGAGAGCCAGTGGAGTCAGTGTTGGAGATAGCGAAACCAAAGAGAGCTCCTTGAGACAGTGTGGGCTATAGGGAATCCTTAGGTAGCCACTGGAGTCAATTGCAAGCTATAGAGGAACCGTAGGGAGCCATTGGAGTCAGTGTGGGCTATAGGAAAACAGCAGAGAGGTGCTGGAGTCAGTGTGGACTATAGGGAAAACGTAGAGAGCCACTGGAGTCTGTGTGGACTACAGAAAAACCGTAAAGAGCCTCCGGAGTCATTGTGGACTATAGATAAACTGTAGAGAGCCGGTGGAGGCAGTGTGGACTATAGGGAAACTGTAGAGAGCCACTGGTGTTATTGTGGAATATAGGGAAACCGTAGAGAGCTTCTGGAGACACTGTGGGATGTAGGGAAACCGTGGAGAGTCTCTGGAGTGAGTGTGGGCTATTCGGAATTTGTAGAGAGCTACTGCAGTCAGTGTGGACTGGAGGGAAATCTCAGAGAGCCAATGGACTCAGTGCAGGATATAGGGAAACCATAGTGAGCTGCTGGAGACAGTGAGGGCTATATAGAAACCGTAGATAGCCACTGGATTCAGTGTGGACTATTGGGAAACAGCAGGGAGCCACTGGAGCCAGTGTGGATTCTGGGGAAAATGAAGAGAACCACTGTAGACAGTGAGGGCTAGAGGCAAAACTTAGAGAGACACTGGAGTCAGTGAGGAATATAGGGAAACCGTAGAGAACCACTGGAGTTACTGTGGACTATAGGGAAACTGCAGAAAGCCAGTGGAGTCGCTGTGGGATATATAGAGAGGGTAGAGAGCCGCTGGAGACAGTGTGGGCTATAGGGAATCCGTAGATAGCCACTGGAGTAAGTGTGGTCTAGCTGAAAACCGTCAAGAGCTGCTGAAAACCTTGTGGTATATAGGGAAATTGTAAGGCGCCAATGGATTCTGTGTGGGTTATAGGGAAACCGTAGGGAACCACTGGAGTCAGTGTGGGCTATTGGGAAACCTTAGAGATCCAATGGATTCAGTGTGGGTTATTGGGAAATCGTCGGGAGCCACTGGAGTCCATGCAGGCTAAAGGGAAACAGTAGGGAACCACTGGATTCAGTGTGGGCTTATGGGAAACCTGAGAAAGCAACTGGAGGCAGTGCGGAATATAGGAAAACCGTAGAGGGCCTCAGCAGTCATTGTGGAATATAGGGAAACCGTAGAAATCCACTGGAGGCAGTGTGGACTATAGGGAAAACGTAGAGAGCCACTGAAGTCAGCGTGGACTATAGCGCAAACGCAGAGAGCCACTGGAGTCAGTGTTGGATATAAGAAACGTAAGAGAGCTGCTGGAGACAGTGTGGGCTATAGGGAATCCATAGATAGCCACTGGAGTCAATCGCAATCTTTAGAGAAACGAAAGGAGCCAAAGGAGTCTGTGTGGGCTATAGGAAACTGCAGAGAGCCACTGGATTCAGTGTGGCATGTAGGGAAACATTAGAGATCCGAAGGAGGCAGTGAGGGATATAGGGAAACCGTAGAGAGCTGCTGGAGAAAGTGTGGGTTATAGGGAAACCGTACATAGCCATTGGAGTCAGTGTGGTCTATCGGAAAAGCGTAGAGAGCCGCTGGCGTCAGTGTGGATTGTAGGTAATCTATAGAGAGCCACTGGAGACATTGTGGACTATAGGGAAACCATAGTGAGTCACTGGAGTCAGTGAGGGCGATAGGAAAACCTTAGAGCGCCACTGGAGTCCGTGCGGAATATAGGGACACCATAGAGAGCCGCTGGATTCAGTGTGACTGAAGGGGAACCTTAGAGATCCAATGGAGGCCGTGAGGGATATAGGGAAACCGTAGAGAGCTGCTGGAGACTGGGTGGGTTATAGGGAAACCGTAGATAGCCATTGGAATCAGTCTGGGCTATCAGAAAACCATAGAGAGCCTCTGCAGTCTGTGTGGAGTATAAGCAAATCGTAGAGAGCCACTGGAGACAGTGTGGACTATAGGGAAACCGTTGTGATCCACTGGAGACAGTGTTGACTATGTGAAAACTGTAGAGAGCCACTTGAGTCAGTATGGGATATGGGGAAACTGTAGATTCTCTGGAGTCAGTGTGGGATTTAGGGAAAACGTAGAGAGCCATTGGAGTCAGATTGGACTGTAGGGAAACCTCAGAGAGCCAGTGGAATCAGTGTTGCATATAGGGAAACCGTAGTGAGCTATTGGAGTCAGCGTGGAATACAGAGAAAACGAAGACAGCCAATGGAAACAGTGCGGACTATAGGGAAACCGTAGAGAGCCTCTGGAGTCAGTGGGGACTGTATGGAAAACCTAGAGATCCATTGGAGGCAGTGAGGGACATAGGGAAACCGTAGAGAGCTGCTGGAGTCAGTGTGGGTTATAGGGAAACTGTATATAGCCATTGGAGTCAGTGTGGTGTATCGGAAAACCGTAGAGAGCCGCAGGAGTCAGTGTGGACTGTAGGGGAACCGTAGTGAGCCGCTGGAGTCAGTGTTGTCTATGGTAAAACTGTAGAGAGCCACTTGAGTCAGTGAGGGATTTAGAGAAACCGTAGAGATTCTCTGGAGTCAGTGTGGGCTATAGGGAACCCGTAGAGAGCCATTGGAGTCAGTGTAGCCTGTAGGGAAACCTCAGAGCGCCACTGGAGTCAGTGTTGGATATAACAAAACCGAAGAGTGCTGCCTGAGACAGTGCGGACTATAGGGAATCCTTAGATAGCCGCTGGAGTCAATTGCAAGCTATGGGGGAAACGTAGGGAGCCATTGGAGTCAGTGTGGGCTATAGGAAAACAGGAGAGAGCCGCTGGGGTCAGTGTGGACTATAGGGAAAACGTAGAGAGCCACTGGAGTCTGTCCGGACTACAGAAAAACCGTAGAGAGCCCAGGGAGTCATTGTGGACTATAGATAAACTGTAGAGAGCCAATGGAGGCAGTGTGGACTATAGGGAAACTGCAGAGAGCCACTGGTGTTATTGTAGAATATAGGGAAACCGTAGAGAGCTACTGGGGTCACTGTGGGATGTAGGGAAATCGTGCAGAGTCTCTGGAGTCAGTGTGGGCTATAGGGAATGTTTAGAGAGCTACTGCAGTCAGTGTGGACTGTAGGGAAATCTCAGAGAGCCAAAGTAGTCAGTGCGGGATATAGGGAAACCATAGTGAGCTGCTGGAGACAGTGTGGGCTATATGGAAACCGTAGAGAGCCATTGGGTTCAGTTTGGACTGTAGGGAAACCTCAGAGAGCCAGTGGAGTCAGTGTTGGATATAGCGAAAACGTAGAGAGCCATGGAATCACCGTGGACTATAGAGAAAACGAAGACAGCCAATGGAGTCAGTGTGGACAACAGGGAATCTGTAGAGAACCACTGGAGTCAGTAGGGACTTAGGGAAAACCTAGAGATCCAATGGAGGCAGTGAGGGATATAGGGAAACCGTAGAGAGCTGCTGGAGACAGTGTGGGTTATATGGAAACTGTAGATAGCCATTGGAGTCAGTGTAGTCTATCGGAAATCCGCAGAGAGCCGCTGGAGTCAGTGTGGACTGTAGGGAAAATGTAGAGAGCCTTTGGAGGCAGTGTGGACTATAGGGAATCTGTAGTGAGCTGCTGGATTCAGCGTTGTCTATGGGAAAACTGTAGAGAGCAACTTGAATCAGTGTGGGATATAGGGAAACTGCAGAGATTTTCTGGAGTCCGTGTGGGCTAAAGGGAAATTGTAGAGAGCCATTGGAGGCAGTGTGGACTTTAGGGAATACACAGAGAGCCAGTGGAGTCAGTGTTGGATATAGGGAACCCATAGAGAGCTGCTGGAGACCGTGTGGACTATAGGGAAACGGTAGAGAGCCACTGGTGTTATTGTGGAATATAGGGAAACCGTAGAGAGCTCCTGGAGTCAGTGTGGGATATAGGGAAACACTGGAGAGTCTCTGGAGTGCATGCGGACTATTGGGAATTTCTAGAGAGCTACTGTAGTCAGTGTGGACTGTAGGGAAATCTCAGAGAGCCAATGGAGTGCGTGCGGGATATAGGGAAACCATAGTGAGCTGCTGGAGACAGTGTAGGCTATATGGAAACCGTAGATAGCCAGTGGATTCACTGTGGACTATTGGGAAACTGTAGAGAGCCACTGGAGTCAGTGTGGATTCTGGGGAAAATGAAGAGAACCACCTGAGACAGTGAGGACTTTAGGGAAACCTTTGAGAGCCTCTGGATTCAGTGTGGAATATAGGGAAACCTTAGAGAACCGCTGGAGTCACTGTGGACTATAGGGAAACTGCAGAGTGCCAGTGGAGTCAGCGTGGGTTTTAGGGAGACTGTAGAGAGCCGCTGGAGTTCAGTGTGGTCTATAGGGAATCCGTAGATAGCCACTGGAGTAAGTGTGGTCTAGAAGAAAACCGTCAAGAGCTGCTGAAATCCGTGTGGTATATAGAGAAAACGTAAGGAGCCACTGGATTCAGTGCGGTTTATAGGGAAACTGTAGGGAACCACTGGAGTCAATGTGGGCTATTGGGAAACCTTAGAGATCCAATGGAGGCAGTGAGGGATATAGAGAAACCGTAGAGAGCTGCTGGAGACAAGGTGGGTTATAGGGAAACAGTAGATAGCCATTGGAATCAGTGTGGGCTATCGGAAAACCGTAGAGAGCCTCTGGAGCCTGTGTGGACTATAGGGAAATTTTAGACAGAGCCTCTGGAGACAGTGTGGACTATAGGGAAACCGTATTGATCCACTGGAGTCAGTGTAGGCTATGTGAAAACTGTAGAGAGCCACTTGAGTCAGTGTGGGATATAGGGAAATTGTAGAGATTCTCTGGAGTCAGTGTGGGCTATAGGGAAAACGCAGAGAGCCATTGGAGTCAGCTTGGACTGTAGGGAAGCCTCAGAGAGCCAGTGGAGTCAGTGTTGCATATTGGGAATACGTAGAGAGCTGCTGGAGACAGTGTGGACTATAGGGAAACGGTGGAGAGCCACTGGTGTTTTTGTGGAATATAGGGAAACCGTAGAGAGCTCCTGGAGTCATTGTGGGACATAGGGAAACCGTGGAGAGTCTCTGGAGTGAATGCGGGCTATTGGGAATTTGTAGAGAGCTACTGTAGTCAGTGTGGACTGTCGGGACATCTCAGAGAGCCAATGGAGTCAGTGTGGGATATAGGGAAACCATAGTGAGCTGCTGGAGACAGTGTGAGCTTTATGGAAACCGTAGATAGCCACCGGATGCAATGTGGACTATTGGGAAACTGTAGAGAGCCACTGGAGTCAGTGTGGATTCTGTGGAAAATGAAGAGAGCCACTGGAGACAGTGAGGGCGATAGGAAAACCTTAGAGCGCCACTGGAGTCCGTGCGGAATATAGGGACACCATAGAGAGCCGCTGGATTCAGTGTGACTGAAGGGGAACCTTAGAGATCCAATGGAGGCAGTGAGGGATATAGGGAAACCGTAGAGAGCTGCTGGAGACTGGGTGGGTTATAGGGAAACCGTAGATAGCCATTGGAATCAGTCTGGGCTATCAGAAAACCATAGAGAGCCTCTGCAGTCTGTGTGGACTATAGGCAAATCGTAGAGAGCCACTGGAGACAGTGTGGACTATAGGGAAACCGTTGTGATCCACTGGAGACAGTGTTGACTATGTGAAAACTGTAGAGAGCCACTTGAGTCAGTATGGGATATGGGGAAACTGTAGAGATTCTCTGGAGTCAGTGTGGGATTTAGGGAAAACGTAGAGAGCCATTGGAGTCAGATTGGACTGTAGGGAAACCTCAGAGAGCCAGTGGAATCAGTGTTGCATATAGGGAAACCGTAGTGAGCCATTGGAGTCAGCGTGGAATACAGAGAAAATGAAGACAGCCAATGGAAACAGTGCGGACTATAGGGAAACCGTAGAGAGCCTCTGGAGTCAGTGGGGACTGTATGGAAAACTTAGAGATCCAATGGAGGCAGTGAGGGACATAGGGAAACCGTAGAGAGCTGCTGGAGTCAGTGTGGGTTATAGGGAAACTGTATATAGCCATTGGAGTCAGTGTGGTGTATCGGAAAACCGTAGAGAGCCGCAGGAGTCAGTGTGGACTGTAGGGGAACCGTAGTGAGCCGCTGGAGTCAGTGTTCTCTATGGTAAAACTGTAGAGAGCCACTTGAGTCAGTGAGGGATTTAGAGAAACTGTAGAGATTCTCTGGAGTCAGTGTGGGCTATAGGGAACCCGTAGAGAGCCATTGGAGTCAGTGTAGACTGTAGGGAAACCTCAGAGCGCCACTGGAGTCAGTGTTGGATATAACAAAACCGAAGAGTGCTGCCTGAGACAGTGCGGACTATAGGGAATCCTTAGATAGCCGCTGGAGTCAATTGCAAGCTATGGGGGAAACGTAGGGAGCCATTGGAGTCAGTGTGGGCTATAGGGAAAACGTAGAGAGCCACTGGAGTCTGTCTGGACTACAGAAAAACCGTAGAGAGCCCAGGGAGTCATTGTGGACTATAGATAAACTGTAGAGAGCCAATGGAGGCAGTGTGGACTATAGGGAAACTGCAGAGAGCCACTGGTGGTATTGTAGAATATAGGGAAACCGTAGAGAGCTACTGGGGTCACTGTGGGATGTAGGGAAATCGTGCAGAGTCTCTGGAGTCAGTGTGGGCTATAGGGAATGTGTAGAGAGCTACTGCAGTCAGTGTGGACTGTAGGGAAATCTCAGAGAGCCAAAGGAGTCAGTGCGGGATATAGGGAAACCATAGTGAGCTGCTGGAGACAGTGTGCACTAAATGGAAACCGTAGAGAGCCATTGGGTTCAGTTTGGACTGTAGGGAAACCTCAGAGAGCCAGTGGAGTCAGTGTTGGATATAGCGAAAAAGTAGAGAGCCATGGAATCACCGTGGACTATAGAGAAAACGAAGACAGCCAATGGAGTCAGTGTGGACAACAGGGAATCTGTAGAGAACCACTGGAGTCAGTAGGGACTTAGGGAAAACCTAGAGATCCAATGGAGGCAGTGAGGGATATAGGGAAACCGTAGAGAGCTGCTGGAGACAGTGTGGGTTATATGGAAACTGTAGATAGCCATTGGAGTCAGTGTAGTCTATCGGAAATCCGTAGAGAGCCGCTGGAGTCAGTGTGGACTGTAGGGAAAATGTAGAGAGCCTTTGGAGGCAGTGTGGACTATAGGGAAACTGTAGTGAGCCGCTGGATTCAGCGTTGTCTATGGGAAAACTGTAGAGAGCAACTTGAATCAGTGTGGGATATAGGGAAACTGCAGAGATTTTCTGGAGTCCGTGTGGGCTAAAGGGAAATTGTAGAGAGCCATTGGAGGCAGTGTGGACTTTAGGGAATACACAGAGAGCCAGTGGAGTCAGTGTTGGATATAGGGAACCCATAGAGAGCTGCTGGAGACCGTGTGGACTATAGGGAAACGGTAGAGAGCCACTGGTGTTATTGTGGAATATAGGGAAACCGTAGAGAGCTCCTGGAGTCAGTGTGGGATATAGGGAAACACTGGAGAGTCTCTGGAGTGCATTGGGAATTTCTAGAGAGCTACTGTAGTCAGTGTGGACTGTAGGGAAATCTCAGAGAGCCAATGGAGTGCGTGCGGGATATAGGGAAACCATAGTGAGCTGCTGGAGACAGTGTAGGCTATATGGAAACCGTAGATAGCCAGTGGATTCACTGTGGACTATTGGGAAACTGTAGAGAGCGACTGGAGTCAGTGTGGATTCTGGGGAAAATGAAGAGAACCACCTGAGACAGTGAGGACTTTAGGGAAACCTTTGAGAGCCTCTGGATTCAGTGTGGAATATAGGGAAACCTTAGAGAACCGCTGGAGTCACTGTGGACTATAGGGAAACTGCAGAGTGCCAGTGGAGTCAGCATGGGTTTTAGGGAGACCGTAGAGAGCCGCTGGAGTTCAGTGTGGTCTATAGGGAATCCGTAGATAGCCACTGGAGTAAGTGTGGTCTAGAAGAAAACCGTCAAGAGCTGCTGAAATCCGTGTGGTATATAGAGAAAACGTAAGGAGCCACTGGATTCAGTGCGGGTTATAGGGAAACTGTAGGGAACCACTGGAGTCAATGTGGGCTATTGGGAAACCTTAGAGATCCAATGGAGGCAGTGAGGGATATAGGGAAAGCGTAGAGAGCTGCTGGAGACAAGGTGGGTTATAGGGAAACAGTAGATAGCCATTGGAATCAGTGTGGGCTATCGGAAAACCGTAGAGAGCCTCTGGAGTCTGTGTGGACTATAGGGAAATTGTAGAGAGAGCCTCTGGAGACAGTGTGGACTATAGGGAAACCGTATTGATCCACTGGAGTCAGTGTAGGCTATGTGAAAACTGTAGAGAGCCACTTGAGTCAGTGTGGGATATAGGGAAACTGTAGAGATTCTCTGGAGTCAGTGTGGGCTATAGGGAAAACACAGAGAGCCATTGGAGTCAGTTTGGACTATAGGGAAGCCTCAGAGAGCCAGTGGAGTCAGTGTTGCATATTGGGAATACGTAGAGAGCTGCTGGAGACAGTGTGGACTATAGGGAAACGGTGGAGAGCCACTGGTGTTTTTGTGGAATATAGGGAAACCGTAGAGAGCTCCTGGAGTCATTGTGGGACATAGGGAAACCGTGGAGAGTCTCTGGAGTGAATGCGGGCTATTGGGAATTTGTAGAGAGCTACTGTAGTCAGTGTGGACTGTCCGGACATCTCAGAGAGCCAATGGAGTCAGTGTGGGATATAGGGAAACCATAGTGAGCTGCTGGAGACCGTGAGGGCTATAGGAAAACCTTAGCGCGCCACTGGAGTCATTGCAGAATATAGGGAAACTGTAGTGAGCCACTGGAGTCAGTATTGACTATGGGAAAACTGTAGAGAGCCACTTGAGTCATTGTGGGATATAGTGAAACTGTAGAGATTCTCTAGATTCTGTGTGGGCTATAGGGAAATCGTAGAGAGCCATTGGATTCAGTTTGGACTGTAGGGAAACCTCAGTGGAGTCAGTGTTGGATATAGGGAAAACGTAGAGAGCCATGGAATCAGCGTGGACTACAGAGAAAATGAAGGCAGCCAATGGAGTCAGTGTGGACTATAGGTAAACCGTAGAGACTCACTGGATTCAGTGTGGACTGTAGGGAAAGCTTAGAGATCCAATGGAGGCAGTGAGGGATATAGGGAAAATGTAGATAGCCGCTGGAGAAGTGTGGTCTAGAAGAAAACCTTCAAGAGCTGCTGAAATCCGTGTGTTATATAAAGGAAATGTAAGGAGCCAATGGATTCAGTGCGGGCTATAGGGAAACTGTAGGGAACCAGTGGATTCAGTGTGGGCTATTGGGAAATCGTCGGGAGCCACTGGAATCTGTGCGGGCTATAGAGAAGCAGTAGGGAACCACTGGAGACAGTGTGGGCTTATGGGAAACCTTAGAAAGCAACTGGAGGCAGTGCGGAATATAGGACAACCGTAGAGATCCGCTGGAGGTAGTGTGGACTATAGGGAAAACGTAGAGAGCCACTGAAGTCAGCATGGACTATAGGGAAAACGCAGAGAGTCAATGGAGTCAGTTTTGGATATAGGGAAACAGTAGAGAGCTGCTGGAGACTGTGTGGGCTATAGGGAATCCGTAGATAGCCACGGGAGTCAATTGAAAGCTATAGAGTAACCGAAAGGAGCCACTGGAGTCAGTGTGGGCTATAGGAAAACATTAGAGAGCCGCTCGAGTCAGTGTGGACTATACATAAATTGTGGAGAGCCGCAGGAGACAGTGTGGACTATAAGGAAACCGTAGAGATCCACTGGAATTATTTTGGACTATAGAAAACAATTAGAGAGCATCGGGAGTCATTGTGGACTACAGATAAACTGTAGAGAGCCAGTTGAGGCAGTGTGGACTATAGGGAAACCGTAGAGAGCTGATGGAGTCAGTGTGGACTACAGAGAAAATGAAGGCAGCCAATGGAGTCAGTATGGACTATAGGGACACTGTAGAGAGCCACTGGATTCACTGTGGACTGTAGGGAAACCTTAGAGATCCATGGAGACAGTGAGGGATATACGGAAACGGTAGAGATCTGCTGGAGACAGTGTGGGTTATATGGAAACCGTAGAGAGCCATTGGAGTCAGTGTGGTCTATCGGAAAACTGTAGAGAGCTGCTGGAGTCAGTGTGGACTATAGGGAAACCATATTGAGGCGGTGGAGTCAGTGTTGACTATGGGAAAAATGTAGAAAGCCACTTGAGTCAGTGTGGGATTTAGGGAAACTGTAGAGATTCTCTGGAGCCAGTGTGGGCTATAAGGAAACCGTAGAGATCCATTGGAGTCAGTGTGGACTGTAGGGATCCTCAGAGAGCCAGTGGAGTCAGTGTTGGATATAGGAAAACCATAGAGAGCTGAAGGAGACAGTGTGGGCTCTAGAGAAACGTAGTTAGCCACTGGAGTCAATTGCAAGCTATAGAAGAACCGTTGGGAGCCATTGGAGTCAGTGTGCGCTATAGGAAAAGATTAGAGAGCCGCTGGAGTCAGTGTGGACTACAGAAAAACCGTAGAGAGCCTCGGGAGTCATGGTGGACTATAGATATACTGTAGAGAGCCAGTGGAGGCAGTGTGGACGATAGGGAAACTGCAGAGAGCTACCGGTGTTATTGTGGAATACAGGGAAACTGTAGAGGACTACTGGAGTCAGTATGGGATATAGGGAAACCGTGGAGAGTCTCTGGAGTGAGTGTAGGGAAACCTTAGAGATCGAATGGAGGCAGTGAGGGTTATAGGGAAACCGTAGGGAGGTGCTGGAGAGAGGGTGGGTTATAGGGGAACCGTAGATAGCCATTGGAGTCAGTGTGGGCTATTGGAAAACCGCAGAGATCCGCTGGATTCAGTGTGGGATATAGGGCAACTGTAGAGATTCTCTGGAGTCAGTTTGGGCTATAGGGAAACCGTAGAGAGCCATTGGAGTCAGTGTGGACTATAGGGAAACCTCAGAGAGCCTGTGGAGTCAGTGTTGGTTATAGGGAAACCGTAGAGAGCAACTGGAGACAGTGTGGTCTATAGGGAAACCGTAGTGAGCCACTGGATTTAGTGTTGACTATGGGAAAACTGCAGAGATCCACTTGAGTCAGTGTGGGATATAGGGAAACTGTAGAGATTCTCTAGAATCAGTTTGGGCTATAGGGAAACTGTAGAGAGCCATTGGATTCAGTGTGGAATACAGGGAAACCTCAGAGAGCCTTTGGAGTCAGTGTTGGATAGAGGGAAACCGTAGAGAGCTGCTGGAGACAGTGTGTGCTATAGGGAATCTGTAGATAGCCACTGGAGACAATCGCAAGCTATAGAGGAACCGTAGGGAGCCATTGGAGTCAGTGTGGTCTATAGGAAAACAGTAGAGAGCAGCTAGAGTCAGTGTGTAGTATAGGGAAAACGTAGAGAGCCACTGGATTCTGTGTGGTCTACAGAAAAACCGTAAGGAGCCTCGGGAGTCATGGTGGAATATAGATATACCGTCGAGAGCCAGTGGAGGCAGTGTGGACTATGGGGAAACTGCAGAGAGCCACCGGTGTTATTGTGGAATATAGGGAAACCGTGGAGAGCTACTGGAGTCAGTATGGGATATAGGGAAACCGTGGAGTCTCTGGAGTGAGTGTGGGCTATACAGATTTTGTAGAGAGCTACTGTAGTCAGTGTGGACTGTTGGGAAATCTCAGAGAGCCAATGGGGACAGTCTGGGATATAGGGAAACCATAGTGACCTGCTGGAGACAGTGTGGGCTATATGGAAACCGTAGATTGCCACCCGATTCAGTGTGGACTATTGGGAAACTGTAGAGAGCCTCTGGAGTCAGTGCGGATGCTGGGGAAAATGAAGAGAACCACTGGAGACAGTGAGGGCTACAGGGAAACATTAGAGAGCCACTGGAGTCAGTGCGGAATATAGGGAAACCGTGGAGAACCGCTGGATTCAATGTGGACTATAGGGAAACTGCGGAGAGCCAGTGGAGTCAGTGTGGGATATAGGGAAACCGTAGAGAGTCGCTTGAGACAGTGTGGGCTAAAGGAAATCCGTAGATAGCCACAGGACTAAGTGTGGTCTAGCAGAAAACCGTCAAGAGCTGCTGAAATCTGTGTGGTATACAGAGAAAACCTAAGGAGCCACTGGATTCAGTGCGGGTTATAGGGAAACCGTAGGGAACCACTGGAATCAGTGTGGGCTATTGGGAAACCTTAGAGATCAAATGGAGTCAGTGGGGGCTATTGGGAAATCGTCGGGAGCCACCGGAGTCCGTGCGGGCTATAGGGAAACAGTAGGGAACCTCTGGAGTCATTGTGGGCTTATGGGAAACCTTAAAAGGCTACTGGAGGCATTGCGGAATATCGGTAAACCGTAGAGGGCCTCTGGAGTCATTGTGGACTATAGGGAATCCATAGAGATCCACTGGAGCCAGTGTGGACTATAGGGCAAACGCAGAGAGCCAATGGAGTCAGTGTTGGATATAGGGAAACGGTAGAGAACTGCTGGAGATAGTGTGGGCTATAGGGAATCCGTGGATAGCCACTGGAGTCAATCACAAGCTATAGAGAAACCGAAAGGAGCCAATTGAGTCAGTGTGGGCTATAGGAAAGAAGCTGAGAGCCGCTGGAGTCAGTGTGGACTATAGGGAAATCATCGAGAGCCACAGGAGACAGTGTGGACAATAAGGAAACCGTAGAGAGCCACTGGAGCTATTGTGGACTATAGAAATTCATAGAGAGCCTCGGGAGCCATTGAGGACTACAGATAAACTGTCGAGAGCCAGTGGAGGCAGTGTGGACTATGGGGAAACCGTAGAGAGCCAATTGAGCCAGCGTGGACTACAGAGAAAATGCAGGCAGCCAATGGAGTCAGCTTGGACTATAGGGAAACCATAGAGAGCAACCGGATTCAGTGTGGACTGTAGGGAAACCTTAGAGATCCAATGGAGGCAGTGAGGGATATTGGGCAACGGTAGAGAGCTTCTGGAGCCAAGGTGGGTTATAGGGAAACTGTAGATAGCCATTAGAGTCAGTGCGGTCTATCAGAAAACCGTAGAGAGCCTCTGGAGTCTCTGTGGACTATAGGGAAACCGTAGAGAGCCATGGAATCAGCGTGGACTACAGAGAAAATGAAGACAGCCAATGGAGTCAGTGTGGACTATAGGGAAACTGTAGAGAGCCACTGGAGTCAGTGGGGACTGTAGAGAAAACTTAGAGATCCAATGGAGGCAGTGAGGGATGTAAGGAAACCGTAGAGAGCTGCTGGAGAGAGTGTGGGCTATATTGAAACCGTAGATAGCCATTGGAGTCAGTGTGGTCTATCAGAAAACCATAGAGAGCTGCTGGATTCAGTGTGGACTGTAGGGAAAGCGTAGAGAGCCACTGGAGACAGTGTGGACTATAGGGAAACCGTGGTGAGCCGCTGGAGTCAGTGTTGTCTATGGGAAAACTGTAGAGAGCAAATTGAGTCAGTGTGGCATATAGGGAAATTGTGGAGATGCTCGGGAGTCAGTGCTCGACTTAGGGAATCCAAAGAGAGCCATTGGAGTCAGTGTGGACTGTAGGGACACCTCAGAGAGCCTTTGGAGTCAGTGTTGGATATAGCAAAACCGAAGAGATCTGCTTGAGACAGTGTGGGCTATAGGGAATCCTTAGATAGCAGCTGGAGTCAATTGCAAGCTATAGAGGAACCGTAGGGAGCCATTGGAGTCAGTGTGGGCTATAGGAAAACAGGAGAGAGGTGCTGGAGTCAGTGTGGACTGTAGGGGAATCCTAAAGAGCCACTGGAGTCTGTGTGGACTGCGGGAAAACTGTAGAGAGCCTCGGGAGTCATTGTGGACTATAGATAAACCGTAAACAGCCTGTGGAGAGGTGTAGACTATAGGGAAACTGTAGAGAGCCACTGGTGTTACTGTGGAATATAGGGAAACCGTAGAGAGCTACTGGAGTCATTGTGGGATATAGGGAAACCGTGGAGAGTCTCTGGAGTCAGTGTGGGCTATAGGGAATTTGTAGAGAGCTACTGTAGTCACTGTGGATGGTATGGGAATCTCATAGAGCCAATGCAGTCAGTGTGGGAAATAGGGAAACCATAGTGACCTGCTGGAGTCAGTGTGGGCTATATGGCACCGTAGATAGCCACCGCATTCATTGTGGACTATTGGGAAACTGTAGAGAGCCACTGCAGTCAGTGTGGATTCTGGGGAAAATGAAGAGAACCACTGGAGACAGTGAGGGCTATAGGGAAACCTTCGAGAGCCACTGGAGTCATCGTGGAATAACGGGAAACCATAGAGAACCACTGGAGTCAGTGTGGACTATAGGGAAACCATAGAGAGCAACTGGAGACAGTTTGGACTGTCGGGAAACTGTAGTAATCCACTGGAGCCAGTGTTGTCTATGGGAAAGCTGTAGAGAGGCACCTGAGTCAGTGTGGGATATAGGGAAACCGTAGAGAGCCATGGGAGACAATGTGGACTATAGGGAAAGCTCAGAGAGCCAATGGAGTCAATGTTGGATATAGGGAAACCATAGAGAGCTGCTGGAGACAGTGCGGGCTATAGAGAATCCGTAGATAGCCACTGGAGTCAATCACAAGCTTTAGAGGAACCGTAGGGAGCCATTGGTGTCAGTGTAGGCTATAGGAAAACAGTAGAGAGCTGCTGGAGTCAGTGCGGACTATAGGGAAAATATAGACAGCCACCGGAGTCTGTGTGGACTACAGAAAAACCGTAGAGAGCCTCGGGAGTCATTGTGGACTATAGATAAACCGTAGAGAGCCACTGGTGTTCGTGTGGGATATAGGGAAACCGTGGAGAGTCTCTGGAGTGAGTGTGGGATATAGGGAATTTGTTGAGAGCTACTGTAGTCACTGTGGACTGCAGGGAAATCTCAAAGAGCCAATGGAGTCAGTGTTGGATATAGGGAAACCATAGAGAGCTGCTGGAGGCAGTGTGGGCTATACGGAATCCGTTGATAGCCACTGGAGGCTATAGAACTGCAAGCTATAGAGGAACCGCAGGGAGCCATTCGAGTCATTGTGAGCTATGAAAAACAATAGAGAGCCGCTGGAGTCAGTGTGGGTTATAGAAAAACAGTAGGGAGCCTTGGAAGTCATTGTGGTTTATAGATAAACCATAGAGAGCCAGTGGAGGCAGTGTGGACTATAGGGAAACCGTAGAGAGCCACTGGTGTTATTGTGGAATATAGGGAAAACTTAGAGAGCTCCTGGAGTCAGTGTGGGATATAGGGAAACTGTGGAGTGTCTATGGAGTGAGTGTGGTCTACAGGGAATTTGTAGAGAGCTACTGTAATCAGTGTGGACTGTAGGGGTATCTCATAGAGCCAATGGAGTCAGTGTGGGATATAGGGAAAACACAGTGAGCTGCTGGAGACAGTGTGGGCTATATGGAAACCGTAGATAGCCACCGGATTCACTGTGGACTATTGGGAAACTGTAGAGAGCCACTGGAGTCAGTGTGGATTCTGGGGAAAATGAAGAGAACCACTGGAGACAGTGAGGGCTATAGGGAAACCTTCGAGAGCCACTGGAGTCATTGCGGAATATAGGGAAACCTTAGAGAACCGCTGGAGTCACTGTGGACTATAGGGAAACCGTAGAGAGCTGCTGGAGACAGTGTGGGTTATATGGACACTGTAGCTAGCCATTGTAGTCAGTGTGGTCTATCGGAAAACGGTTGGGAGCTGCTGGAGTCAGTGTGGACTATAGGGAAACCGTAGTGAGCCACTGGAGTCAGTGTTGACTATGGGAAAAATGTAGAGAGCCACTTGAGTCAGTGTGGGATATAGGGAAACTGTAGAGATTTTCTGGAGTCAGTGTGGGCTATAGGGAAATTGTAGAGAGCCATTGGAGTCAGTGTGGACTGTAGGGAATCCTCAGAGAGCCAGTGGAGTCAGTGTTGGATATAGGGAATATATAGAGAGTTGTCAGAGACAGTGTGGCCTATAGGGAATCCGTAGATAGCCACTGGAGTCAATCGCAAGCAAAAGAGGAACCATTGGGAGCCATTGGAGTCTGTGTGGACTATTGAAAAACAGTAGGAACCCTCGGGAGTCATTGTGGAAAATAGATAAACTGTAGACAGCCAGTGGAGGCAGTGTAGACTATAGGGAAACCGTAGGGATCCACTGGAGGCAGTGTGGACTATAGGGAAACCTTAGAGAGCCACAGGAGACAGTGTGGGCAACAACGAAACCGTAGAGAGTAATCTGGAGTTAGTGTGGACTATAGAAATACATAGAGAGCCTCGGGAGTCATTGTGGACTATGCAAAAACGGTAGAGAACCCGTGGAGCCAGTGTGGACTATAGGGAAACCGTAGAGAGCCAAAGGAGTCAGCGTGGACAACAGATAAAACAAAGGCAGCGAATGGAGTCAGTGTGGCTATACGGAAACCGTAGAGAGCCACTGGATTCAGCGTGGACTGTAGGGAAACCTTAGAGATCCAATGGAGGCAGTGAGGGATATAGGGAAACTGTAGAGAGATGCTGGAGTCGGTGTGTACTATAGGGCAAGCGTAGAGAGCAACAGGAGACAGTTTAGACTGTAGGGAAACCGTAGTGAGCCATTGAAGTCAGTGTTGACTATGGGAAAACTGTAGAGAGGAACTGGAGTCCGTGTGGGATATAGGGAAACTGTAGAGATACTTTGGAGTCAATTTGGGCTCTAAGGAAAACGTAGAGAGCCATTGGAGTCAATGTGGACTATAGGGAAACCTCAGAGCGCAAGTGGAGTTAGTGTTGGATATAGGGAAATCGTAGAGAGCTGCTGGAGACAGTGTGGGCTATCGGGAATCCGTAGATAGCCACTGGAGTCAATCGCAAGCTATAAAGGAACCATAGGGAGCAACTGGAGTCAGTGTGGGCTATTGGAAAACAGTAGAGAGCCGCTGGAGAAAGGGTGGCCTAAATTGAAAATGTAGAGATCCACTGGAGTCTGTGTGGACTACAGAAAAACCGTAGAGAGCCTCGGGAGTCATTGTGGACTATAGATAAACCGAAGAGAGCCACTGGTGTTCGTGTGGGATATAGGGATACCGTGGAGAGTCTCTGGAGACGGTGTGGGCTATAGGGAATTTGCAGAGTGCTACTGTAGTCAGTGTGGAGTGTAGGGAAATCTGAGAGCCAATGGAGTCAGTGTGGGATATAGGGAAACCATAGTGAGCTGCTGGAGAAATTGTGGGCTATATGGAAACCGTAGATAGCCACCGGATTCAGTGTGGACTATTGGGAAACTGTAGAGAGCCACTGGAGTCAGTCTGGATTAGGGGGAAAATGAAGAGAACCACTGGAGACAGTGAGGGCTATAGGGAAACCTTAGGGAGCCACTGGAGTCAGTGCGGAATATAGGGAACCTTAGAGAACCGCTGGAGTCGCTGTGGACTATAGGGAAAATGCAGAGAGCAATTGGAGTCAGTGTGGGATATAGGGAATCCGTAGATAGCCACTGGAGTAAGTGGGGTCTAGAAGAAAACCATCAAGAGCTTCTGAAATCCGTGTGTTATCTAGAGAAAACGTAAGGAGCCACTGGATTCCATGCAGGCTATAGAGAAACTGTAGGGAACCACTGGAGTCAGTGTGGGCTATTGGGAAATCGTCGGGAGCCACTGGAGGCAGTGTGGGCTATAGGGAAACAGCAGGGAACCACTGGAGTCAAACTGGGCTTATGGGAAAACTTAGAAAGCAACTGGAGGCAGTGCAGAATATAGGAAAAGTGTCGAGGCCCTCTGGAGTTACTGTGGACTATTGGGAAACCGTAGGGATCCACTGGAGGCAGTGTGGACTATAGGGAAACCTTTGAGAGCCACAGGAGACAGTGTGGACAATGAGGAAACCGTAGAGAGCCACTGGAATTAGTGTGGACTATAGAAATACATAGAGAGCCTCGGGAGTCATTGTGGACTACAGATAAACGGCAGAGAGCCAGTGGAGGCAGTGTGGACTATAGGGAAACCGTAGAGAGCCAATGGAGCCAGCGTGGACTACAGAGAAAACAAAGGCAGCCAAAGGAGTCAGTGTGGACTATAGGGAAAACGTAGAGAGCCACCGGATTCAGTGTGGACTGTAGGGAAACCTTAGAGATCCAATGGAGCCAGAGAAGGATATAGGGAAACCGTAGAGAGCTGCTAGAGACAGTGAGGGTTATATGGAAACCATAGATAAACATTGGAGTCAGTGTGGTCTATCGGAAAATCGTAGAGCACTGCTGGAGTCATTGTGGACTATAGGGAAACCGTAGTGAGCCACTGGAGTCAGTGTAGACTATGGGAAAAATGCAGAGAGCCACTTGAGTCAGTGTGGGATATAGGTAAACTGTAAAGATTTCCTGGGGTCAGTGTGGGCTATAGGGAAATTGTAGAGAGCCATTGGAGTCAGTGTGGACTGTAGGGAATCCTCAGAGAGCCAGTGGAGTCAGTTTTCGATCTAGGGAAACCATAGAGAGCTGCTGGAGGCACTGTGGGCTGTACGGAATCCGTACATAGCCACTGGAGTCAATCGCAGCTATAGAGGAACTGTAGGGCGCCATTGGAGTCAGTGTGGGCTATAGGGAAACCGTAGAGGGCCATTGGAGCCTGTGTGGACTGTAGGGAGCCCTCAGAGAGCCAGTGGAGTCAGTGTTGTATATAGGGAAACAATAGAGAGCTGCTGGAGGCAGTGTGGGCTATACGGAATCCGTAGATAACCACTGGACTCAATTGCAAGCTATACAGGAACCGCAGGGAGCCATTGGAGTCAGTGTGGGCTATAGAAAAACAATAGAGAGCCGCTGGATTCAGTGTGGGATATAGTGAATCTGTAGAGATTATCTTGAGTCATTGTGCACTATAGGGAAATCATAGAGAGCCACAGGAGACAATGTGGGCAATAAGGAAACCGTTGAGAGCCACTGGAGTTAGTGTGGACTATAGAAATACATAGAGAGCCTCGGGAGTCATTGTGGACTACAGATAAACTGTAGAGAGCTAGTGGAGGCAGTATGGTCCATACGGAAACCGTAGAGAGCCAATGGAGCCAGCGTGGACTACAGAGAAATGGAAGGGAGCCAATGGAGTCAGTGTGGAGTATTTGGAAACCGTACAGAGCCACTGGATTCAGTGTGGACTGTAGGGAAACCTTAGAGATCCAATGGAGGCAGTGAGATATATAGGGAAAAGGTAGAGAGCTGCTGGAGACAGTGTGGGTTATATGTAAACCGTAGATAGCCATTGGAGTCATTGTGATCTATCGGAAAACTGTAGAGAGCTGCTGGAGTCAGTGTGGACTATAGGGAACCCGTAGTGAGCCACTGGAGTAAGTGTTGACTATGGGATAAACGTAGAGAGCCACTTGAGTCAGTGCGGGATATAGGGAAACTGTAGAGATTTTCTGGAGCCAATGTGGGCTATAGGGAAATTATATAGTGCCATTGGAGTCAGTGTGGACTGTAGGGAATCCTCAGAGAGCCAGTGGAGTCAGTGTTGAATATAGGGAAACCATAGAGAGCTGCTGGAGACAGTGTGGGCTACAGGGAATCCGTAGAAAGCCACTGGCGTCAATCGCAAGCTGTAGAGGAATCGTAGGGAGCCATTGGAGTCAGTGTGGGCTATAGAAAAACATTAGAGAGCCGCTGGAGTCAGTGTGGGATATAGTGAATCTGTAGAGATTTTCTGGAGTCAGTGTGGGCTATAGGGAAACCGTAGAGAGCCATTATATTCGGTGTGGACTGTAAGGAATCCTCAGAGAGCCCGTGGAGTCAGTGTTGGATATAGGGAATCCATAGAGAGCTGCCGGAGACAGTGTGGGCTATAGGGAATCCGTAGAGAGCCACTGGAGACAATCGCAAGCTATAGAGGAACTGACGGGAGCCATTGGAGTCAGTGTGGGCTATAGAAAAACAGTAGGGAGCCTCGGGAGTCATTGTGGACGATAGATAAACCGTAGAGAGCCAGTGGAGGCAGCGTGGACTTTAGGGAAACCGTAGAGAGCCGCTTGTGCTAGTGTGGAATATAGGGAAGTCGTAGAGAGCTACTGGAGACAGTGTGGGATTTAGGGAAACCGTGGAGAATCCCTGGAGTGAGTGTGGGCTATAGGGAATTTGTAGAGAGCTACTGTAGTCGTTGTGGACTGTAGGGAAATCTCAGAGAGCCAATGGAGTCAGTGTGGGAAATAGGGAAACCATAGTGAGCTGCTGGAGACAGTGTGGGCTACATGGAAACCGTAGATAGCCACCGGATACAGTGTGGACTATTTGTAATCTGTAGAGATCCACTGGAGTCAGTGTGGATTCTGGGGAAAATGAAGAGAACCACTGGAGACAGTGAGGGCTATAGGGAAACCTTAGAGAGCCACTGGAGACAGGGCGGAATATAGGGAAACCTTAGAGAACCACTGGAGTCACTGTGGACTATAGGGAAAATGCAGACAGAGAGTGGAGTCAGTATGGGATATAGGGAATCCTTAGATAGCCACTGGAGTAACTGTGGTCTAGAAAAAGTCCGTCAAGAGGTGCTGAAATCCGTGTGTTATATAGAGAAAATGTAAGGAGCCACTGGATTTAGTGCGGGCTATAGGGAAACCGTAGGGAACCCCTGGAGTCAGTGTGGGCTATTAGGACATCATCGGGAGCCACTGGAGTCCGTGCAGGCTACAGGGAAAAAGTAGGCAACCACTGGAGTCAGTGTGGGCTTATGGGAAACCTTAGAAAGAAACTGGAGGCAGTGCGGAATAAAGGAAAAGCGTCGAGGCCCTCTGGAGTCATTGTGGGCTTAGTGAAACCATAGGGATCCACTGGAGGCAGTGTGGACTATAGAGAAAACGTAGAGAGCCACAGGAGACAGTGTGGACAGTAAGGAAACCATAGAGAGCCACTGGAGTTAGTGTGGACTATAGGGAAACTGTAGAGAGCCACCGGATTCAGTGTGGACTGTACGGAAACCTCTGAGAACCAATGGGGGTAGTGAGGGATATAGGAAAACCGTAGAGAGCTGCTGGAGACAGTGTGGGTTATATGGAAGCCGTAGATAGCCATTGGAGTCATTGTGATCTATCGGAAAACTGTAGAGAGCTGCTGGGGTCAGTGTGGACTATAGGGAACCCGTAGTGAGCCACTGGAGTAAGTGTTGACTATGGGATAAATGTAGAGAGACACTTGAATCAGTGTGGGATATAGGGAAACTGTAGAGATTTTCTGGAGCCAATGTGGGCTATAGGGAAATTGTATAGTGCCATTGGAGTCAGTGTGGACTGTAGGGAATCCTCAGAGAGCCAGTGGAGTCAGTTTTGAATTTAGGGAAACCATAGAGAGCTGCTGGAGACAGTGTGGGCTACAGGGAATCCGTAGAAAGTCACTGGAGTCAATCGCAAGCTGTAGAGGAATCGTAGGGAGCCATTGGAGTCAGTGTGGGCTATAGGAAAACAGTAGAGAGCCGCTGGGGTCAGTGTGGGATATAGTGAATCTGAAGAGATTTTCTGGAGTCAGTGTTGGCTATAGGGATACCGTAGAGAGGCATTGGAGTCGGTCTGGACTGTAGGGAATCCTCAGAGAGCCAGTAGAGTCACTGTTGGATATAGGGAATCCATAGAGAGCTGCCGGAGACAGTGTGGGCTATAGGGAATCCATAGATAGCCACTGGAGTAAATCGCAAGCTATAGAGGAACCATCAGGAGCCTTTGGAGTCAGTGTGGGCTATAGAAATATAGTAAGGATCCTCGGCATTCATTGTGGACTATAGATAAACCGTAGAGAGCCAGTGAAGGCAGTGTAGACTATAGGGAAACCGCAGAGAGCCACTGGTGTTAGTGTGGAATATAGTGAACCTTCGAGAGCTACTGCAGTCAGTATGGGATATAGAGAAACCGTGGAGAGTCTCTGGAGTGAATTTGGGCTATTGGGAATTTGTAGAGAGCTACTGTAGTCAGTGTGGACTGTAGGGAAATCTCAGAGAGCCAATGGATTCAGTGTGGGATATAAGGAAACCATAGTGAGCTGCTGGAGACAGTGTGGGCTATATGGAAACCGGAGATAGCCACCGGTTTCAGTGTGGACTATTGGGAAACTGTAGAGAGCCACTGGAGTCAGTGTGGATTCTGGGGAAAATGAAGAGAACCACTGGAGTCAGCGTGGGCCATTGGGACATCTTAGCGAGCCACCGGATTCAGTGTGGACTGTAGTGAGACCTTAGAGATCCAATGGAGGCAGTGAGAGATGGAGACTGGAGTCAGTGTTGGCTATGGGGATACCGTAGAGAGGCATTGGAGTCGGTATGGACTGTAGGGAATCCTCAGAGAGACAGTAGAGTCAGTGTTGGATATAGGGAATCCATAGAGTGCTGCCTGAGACAGTGTGGGCTATACGGAATCCGTAGATAGCCACTGGAGTCAATCGCAAGCTATAGAGGAACCATAGGGAGCCATTGGAGTCAGTGTGGGCTATAGAAAAACAGAGAGCCGCTGGATTCAGTGTGGGATGTAGTGAATCTGTAGAGATTTTCTTGAGTCTTTGTGGACTATAGGGAAATCATAGAGAGCCACAGGAGACAGTGTGGACAATAAGGAAACTATAGAGAGCCACTGGAGTTAATGTGGACTATAGAAATACATAGAGAGCCTCGGGAGTCATTGTGGACTACAGATAAACTGTAGAGAACCAATGGAGGCAGTGTGGACTATACGGAAACCTTAGAGAGCCAATGGAGCCAGCGTGGACTACAGAGAAAAGGAAGGCAGCCAATGGAGGCAGTGTGGACTGTAGGGAAAACTTAGAGATCCAATGGAGGCAGTGAGGTATATAGGGAAACGGTAGAGAGCTGCAGGAGACAGTGTGGGTTATATGTAAACCGTAGATAGCCATTGGAGTCAGTTTGGTCGATCAGAAAACTGTAGAGAGCTGCTGGAGTCATTGTGGACTATACGGAAACCGTAGTGAGCCACTGGATTCGGTGGTGACTATGGGAAAAATGTAGAGAGCCACTTGAGTCATTGTGGGATATAGGGAAACTGTAGAGATTTTCTGGAGTCAGTGTGTGCTATAGGGAAATTGTAGAGAGCCATTGGAGTCAGTTTGGACTGTAGGGAATCCTTAGAGAGCCAGTGGAGTCAGTGTTGGACATATGGAAACCATAGAGAGCTGCTGGAGACTGTCTGGGCTATAGGGAATCCGTAGATCGCCACTGGAGTCAATCGCAAGCTATAGAGGAACCGTAGGGAGCCATTGGAGTCAGTGTCGGCTATAGAAAAACAGTAGAGAGCCGCTGGTGTCAGTGTGGGATATAATGAATCTGTTGAGATTTTCTGGAGTCAGTGTGGGCTATAGGGAAACCGTAGAGAGCCATTGGAGTCGGTGTGGACTGTAGGGAATCCTCCGAGAGCCAGTAGAGTCAGTGTTGGATATAGGGAATCCATAGAGAGCTGCCGGAGAGAGTGTGGGCTATAGGAAATCCGTAGAGAGCCACTGGAGTCAATCACAAGCTATAGAGGAACCGTCGGGAGCCATTGTAGTCAGTGTGGGCTATAGAAAAACAGTAGGGAGCCTCGGGAGTCATTGTGGACGATAGATAAACAGAAGAGAGCCAGTGGAGGCAGCGTGGACTTTAGGGAAACCGTAGAGAGCCGCTTGTGCTAGTGTGGAATATAGGGAAGTCGTAGAGAACTACTGGAGACAGTGTGCGATATAGGGAAACCGTGGAGAATCTCTGGATTGAGTGTGGGCTATAGGGAATTTGTAGAGAGCTACTGTAGTCATTGTGGACTGTAGGGAAATCTCAGAGAGCCAATGGAGTCAGTGTGGGAAATAGGGAAACCATAGTGAGCTGTGGAGACAGTGTGGGCTATATGGAAACCGTAGATAGCCACCGGATACAGTGTGGACTATTTGTAATCTGTAGAGAGCCACTGGAGTCAGTGTGGATTCTGCGGAAAATGAAGAGAACCACTGGAGACAGTGAGGGCTATAGAGAGTCAGTGTGGGAAATAGGGAAACCATAGTGAGCTGCTGGAGACAGTGTGGGCTATATGGAAACCGTAGATAGCCACCGGATTCAGTGTGGACTATTGGGAAACTGTAGAGAGCCACTGGTCTCAGTCTGGATTGTGGGGAAAATGAAGAGAACCACTGGAGACAGTGAGGGCTATAGGGAAACCTTAGAGAGCCAGTGGAGTCAGTGCAGAATATAGGGAAACCTTAGAGAACCACTGGAGTCACTGTGGACTATAGGGAAAATGCAGACAGACAGTGGAGTCAGTGTGGGATATAGGGAATACGTAGATATCCACTGGTGTAAGTGTTGTCTAGAAGAAAACCGTCAAGAGCTGCTGAAATCCTTGTGTTATATAGAGAAAACGTAAGGAGCCATTGGATTCAGTGCGGGCTATAGGGAAACCGTAGGGAACTACTGGAGTCAGTGTGGGCTATTGGGAAATCGTTGGGAGCCACTGGAGTCCGTGCGGGCTACAGGGAAACAGTAGGGAACCACTGGAGTCAGTGTGGGCTTATGGGAAACCTTAGAAAGCAACTGGAGGCATTGCGGAATATAGGAAAAGCGTCGAGGCCCTCTGGAGTCATTGTGGGCAGAGGGAAACCGTAGGGATCCACTGGAGGCAATGTGGACTATAGGGAAAACGTAGAGAGCCACAGGAGACAGTGTGGACAATAAGGAAACCGTAGAGAGCCACTGGAGATACTGTGGAATATAGAAATACATAGAGAGTCTCAGGAGTCATTGTGGACTACAGATAAACTGTAGAGAGCCAGTGCAGGCAGTGTGGACTATAGGCAAACCGTAGAGAGCCAATGGAGCCAGTGTGGACCACAGAGAAAACGGAGGCAGCCAATGGAGTCCGTGTGGACTATAGGGAAACCGTAGAGAGCCACCAGATTCAGTGTGGACTGTAGGGAAACCTTATAGTTAAACTGTAGAGAGCCAGTGGAGGCAGTGTGGCCTATTGGGAAACCGTGGAGAGTCTCTGGAGTGAGTGTGGGCTATAGGGAATTTTTAGAGAGCAATTGTAGTCAGTGTGGACTGTAGGGAAATCTCAGAGTCAATGGAGTCAATGTGGGACATAGGACAACCATAGTGAGCTGCAAGAGACAGTGTGGTCTATATCGAAACCGTAGATAGCCTCCAGATTCATTGTGGACAATTGGGAAACTGTAGAGAGCCACTGGAGTCAATCTGGATTCTGGGGATAATGAAGAGAACCAGTGGAGACACTGAGGACTATAGGGATACCTTAGAGAGCCACTGGAGTCAATCGCAAGCTATAGAGGAACTGCAGGGAGCCATTGGAGTCAGTGTGGGTATAGAAAAACAATAGAGAGCCGCTGGAGTCAGTATGGGATATAGTGAATCTGTGGGGAATAGTGGGCTGTGGGGAAAGTGTTGAGATCCATTGGAGTCAGTGTGGACTGTAGGGTATCCTTAGAGAGCCAGTGGAGTCAGTGTTGGATATATGGAAACCATAGAGAGCTGCTGGAGACAGTGTGGGCTATAGGGATTCCGTAGATAGACACTGGATTCAATCGCAAGCTATCCATCAGGAGCCATTGGAGTCAGTGTGGGCTATGGAAATATAGTAAGGATCCTCGGGATTCATTGTGGACTACAGATAAACCGTAGAGAGCCAGTGGAGGCAGTGTACACTATAGGGAAACCGCAGAGAGCCACTGGTGTTAGTGTGGAATATAGTGAAACCGTCGAATGCCGCTGGTTTCAGTGTGGGATATAGTGAATCTGCAGATATTTTCTGGAGTCCGTGTGGGCTATAGGGAAACCGTAGAGAGCCATTGGAATCAATGTGGACTATAGGGAAACCTCAGAGAGCCCGTGGAGTTAGTTTTGGATATAAGGAATCCTCAGAGAGCCTGTGGAGTCCGTGTTGGATATAGGGAACAGTAGAGAGCCACTGGAGTCAACGTGGACGGCAGAGAAAATGAAGACAGCCAATGGAGTCAGTGTGGACTATAGGTAAACCGAAGAGAGCCACTGGATTCAGTCTGGACTCTAGGGAAACCTTAGAGATCCAATGGAGGCAGTGAGGGATTTAGGGAATCCGTAGAGAGCTGCTGGAGACAGTGTGGGTTATAGGGAAACCGTAGATTGCCATTGGTGTCAGTGTGGTCAATCGGAAAAATGTAGAGATCCGCTCCAGTGAGTGTGGACTATAGGGAGACCGTTGAGAGCAACTGGAGACAGTGTGGACTATAGGGAAACCGTAGAGAGCCATTGGAGTCAGTGTGGACTATAGGGAAACCTCAGAGAGCCCGTGGAGTTAGTGTTGGATATAAGGAATCCTCAGAGAGCCTGTGGAGTCCGTGTTGGATATAAGGAAACAGTAGAGAGCCACTGGAGTCAACGTGAACGGCAGAGAAAACGAAGACAGCCAATGGAGGCAGTGTGGATTATAGGTAAACCGCAGAGAGCCACTGGATTCAGTCTGGACTGTAGGGAAACCTTAGAGATCCAATGGAGGCAGTGAGGGATTTAGGGAAACCGTAGAAAACTGCTGGATACAGTGTGGGTTATAGGGAAACCGTAGATTGCCATTGGTGTCAGTGTGGTCTATTGGAAAAACGTAGAGATCCGCTGGAGTCAGTGTGGACTATAAGGAGACCGTAGAGAGCTTCTGGAGACAGTGTGGACTATAGGGAAACCGTAGTGTGCCTCTGGAGTCAATGTTGACTATGGCAAAACTGTAGAGAGCCACTTGAGTCAGTGTGGGATATAGGGAAACTGTAGCGATTCTCTGGAGTCAGTGTGGGCTATAGGGAAACCATAGAGAGTCATTGGAGTCAGTGTGGACGTTAAGGAAACCTCAGAGAGCCTGTGGAGTCAGTGTGGGATATAGGGAAACCGTAGAGAGCTGCTGGAGACAGTGTGGGCTATAGGGAATCCGTAGATAGCCACTGGAGTCAGCGTGGAGTACAGAGAAAACGAAGGCAGCCAATGGAGTCAGTGCGTACTATAGGGAAACAGTAGAGTGGCACTGGATTCAGTGTGGACTGTAGGGAAACCCTAGAGATCCAACGGAGGCAATGAGGGATATAGGGAAACGGTAGAGAGCATCTGGAGACAGTGTGGGTTATATGGAAACTGTAGATAGCCATTGGAGTCTTTGTGGTCTATCAGAAAACCGTAGAGAGCTGCTGGGGTCAGTGTGGACTATAAGGAAACCATAGAGAGCCATTGGAGTCAGTGGTGACTATGGGAAAAATGTGGAGAGCCACTTGAGTCAGTGTGGGATTTAGGGAAACTATAGAGATTCACTGTAGTCAGTGTGGGCTGTAAGGAAACCGTAGAGATCCATTGGACTCAGTGTGGACTGTAGGGAATCCTCGGAGAGCCAGTGGAGTCAGTGTTGGATATAGGGAAACTATTCAGAGCTGATGGAGACAGTGTGGGCTATAGGGAATACGTAGTTAGCCACTGCTGTCAATCGCAAGATATAGAGGAACAGTAGGGAGCCATTGGAATCAGCGTGGGCTATAGGAAAACAATAGAGATCCGCTGGAGTCAGTGTGGACTATAGGGAAAACGTAGTGAATCTCTGGAGTCTGTGTGGACTACAGAAAAACCGAAGAGAGCCTCGGGAGTCATTGTGGAGCATAGATAAACCGTAGAGATCCAGTAGAGGCAGTACGGACTATAGGGAAACCGTAGAGAGCCAATGGAGTCAGCGTGGAGTACAGAGAAAACGAAGGTAGCCAATGGAGTCAGCGCGTACTATAGGGAAACAGTAGAGTGCCACTGGATTCAGTGTGGACTGTAGGGAAACCCTTGAGATCCAAAGGAGGCAATGAGGGATATAGGGAAACGGTAGAGAGCTGCTGGAGACAGTGTGGGTTATATGGAAACTGTAGATAGCCATTGGAGTCTTTGTGGTCTATCAGAAAACCGTAGAGAGCTGCTGGGGTCAGTGTGGACTATAAGGAAACCGTAGAGAGCAAGTGGAGTCAGTGGTGACTATGGGAAAAATGTAGAGAGCCACTTGAGTCAGTGTGGGATTTAGGGAAACTGTAGAGATTCACTGGAGTCAGTGTGGGCTGTAAGGAAACCGTAGAGATCCATTGGACTCAGTGTGGACTGTAGGGAATCCTCGGAGAGCCAGTGGAGTCAGTGTTGGATATAGGGAAACCATTGAGAGCTGATGGAGACAGTGTGGCCTATAGGGAATACATAGTTAGCCACTGCAGTCAATCGCAAGCTATAGAGGAACCGTAGGGAGCCATTGGAATCAGTGTGGGCTATAGGAAACAGTAGAGATCCGCTGGAGTCAGTGTGGACTATAGGGAAAACGTAGAGAACCTCTGGAGTCTGTGTGGACTACAGAAAAACCGAAGAGAGCCTCGGGAGTCATTGTGGACTATAGATAAACCATAGAGAGCCAGTAGAGGCAGTGTGGACTATAGGGAAAACGTAGAGAGCCACTGGTGTTAGTGTGGAATATAGGGAAACCGTTGAGAGCTACAGGAGTCAGTGTGGGATATAGGGAATTTGTAGAGAGCTGCTGTAGTCAGTGTGGACTGTAGGGAATTCTCAGAGAGCCAATGGAGTCACTGTGGATTACAGGGAAACTGTAGAGAGCTGCTGGAGACATTGTGGACTAAAGGGAAACAGTAGTGAGACAAAGGAGCCAGTGTTGACTATGGGAAAACTGTAGAGAGCCACTTGAGTCAGTGTGGAATATAGGGAAACCGTAGAGAGCCACTTGAGACAGTGTGGATTATAGGGAAACCGTTGTTAGCCAATGGAGTCAGTGGTGACTATGGGAAAACTGTAGAAAGCCACTGGTGTCAGTGTGGTCTCTAGGGAAACCGTCAGGAGCCATGGAGTAAGTGTGGGCTACAGGGAAACCATAGAGAGCCACTGGAGTCAGTGTGGGTTTCAGGGAAACCGTAGAGAGCCGCTGCAGACATTGTGGGCTATAGGGAAAACGTAGAGAGCCACTGGTGTCTGTGCAGAGTATAGGGAAACCATAGAGAGCCACTGTATTCAGTGTGGACTCTAGGGAAACCATAGAGAGCGTCAGGGGGACATGAGGGCTATAGGGAAACCGTAGAGAGCCACTGGAGTCAGTGTGGACTATAGGGAATCCGTAGATAGCCATTGGATTCAATCGCAAGCTATAGAGAATTTGTAAGGAGCCATTGGAGTCAGTGTGGGCTATAGGAAAAGAGTAGAGAGCCACAGGAGACTATGTGGACTGTAGGGAAACCGTAGAGCGGCATTGGAGTCAGTGTGGACTATAGGAAACTGCAGAGAGCCACTGGAGTCAGGGTGGACTGTAGGGAAAACGTAGAGAGCCACTGTAGTCCGTGTGGATTCTAGGGAAACCGCAGGGAGCTACTGGAGACAGTGTGGGCTATAGGGAAGCCGTAGAGAGCCACTGGAGTCAGTGTGGACTAGAGGGAAACCCAAGAAAGGCATTGGAGTCAGTGTGGTCCATCGGAATACCGAACAGAGCAGATGGAGAACGGGGTGGAATATAGGGAATCCTTAGAGAGCCACTGAAGACACTGTGGGCTATCGGGAAACTGTATTGGGCCTCTGGAGTCATTGTGGTCTATAGGGAAACCATATAGATCCACTGGAGGCATTGTGGACTATAGGGAAAATGTAGAGACCCAATGGAGTCCGTGTTGGATGTAGGGAAACAGTAGCGAGCTGCTGGAGACAGTTTGGGCTATAGGGAATCCGTAGATAGCCACTGGATTCAATCGCAAGCTATAGAGAAACAGTAAGGAGCCCTTGGAGTCAGTGTGGGCTATAGGAAAAGGGTAGAGAGCCGCTGGAGTCAGTGTGGACTATAGGGAAAATGTAGAGAGCCACTGGAGTCAGTGTGGACAATGTCAAAACAGTAGAGAGCCACTGTAGTGAGTGTGGACACTAGGTAAACGGTAGAGAGCCACTGCAGTCCGTGTGGGCTATAGTGAATCTATGGAGAGCCACTGGAGTCAGTGTGGACTATAGGGAAACCGTTGAGAGCCACTGGAGTCATCGTGGTCTGTAGGGAAACCTCAGAGAGCCAATAGAGTCTGTGTTGGATATCGCTGGAGTCATTGTGGTCTGTAGGGAAACCTCAGAGAGCCAATAGAGTCTGTGTTGGATATAGGGAAACGGTAATGAGATACTGGAGACAGTGTGGGCTATTGCGAAACCGGAAATAGCCACTCGAGTCAGTGCGGACTATAGGGAAACCGTAGAGGCCACTGGAGTCAGTGTGGGATATAACAAAAGAGTAGAGAGCCGCTGTAGTCAGTGTGGGCTATAGTGAAACCGTAGAGTGCCACCGATATCAGTGTGGAATATAGGCAAAACTGAGAGAGCCACTGGAGTCAATCGCAGGCTATAGGAAAAAATGCAGAGAGCCACTGGTGTCAGTGTGGACTATAGAGAAACGGTAGGAAGCCACTGGAGTAAGTGTGGGCTGTAGGGAAACCATGGAGAGCAAATGGAGTCATTGTGGGTTTTAGGGAAACCGTAGACAGCCGCTGCAGGCAGTGTGGCCTATAGGGAAACCGTAGAGAGCCACTGGTGTCTGTGTGGACTATAGGCAAACCATAGAGACCCACCGGATTCAGTGTGGACTGTAGGGAAAACCTAGAGAGCTGCTGGAGACAGTGTGCGCTATTGGGAAACTGCTGATAGCCATTGGAGTCAGTGTGATTATAGGGAAATCATAGAGAGCCACAGGAGACAGTGTGGGCTATAGGGAAAGCTTAGAGAGCCACTGGAGTCACTGTGGACTATAGGGAAACTGCAGAAAGCCACTGGAGGAAGTGTTTGTCTATAGGGAAACCTTAGAGAGACACTCGTGTTAGTGTGGATAGTAGGGAAACCGTAGAGAGCCACTGGAGTCAGTGCGGACGATAGGGAAACCTTAGAGAGTGAATGGAGTCATTGTTAGATATAGGGAAACCGTGGAGATAGTGTGGGCTTACAGGGAAACCATAGATAGCCATTGGAGTCTGTGTGGTCTATCAGAAAACAGTAGAGAGCCGCTGGACTAAGTGTGGGCCATAGTGATTCCGTAGAGAGCCACAGCAATCTGTGTGGACTATAGGCAATCCGTAGAGAGTCATAGATTCAATCGCAGACTATTGAGAAAATGTAGTAAGCCACTGGTGTCAGTGTGGACTATAGGGAAACGGTAGGGAGCCATGGAGTAAGTGTGGGCTATATGGAAACCATAGAGAGGCACTGGAGTCGGTGTGGGTTTTAGGGAAACTTTAGACAGCCGCTGCAGACAGTCTGGGCTATAGGGAAAAGGTAGTGAGCCACTGGTGTCTGTGTAGACTATAGGCAAACTGTAGAGAGCCACTGGATTCAGTGTTGACTGTATGGAAACCTTAGAGAGCTGCTGGAGACAGTGTAGGCAATAGGAAAACTGCAGATAGCCATTGGTGTCAGTGTGGTCTACTGGAAAAACGCAGAGAGAGCTGGAGTCAGTGCGGATTATAGGGAAACTGCAGTGATCCACTGGAGTCAGAGTGGACTATAGGGAAACTGCAGAGAGCCACTGGAGGCAGTGTGAACAACAGGGAAACCGTAGGGTGCCACTTGGGTCAGGATGGACCCTAGGGAAACCTTAGAGAGCCACTGTAGTCAGTGTGGATTCTAGGGAAACCGTAGATATTTATTGGAGTCAGTGTGGTCTATCAGAATACCGAAGAGAGCCAAAGGAGTAAATGTGGAATATAGGGAATCCTTAGAGAGCCACTGAAGACAGTGTGGGCTTTCAGGAAACCGTAGAGAGCCACTGGTGTCTGTGTGGAATATAGGCAAACCGTAGAGTCCCACTGGATTCAGTGTGGACCGTAGGGAAATGGTAGAGAGCTGCTACAGACAGTGTGGGCTATAGGGAAACCACAGATAGCCATTGGAGTCAGTGTGGTCTATTGGAAAGCTGTATAGAGCCGCAGGAGTCAGTGTGGACTATACAGAAACGTGAGAGAGCCACTGGAGTCAGGATGGACTATAGGGAAAACGTAGAGAGCCACTGGAATCAGTGTGGACTCTGGGGAAACTGTAGAGAGCGCCGGGGGGCCCTGAGGTCTTTAAGGAAACCGTAGGGAGTCACTGGAGTCAGTGTGGACTATAGGGAAAACGTAGAGAGCCACTGGAGTCCTTGTGGGATATAGCAAAACAGTAGACAGCCACTGGAGTCAGTGTGGGCCACAGTGAAACCATAGAGTGCCACTGGAATCAGTATGGACTATAGGCAAACCTTAGAGAGCCACTGGAGTCAATCGCAGGCTATAGGAAAAATGTAGAGAGCCACTGGTGTCAGTGTGGACTATAGGGAAACCATAGGGAGCCATTGGAGTAAGTATGGGCTATAGGGATACCATGGAGAGCCAGTGGAGCCAGTGCGGGGTTTAGGGAAACCGTAGACAGCCGCTGCAGACAATGTGGGCTATAGGGAAACCGTAGAGAGCCACTGATGTCTGTGTGGACTATAGGCATACCATAGAGAGCCACTGGATTCAGTGTGGACTGTAGGGAAAACTTAGAGAGCTGCTGGAGACAGTGTGGGCTGTAGGGAAACCGCAGATAGCCATTGGAGTCAGTGTATTCTATTGGAAAACCACAGAGAGCCGCTGGAGTCAGTGTGGACGATAGGGAAATCTTGGAGAGCCACAGGAGACAGTGTGGACTATAGGGAAAGCGTAGATAGCCACTGGAGTCAGTGTGGACTATCGGGAAACTGCAAAAAGCAACTGGAGGAAGTGTTTGTGTATACGGAAACCGTAGAGAGTCACTGGAGTCAGTTTGCATTCTAGAGAAACCGTAGAGAGCCAATGAAGAGCTTGTGGACTATAGGGGAACCTTAGAGAGCCACTGGAGTCAGTGCGGTCTTTAGGGAAAGCTTAGAGAGGCACTGGAGCCATTATGGGCTATAGGGAATCAGTAGAGGGCCGCTGGAGACAGTATGGACTATAGGGAATCCATAGAGAACTTCTGGAATCAGTGTGAGTTAAAGGGAAACCATAGAGCGCCACTGGAGTCAGTGTGGGCTGCAGGTAAACTGTAGAGAACTGCTGGAGTCAGTGCGGAATATAGGGAAACTGCAGAGGGGCACTGGATTCTGTGTGGGTTATAGGTAAACTGTAGAAAGTCACTGGAGTCAGTGTGGGATATAGGGAAACCGTAGAGAGCCAATGGAGTCAGTGTGGGATATAGGAAAACAGTAGATAGGCACTGGAGTCAGTGTGGGATATAGGAAAAACATAGAGTGCCGCTCGAGTCAGTGTGTGATTTGTGGAAACCGTAGAGAGCCTCGGAGCCATTGTGGGATAAAGGGAAACCCTAGAGTGGCACTGGAGTCAATATGGGCTATAGGGAAAACATAAAGATCCACTGGAGTCAGTGTGGGCTCTAGGCAAAATGTCGAGAGCCACTGGAGTCAGTGTGGGCTATAGGGAATCCGTAGAGAGCCTTTGGAGTCAGTCTGAACTTTACGGAAACCCTATATAGCTGCAGGAGTCAAAATGGACTGTCGGTAAATCATAGAGAATCACTAGAATTAGAGTGGGCTAAAGGGAATCCATAGAGAGCCGTTGGAATCATTGTGGGCTACTACGAAACTGAAGAGAGCCTCTGGAGTGGGTGTGGACTATTGTGAAACTGTAGAGAGCCACTGATGTCAAAGTGCGATATAGGTAATCCGTAGGGAGTCAATGGAGTCAGTCTGGAATATTGGGAAAACTTAGAGAGCCACTGGAGTCGGTGTGGGATATAGGGAATCCGTAGACAGGCCCCGTAGTCAGTGTGGGCTATAGAGAAACAGTAGAGAGCCATTGGAGTCATTGTGGACATTAGGAAAACTGTAGAGAGCTTCTGGAGTCGGTGTGGGCATTAGGGAAACCAAAGAGAGTCACGAGGGTCAGTGTGGGATATACGGAAAACATAGAGAGAGGCTGTAGTCAATGTGCACTATAGGGAAAATGTAGAGAGACACTGGAGTCAGTGTGGGCTATAGGGAAACAGTAGAGAGCAACTATAATCCATGTGGGCTACAGGGAAACCGTGGAGAGGCACAGGAGTTAATGTGGGCTTTAGGGAACCCATGGAGGGCCACTGGAGTCAGCGTGGACTATTACACGAACCGCAGAGAGCCACAGCAGTCAGTGTGGAATATAGGGAAACTGTAAAGAGGCACTGGAGACAGTGTGGTCTATACGGAAACCATAGAGAGCCACTGGAGTCATTGTGGTCTATTGGGAAACTGTAGAGAGCCAGTGGCTTCAGAGCGGGCTATAGGGAAGCTGTAGAGAGCCACTGGAGTCAGTTACAGATATAGGGAAACCATAGAGAGCGACTGGAGTCAGCGTGGGCTATATGGAAACCATAGAGAGCCATTGAAGTCAGTGTGGGCTATATGGAAACCGTACAGAGCCGCTAATGTCAGTGCGGGCTTTACCGAAATGGTAGAGAGCCACTGGGCTCAGTGTGGGCTATCGGGAAACCGTCGAGAACCACTGGAGTCAGTCTGGGCCTTACGGAAACCGTTGAGAGCTGCTGGAGTCAGTGTGGGAAAAAGGGGAACCGGAGAGAGCCACTTGAGTCAGTGTGGGACATACGGAAACCCTAGAGAGCGACTGGAGTCAGCATGTGCTATATCGAAACTGTAGAGAGCCACTGGAGTCAGTGTGGGCTATATGGAAACCGTAGCGAGCCATTTGAGTCAGTGTAGCATATTCGGAAAATGTAGAGAGGCACTGGATTCAGTGTGGTCTATAGGGAAACTGTAGAGAGCCTCTGGAGTCATTGTGGGATATAGTCAAACCGTAGACAGCCACCGTATTCAGTGTGGGCTATAGGGAAAGCGTAGAGAGCCGTTGGAGTCACTGTGGACTATAGGGAAGCTTTGGAGAGCCGCTTGAGACAGTGTACGATATCGGGAAAACGTAGAGAACCACTGGAGTCAGTGTGGGCTATACAGAAACCGTAGAGAGCCACTGGATTCAGTGTGGGCTATTGGGAAACCGTAGAGAGCCAAAAAGTCATTTTGGGATATAGGGAAACAGTAGAGATCCACTGGCGACAGTGTGGGCTATAGGGAGGCCGTAGATAGCCGCTGGAGTCGGTGTGGGTTATAGGGAAAACGTGGAGAGCCACAGCAGTCAGTGTGCGATATAGGAAAAATGTAGAGTGCCGCTCGAGTCAGTGTGGGATATAGGGAAACCGTAGACAGCGTCGTTGTCAGTGTGGGCTCTAGCAAAACCATAGAGATCCATTGAAGTCAGTGTGGACTATAGGGAAGCTGTAGGACCCGCTTGAGACAGTTTGCGATATAGAGAAAAAATAGAGAGCTACTGGAGTCAGTATTGGCTATAGGGAATCCGTAGAGAGCTGCTGGAGTGAGTGTGGGATCTAGGGAAACTATAGAGAGAGGCTGGCGTCAGTGTGGGCTATAGGGAAACCGTAGAGAGGCACTGGAGTCAGTGTGGGCTTTACGGAAACCGTTGAGAGCCCTGGGGGTCAGTGTGGGCTATAGGGAAACAGTAGAGAACCGCTGGAGTCGGTGTGGGCTATAGGGTAACCATGGAGAGCCACTGGATTCAGTGTGCGATATACGAAAAACGTAGAGATCCGCTCGAGTCTGTGTGGGAAAAAGGGGAAACGTAGAGGGACACTGGAGTCTGTGTGGGATATAGTGAAACCGTAGTGGGACACTCGAGGCAGTGTGGGATAAAGGGAAACCAAAGAAAGCAACTGGAGTCAGCGTGAGCTATAGTGAAATCGTAGAGAGCCAGTGGAGTCAGTGTGGGCTATATGGAAACCGTACAGAGCTGCTAAGGTCAGTGTGGACTATAGGGAAGCTGTAGAGAACAGCTTGAGTCAGTGTGCGATATCGGGCAAATGTAGAGAACCACTGGAGTCAGTATGGGCTATAAGGAAACTGTAGAGAGCCACTGGATTCAGTGTGGGCTATTGGGAAACCGTAGAGAGCCACTGGAGTCAGTTGGGGATATAGGGAAACTGCAGAGATCCACTGTCGTCAGTGTGGGTGATAGGGAAACCATAGATAGCCGCTGGAGTCGGTGTGGGCTATCGGGAAAATGTGGAGAGCCACTGGAGTCAGTGTGCGATATAGGAAAAACGTAGAGTGCCGCTCGATTCAGTGTGGGATATAGGGAAACCAAAGAAAGTGACTGGAGTCAGCGTGAGATGTATGAAAATCGTAGAGAGCCAGTGGAGTCAGTGTGGGCTATATGGAAACCATTGTGAGCCACTGCAGTCAAAATGTAGAGCAGCACTGGATTCATTGTGGTCTATAGGGTAACCGTATAGAGGTACTGGAGTCATTATGGGTTATAGGCAAAATGTGGAGAGGCACTGGAGTCGGTGCGGGCTACACGGAATCCGTAGAGAGCTGCTGAAGTCAGAATTGACTATAGGGAAACCAGAGAGAACCACTGAAATCTGTGTGGGCTAATGGGAAACCAAAGAGAGCCATTGGAGTCAGTGTGGACTAGAGGGATACCATAGAGAGCCATGGAGTCAGTGTAGACTATAGGTAAGGTGTAGAGAGCCACTGGGGTCAAGGTGTGATACAGCGAAAACCTAGAGAGCCACTGGAGTCAGGTAGGGCTATAGGAAATCCGTAGAGATCCACTGGATTCAGAGTGGGATATAGGGAAACCGTGGAGATCCGTTGGAGTCAGTTTGGGACATAGGGAAACCGTAAATAACCGTTGGAATCAGTGTGGGCTGTAGGAAAACCGTAGAGAGTCACTAGAGTCAGTGGGTGCTGTAGGGGAACCATAGATGGCCACAGGAGTCATGGGGGGCATTAGCGGAGCCGCAGAGAGCCACACGAGTCAGCATGGAATGTAGGGAAACTGTAGAGAGGCAACAGAGTCAGTGTGGTCTATAGGGAAAACGTAGAGTGCCACTGGATTCATTGTGGGCAATTGGGAAACTGTAGAGAGCCGCTGGCTTCAGAGCGGGCTACAGAGAAACCGTAGAGAGCGAATGGAGTCAGTGTGGTCTATAGGGAAACCGTAGGGAGACACTGTAGTCAGTGTGGCCCATAGGGAAACCTTAGAGAGCCACTGGAGTCAGTGTGGGCTATAGGGAATCCAGAGAGAGACACTGGAGTCATTGTGGGCTAAAGGGAAAATGTACAGAGGCCCCGTAGTCAGTGTGGGCTATAGGGAATCAGTAGAGGGCCGCTGGAGACAGTATGGACTATAGGGAATCCATAGAGAACTTCTGGAATCAGTGTGAGTTAAAGGGAAACCATAGAGCGCCACTGGAGTCAGTGTGGGCTGCAGGTAAACTGTAGAGAACTGCTGGAGTCAGTGCGGAATATAGGGAAACTGCAGAGGGGCACTGGATTCTGTGTGGGTTATAGGTAAACTGTAGAAAGTCACTGGAGTCAGTGTGGGATATAGGGAAACCGTAGAGAGCCAATGGAGTCAGTGTGGGATATAGGAAAACAGTAGATAGGCACTGGAGTCAGTGTGGGATATAGGAAAAACATAGAGTGCCGCTCGAGTCAGTGTGTGATTTGTGGAAACCGTAGAGAGCCTCGGAGCCATTGTGGGATAAAGGGAAACCGTAGAGCGGCACTGGAGTCAATATGGGCTATAGGGAAAACATAAAGATCCACTGGAATCAGTGTGGGCTCTAGGCAAAATGTCGAGAGCCACTGGAGTCAGTGTGGGCTATAGGGAATCCGTAGAGAGCCGTTGGAGTCAGTCTGAACTATACGGAAACCCTATATAGCTGCAGGAGTCAAAATGGACTGTCGGTAAATCATAGAGAATCACCAGAATTAGAGTGGGCTAAAGGGAATCCATAGAGAGCCGTTGGAATCATTGTGGGCTACTACGAAACTGACGAGAGCCTCTGGAGTGGGTGTGGACTATTGTGAAACTGTAGAGAGCCACTGATGTCAAAGTGCGATATAGGTAAACCGTAGGGAGTCAATGGAGTCAGTCTGGAATATTGGGAAAACTTAGAGAGCCACTGGAGTTGGTGTGGGATATAGGGAATCCGTAGACAGGCCCCGTAGTCAGTGTGGGCTATAGAGAAACAGTAGAGAGCCATTGGAGTCATTGTGGACATTAGGAAAACTGTAGAGAGCTTCTGGAGTCAGTGTGGGCATTAGGGAAACCAAAGAGAGTCACGAGGGTCAGTGTGGGATATACGGAAAACATAGAGAGAGGCTGTAGTCAGTGTGCACTATAGGGAAAACGTAGAGAGACACTGGAGTCAGTGTGGGCTATAGGGAAACAGTAGAGAGCAACTATAATCCATGTGGGCTACAGGGAAACCGTGGAGAGGCACAGGAGTTAATGTGGGCTTTAGGGAACCCGTGGAGGTCCACTGGAGTCAGCATGGACTACTACACGAACCGCAGAGAGCCACAGCAGTCAGTGTGGAATGTAGGGAAACTGTAGAGAGGCACTGGAGACAGTGTGGTCTATACAGAAACCATAGAGAGCCATTGGAGTCATTGTGGTCTATTGGGAAACTGTAGAGAGCCAGTGGCTTCAGAGCGAGCTATAGGGAAGCTGTAGAGAGTCACTGGAGTCAGTTACAAATATAGGGAAACCATAGAGAGCGACTGGAGTCAGCGTGGGCTATATGGAAACCATAGAGAGCCATTGAAGTCAGTGTGGGCTATATGGAAACCGTACAGAGCCGCTAATGTCAGTGCAGGCTTTACGGAAATGGTAGAGAGCCACTGGGCTCAGTGCCGTCTATTGGGAAACCGTCGAGAACCACTGGAGTCAGTCTGGGCCTTATGGAAAGCGTTGAGAGCTGCTGGAGTCAATGTGGGAAAAAGGGGAACCGGAGAGAGCCACTTGAGTCAGTGTGGGACATATGGAAACCGTAGAGAGCGACTGGAGTCAGCATGTGCTATATCGAAACTGTAGAGAGCCACTGGAGTCAGTGTGGGCTATATGGAAACCGTAGCGAGCCATTTGAGTCAGTGTAGCATATTCGGAAAATGTAGAGAGGCACTGGATTCAGTGTGGTCTATAGGGAAACTGTAGAGAGCCTCTGGAGTCATTGTGGGATATAGTCAAACCGTAGACAGCCACCGTATTCAGTGTGGGCTATAGGGAAAGCGTAGAGAGTCGTTGGAGTCACTGTGGACTATAGGGAAGCTTTGGAGAGCCGCTTGAGACAGTGTGCGATATCGGGAAAACGTAGAGAACCACTGGAGTCAGTGTGGGCTATAAAGAAACCGTAGAGAGCCACTGGATTCAGTGTGGGCTATTGGGAAACCGTAGAGAGCCAAAAAGTCATTTTGGGATATAGGGAAACAGTAGAGATCCACTGGCGACAGTGTGGGCTATAGGGAGACCGTAGATAGCCGCTGGAGTCGGTGTGGGTTATAGGGAAAACGTGGAGAGCCACAGCAGTCAGTGTGCAATATAGGAAAAATGTAGAGTGCCGCTCGAGTCAATGTGGGATATAGGGAAACCGTAGACAGCGTCGTTGTCAGTGTGGGCTCTAGCGAAACCATAGAGATCCGCTGAAGTCAGTGTGGACTATAGGGAAGCTGTAGGACCCGCATGAGACAGTTGGCGATATAGAGAAAACGTAGAGAGCTACTGGAGTCAGTATTGGCTATAGGGAATCCGTAGAGAGCTGCTGGAGTGAGTGTGGGATCTAGGGAAACTATAGAGAGCGGCTGGCGTCAGTGTGGGCTATAGGGAAACCGTAGAGAGGCACTGGAGTCAGTGTGGGCTTTACGGAAACCGTTGAGGGCCATGGAGGTCAGTAAGGGCTATAGGGAAACAGTAGAGAACTGCTGGAGTCGGTGTGGGCTATAGGGTAACCGTGGAGAGCCACTGGATTCAGTGTGCGATATACGAAAAACGTAGAGATCCGCTCGAGTCTGTGTGGGAAAAAGGGGAAACGTAGAGGGACACTGGAGTCTGTGTGGGCTATAGTGAAACCGTAGTGGGACACTCGAGTCAGTGTGGGATAAAGGGAAACCAAAGAAAGCAACTGGAGTCAGCGTGAGCTATAGGGAAATCGTAGAGAGCCAGTGGAGTCAGTGTGGGCTATATGGAAACCGTACAGAGCTGCTAAGGTCAGTGTGGACTATAGGGAAGCTGTAGAGAGCAGCTTGAGTCAGTGTGCGATATCGGGCAAATGTAGAAAACCACTGGAGTCAGTATGGGCTATAAGGAAACCGTAGAGAGCCACTGGATTCAGTGTGGGCTATTGGGAAACCGTAGAGAGCCACTGGAGTCAGTTTGGGATATAGGGAAACTGCAGAGATCCACTGGCGTCAGTGTGGGTGATAGGGAAACCATGGATAGCCGCTGGAGTCGGTGTGGGCTATCGGGAAAAAGTGGAGAGCCACTGGAGTCAGTGTGCGATATAGGAAAAATGTAGAGTGCCGTTCGAGTCAGTGTGGGATATAGGGAAACCAAAGAAAGTGACTGGAGTCAGCGTGAGCTATATGAAAATCGTAGAGAGCCAGTGGAGTCAGTGTGGGCTATATGGAAACCATTGTGAGCCACTGCAGTCAAAATGTAGAGCGGCACTGGATTCATTGTGGTCTATAGGGAAACCGTATAGAGGCACTGGAGTCATTATGGGCTATAGGCAAAATGTGGAGAGGCACTGGAGTCGGTGCGGGCTACACGGAATCTGTAGAGAGCTGCTGAAGTCAGAATTGACTATAGGGAAACCACAGAGAACCACTGAAATCTGTGTGGGCTAATGGGAAACCAAAGAGAGCCATTGGAGTCAATGTGGACTAGAGGGATACCATAGAGAGCCTTTGGAGTCAGTGTAGACTATAGGTAAGGTGTAGAGAGCCACTGGGGTCAAGGTGTGATATAGCGAAAACCTAGAGAGCCACTGGAGTCAGGGTGGGCTATAGGAAATCTGTAGAGATCCACTGGATTCAGAGTGGGATATAGGGAAACCGTAGAGATCCGCTGGAGTCAGTTTGGGACATAGGGAAACCGTAAATAACCGTTGGAGTCAGTGTGGGCTGTAGGGAAACCGTAGAGAGCCACTAGAGTCAGTGGGTGCTGTAGGGGAACCATAGATGGCCACTGGAGTCATGGGGGCTTCAGTGGAACCGCAGAGAGCCACACGAGTCAGCATGGAATGTAGGGAAACTGTAGAGAGGCAACAGAGTCAGTTTGGTCTATAGGGAAAACGTAGAGTGCCACTGGATTCATTGTGGGCAATTGGGAAACTGTAGAGAGCCACTGGCTTCAGAGCGGGCTACAGAGAAACCGTAGAGAGCGAATGGAGTCAGTGTGGTCTATAGGGAAACCGTAGGGAGACACTGTAGTCAGTGTGGCCCATAGGGAAACCTTAGAGAGCCACTGGAGTCAGTGTGGGCTATAGGGAATCCAGAGAGAGACACTGGAGTCATTGTGGGCTAAAGGGAAAATGTACAGAGGCCCCGTAGTCAGTGTGGGCTATAGGGAAACAGTAGAGAGCCATTGGATTCAGTGTGGGCATTAGGGAAACCAAAGAGAGTCACGGGGGTCAGTGTGGGATATATGGAAACCATAGAGAGCAGCTGTAGTCAGTGTGGACTATAGGGAAAATGTAAGAGACACTGGAGTCAGTGTGGGCTATAGGGAAACAGTAGAGAGCAACTATAATCCATGTGGGCTACAGGGAAACCGTGGAGAGGCACAGGAGTTAATATGGGCTTTAGGGAACCCGTGGAGGGTCACTGGAGTCAGTGTGGGCTATTACACGAACTGCAGAGAGCCACAGCAGTCAGTGTGGAATGTCGGGAAACTGTAGAGAGTCACTGGAGACAGTGTGGTCTATACAGAAACCATAGAGAGCCATTGGAGTCATTGTGGGCTATTGGGAAACTGTAGAGAGCCAGTGGCTTCAGAGCAGGCTATAGGGAAGCTGTAGAGAGCCACTGGAGTCAGTTACAGATATAGGGAACCCAGCGAGAGCGACTGGAGTCAGCGTGGGCTATATGGAAACCGTAGAGAGCCATTGGAGTCAGTGTGGGCTATATGGAAACCGTACAGAGCCGCTAATGTCAGTGCGGGCTTTACGGAAAGGGTAGAGAGCCACTGGGCTCAGTGCGGGTTACCGGGAAACCGTAGAGAACCACTGGAGTCAGTCTGGGCCTTATGGAAACCGTTGAGAGCTGCTGGAGTCAGTGTGGGTAAAAGGGGATCCGGAGTGAGCCACTGGAGTCAGTGTGGGATATATGGAAACCGTAGAGAGCGACTGGAGTCAGCGTGTGCTATATCGAAAGATTAGAGAGCCACTGGAGTCAGTGTGGGCTATATGGAAACCATAGCGAGCCATTTGAGCGTGTGTGCCATATTCGTAAAATGTAGAGAGGCACTGGATTCAGTGTGGTCCATAGGGAAACCGTAGAGAGCCTCTGGAGTCATTGTGGGATATAGTCAAACCGTAGACAGCCACCGTATTCATTGTGGGCTATAGGGAAAGCGTAGAGAGTCGTTGGAGTCACTGTGGACTATAGGGAATCTTTGGAGAGCCGCTTGAGACAGTGTGCGATATCGGGAAAACATAGAGAACCACTGGAGTCAGTGTGGGCTATAAAGAAACCGTAGAGAGCCACTGGATTCAGTGTGGGCTATTGGGAAACCGTAGAGAGCCAAAAAGTCATTTTGGGATATAGGGAAACAGTAGAGATCCACTGGCGACAGTGTGGGCTATAGGGAGACCGTAGATAGCCGCTGGCGTCGGTGTGGGCTGTAGGGAAAACGTGGAGAGCCACAGCAGTCAGTTTGCGATATAGGAAAAATGTAGAGTGCAGCTCGAGTCAATGTGGGATATAGGGAAACCGTAGACAGCGTCGTTGTCAGTGCAGGTTCTAGCGAAACCGTAGAGAGCCATTGAAGTCAATGTGGACTATAGGGAAGCTGTAGAGACCCGCTTGAGACAGTTTGCGATATAGGGAAAACGTAGAGAGCAAACTGGCGTCAGTGTGGGCTTTAGGGAAACCGTAGAGAGCCACTGGAGTCAGTGTGGGCTTTACGCAAACCATAGAGAGCCCTGGGGTCAGTGTGGGCTATAGGGAAACAGCAGAGAACCGCTGGAGTCGGTGTGGGCTATAGGGAAACCGTGGAGAGCCACTGGATCAAGTGTGCGATGTAGGAAAAACATAGAGATCCGCTCGAGTCAGTGTGGGAAAAAGGGGAAACGTAGAGGGACACTGGAGTCTGTGTGGGATATAGGGAAACCGTAGTGGGACACTCGAGTCAGTGTGGGATATAGGGAAAGCAAAGAAAGCAACTGGAGTCAGCGTGAGCTATAGGGAAATTGTAGAGAGCCAGTGGAGTCAGTGTGGGCTATAGGCAAACCTTCGAGAGGCATTGGAGTCAATAGCAGGCTATAGGAAAAATGTAGAGAGCCACTGGTGTCAGTGTGGACTATAGGGAAACCTTAAGTAGCCACTGGAGTAAGTGTGGGCTATAGGGAAACCATGGAGAGCCGAAGGAATCAGTGCGGGTTTTAGGGAAACTGTAGAGAGCCGCTGCAGACAATGTGGGCTATAGGGAAACCGTAGAGAGCCACTGGTGTCTGTGTGGACTGTAGGGAAACCGCAGATAGCCTTTGGAGTCAGAAACGTCTATTGGAAAACCGCAGAGAGCCGCTGGAGTCAGAAACGTCTATTGGAAAACCGCAGAGAGCCGCTGGAGTCAGTGTGGACTAAAGGGGAATCATGGAGAGCCACAGGAGACAGTGTGGACTATGGGGAAAGCGTAGAGAGCCACTGGAGTCAGTGTGGACTGTAGGCAAACTGCAGAGAGCCACTGGAGGAAGCGTTTGTGTATAGGGAAACCATCGAGAGCCACTGGAGTCAATTGGATTCTAGAGAAAGCGTAGAGAGCCAAAGTAAAGATTGTGGGCTATAGGGGAACCGTAGAGAGACACTGGAGTCAGTGCGGTCTATAGGGAAACCGTAGAGAGCCATAAGAGTCAGTGTTAGATATAGGGAAACCGTAGAGAGCTGCTGGAGAAAGTGTGGTCTATAGGGAAACCGTACATAGCCATTGGAGTCTGTGTGGTCTATTGGAAAACAGTAGAGAGCCGCTGGAGTCTGTGTGGGATATAGTGAAACCATAGAGAGCCACTGCAATCAGTGTGAACTATAGGCAAACCGTAGAGAGCCATAGAGTCAATCGCAAGCTATAGGGAAATTGTAGAGAGCCACTGGTGTCAGTGTGGACTGTAGGGAAACTGTAGGGAGCCATGGGGTAAGTGTGGGCTATAGTGAAACCTTAGAGAGCCACTAAAGTCAGTGTGGGCTATAGGGAAACCGTAGAGAGTCATTGGATTCAGTGTGGACTCTAGGGAAACCGTAGAGAGCGCCGGGGGGCCCTGAGGACCTTAAGGAAACCGTAAGGAGTCACCGACTCAGTGTGGTCTATTGGAAAACTGCAGAGAGCCACTTGAGTCACTGCAGGATATAGGGAAACTGTAGAGATTCTCTGGAGTCAGTGTGGGCTATAGCAAACTGTAGAGATCCATTGGAGTCAGTGTGGTCTATTGGAAATCCGTGGAGAGCCGCTGTAGTCACTGTGGACTATAGGGAAACCGCAGAGAGCCACTGGAGTCAGTGTGGACTGTAGGAAAACCTCAGAGAGCAAATGGAGTCAGTTTTGGATATAGTGAAACCGTAGAGAGCTGCTGGAGACAGTGTGGGCTATAAGGAATCCTTAGGTAGCCACTGGTGGCAATCGCAACTATAGAGGAAGCGTCGGGAGCCATTGGAGTCAGTGTGGGCTATAGGAAAACAGTAGAGAGCCACTGTATTCACTGTGGACTCTAGGGAAATCTCAGATTCCCAATGGATTCAGTGTGGATATAGGGAAACCATAGTGAACTGTTGGAGACAGTGTGGGTTATATGGAAACCGTAGAGAGCCACAGCCTTCAGTGTGGACGATTGGGAGACCGTAGAGGGCCAGTGGAGTCAGTCTGCATTCTGGGGAAAATGAAGAGAACCACCGGAGACAGTGAGGGCTACAGTGAAACCTTAGAGAGCCATTAAAGTCAGTGTGGGCTATAGGCAAACCGTAGAGAGCCACTGGATTAAGTGTGGACTATAGGGAAACCGTAGAGAGCCACTGGAGTCAGTGTGGACTATAGGAAAACCGTAGAGAGCCACTGGAGTCAGTGTGGATTATAGGGAAATCGTAGAGAGCCACAGGAGACAGTGTGGACTATAGGGAAATCGTAGAGAGCCACAGGAGACAGTGTGGACTATAGGGAAATCGTAGAGTGCCACTGGAGTCACTGTGGACTATAGGGAAACCGTAGAGAGCCGCTGGATTCAGTGTGGACTCTAGGGAAACCGTAGAGAGCGCCTGGGGGCCCTGAGGGCTTTAAGGAAACCGTAAGGAGTCACCGACTCAGTGTGGTCTATTGGAAAACCGCGGAGAGCCACTGGAGTCACTGCAAGATATAGGGAAACTGTAGAGATTCTCTGGAGTCAGTGTGGGCTATAGCAAACTGTAGAGAGCCCTTGGAGTCAGTGTGGACAGTAGGAAAACCTCAGAGAGCAAATGGAGTCAGTTTTGGATATAGTGAAACCGTAGAGAGCTGCTGGAGACAGTGTGGGCTATAGGGAATCCTTAGATAGCCACTGGTGCAAATCGCAACTATAGAGGAAGCGTCGGGAATCATTGGAGTCAGTGCGGGCTATATGAAAACGGTAGAGAGCCGCTGGAGTCAGTGTAGACTATAGGGAAAACGTAGAGAGACACTGGAGTCTGTGTGGATTACAGAAAAACTGTAGAGAGCCTCGGGAGTCATTGTGGTCTATAGATAAACTGTAGAGAGCCAGTGGAGGCAGTGTGGACTATAGGGAAACTGTAGAGAGCCACTGGTGTCAGTGTGGAATATGGGGAAACCTTAGAGATCCAATGGAGGCAGTGAGGGATATAGGGAAACCGTAGGGAGCTGCTGGAGACAGCGTGGGTTATAGGGAAACCGTAGATAGCCATTGGAGTCAGTGTGGTCTATTTGAAATCCGTGGTGAGCCGCTGTATTCAGTGTGGACTATAGGGAAACAGTAGAGGGCCACTGGAGTTAGTATGGACTGTAGGAAAACCTCAGAGAGCAAATGGATTCAGTTTTGGATATAGGGAAACTGAAGAGAGCTGCTGGAGACAATGTGGGCTATAGGGAATCCGTAGATAGCCACTGGTGTCAATCACAAGCTATAGAGGAAGCGTAGGGAGCCATTGGAGTCAGTGTGGGCTATAGGAAAACCGTAGAGAGCCACTGGAGTCACTGTGGATTATACGGAAATCGTAGAGTGCCACAGGAGACAGTGTGGACTATAGGGAAACTGTCGAGAGCGACTGGAGTCAGTGTGGACTATAGGGAAACCGTAGAGAGCGCCTGGGGGCCCTGAGGGCTTTAAGGTAACCGTAGGGAGTGACTGGAGTCAGTGTGGACTATAGGGAAAACGTAGAGAGCCACTGGAGTCAGTTAGGGATATAGCAAAACAGTAGACAGCCGCTGGAGTCAGTGTGGGCTATAGTGAAACCATAGAGAGCCACTTGTGTCAGTGTGGACTATAGGCAAATCTTAGAGAGCCACTGGAGTTAATCGCAGGCTATAGGAAAAATGTAGAGAACCACTGGTGTCAGTGTGGACTGTAGGGAAACCTTAGGGTGCCACTGGATTAAGTGTGGGCTATAGGGAAACCATGGAGAGCCAAAGGAGTCATTTCGGGTTTCAGGTAAACCGTAGACAGCCCCTGCAGACAATGTGGTCTATAGGAAATCGGAAGACAGCCACTAGTGTCAATTGCAAGCTATAGAGGAAGCATTGGGAGCCATTGGAGTCAATGTGGGCTATAGGAAAACAGTAGAGAGCCGCTGGAGACAGTGTAGACTATAGGGAAAATGTAGAGACAAACTGGAGTCTGTGTGGACTACAGAAAAACCGTAGAGAGCCTCGGGAGTCATTGTGGTCTATAGATAAACTGTAGAGAGCCAGTGGAGGCAGTGTGGACTATAGGGAAACTGTAGAGAGCCACTGGTGTCAGTGTGGAATATAGGGAAACCTTAGAGAGCTACTGGAGTCAGTGTGGGATATAGGAAAACCGTGGAGAGTCTCTGGAGTGAGTGCGGGCTATAGGGAAACTGCAGAGAGCCATTGTAGTCTCTGTGGACTGTAGTGAAATCTCAGAGAGCCAATGGATTCAGTGTGGGATATAGGGAATTCATAGTGAACTGCAGGAGACAGTGTGGGCTATATGGAAACCGTAGAGAGCCACTGCCTTCAGTGTGGACTATTGGGAGACCGTAGAGGGCCAGTGGTGTCAGTCTGGATACTGGAGAAAATGAAGAGAACCACCGGAGACAGTGAGGGCTATAGTGAAACCTTAGGGAGCCACTAAAGTCAGTGTGGGCTATAGGGAAACCGTAGAGAGCCAGAAGGATTCAGTGTGGACTACAGGGAAACTGTGGAGTGCCACTGGAGTCAGAGTGGACTATAGGGACACCGTAGAGAGCCACTGGAGTCAGTGTGGATTATAGGGAAATCGTAGAGAGCCACAGGAGACAGTGCGGACTATAGGGAAACCATAGAGAGCCACTCGAGTCAGTGTGGACTTTAGAGAAACCGTAGAGAGCCAGTGGATTCAGTGTGGACTCTAGGGAAACCGTAGAGAGCGCCGGGGGGCTCTGAGGGCTTTAAAGAAACCGTAGGGAGTCACTGGAGTCAGTGTGGACTATAGGGAAAATGTAGAGAGCCACAGGAGTCAGTGTGGGATATAGCAAAACAGTAGACAGCCGCTGGACCTAGTGTGGGCTATAGTAAAACCATAGAGTGCCAGTGGAATCAGTGTGGACTATAGGCTAACCTTCGAGAGGCACTGGAGTCAATCGCAGGCTATAGGAAAAATGTAGGGAGCCACTGGTGTCAGTGTGGATTATAGGGAAACCGTAGGGAGCCACTGGTTTAAGTGTGGGCTATAGGGAAATCATGGAGAGCCAAAGGAGTCAGTGCGGGTTTTAGGGAAACCGTAGACAGCTGCTGCAGACAATGTGGGCTATCGGGAAACCGTGGAGAGCCACTGGTGTCTGTGTGGACTGTAGGGAAACTGCAGATAGCCATTGGAGTCAGTGTGGTCTATTGGAAAACTGCCGAGAGCCGCTGGAGTCAGTGTGGACTATAGGGAAATCGTGGAGAGCCACAGGAGACAGTGTGGACTATAGGGAAAGCGTAGAGAGCCACTGGAGTCAGTGTGGACTATAGGGAAACTGCAGAAAGCCACTGGAGGAAGAGTCTGTGTTCAGGGAAACCACAGCGAGCCTCTGGAGTCAGTGTGGATTCTAGAGAAACCATAGAGAGCCAATGTAGTGATTGTGGGCTATAGGAGAACCGTAGAGAGCCACCAGAGTCAGTGTGGGCTATAGGGAAACCGTAGAGAGCCAAAGGATTCAGCGTGGACTATAGGGAAACCGTAGAGAGCCTCTGGAGTCAGTGTGGACTATAGGGAAACCGTGGAGAGCCGCTGGAGTCTGTGTGGACGATAGGGAAATCGTGGAGAGCCACAGGAGACAGTTTGCACTTTAGGGAAAGATAAGAGAGCCACGGAGTCAGTGTGGGCTATAGGGAAACTGCAGAAAGCCACTGGAGGAAGTGTTTGTGTATAGGGAAACCGTAGAGAGCCACTGGAGTCAGTGTGGATTCTAGAGAAACCGCAGAGAGCCAATGTAGAGATTGTGGGCTATAAGGGAAGCATAGAGAACCACTGGAGTCTTTGTGGACAATAGGGAAACCGTAGAGAGCCAAAAGAGTCAGTGTTAGATATAGGGAAACCATAGAGAGCTGCTGGAGAAAGTGTGGGCTATAGGGAAACCGTAGATAGCCACTGGAGTCAATGTGGGATATAGTGAAAACATAGAGATCCACTGCAAACAATGTGAACTATAGGCAAACCGTAGAGAGCCATTGAGTCAATCGCAGGCCATAGGGAAGTCGTAGAGAGCCACTGGTGTCAGTGTTGAATATGGGGAAACCGTAGGGAGCCATGCAGTAAGTGTGGGCTACAGGGAAATCATAGAGAGCCACTTGAGTCAGTGCGGGTTTTAGGGAAACCGTAGACAGCCGCTGCAGACATTGTGGGCTATAGGGAATACGTAGAGAGGCACTGGAGGCATTGTGGACTATTTGGAAACCTAAGGTAGCCACTGGCTTTAGTGTGCGCTATAGGGAAACTGTAGGGGGCCTCTGGAGTCATTGTGGACTATAGGGAACCCCTAGAGATCCGCTGGAGGCAGTGTGGAATATAGGGAAACCGTAGGGAGCTACTGGAGTCTGCGTGGACTATAGGGATAATGTAGAGAGCCAATGGAGTCAGTGTTGGATATAGTAAAACAGTAGATGGCTGCTGGAGACAGTGTGGGCTATAGGGAATCAGTAGATAGCCACTGGAGTCAATCGCCAGCTATAGAGAAACTGTAAGGAGACATTGGAGTCATTTTGGGCTATGGGAAAACAGTAGAGAGCCGCTGGATTCATTGTGGACTATAGAAAAACCATAGAGAGCCTCGGGATTCATTGTGGACTATAGATAAACCATAGAGAGCCAGTGGAGGCAGTGTGGACTACAGGGAATCCGTAGAGAGCCACTGTATTCAGTGTGGACTGTAGGGAAACCTTAGCGATCCTATGGAGGCAGTGAGGGATATAGGGAAAGCGTAGGGAGGTGCAGGAGGCAGCGTGTGTTATAGGGAAACGGTAGAAAGCCATTGGAGCCAGTGTGCTCTATTGGAAATCCGCGGAGAGCCGTTGTAGTCAGTGTAAACTACAGGGAAACCGTAGAGAGCCACTTGAGCCAGTGTGGACTATAGGGAAACCGTAGTTAGCCACGCGAGTCAGTGCTGACTATGGGAAAACTGTAGAGACCCACTGGAGTCATTGTGGACACTAGGGAAAACGTAAAAAGCCACTTCAGTCGGTGTGGGCTGTTATGAAACCGTAGAGAGCCACTGCAGTCAGTGTGGGATACAGGGAAACTGTAGAGATACTTTGGAGTCAGTGTGGGCTATAGGGCAAGCGTAGAGAGCCACTGGAGTCAGTGTGGACTGTAGGGAAACCTCAGAGAGCCAATGGAGTCAGTTCTGGATATAGGCAAACCGTAGAGAGCTGCTGGAGACAGTGTGGGCTATAGGGTATCCGTAGATAGCCACTGGAGTCATTCGCAAGCAATAGAGGAACCGTAGGGAGCCATTGGAGTCAGTGTGGGCTATAGGAAAAGAGAAGAGAGCCGCTGGAGTCAGTGTGGACTGTAGGGAAAACGTAGAGAGCAACTGATGTCTGTGTGGACTACAGAAAAACCATAGAGAGCCTTCCTGAGACATTGTGGACTATAGATAAACCATAGAGAGCCACTGGAGTCAGCTTGAACTACAGAGAAAACGAAGACAGCCAATGGAGCCAGTGTGGACTATAGGGAATCCGTAGAGAGCCACTGGATTCAGTGTGGACTGTAGGGAAACCTTAGAGATCCAATGGAGGCAGTGAGGGATACAGGGAAAGCGTAGGCAGCTGCAGGAGACAGCTTGGGTTATAGGGAACTCGTAGATAGCCATTGGAGTCAGTGTGGTCTATCGGAAATCCCTGGAGAGCTGCTGTATTCAGTGTCGGCTATAGGGAAACCGTAGAGAGCCACTGGAGACTGTGTGGACTATAGGGAAACCGTAGTAAGCCACTGGAGTAAGTGCTGACTATGGGAAAACTGTAGAGAGCCACTGGAGTCAGTGTGGACTCTAGGGAAACCGTAGAGAGCCAAAAGAGTCCGTGTTAGATATAGGGAAACCATAGAGAGCTGCTGGAGAAAGTGTGGGCTAAAGGGAAACCGTAGATAGCCATTGGAGTCTGTGTAGTCATTCGGAAAACAGTAGAGAGCCACTGGAGTCAGTGTCGGATATAGTGAAAACATAGAGATCCACTGCAATCAGTGTGAACTATAGGCAAACCGTAGAGAGCCACTGGAGTCAGTGTGGGTTTTAGGGAAACCGTAGACAGCCGCTGCAGACATTGTGGGCTATAGGGAAAATGTAGAGAGCCAGTGGTATCTGTGTGGACTATTCTGAAACCGTAGATAGTCACTGGCTTCAGTGTGCGCTAAAGGGAAACCGTAAGGGGCCTCTGGAGTCATTGTGGAATATAGGGAAACACTAGAGATCCACTGGAGGCAGTGTGGACAATAGGAAAACCGTAGGGAGCTTCTGGAGTCAGCGCGGACTATAGGGAAAATGTAGAGAGCCAATGGAGACAGTGTTGGATATAACGAAACAGTAGATAGCTGCTGGAGACAGTGTGGGCTATGTGGATTCAGTAGATAGCCACTGGAGTCAATCGCAAGCTATAGAGAAACCGTAAGGAGCCATTGGGGGCAGTGTGGTCTATAGGAAAACAGTAGAGAGCCGATGGAGTCAGTGTGGACTATAGATAAACCGTATAGAGCCTCGGGATTCATTGTGGACTATAGATAAACCGTAGAGAGCCAGTGGAGGCAGTGTGGACTATAGGGAAACCGTAGAGAGCCACTGGAGTCAGCGTGAACTACAGAGAAAACGAAGACAGCCAATGGAGCCAGTGTGGACTATAGGGAATCCGTAGAAAGCCACTGGATTCAGTGTGGAATGTCGGGAAACCTTAGAGATCCAATGGAGGCAGTGAGGGACATAGGGAAACTGTAGGGAGCTGCTGGAGACAGAGAGGGTTATAGGGAAACCGTAGATAGCCATTGGAGTCAGTGTGGTCTATTGGAAATCTGTGGAGAGCCGCTGTAGTCAGTGTAGACTATAGGGAAACCGTAGAAAGCCACTGGAGTCAGTGCTGACTATGGGAAAACTGTAGAGAGCCACTGGAGCCAGTGTGGATACTAGGGAAATTGTAGAGAGCCACTTCAGTCGGTGTGGGCTATTATGAAACCGTAGAGAGCAACTGTAGTCAGTGTGGGACACAGGGAAACTGTAGAGATTCTCTGGAGTCAGTGTGGGCTACAGGGAAAGCGTAGGGAGCCACTGGAGGCATTCGCAAGCTATAGAGGAACTGCAGGGAGACATTAGAGTCAGTGTGGGTTATAGGATATGAGGAGAGAGCCGCTGGAGTCAGTGTGGACTATAGGGAAAACGTCGAGAGCAACTGGAGTCTGTGTGGACTACAGAAAAACCATAGGGAGCCTCGGGAGTCATTGTGGACTATAGATAAACCGTAGAGAGCCACTGGAGTCAGCGTGGTCTATCGGAAATCTGTGGAGACCCGCTGTAGTCAGTGTGGACTACAGGGAAACTGTAGAGAGCCACTGTAGACAGTTTGGACTATAGGGAAAACGTCGAGAGCAACTGGAGTCTGTGTGGACTACAGAAAAACCAGAGGGAGCCTCGGAAGTCATTGTGGAAAATAGATAAACCATAGATAGCCATTGGAGTCAGTGTGGTCTATCGGAAATCCGTGGTGAGCTGCTCTAGTCAGTGTGGACTACAGGGAAACCGTAGAGAGCCACTGGAGACAGTTTGGACTATAGGGAAACCGTAGTTAGCCACTGGAGTCAGTGCTGCCTATGGGAAAACTGTAGAGAGCCACTGGAGTCAGTGTGGACACTAGAGAAACCATAGAGAGCCACTTCAGTCGGTGTGGGCTATTGTGAAACAGTGGAGAGCCGCTGGAATTAGTGTGGACTATAGGGAAACCGTCGAGAGCCACTTGAGTCACTGCGGGATATAGAGAAACTGTAGAGATTCTCTGGAGTCAGTATGGGCAATAGGGAAACTGTAGAGAGCCATTGGAGTCAGTGTGGTCTATTGGAAATTCTTGGAGAGCCTCTGTAGTCAGTCTGGACTATAGGGAAACCGTAGAGAAAAACTGGAGTCAGTGTGGACTGTAGGTAAACCTTAGAGAGCAAATGGAGTCAGTTTTGGATATAGGGAAACCGTAGAGAGCTGCTGGAGACAGTGTCGGCTATAGGGAATTCGTAGATAGCCAGTGGAGTCAATCGCAAGCTAAAGAGAAACCGTAAGGAGCCAGCGTGAACTACAGAGAAAACGAAGACAGCCAATGGAGCCAGTGTGGACTATAGGGAATCCGTAGAAAGCCCTTGGATTCAGTGTGGACTGTAGGGAAACCTTAGAGATCCAATGGAGGCAGTGAGGGATATAGGGAAACTGTAGGGAGCTGCTGGAGACAGCGTGGGTTACAGGGAAACCGTAGATAGCCATTGGAGTCAGTGTGGTCTATTGGAAATCTGTGGAGAGCCGCTGTAGTCTTTGTTGACTATAGGGAAACCGTAGAGAGCCACTGGAGTCAGTGCTGACTATGGGAAAACTGTAAAGAGCCACTTCAGTCGGTGTGGGCTATTATGAAACCGTAGAGAGCAACTGTAGTCGGTGTGGGACACAGGGAAACTGTAGAGATTCTCCGGAGTCAGTGTGGGCTACGGGGAAAGCGTAGAGAGCCACTGGAGTGAGTGTGGACTTTAGGGAAACCTCAGAGAGCCAATGGAGTCAGTTTTGGATATAGGGAAACCGTAGAGACCTGCTGGAGACAGTGTGGGCTATAGGGAATCAGTAGATAGCCACTGGAGTCATTCGCAAGCAATAGAGGAACCGCAGGGAGACATTGGAGTCAGTGTGGGCTATAGGATATGAGTAGAGAGACGCTGGAGTCATTGTGGACTATAGGGAAAATGTAGAGAGTCAATTGGGTCAGTTTTGGATATAGCAAAACAGTAGATGTCTGCTGGAGCCAGTGTGGGCTACAGGGAATCCGTAGATAGCAACTGGAGTCAATCGCAAGCTATAGAGAAACCGTGAGGGGCCTTTGGAGTCAGTGTGGGCTATAGGAAAACAGCAGAGAGCTGCTGGAGTCAGTGCTGACTAAAGAAAAACCATAGAGAGCCTCGGGAGTCATTGTGGACTATAGGTAAACCGTAGAGAGCCACTGGAGTCAGCGTGAACTACAGAGAAAACGAAGACAGCCATTCGATCCAGTGTGGACTATAGGGAATCCGTAGAGAGCCAGTGGATTCAGTGTGGACTGTAGGGAAACCTTAGAGAACCAATGGAGGCAGTGAGGGATATAGGAAAACCTTAGGGAGCTGCTGGAGACAGCGTGGGTTATAGGGAAACCGTAGATAGCCATTGGATTCAGTGTGGTCTGTAGGGAAACCTCAGAGAGCAAATGGAGTCATTTTGGATATAGGGAAACCGTAGAGAGCTGCTGGAGACAGTGTGGGCTATAGGGAATCCATAGATAGCCACTGGAGTCAATCGCAAGCTATAGAGGAAGCGTAGGGAGCCATTGGAGTCAGTGTGGGCTAAAGAAAAGCAGTAGAGAGCCGCTGGAGTCAGTGCAGACTATCGGGAAAACGAAGAGAACAACTGGAGTCTGTGTGGAGTACAGAAAAACCGTAGAGAGCCTCGAGAGTCATTGTGGACTATAGATAAATCTTAGAGAGCCAGTGGAGCCAGTGTGGACAACTGTAGAGTGCCACTGGTGTTAATGTGGAATATAGGGAATCCTTAGAGAGCTACTGGAGTCAGTGTGGGATATAGCAAAACAGTAGACAGCCGTTGGAGTCAGTGTGGGCTATAGTGAAACCATAGAGTGCCAATGGAAACAGTGTGGAATATAGACAAACCTTAGAGAGCCACTGGAGTCAATCGCAGGCTATAGGAAAAATGTAGAGAGCCACTGGTGTCAGTGTGGACTATAGGGAAACCGTAGGGAGACACTGGAGTAAGTGTGGGCTATAGGGAAACCATGGAGAGCCAAAGGAATCAGTGTGGGTTTTAGGGAAACCTTAGACAGCTGCTGCATACAATGTGGGCTATAGGGAAACCGTAGAGAGCCAGTGGTGTGTGTGTGGACTGTATGCATACCACAGAGAGCAACTGCATTCAGTGTGGACTGTAGGGAAAACTTAGAGAGCTGCTGGAGACAGTATTGGCTGTAGGGAAACCGCAGAAAGCCATTGGAGTCAGTGTGGTCTTTGGAAAAATGCAGAGAGCCGCTGGAGTCAGTGTGGACTATCAGGAAATCGTGGAGAGCCTCAGGAGACAATGTGGACTATCGGGAGAGTGTCGAGAGCCACTGGAGTCAGTGTGGACTATAGTGAAACTGCAGAAAGCCACTGGAGGAAGTGTTTGTGTATAGGGAAACCGTAGAGAGCCACTGGAGTCAGTGTGGATTCTAGAGAAACCGTAGAGAACCAATGTAGAGATTGTGGGCTATAGGGGAAACATAGAGAGCCACTGGAGGCAGTGTGGACTATTCTGAAACCAAAGATAGCCATTGGCTTCAGTGTGTGCTATACAGAAACCGTAGGGGACCTCTGCAGTCATTGTGGACTATAGGGGAACCCTAGAGATCCACTGGAGGCAGCGTGGACTATAGAGAAACCGTAGGGAGCTACTGGAGTCAACTTGGACAATAGGGAAAATGTAAAGAGCGAATGGAGTCAATTTTGGATATAGCGAAACAGTAGATGGCTGCTGGAGACAGTGTGGGCTACTGGGAATCCGTAGATAGCAACTGGAGTCAATCGCAAGCTATAGAGAAAACGTAAGGAGCCACTGTAGTCAGTATGGGCGATAGGAAAGCAGCAGAGAGCCTCGGGAGTCATTGTGGACTATAGATAAACCGTAGAGAGCCAGTGGAGGCAGTGTGGTCTATAGGGAACCAGTAGAGAGCCACTGGAATCAGCATGAACTACAGAGAAAATGAAGACAGCCATTGGAGCCAGTGTGGACTATAGGGAATCTGTAGGGAGCCACGGGATTCAGTGTGGACTGTAGGGAAGCCTTTGAGATCCAATGGAGGCAGTGAGGGATATAGGGAAACCGTAGGGAGCTGCTGGAGACAGCACGGGTTATAGGGAAACCGTAGATAGCCATTGGCATAAGTGTGGTCCATTGGCAATCCGTGGAGAGCTGCTGTAGTCAGTGTGGACTATAGGGAAAACGTAGAGAGCAACTGGAGTCTGTGTGGACAACAGAAAAACCAGAGAGAGCCTCGGGAGTCATTGTGGACTATAGATAAACCGTAGAGAGCCACTGGAGGCAGCGTGAACTACAGAGAAAATGAAGACAGACAATGGAGCCAGTGTGGACTATAGGGAATCCGTAGAGAGCCTTTGGATACAGTGTGGACTGTAGGGAATCCTTAGAGATCCAATGGAGGCAGTGTTAGTTATAGGGAAGCTGTAGAGAGCTGCTGGAGAAAGTGTGGGCTATAGGGAAACTGTAGAAAGCCAATGGAGTTTTGTGGTCTATTGGAAAACAATAGAGAGCCACTGGAGTCAATGTGGGATACAGTGAAACCATAGAGAGCCACTGCAATCAGGTTGATCTATAGGCATTCCGTAGAGAGCCATAGAGTCAATCGCAGGCTATAGGGAAGTTGTAGAGAGCCACTGGAGTCAGTGTGGACTATAGGGAAACCGTAGGGAGCCTCTGGAGTCAGTGTAGGTTTTAGGGAAACCGTAGACAGCCACTTCAGACATTGTGGGCTATAGGGAAAACGTAGAGAGCCAATGGAAGCAGTGTGGACTATTCTGAAACCAAAGATAGCCATTGGCTTCAGTGCGTGCTATACAGAAACCATAGGGGACCTCTGCAGTCATTGTGGACTATAGGGGAACCCTAGAGATCCACTGGAGGCAGTGTGGACTATTCTGAAACCAAAGATAGCCATTGGCTTTAGTGGGTGCTATACAGAAACCGTAGGGGACCTCTGCAGTCATTGTGGACTATAGGGGAACCCTAGAGATCCACTGGAGGCAGTGTGGACTATAGGGAAACCAAAGAGAGCCTCTGGTGTCAGTGTGGGATATAGGGAAACCGTAGAGAGCCACTGGAGTTAGTGTGGACTGTAGGGAAACCTCAGAGAGCAAATGGAATCATTTTGGATATAGGGAAAGCTCAGAGAGCTGCTGGAGACAGTGTAGGGAATCCGTAGATAGCGACTGGAGTCAATCGCAAGCTATAGAGGTAGCGTAGGGAGCCATTGGAGTCAGTGTAGGCTAACGGAAAACTGTAGCTAGCCGCTGGAGTCATTGTACACTATAGGGAAAACGTAGAGAACAACTGGAGTCTGTGCGGAGTACAGAAAAACCGTAGAGAGCCTCAGGAGTCATTGTGGACTATAGATAAACCGTAGAGAGCCAGTGGAGCCAGTGTGGACTATAGGGAAACTGTAGAGAGCCACTGGTGTTAGTGTGGAATATAGGGAATCCTTAGAGAGCTACTGGAGTCATTGTGGGATATAGCAAAATAGTAGGCAGCCGCTGAAGTCAGTGTGGGCTATAGCGAAACCATAGAGTGCCACTGGAATCACTGTGGACTATAGACAAACCTCAGAGAGCCACTGGAATCAATCGCAGGCTAAGGGAAAAATGTAGATAGCCACCGGTGTCAGTGTGGACTATAGGGAAAGCATAGGGAGCCACTGGAGTAAGTTTGGGCTATAGGGAAACCATGGAGAGCCAAAGGAGTCAGTGCGGGTTTTAGGGAAACCGTAGAGAGCTGCTGCAGACAATGTGAGCTATAGGGAAACCGTAGAGAGCCATTGGAGTCAGTGTGGTCTATTGGAAAAACGCAGAGAGCCGCTGGAGTCAGTGTGGACTATCGGGAAATCGTGGAGAGCCACAGGAGACAGAGTGGACTATAGGGAATGTGTAGAGAGCCTCTGGAGTCAGTGTGTATTCTCGAGAAACCATAGAGAGCCAATGTGGAGATTCTGGGCTATAGGGGAACCGTAGAGAGCCACTGGAGTCAATGCGGACTATAGGGAAACCATAGAGAGCCATAAGAGTCAGTGTTAGATATAGGGAAACCGTAGAGAGCTGCTGGAGAAAGTGTGGGCTCTAGGGAAACCGTAGATAGCCATTGGAGTCTGTGTGGTCTATCGGAAAACACTAGAGAGCTGCTGGAGTCACTGTGGGAAATAGTGAAGCATAGAGAGCCAATGCAATCAGTTTGAATTATAGGCCAACTGTAGAGAGCCAGAGAGTCAATCGCAGGCTATAGGGAAATTGTAGAGAACCACTGATGTCAGTGTGGACAATAGGGAAACCGTAGGGAGCCATGGAGTAAGTGTGGGCTATAGGGAAACCATAGAGAGCCTCTGGAGTCAGTGTGGGTTTTAGGGAAACCGTAGACAGCCCCTGCAGACATTGTGGGCTATAGGGAAAATGTAGGGGGCCTCTGGAGTCATTGTGGACTATAGGGAAACCCTAGAGATCCACTGGAGGCAGTGTGGACTATAGAGAAACCGTAGGGAGCTAGTGGAGTCAGCGTGGACTATAGGAAAAATGTAGAGAGCCAATGGAGTCAGTGTTGGATATAGCGAAACTGTAGATGGCTGCTGGAGTAGTGTGGGCTACAGGGAATCCGTAGATAGACACTGGAGTCAAACGTAATCTATGGAGAAACTGTAAGGAGCCATTGGTGTCAGTGTGGTCTATAGGAAAACAGCAGAGAGCTGCTGGAATCAGTGTTGACTATAGAAAAACCACAGAGAGCCTCGGGAGTCATTGTGGAATATACATAAACCATAGAGAGCCAGTGGAGGCAGTGTGGACTATAGGGAAACCGTAGAGAGCCACTGCAGTCAGCGTAAACTACAGAGAAAAGGAAGACAGCCATTGGAGCCAGTGCGCACTATAGGGAATCCGTAGAGAGCCACTGGATTCAGTGTGGACTGTAGGGAAACCTTAGAGATCCAATGGGGACAGTGAGGGATATAGGGAAACCGTAGGGAGCTGCTGGACACAGCATGGGTTATTGGGAAACCGTAGATAGCCATTGGAGTCATTGTGGTCCATTGGCAATCCGTGGAGAGATACTGTAGTCATTGTGGACTATAGGGAAAATGTAGAGATCAACTGGAGTCTGTGTGGACAACAGAAAAACCATAGAGAGCCTCGGGAGTCATTGTGGACTATAGATAAACCTTAGAGAGCCACTGGAGTCAGCGTGAACTACAGAGAAAACGAAGACAGCCAATGGAGCCAGTTTGGACTATAGGGAATCCGTAGAGAGCCAGTGGGTTCAGTGTGGACTGTAGGGAAACCTTAGAGATCCAATGGAGGCAGTGAGGGATATAGGGAAACCTTAGGGAGCTACTGGAGAGAACATGGGCTATAGGGAAACTGAAGATAGCCATTGGAGTCAGTGTGGAATATCGGAAATCCGTGGAGATCCGCTGTAGTCGGTGTGGACTATAGGGAAACCATAAAGTGCCACTGGAGGCAGTGTGGACTATAGGGAAACCGTAGTTAGCCACTGGAGTCAGTGCTGACTATGGGAAAACTGTAGAGAGCCACTGGAGACAGTGTGGACGCTAGGGAAACCGTAGAGAGCCACTTGCGTCATTGCGGGATATTGGGAAACTGTAGATACTCTCTGGAATCTGTGTGGGCTATAGGGAAACCATAGAGAGCCAGTGGAGTCAGAGTGGACACTAGGGAAACCGTAGAGAGCCACTTCAGTCGGTGTGGGCTATTGTGAAACGTAGAGAGCCACTGGAGTCAGTGTGGACTATAGGGAATCCGAAGAGAGCCTCTTGTGTCAGTGTGGGATATAGGGAAACCGTAGAGAGCCACTGCAGTCAGTGTGGACTGTAGGGGAACCTTAGAGAGCAAATGGAGTCATTTTGGATATAGGGAAACCTCAGAGAGCTGCTGGAGACAGTGTGGGCTATAGGGAATCCGTCGATAGCGACTGGAGTCAATCGCAAGCTATAGAGGTAGCGTAGGGAGCCATTGGAGTCAGTGTAGGCTAACGGAAAACTGTAGAGAGCCGCTGGAGTCATTGTAGACTATAGGGAAAATGTAGAGAACAACTGGAGTCTGTGCAGAGTACAGAAAAACCGTAGAGAGCCTCAGGAGCCATTGTGGACTATAGATAAACCGTAGAGAGCCAGTGGAGCCAGTGTGGACTATAGGGAAACTGTAGAGAGCCACTGGTGTTAGTGTGGAATATAGGGAATCCTTAGAGAGCTACTGGAGTCATTGTGGGATATAGCAAAACAGTAGACAGCCGCTGGAGTCAGTGTGGGCTATAGCAAAACCATAGAGTGCCACTGGAATCACTGTGGACTATAGACAAACCTCAGAGAGCCACTGGAATCAATCGCAGGCTAAAGGAAAAATGTAGAGAGCCACCGATGTCAGTGTGGACTATAGGGAAACCATAGGGAGCCACTGGAGTATGTGTGGGCTATAGGGAAACCATGGAGAGCCATAGGAGTCAGTGCGGGTTTTAGGGAAACCGTAGAGAGTTGCTGCAGACAATGTGAGCTATAGGGAAACCGTAGAGAGCGATTGGAGTCAGTGTGGTCTATTGGAAAAACGCAGAGAGCCGCTGGAGTCAGTGTGGACTATCGGGAAATCGTGGAGAGCCACAGGAGACAGTGTGGACTATAGGGAATGCGTAGAGAGCCTCTGGAGTCAGTGTGTATTCTCGAGAAACCGTAGAGAGCCAATGTGGAGATTCTGGGCTTTAGGGGAACCGTAGAGAGCCACTGGAGTCAATGCAGACTATAGGGAAACCGTAGAGAGCCAAAAGAGTCAGTGTTAGATATAGGGAAACCGTAGAGAGCTGCTGGAGAAAGTGTGGGCTATAGGGAATAGCCATTGGAGTCTGGGTGGTCCATCGGAAAACATTAGAGAGCCGCTGGAGTCAGTGTGGGATATAGTGAAACCATAGAGAGCCACTGCAATCAGTTCGAACTACAGGCAAACCGTAGAGTGCCAGAGAGTCAATCGCAGGCTATAGAGAAAATGTAGAGAGTCACTGATGTCAGTGTGGACTATATGGAAACCGTAGGGAGCCATGGAGTAAGTGTGGGCAATAGGGAAACCATAGAGAGCCTCTTCAGTCAGTGTGGGTTTTAGGGAAACCGTAGACAGCCGTTGCAGACATTGTGGGCTATACGGAAAATGCTGGGGGCCACTGGAGGCAGTGTGGACTATTCAGAAACCTTAGATAGCCACTGCCTTCAGTGTGTGCTAAAGGGAAACCGTAGGGGGCCTCTGCAGTCATTGTGGACTATAGGGAAGCCCTCGAGATCCACTGGAGGCAGTGTGGACTACAGAGAAACCGTGGGGAGCTAGTGGAGTCAGCGTGGACTATAGGGAAAATGTAGGGAGCCAATGGAGTCAGTGCTGGATATAGTGAAACAGTAGATGGCTGCTGGAGACAGTGTGGGCTACAGGGAATCCGTAGATAGCCACTGGAGTCAATCGGAAGCTATAGAGAAACCGTAAGGAGCCATTGGAGTCAGTGTGGTCTATAGGAAAACAGCAGAGATCCGCTGGAATCAGTGTTGATTATAGAAAAACCACGGAGAGCCTCGGGAGTCATTGTGGAATACATATAAACCGTTGAGAGCCAGTGGAGGCAGTGTGGACTATAGGGAAACCATAGAGAGCCACTGACATTAGCGTAAACTACGGAGAAAAGGAAGACAGCCATTGGCGCCAGTGTGCACTATAGGGAATCCATAGAGAGTCATTGGATTCAGTGTGGACTGTAGGGAACCTTTGATATCCAATGGGGGCAGTGAGGGAAATAGGGAAACTGTAGGGAGCTGCTGGAGACAGTGTGAAAATGTAGAGAGCCACTGTTGTCAGTATGGACTATAGGGAAACCAAAGGGAGACCCTGGAGTAAGTGTGGGCGATAGGGAAACCATGGAGAGCCAAAGGAATCAGTGCGAGTTTAGGGAAACCTTAGACAGCTGCTGCATACAATGTGGGCTATAGGGAAACCGTAGAGAGCCACTGGTGTCTGTGTGGACTGTCGGCATACCATTGAGAGCCAGTGGATTCAGTGTGGACTGCAGGGAAAACTTAGAGATCTGCTGGAGACAGTGTGGGCTGTAGGGGAACCGCATATAGCCATTGGAGTCAGTGTGGTCTATTGGAAAAATGCAGAGACCGCTGGAGTCAGTGTGGACTATCGGGAAATTGTGGAGAGCCAGGAGACAGTGTGGAGTATAGGGAATGCGTAGAGAGCCACTGGAGTCAGTGTGGACTATAGGGAAACTGTTGAAAGCCACTGGAGGAAGTGTTTGTGTATAGGGAAAAAGGAGAGAGCCTCTGGAGTCAGTGTGGATTCTTGAGAAACCGTAGAGAGCCAATGTAGAGATTGTGTGCTATAGGGGAACCGTATAGAGCCACTGGAGTCAGTGCGGACTATAGGGAAACCATAGAGAGCCAGAAGAGTCATTGTTAGATATAGGGAAACCCTAGAGAGCTGCTGGAGAAAGTGTGGGCTATAGGGAAACTGTAGACAGCCATTGGAGTCTGTGTGGTCTATCGGAAAACAGTAGAGAGCCGCTGGAGTCAGTGTGGGATATAGTGAAACCATAGAGAGCCACTGCAATCAGTTTGAACTATAGGCAAACCGTAGAGAGCCATAGAGTCAATCGCAGGCTATAGGGAAATTGTAGAGAGCCACTGATGTCAGTGTGGACTATAGGGAAACCGTAGGGAGCCTTGGAGTAAGTGTGAGCTATAGGGAAACCATAGAGAGCCTAAAGAGTCAGTGTGGGTTTTAGGAAAAGCGCAGACAGCCGCTGCAGACATTGTGGGCTATAGGGAAAACTTAGAGAGCCACTGGAGGCAGTGTGGACTATTCAGAAACATTGGATAGCCACTGCCTTCGGAGTGTGCTATAGGGAAACCGTAGCGGGCCTCTGGAGTCATTGTGGACTACAGGGAAGACCTAGAGATCCACTGGAGGCTGAGTGGACTATAGAGAAACCGTAGGGAGCTACTAGAGACAGTGTGGGCTATAGGGAATCCGTAGATAGCCACTGGAGTCAATCGCAAGCTATAGAGAAACCGTAAGGAGCCATTGGAGTCAGTGAGGGCTATAGGAAAACAGCAGAGAGCCGCTGGAGTCAGTGTTGACTATAGAAAAACCAGAGAGAGCCTCAGGAGTGATTGTGGACTTTAGATAAACCGTAGAGAGCCAGTGGAGTCAGCGTGAACTACAGAGAAAACGAAGACAGCCGTTGGAGCCAGTGTGGACTATAGGGAATCCGTAGAGAGCCACTGGATTCAGTGTGGACTTTAGGGACACCTTAGAGATTCCTTGGAGGCAGTGAGGGATATAGGGAAACCGTAGGGAGCTGCTGGGGACAGCGTGGGTTATAAGGAAACCGTAGATAGCCATTGGAGTCTGTGTGGTCTATTGGCAATCCGTGGAGAGCCGCTGTAGTCAGTGTGGACTATAGGGAAAACTTAGAGAGCAACTGGAGTCTGTGTGGACAACAGAAAAACCATAGAGAGCCTCGGGAGTCATTGTGGACTATAGATAAACCTTAGAGAGCCACTGGAGTCAGCGTGAACTACAGAGAAAACGAAGACAGCCAATGGAGCCAGTGTGGACTACAGGGAATCCGTAGATAGCCATTGGAGTCAGTGTGGCCTATAGGGAAACCGTAGTTAGCCACTGGAGTCAGTGCTGACTATGGGAATACTGTAGAGACCCACTGGAGTAAGTGTGGTCTCTAGGGAAACCGTAGAGAGCTATTTCAGTCGGTGTGGGCTATTGTGAAACCGCAGTCAGCCATGTGGACTATAGGGAAACCGTAGAGAGCCGCTTGCCTCAGTGCGGGATATAGGGAAACTGTAGAGATTCTCTGGAGTCAGTGTGGGCTATAGGGAAACCGTACAGAGCCACTGGATTCAGTGTGGACACTAGGGAAACCGTAGAGAGCCACTTCAGTCGGTGTGGGCTATTATGAAACCGTAGAGAGCCACTGGAGTCAGTGTGGACTGTTGGCAAACCTCAGACAGCCAATGGAGATAGTTTTGGATAGAGGGAAATCGTAGAGAGCTGCTGGAGACAGTGTGGGCTATAGTGAATCAGTAGATAGCCACTGGAGTCAATCGCAAGATATAGAGGAACCGTAGGGAGCCTTTGGACTCAGTATGAGCTATACGAAAAGAGTAGGGACCCACTGGATTCAGTGTGGACTGCAGAAAACATTTGAGAGGCTCGGGTGTCAATTTGGACTATAGATAAACCATAAAGAGCCAGTGGAGGCAGTGTGGACTATAGGGAAACTGTAGTAGAGCCACTGGTATCAGTGTGGAATATAAGGAAACCTTTGAGAGCTACTGGAGTCAGTGTGGGATATAGGGAAACCGTGGAGAGTCTCTGGAGTGAGTGCGGGCTATAGGGAAACTGTAGAGAGCCTCTGTAGTCACTGTGGACTGTAGGGAAATCTCAGAGAGCCACTGGAGTCAGTGTGGGATACAGGGAAAACATAGTAAACTGCTGGAGGCTGTGTGGTATATATGGAAACTGTAGAGAGCCACCACCTTCAGTGTGGACTATTGGGAGACCGTAGAGAGCCACTGGAGGCAGTTTGGATTCTGGGGAAAATGAAGAGAACCACCGGAGACAATGAGGGCTATAGTGAAACCTTAGAGAGCCACTGAAGTCAGTGTGGACTATAGGGAAACCGTAGAGAGCCATTGGATTCAGTGTGAACAATAGGGAAACCGTAGAGAGCGCCGGTGGGCCCGGAGGGCTATAGGGAAACCGTAGAGAGCCACTGGAGTCAGTGTGGACTATAGGGAAACTGTAGAGGGCCTCTGGAGTCATTGTGGATTGTAGGGAAATCGTAGAGAGCCACAGGAGACAGTGTGGACTATAGGGAAACCGTAGAGAGCCACTGGAGTCAGAGTGGAGTATAGGGAAACCGTAGAAAGCCAATGGATTAAGTGAGGACTCTAGGGAAACCGTAGAGACGCCGGGGGACCCTGAGGGCTTTAAGGAAACCGTAGGGAGTCACTGGAGTCAGTGTGGACTATAGGGACAACGTAGAGAGCCACTGAAGTCAGTGTGGGATATAGCAAATCTTTAGAAGGCCACTGGACTCAGTGTGGGCTATAGTGAAACCATAGAGTGCCACTGGAATCAGTGTAGACTATAGGCAAACCTTAGAGAGCCACTGGAGTCAATCGCAGGCTATAGGAAAAATCTAGAGAGCCACTGGTGTCAATGTGGACTATAGCGAAACCATCTGGAGCCACTGGAGTAAGTGAGGGATATAGGGAAACCATGGAAAGCCAATGGAGTCAGTGCGGGTTTTAGGGAAAACATAGACAGCCGCTGCAGACAATGTGGGCAATAGGGAAACCGTAGAGAGCCAGTGGTGTCTGTGTGGACTGTAGCCATACAACTGAGAGCCACTGGATTCAGTGTGGACTGTAGGGAAAACTTAGAGAGCTGCTGGAGACAGTGTGGGCTGTAGGGAAACCGCAGATAGCCATTGGAGTCAGTGTGGTATATTGGAAAACTGCAGAGAGCCGCTGGAGTCAGTGTGGACTATAGGGAAATCGTGGAGAGCCACAGGAGACAGTGTGGACTATAGGGAAATCGTAGAGATCCACTGGAGTCAGTGTGGACTATAGGGAAACTGCAGAAAGCCACTGGAGGAAGTGTTTGTGTATAGGGAATCCGTAGAGAGCCTCTGGAGTCAGTGTGGATTCTAGAGAAACCGTAGAGAACCAATGTAGAGCTTGTGGTCTATAGGGAAATCGTAGAGATCCACTGGAGTCAGTGTGGACTATAGGGAAACTGCAGAAAGCCACTGGAGGAAGTGTTTGTGTATAGGGAATCCGTAGAGAGCCTCTGGAGTCAGTGTGGATTCTAGAGAAACCGTAGAGAACCAATGTAGAGCTTGTGGTCTATAGGGGAACCGTAGAGAGCCACTGGAGTCAGTTCGGACTTTAGGGAAACCGTAGAGAGCCAGAAGAGTCAAAGTTAGATATAGGGAAACTGTAGAGAGCTGCTGGAGAAAGTGTGGGCTATCGGAAAACAGTAGAGAGCCGCTGGAGGCAGTGTGGGATATAGTGAAACGGTAGAGAGCCACTGCAATCTGTGTGAACTATAGGCAAAACGTAGAGAGCCATAGAGTCAATCGCAGGCTATAGGGAAAATGTAGAGAGCCACTGGTGTCAGTGTGGACTATAGGGAAACTGTAGGCAGCCATGGAGTAAGTGTGGGCTATAGGGAAACCATAGAAAGCCACTGGAGTCAGTGTGGGTTTTAGGGAAACCGTAGACAGCCGCGGCAGACATTGTGGGCTATAGGGGAAACGTAGAGAGCCACTGGTGTCTGTGTGGACTATAGGGAAACCGTAGACAGCCACAGGATTCAGTGTGGACTCTAGGGAAACCGTAGAGAACGCCGGGGGGCCTTCAGGGTGATTTGGAAACCACAGAGAGCCTCTGGAGTCAGTGTGGACTATAGGGAAAACGTAGAGAGCCACAGGAGACTATGTGGGCGATAGGGAAATCGTAGAGAGCCACAGGAGACTATGTGGACTGTAGGGAAACCGTAGAGCAGCAATGGAGTCAGTGTGGACATTAGGAAACTGCAGAGAGCCAATGGAGACTGTGTGGAGAATAGGGAAACCATAGGGAGCAACCGGAGTCAGTGTGGACTATAGTTAAACGGTAGAGAGCCACTGTAGTCCATGTGGATTCTAGGGAAACCACAGAGAGCTACTGGAGACATTGTGGGCTATAGGGAAACACTAGATAGGCTTTGGAGTCAGTGTGGTCTATCGGAATACCGAAAAGAGCAGATGGAGGCAGTGTGGAATATTGGGATACCTTACAGAGCCACTGAAGTCAGTGTTGGCTATCAGGAAACTGTAGTGGGCCTCTGGAATCATTGTGGTCTATAGGGAAACGGTAGAGATCCACTGGAGGCAGTGTGGACTATAGGGAAAATGGAGAGAGCCAATGGAGTCAGTGTTGGATATAGGGAAACAGTAGATAGCTGCTGGTGACAGTTTGGGCTATAGGGAATCCGTAGATAGCCACTGGATTCAATCGCAAGCTATAGAGAAACTGTAAGGAGCCATTGGAGTCAGTGTGGGCTATAGGAAAAGAGTAGAGTGCCGCTGTAGTCAGTGTGGACAATGGCAAAACTGTAGAGAGCCACTTTAGTGAGTGTGGACACTAGGGAAACGGCAGAGAGCCACTGCAGACCGTGTGGGCTATAGTGAAACCGTGGAGAGCCACTGGAGTCAGTGTGGACTATAGGGAAACCGTTGAGAGACACTGGAGTCAGCGTGGACTGTAGGGATACCTCAGAGAGCCAATAGAGTCTGTGTTGGATATAGGGAAACCGTAATGCGATACTGGAGATAGTGTGGGCTATAAGGAAACCGGAGATAGCCATTGGAGACAATGTGGTCTATTGGAAAACCGTAGAGAGCCGCTGGAGTCAGTGCGATTATAGGGAAATCGTAGAGAGCCACAGGAGACAGTGTGGAATATAGAGCAACCGTAGAGAGCCCCTGGAGTCAGTGTGGACTATAGGGAAACCGTAGAGAGCCACTGGATTCGGTGTGGACTCTAGGGAAACTGTAGCGAGTGCCGGGGGGCCCTGAGGGCTATAGGGAACCCTAGAGAGACACTGGAGTCATTGTGGACAATAGGCAAACCTGGGAGAGCCACTGGAGTCAATCGCAGGCTATCGTTAAAATGTAGAGAGCCACTGGTGTCATTGTGGACTATAGGGAAACGGTAGGGAGCCACTGGAGTAAGTGTGTGCTATAGGGAAACCATGGAGAGCCGATGGAGGCATTGCGGGTTTTAGGGAAACCGTAGACAGCCGCTGCAGACAGTGTGGGCTATAGGGAAACCGTAGAGAGCCACAGGTGTCTTTGTGGACTATAGGCAAACCTTAGAGATTCACTGAAGTCAGTGTGGACTGTAGGGAAATCTTAGAGAGCTGCTGGAGACCGTGTGGGCTAAAGCGAAACCGCAGATAGCCATTGGAGTTAGTGTGGTCTTTTGGAAATCCGCAGAGAGCCGCTTGAGTCAGTGTGGACTATAGGGAAATCGTAGAGAGCCACAGGAGACAATGTGGACTATAGGGAAAGCTTAGAGAGCCCCTGGAGTCAGTGTGGACTATAGGGAATCTGCAGAAGGCCACTGGCGGAAGTGTTTGTTTATAGGGAAACTGTAGAGCGCCACTCGAGTCAGGGTGGATACCAGGGAAATTGTAGAGAGCCAATGGAGACAGTGTGGGCTATAGGGAAACCGTAGAGAGCCACTGGAGTCAGTGCAGACGATAGTGAACACTTAGAGAGCCAATGGAGTCAGTGTTAGATATAGGGAAACAGTAGAGAGCTGTTGGAGATAGAATGGGCTTATAGGGCAAAAGTAGATAGGCATTGGAGTCTGTGTGGTCTATCAGAAAACAGTAGCGAGCCGCTGGAGTCAGTGGGGGCCATAGTGAAAGCGTAGCGAGCCACAGCAATCTGTGTGGACTATAGGCAAACCGTAGAGAGTCATAGAGTCAATCGCAGGCTATTGAGAAAATGTAGATAGCCACTGGTGTCAGTGTAGACTGTATGGAAACCTTAGAGAACTGCTGGAGACTGTGTAGGCAATAGGAAAACCACATATAGCCATTGGAGTCAGTGTGGTCTACTGGAAAAACGCAGAGAGAGCTGGAGTCAGTGTGGATTACAGGGAAACTGCAGTTATCCAAAGGAGGCAGAGTGGACTATAGCGAAATCGTAGAGAGCCACTGCAGACTGTGTGGACTATAGGGAAACTGCAGACAGCCACTGGAGGCAGTGGGGACAACAGAGAAACGATAGGGAGCCACTGGAGTCAGTGTGGACTCTAGGGAATCCTTAGAGAGCCATTGGAGTCAGTGTTAGATGTAGGGAAAGCATAGAGAGCTGCTGGAGATAGTGTGGACTTACAGGGAAAACGCCAATAGCCATTGGAGTCTGTGTGGTCTATCGGAAAACAGTGGAGAGCCGCTGGAGTCAGTGTGGGCCATAGAGAAACCGTAGAGAGCCACAGCAATTTGTGTGGACTATAGGTCATAGAGTCAATCGCAGGCTATTGAGAAAATGTAGAGAGCCACTGGTGTCAGTGTGGACTATAGGGAAACGGTAGGGAGCCATGGAGTAAGTATGGGCTATAGTGAAAGCATAGAGAGCCACTGGAGTCAGTGTGGCTTTTAGGGAAACCGTAGACAGCCGCTGCAGACAGTGTGGGCTATAGGGAAAACGTAGAGAGCCACTGGTGTCTCTGTGGACTATAGGCAAACTGTAGAGAGCCACTGGATTCAGTGTCGACTGTATGGAAACCTTAGAGAGCTGCTGGAGACAGTGTAGGCAATAGGGAAACTGCAGATAGCCATTGGGGTCAGTGTGGTCTACTGGAAAAACGCAAAGAGAGCTGGAGTCTATGTGGATTATAGCGAAACTGCAGAGATGCACTGGAGACAGTGTTGACAATAGGGAAATCATAGAGACCCACAAGAGACAGTGTGGACTATAAGGAAACCCTAGAGCGGCACAGGAGTCGGTGTGCACAATTGGAAAACTGCAGAGAGCCACTGGAGGCAGTGTGGACTCTAGGGAAACCGTAGAGAGCCACTGGAGTTAGTGTAGACCTTAGGGAAACTGCAGAGAGCCACGGGAGTCAGTACGGACTAGAGGAAAATGGTACTGAGCCACTGGAGTCAGTGTGGATTCTAGAGAAACCATAGAGAGCCAATGGAGACAATGTGCGCTATGGGGAATCCTTAGAGAGCCACTGTAGTCAGTGTGGACTATAGTGAAACTGTAGAGAGCCAATGGAGGCAGTGTGGTGTATAGGGAAACCGTAGAGAGCTGCTGGAGAAAGTGTGGGCTATCGGGAAACCGCAGATAGCCATTGGTGTCAGTGTGGTCTATCAGAAAACCGTAGAGAGCCGCTGGAGTCAGTGTGGACTATAGGGAAACCGTAGAGAGCCACTGGAGTCAGTGTGGAGTATAGGGAAACCGTAGAGAGCCACTGGAGTCAGTGTGGACTCTAGGGAAACCACAGAGATCCACTGGAGGCAGTGTGGACTATTCGGAAACTGTAGATAGCCACTGGAGTCAGTGTGGACTAGAGGGAAACCGCAGAGAGCCACAGGAGTCAGTGTGGACTATAGGGAAACCGTAGAGAGCCACTGGTGTCTGTGTGAACTATAGGCAAACCGTTGATAGCCACTGTATTCAGTGTGGACAGTAGGGACATCGTAGAGAGCCACAGGAGTCAGTGTGGACTATAGGGAAAACATAGAGAGGCACTGGAGCCGGTTTGCACAATAGGAAAACTGCAGAGAGCCACTGGGGGCAGTGTGGACTATAGGGAAACCGTAGAGAGCCACTGGAGTCAGTGTGGACTCTGGGGAAACCGTAGAGAGCCACGGGAGTCAGTGTGGACTAGAGGGAAATGGTACTAAGCCAATGCAGTCAGTGTGCATTCTACGGAAACTGTAGAGAGCCACTGGAGTCAGTGTGGACGATAGTGAAACAGTACAGAGCCAATGGAGGCAGTGTGGTGTATAGGGAAACCGTAGAGTGCTGCTGGACAAAGTGTGGGCTATAGGGAAACCATAGAGAGCCAATGGATTCAGTGTGGACTCTAGGAAAACCGTAGAGAGCCACGGGAGTCAGTTTGGACTAGAGGGAAATCGTAGAGAGCCACTGCAGTCAGTGTGGATTCTAGGGAAACCGTAGAGAGCCACGGGAGTCAGTGTGGACTAGAGGGAAACCGTAGAGACCCATTGGAGTCAGTGTGGACTATAGGGAAACCGTAGAGAGCCAATGGATTCAGTGTGGACTCTTGGGAAACCGTAGAGAGCCACGGGAGTCAGTGTGGACTAGAGGGAAATGGTACTGAGACACTGGAGTCAGTGTGGATTCTAGGGAAGCTGTAGAGAGCCACTGGAGACAGTCTGGGCTATAGGGAAACCGTCGAGTGCCAATGGAGTCAGTGTGGAATATAATGAAACGGTAGAGAGCCAATGGAGTCATTGCAGTGAATAGGGAAACCGTAGAGAGCTGCTGGAGAAGGTGTGGGCTATAGGGAAACCGTAGATAGCCATTGGAGTCAGTGTGGTCTATTGGAAAACCGTAGAGACCCTCTGGACTCAGTGTGGACTATAGGGAAACCGTAGGGGAGCCACTGGCTTCAGTGTGGACTACAGGGAAACCGTAGAGAGCCACTGGATTCAGTGTGGACTCTAGGAGAACTGTAGAGAGCCACAGGAGTCAGTGTGGACTAGAGGGAAACCGTAGAGAGCCACAGGAAACAGTGTGGACTATAGGGAAACGTGAGACAGCCACTGGAGTCAGTTTGGACTATAGGGAAACCGTAGAGAGCCACTGGAGGCAGTGTGGACTATTCGGAAACCGTAGATAGCCACTGGAGTCAGTGTGGACTCTAGGAGAACTGTAGAGAGCCACGGGAGTCAGTGTGGACTAGAGGGAAATCGTAGAGAGCCACAGGAAACAGTGTGGACTATAGGGAAACGTGAGACAGCCACTGGAGTCAGTTTGGACTATAGGGAAACCGTAGAGAGCCACTGGAGGCAGTGTGGACTATTCTGAAACCGTAGATAGCCACTGGAGTCAGTGTGGACTCCAGGGAAACCTTAGAGAGCCACGGGAGTCAGTGTGGACTATAGGGAAACCGTAGAGAGCCACTGGAGTCTTTGTGGACTACAGGCAAACCGTCAAGAGCCACTGGATTCTGTTTGGACCTTAGATAGCTGCTGGAAAAAATGTGGGCAACAGATAAACTGCAGATAGCCATTGGAGTCTGTGTGGTCTACTGGAATACCGCAGAGCGCCGCTGGAGTCAATGTGGATTATAGCAAAATTGCAGAGATCCACTGGAGGCAGTTTGGACAATAGGGAAATCGTAGAGAGCCATAGGAGACACTGTGAACTATAGGGAAACCGTAGAGAGGCACTGGAGCCGGTTTGCACAATAGGAAAACTGCAGAGAGCCAATTGGAGGCAGTGTGGACTATAGGAAAACCGTAGTGAGCCACTGGAGTCAGTGTGGAATCCAGGGAAACCGTAAAGAGCCACGGGAATCAGTGTGGACTAGAGGAAAATGGTACTGAGCCACTGGAGTTAGTGTGGATTCTAGGGAATCCGTAGAGAGTCACTGGAGACAGTGTGGGCTATTGTGAAACCGTAGAGAGCCAATGGAGGCAGTGTGGAATCCAGGGAAACCGTAAAGAGCCACGGGAATCAGTGTGGACTAGAGGGAAATGGTACTGAGCCACTGGAGTTAGTGTGGATTCTAGGGAATCCGTAGAGAGTCACTGGAGACAGTGTGGGCTATTGTGAAACCGTAGAGAGCCAATGGAGGCAGTGTGGTGTTTAGGGAAACCATAGAGAGCCACTGGAGTTAGTGTGGACTAGAGGGAACCGTAGAGAGCCACTGGATTTATTGTTAGATATAGGGAAACCGTAGAGAGCTGCTGGAGATAGTGTGGGCTATAGGGAAACCGTAGATAGACATTGGAGCCTCTGTGGTCTATCGTAAAACCGTAGGGAGCCGATGGAGTCATTGTTGGATATAGAAAAACAGTAGAGAGCCGCTGGAATCATTTTGGACTATAGGCAAACTGTAGAGAGCCATAGAGTCAATCGCAGGCTATTGGGAAAATGTAGAGAGCCACTGGTGTCTGTGTGGACTATAGGCAACCCATAGAGAGCCACTGGATTCATTGTAGACTGTAGGGATGTCTTAGAGAACTGCTGGAGACCGTGTGAGCTATATGGAAACCACAGATAGCCATTGGAGTCAGTGTGGTCTACTGGAAAAATGCAGCGAGCTGCTGGAGTCACTGTGGATTATAGGGAAACTGCTGAGAACCACTGGAGGCAGAGTGGACTACAGGGAAATCATAGAGAGCCACATGAGACAGTGTGCGCTATAGGGAAACCGTAGAGATCCACTGGACACAGTGTGGACTATAGGGAATCCATAGAGAGCCACTGCAGACAGTGTGGGCTATCGGGAAACCGTAGAGAGCCACTGGTGTCTGTGTGGAATATAGGCAAACCGTAGAGCCCCACTGCATTCAGTGTGGACCGTAGGAAAATGGTAGAGAGCTGCTGGAGACAGTGTGGGATTTAGGGAATCGGTAGATAGCCATTGGAGTCAGCGTGGTCTATCGGAAAACCGTAGAGAGCCGCTGGAGTCAGTGTGGACTATAGGGAAACCGTAGAGAGCCACTGGAGTCAGTGTGGACTATAGGGAAACCGTAGAGAGCCACTGGAGTCAGTGTGGACTATAGGGAAACCGTAGAGAGCCACTGGAGTCAGTGTGGTCTCTAGCGAAACCGTGGAGTGCGCCGGGGGGCCCTGAGGGCTAAGGGGAAACCGTAGAGAGCCACTGGAGACAGTGTGGGAAATAGTAAAACAGTAGAGAGCCACTGCAGACAGGGTGGGCTATAGTGAAATCATACAGTGCCACTGATATCAGAGTGGACTACAGGCAAACCTTAGAGAGCCACTGGAGTCAATCGCATTCTATAGGAAAAATGTAGAGAGCCACTGGTGTGAGTGTGGACTATAGGGAAACCGTAGGGAGCCACCGGAGTGACTGTGGGCTATAGGCAAACCATGGAGAGCCATGGAGTCATTGCGGGTTAAAATCGGGAAATGGTAGACAGCCGCTGCACACAGTGTGGGCTATAGGGAAACTGTTGAGAGCCTCTGGTGTCTGTGTGGAATATAGGCAAACCGTAGAGTCCCACTGCATTCAGTGTGAACCGTAGGAAAACGGTAGAGAGCTGCTGGAGACAGTGTGGGCTTTAGGGAATCGGTAGATAGCCATTGGAGTCAGAGTGGTCTATCGGAAAACCGTAGAGAGCCGCTGGAGTCAGTGTGGACTATAGGGAAACCGTAGAGAGCCACTGGAGTCAGTGTGGACTATAGGGAAACCCAAGAGAGCCACTGGAGTCAGTGTGGACTGTAGGGAATCCGTAGAGAGCCAACGGATTCAGTGTGGACTCGTAGAGAGCACCGGGTGTCCCTGAGGGCTAAAGGGAAACCGTAGAGAGCCACTGGGGTCAGTGTGGACTATAGGGAAACTGTAGAGGCCACTGGAGAGTGTGGGATATACCAAAACAGTAGAGAGCCACTGCAGTCAGTGTGGGCTATAGTGAAACCATAGAGTGCCACTGATATCACAGTGAACTACAGGCAAACCTTAGAGAGCCACAGGAGTCAATCGCAGTCTATAGGAAAAATGTTGAGAGCCACTGGTGTCAGTGTGGACTATAGGGAAACAGTAGGGAGCCACCTGAGTAAGTGTGGGCTATAGGGAAACCATGGAGAGCCATGGAGTCATTGCGGGTTAAAACCGGGAAACGGTAGACAGCCGCTGCACACAGTGTGGGCTATAGGGAAACCGTAGATAGCCTCTGGTGTCTGTATGGACTATAGGCAAACCGTAAAGAGCCATTGGATTCAGTGTGGACTGTAGGGAAATCATAGAGAGCCACAGGAGACAGTGTGCACTATAGCGAAAGCGTTGAGAGCCACTGGAGTCAGTGTGGAATATAGGGAAACTGCAGAAAGCCACTGGAGGAAGTGTTTGTCTATAGGGAAACTGTAGAGAGCCACTTGAGTCAGTGTGGTCTTTCGGAATACCGAAGAGAGCCGATGGAGTCAGTGTGGAATATAGGGAATCATTAGAGAGCCACTGAAGACAGTGTGGGCTATTGGGAAACCGTAGAGAGCCACTGGTGTCTGTGTGGAATATAGGCAAACTGTAGAGTCCCACTGCATTCAGTGTGGACTAGAGGGAAACCGTAGAGAGCCAATGGAGTCAGTGCGGACTATAGGGAAACCGTAGAGTGCCAATGAATTCAGTGTGGACTCTTGGGAAACCGTAAAGAGCCACGGGAGTCAGTGCGGACTACAGGGAAATGGTACTATGCCAAAGGAGTCAGTGTGGAATATAGGGAATCCTTAGAGAGCCACTGAAGACATTGTGGGCTATCGGGAAACCGTAGAGAGCCACTGGTGTCTGTGTGGAATATAGGCAAACCGTAGAGTCCCACTGGATTCAGTGTGGACCGTAGGGAAAAGGTAGAGAGCTGCTGGAGACAGTGTGGGCTATAGGGAAACCGCAGACAGCCATTGGAGTCAGTGCGGTCTATTGGAAAACCGCAGAGAGCCGCAGGAGTCATTGTGGACGATAGCAAATCATAGAGAGCCACAGGAAATAGTATGGACTATAGGGAAACGTGAGAGAGCCACTGGAGTCAGTGTGGACTATAGGGAAACCGCAGAGAGCCACTGGAGGCAGTGTGGACTATTCGGAATCCTTAGAGAGCCACTGAAGACAGTGTGAGCTATTGGGAAACGTAGAGAGCCACTGGTTTCTGTGTGGAATATAGGCAAATCTTAGAGTCCCAATGGATACAGTGTGGACCGTAGGGAAACGGTAGAGAGCTGCTGGAGACATTGTGGGCTTTAGGCATACCATAGATAGCCATTGGAGTCAGTGTGCTCTATCGGAAAACCGTAGAGAGCTGCTGGAGTCAGTGTGGACTATAGGGAAACCGTAGAGAGCCACTGGAGTCAGTGTGGACTAAAGGGAAACCCTCGAGAGCCAATGGATTCAGTGTGGACTCTAGAGAAACCGTAGGGAGCTCCGGGGGTCCTTGAGGGCTAAAGGGAAACCGTAGAGAGCCACTGGAGTCAGTGTGGACTCTAGGGAAACCGTAGAGGCCACTGGAGACAGTGTGGGATATAGTAAAAGAGTAGAGAGCCACTGCAGTCAATGTGGGCTATAGTGAAACCATAGAGTTCCACTGATATCACAGTGGACTGCAGGCAAACATTAGAGAGCCACTGGAGTCAATAGCAGTCTATAGGAAAAATGAAGAGAGGCACTGGTGTCAGTGTGGACTATAGGGAAACCGTAGAGAGCCTCTGGTGTCTGTGTGGACTATAGGCAAACCGTAAAGAGCCAATGGATTCAGTGTGGACTGTAGGGAAAACATAGAGAGCTGCTGGAGACAGTGTGGGCTATAGGGAAACCGCTGATAGCCTCTGGAGTCAGTGTGTACTACTGGAAAACCGTAGAGAGCCACTGATGTCTGTGTGGAATATAGGCAAACCGTAGAGTCCCACTGCATTCATTGTGGACCGTAGGGAAATGGTAGAGAGCTGCTGGAGACATTGTGGGCTTTAGGGAAACCGTAGATAGCCATTGGAGTCAGTGTGCTCTATTGGAAAACCGTAGAGAGCCGCTGGACTCAGTGTGGACGAAAGGGAAACCGTAGAGAGCCACTGGAGTCAGTGTGGACTAAAGGGTAACCCTAGAGATCCAATGGAGTCAGTGTGGTCTCTAGAGAAACCGTAGAGTGTGCCGGGGGTCCCTAAGGGCTAAGGGAGACCGTAGAGAACCGCTGGAGTCAGTGTGGACTATAGGCAAACCGTAGAGAGCCATTGGATTCAGTGTAGACTGTATGAAAACCTTATAGAGCTGCTGGAGACAGTGTAGGCAAAAGGGAAACCGCAGATAACCATTGGAGTCAGTGTGGTCTACTGGAAATACGCAGAGAGAGCTGGAGTCAGTGTGGATTATAGGGAAACTGCAGTGATCCACTGGGGGCAGAGTGGACTATAGGGAAATCGTAGAGAGCCACTGGAGACTGTCTGGACTATAGGGAAACCGTAGAGCGGCACTGGAGTCAGTGTGGACAATAGGGAAACCGTAGGGAGCCACTGCAGTCAGTGTGGACTCTAGGGAAATCGTAGAGAGCCACTGGAGTCAGTGTGAAAGCTAGGGAAATTGCAGAGATCCACTGGAGGCAGTGTGGACTATAGGGATACCGCAGAGATCCACTGGAGTCAGTGTGGACTATTGGGAAGATGCAGATAGTCATTGGAGTCAGTGTGGTCTATCGGAATACCGAAGTGAGCCGCGGGAGTCAGTGTGGAATATAGGGAATCCTTAGAGATGCCCTGAAGACAGTGTGGGCTATCGGGAAACCGTAGAGAGCCACTGGTGTCTGTGTGGAATATAGGCAAACCGTAGAGTCCCACTGCATTCAGTGTGGACCGTAGAGAAATGGTAGAGAGCTGCTGCAGACATTGTGGGCTTTAGGCAAACCATAGATAGCCATTGGAGTCAGTGTGCTCTATTGGAAAACCGTAGAGAGCCGCTGGAGTCAGTGTGGACTATAGGGAAACCGTAGAGAGCCACTGGAGTCAGTGTGGACTCTGGGGAAACCGTAGAGAGCCACGGGAGTCAGTGTGGACTAGAGGGAAATGGTACTAAGCCAATGCAGTCAGTGTGCATTCTACGGAAACTGTAGAGAGCCACTGGAGTCAGTGTGGACGATAGTGAAACAGTACAGAGCCAATGGAGGCAGTGTGGTGCATAGGGAAACCGTAGAGATCCACTGGAGTCAGTGTGGACTATAGGGAAACCCTAGAGAGCCAATGGATTCAGTGTGGACTCTAGAGAAACCGTAGAGAGCTCCGGGGGTCCCTGAGGGCTAAAGGGAAACAGTAGAGAGCCACTGGAGACTGTGTGGACTATAGGGAAACCGTAGAGCGGCACTGGAGTCAGTGTGGATGCTAGGGAAATCGCAGAGATCCACTGGAGACAGTGTGGGCTATAGGGAAACCGCAGATAGTCATTGGAGTCAGTGTGGATGCTAGGGAAATCGCAGAGAGCCACTGGAGACAGTCTGGGCTATGGGAAACCGTAGAGATCCACTGGAGTCAGTTTGGACTATAGGGAAACAGTAGATAATCATTGGAGTCAGTGTGGTCTATCGGAATACCGAAGAGAGCCGATGGAGTCCGTGTGGAATATAGCGAAGCATTAGAGAGCCACTGAAGACAGGGTGGGCTATCGGCAAACCGTAGAGAGCCACTGGTGTCTGTGTGGAATATAGGCAAACCGTAGAGTCCCACTGCATTCAATGTGGACTAGAGGGAAACCGTAGAGAGCCACTGGAGTCAGTGTGGACTATAGGGATCCGTAGCGTGCCAATGAATTCGGTGTGGACTCTTGGGAAATCGTAGAGATCCACGGGAGTCTGTGTGGACTAGAGGGAAATGGTACTGTGCCAAAGGAGTCAGTGTGGAATATAGGGAATCCTTAGAGAGCCACTGAAGACAGTGTGGGCTATCGGGAAACCGTCGAGAGCCACTGGTGTCTGTGTGGAATATAGGCAAACCGTAGAGTCTCACTGGATTCAGTGTGGACCGTAGGGAAACGGTAGAGAGCTGCTGGAGACAGTGTGGGCTATAGGGAAACCGCAGATAGCCATTGGAGTCAGTGTGGTCTATTGGAAAACCTCAGAGAGCCGCTGGAGTCATTGTGGACAATAGCAAATCATAGAGAGCCACAGGAAACAGTATGGACTATAGGGAAACGTGAGAGAGCCACTGGAGTCAGTGTGGACTATAGGGAAACCGCAGAGAGCCACTGGAGGCAGTGTGGACTATTTGGAAACCGTAGATAGCCACTGGAGACAGTGTGGGCTATCGGGAAACCGTAGAGAGCCACTGGTGTCTGTGTGGAATATTGGCAAAGCGTAGATTCCCACTGCATTCAGTGTGGACCGTAGGGAAATGGTAGAGAGCTGCTGGCAACAGTGTGGGCTTTAGGGAAACCGTAGTTAGCCATTGGAGTCAGTGTGGTCTATCGGAAAACAGTAGAGAGCCGCTGGAGTCAGTGTGGACTATAGTGAAACCATAGAGAGCCAATGCAATCAGTGTGGACTATAGGCAAACCGTAGAGAGCCATAGAGTCAATCGCAGGTTATTGGAAAAATGTGGAGAGCCACTGGTGTCAGTGTGGACTATAGGGAAATGGTAAGGAGCCATGGTGTAAGTGTGGGCTAGAGGGAAACCATAGAGAGCCACTGGAGTCAGTCTGGGTTTTAGGGAAACGGTAGACAGCCGCTGCAGACATTGTGGGCTTTTGGGAAAACGTAGAGAGCCACTGGTGTCTGTGTGGACTATAGGCAAACCGTAAAGAGCCATTGGATTCAGTGTAGACTGTATGGAAACCTTGAAGAGCTGCTGGAGACAGTGTAGGCAAAAGGAAACCGCAGATATCCATTGGAGTCAGTGTGGTCTACTGGAAAAACGCAGAGAGAGCTGGAGTCAGTGTGGATTATAGGGAAACTGTAGTGATCCACTGGAGGCAGAGTGGACTGTGGGGAAATCGTAGAGAGTCACTGGAGACTGTGTGGACTATAGGGAAACCGTAGAGCGGCAGTGGAGTCAGTGTGGACAATAGGGAAACCGTAGGGAGCCACTGCAGTCAGTGTTGATGCTAGGGAAATCGCAGAGAGCCACTGGAGACAGAGTGGGCTATAGGGACAGCGTAGAGAGCCACTGGACTCAGTGTGGACTTTAGGGACACCTTAGAGATTCCTTGGAGGCAGTGAGGGATATAGGGAAACCGAAGGGAGCTGCTGGAGACAGCCTGGGTTATAGGGAAACCGTAGATAGCCATTGGAGTCTGTGTGGTCTATTGGCAATCCGTGGAGAGCCGCTGTAGTCAGTGTGGACTATAGGGAAAACTTAGAGAGCAACTGGAGTCTGTGTGGACAACAGAAAAACCATAGAGATCCTCGGGAGTCATTGTGGACTATAGATAAACCCTAGAGAGCCACTGGAGTCAGCGTGAACTACAGAGAAAACGAAGACAGCCAATGGAGCCAGTGTGGACTACAGGGAATCCGTAGAGAGCCAATGGATTTAGTGTGGACTGTATGGAAACCTTAGAGATCCAATGGAGGCAGTGAGGGATATAGGGAAACCTTAGGGAGCTGCTGGAGACAGCGTGGGTTATAGGGAAACCGTAGATAGCCATTGGAGTCAGTGTGGCCTATAGGGAAACCGCAGTTAGCCACTGGAGTCAGTGCTGACTATGGGAATACTGTAGAGACCCACTGGAGTAAGTGTGGTCTCTAGGGAAACCGTAGAGAGCTATTTCAGTCGGTGTGGGCTATTGTGAAACCGCAGTCAGCCATGCGGACTATAGGGAAACCGTAGAGAGCCGCTTGCCTCAGTGCGGGATATGGGGAAACTGTAGAGATTCTCTGGAGTCAGTGTGGGCTATAGGGAAACCGTAGAGAGCCACTGGAGTCAGTGTGGACACTAGGGAAACCGTAGAGAGCCACTTCAGTCGGTGTGGGCTATTATGAAACCGTAGAGAGCCACTGGAGTCAGTGTGGACTGTTGGCAAACCTCAGACAGCCAATGGAGATAGTTTTGGATAGAGGGAAATCGTAGAGAGCTGCTGGAGACAGTGTGGGCTATAGTGAATCAGTAGATAGCCACTGGAGTCAATCGCAAGATATAGAGGAACCGTAGGGAGCCTTTGGAGTCAGTATGAGCTATAGGAAAAGAGTAGGGACCCACTGGATTCAGTGTGGACTGCAGAAAACCTTTGAGAGGCTCGGGTGTCAATTTGGACTATAGATAAACCATAAAGAGCCAGTGGAGGCAGTGTGGACTATAGGGAAACTGTAGTAGAGCCACTGGTATCAGTGTGGAATATAAGGAAACCTTTGAGAGCTACTGGAGTCAGTGTGGGATATAGGGAAACCGTGGAGAGTCTCTGGAGTGAGTGCGGGCTATAGGGAAACTGTAGAGAGCCACTGTAGTCACTGTGGACTGTAGGGAAATCTCAGAGAGCCGCTGGAGTCAGTGTGGGATACAGGGAAAACATAGTAAACTGCTGGAGGCTGTGTGGTATATATGGAAACTGTAGAGAGCCACCGCCTTCAGTGTGGACTATTGGGAGACCGTAGAGAGCCACTGGAGGCAGTTTGGATTCTGGGGAAAATGAAGAGAACCACCGGAGACAATGAGGGCTATAGTGAAACCTTAGAGAGCCACTGAAGTCAGTGTGGACTATAGGGAAACCGTAGAGAGCCATTGGATTCAGTGTGAACAATAGGGAAACCGTAGAGAGCGCCAGTGGGCCCGGAGGGCTATAGGGAAACAGTAGAGAGCCACTGGAGTCAGTGTGGACTATAGGGAAACTGTAGAGGGCCTCTGGAGTCATTGTGGATTGTAGGGAAATCGTAGAGAGCCACAGGAGACAGTGTGGACTATAGGGAAACCGTAGAGAGCCACTGGAGTCAGAGTGGAGTATAGGGAAACCGTAGAAAGCCAATGGATTCAGTGAGGACTCTAGGGAAACCGTAGAGATGCCGGGGGGGGGGGGCCCTGAGGGCTTTAAGGAAACCGTAGGGAGTCACTGGAGTCAGTGTGGACTATAGGGACAACGTACAGAGCCACTGAAGTCATTGTGGGATATAAATAATCTTTAGAAGGCCACTGGACTCAGTGTGGGCTATAGTGAAACCATAGAGTGCCACTGGAATCAGTGTAGACTATAGGCTAACCTTAGAGAGCCACTGGAGTCAATCGCAGGCGATAGGAAAAATCTAGAGAGCCACTGGTGTCAATGTGGACTATAGCGAAACCATCTGGAGCCACTGGAGTAAGTGAGGGATATAGGGAAACCATGGAAAGCCAATGGAGTCAGTGCGGGTTTTAGGGAAAATATAGACAGCCGCTGCAGACAATGTGGGCAATAGGGAAACCGTAGAGAGCCAGTGGTGTCTGTGTGGACTGTAGCCATACAACTGAGAGCCACTGGATTCAGTGTGGACTGTAGGGAAAACTTAGAGAGCTGCTGGAGACAGTGTGAGCTGTAGGGAAACCGCAGATAGCCATTGGAGTCAGTGTGGTATATTGGAAAACTGCAGAGAGCCGCTGGAGTCTGTCAGGACTATAGGGAAATCGTGGAGAGCCACAGGAGACAGTGTGGACTATAGGGAAATCGTAGAGATCCACTGGAGTCAGTGTGGACTATAGGGAAACTGCAGAAAGCCACTGGAGGAAGTGTTTGTGTATAGGGAATCCGTAGAGAGCCTCTGGAGTCAGTGTGGATTCTAGAGAAACCGTAGAGAACCAATGTAGAGCTTGTGGTCTATAGGGGAACCGTAGAGAGCCACTGGAGTCAGTTCGGACTTTAGGGAAACCGTAGAGAGCCAGAAGAGTCAAAGTTAGATATAGGGAAACTGTAGAGAGCTGCTGGAGAAAGTGTGGGCTATCGGAAAACAGTAGAGAGCCGCTGGAGGCAGTGTGGGATATAGTGAAACGGTAGAGAGCCACTGCAATCTGTGTGAACTATAGGCAAAACGTAGAGAGCCATAGAGTCAATCGCAGGCTATAGGGAAAATGTAGAGAGCCACTGGTGTCAGTGTGGACTATAGGGAAACTGTAGGCAGCCATGGAGTAAGTGTGGGCTATAGGGAAAACATAGAAAGCCACTGGAGTCAGTGTGGGTTTTAGGGAAACCGTAGACAGCCGCGGCAGACATTGTGGGCTATAGGGGAAACGTAGAGAGCCACTGGTGTCTGTGTGGACTATAGGGAAACCGTAGACAGCCACAGGATTCAGTGTGGACTCTAGGGAAACCGTAGAGAACGCCGGGGGGCCTTCAGGGTGATTTGGAAACCACAGAGAGCCTCTGGAGTCAGTGTGGACTATAGGGAAAACGTAGAGAGCCACAGGAGACTATGTGGGCGATAGGGAAATCGTAGAGAGCCACAGGAGACTATGTGGACTGTAGGGAAACCTTAGAGCAGCAATGGAGTCAGTGTGGACATTAGGAAACTGCAGAGAGCCAATGGAGACTGTGTGGAGAATAGGGAAACCATAGGGAGCAACCGGAGTCAGTGTGGACTATAGTTAAACGGTAGAGAGCCACTGTAGTCCATGTGGATTCTAGGGAAACCACAGAGAGCTACTGGAGACATTGTGGGCTATAGGGAAACACTAGATAGGCTTTGGAGTCAGTGTGGTCTATCGGAATACCGAACAGAGCAGATGGAGGCAGTGTGGAATATTGGGATACCTTACAGAGCCACTGAAGTCAGTGTTGGCTATCAGGAAACTGTAGTGGGCCTCTGGAATCATTGTGGTCTATAGGGAAACGGTAGAGATCCACTGGAGGCAGTGTGGATTATAGGGAAAATGGAGAGAGCCAATGGAGTCAGTGTTGGATATAGGGAAACAGTAGATAGCTGCTGGTGACAGTTTGGGCTATAGGGAATCCGTAGATAGCCACTGGATTCAATCGCAAGCTATAGAGAAACTGTAAGGAGCCATTGGAGTCAGTGTGGGCTATAGGAAAAGAGTAGAGTGCCGCTGTAGTCAGTGTGGACAATGGCAAAACTGTAGAGAGCCACTTTAGTGAGTGTGGACACTAGGGAAACGGCAGAGAGCCACTGCAGACCGTGTGGGCTATAGTGAAACCGTGGAGAGCCACTGGAGTCAGTGTGGACTATAGGGAAACCGTTGAGAGACACTGGAGTCAGCATGGACTGTAGGGATACCTCAGAGAGCCAATAGAGTCTGTGTTGGATATAGGGAAACCGTAATGCGATACTGGAGATAGTGTGGGCTATAAGGAAACCGGAGATAGCCATTGGAGACAATGTGGTCTATTGGAAAACCGTAGAGAGCCGCTGGAGTCAGTGTGATTATAGGGAAATCGTAGAGAGCCACAGGAGACAGTGTGGAATATAGAGCAACCGTAGAGAGCCCCTGGAGTCAGTGTGGACTATAGGGAAACCGTAGAGAGCCACTGGATTCGGTGTGGACTCTAGGGAAACTGTAGCGAGTGCCGGGGGGCCCTGAGGGCTATAGGGAACCCTAGAGAGACACTGGAGTCATTGTGGACAATAGGCAAACCTGGGAGAGCCACTGGAGTCAATCGCAGGCTATCGTTAAAATGTAGAGAGCCACTGGTGTCATTGTGGACTATAGGGAAACGGTAGGGAGCCACTGGAGTAAGTGTGTGCTATAGGGAAACCATGGAGAGCCGATGGAGTCATTGCGGGTTTTAGGGAAACCGTAGACAGCCGCTGCAGACAGTGTGGGCTACAGGGAAACCGTAGAGAGCCACAGGTGTCTTTGTGGACTATAGGCAAACCTTAGAGATTCACTGAAGTCATTGTGGACTGTAGGGAAATCTTAGAGAGCTGCTGGAGACCGTGTGGGCTAAAGCGAAACCGCAGATAGCCATTGGAGTTAGTGTGGTCTTTTGGAAATCCGCAGAGAGCCGCTTGAGTCAGTATGGACTATAGGGAAATCGTAGAGAGCCACAGGAGACAATGTGGACTATAGGGAAAGCTTAGAGAGCCCCTGGAGTCAGTGTGGACTATAGGGAATCTGCAGAAGGCCACTGGCGGAAGTGTTTGTTTATAGGGAAACTGTAGAGCGCCACTCGAGTCAGGGTGGATACCAGGGAAATTGTAGAGAGCCAATGGAGACAGTGTGGGCTATAGGGAAACCGTAGAGAGCCACTGGAGTCAGTGCAGACGATAGTGAACACTTAGAGAGCCAATGGAGTCAGTGTTAGATATAGGGAAACAGTAGAGAGCTGTTGGAGATAGAATAGGCTTATAGGGCAAAAGTAGATAGGCATTGGAGTCTGTGTGGTCTATCAGAAAACAGTAGCGAGCCGCTGGAGTCAGTGGGGGCCATAGTGAAAGCATAGCGAGCCACAGCAATCTGTGTGGACTATAGGCAAACCGTAGAGAGTCATAGAGTCAATCGCAGGCTATTGAGAAAATGTAGATAGCCACTGGTGTCAGTGTAGACTGTATGGAAACCTTAGAGAACTGCTGGAGACTGTGTAGGCAATAGGAAAACCACATATAGCCATTGGAGTCAGTGTGGTCTACTGGAAAAACGCAGAGAGAGCTGGAGTCAGTGTGGATTACAGGGAAACTGCAGTTATCCAAAGGAGGCAGAGTGGACTATAGCGAAATCGTAGAGAGCCACTGCAGACTGTGTGGACTATAGGGAAACTGCAGACAGCCACTGGAGGCAGTGTGGACAACAGGGAAACGATAGGGAGCCACTGGAGTCAGTGTGGACTCTAGGGAATCCTTAGAGAGCCATTGGAGTCAGTGTTAGATGTAGGGAAAGCATAGAGAGCTGCTGGAGATAGTGTGGACTTACAGGGAAAAAGCCAATAGCCATTGGAGTCTGTGTGGTCTATCGGAAAACAGTGGAGAGCCGCTGGAGTCAGTGTGGGCCATAGAGAAACCGTAGAGAGCCACAGCAATTTGTGTGGACTATAGGTCATAGAGTCAATCGCAGGCTATTGAGAAAATGTAGAGAGCCACTGGTGTCAGTGTGGACTATAGGGAAACGGTAGGGAGCCATGGAGTAAGTATGGGCTATAGTGAAAGCATAGAGTGCCACTGGAGTCAGTGTGGCTTTTAGGGAAACCGTAGACAGCCGCTGCAGACAGTGTGGGCTATAGGGAAAACGTAGAGAGCCACTGGTGTCTCTGTGGACTATAGGCAAACCGTAGAGAGCCACTGGATTCAGTGTCGACTGTATGGAAACCTTAGAGAGCTGCTGGAGACAGTGTAGGCAATAGGGAAACTGCAGATAGCCATTGGGGTCAGTGTGGTCTATTGGAAAAACGCAAAGAGAGCTGGAGTCAGTGTAGATTATAGGGAAACTGCAGTGATCCACTGGAGGCAGAGTGGACTATTGGGAAATCGTAGTGAGCCACTGGAGACTGTGTGGACTATAGGGAAACCGTATAGTGGAACTGGAGTCAGTGTGGACTATAGGGAAACTGCAGACAGCCACTGGAGGCAGTGTGGACAACAGGGAAACCGTAGGGTGCCACTGGAGTCAGTGTGGACTCTAGGGAACCTTTAGAGAGCCACTGTAGTCAGTGTGGATTCTAGAGAATCCGTAGATATTTATTAGAGTCAGTGTGGTTTATCGGAATACCAGTGAGAGCTATTGGAGAAATTGTGGAATATAGGGAATCCTTAGAGAGCCACTGAAGACAGTGTGGGCTATCGGGAAACCGTAGAGAGCCATTGGTGTCAGTATGTATTATAGGTAAACCGTAGAGAGCCACTGGAGGCAGTGTGGACTATTCTGAAAGCATAGATAGCTGCTGCAGACAGTGTGGACTCTAGGGAAACCGTAGAGAGCCACGGGATTCAGTGTGGACTATAGGGAAACTATAGAGAGCCACTGAAGGCAGTGTGGACTATTCGGAAACCGTAGATAGCCACTGGAGTCAGTGTGGACTGTAGGGAAACCGTAGAGAGCTGCTGGAGAAATTGTGGGCAATAGGGAAACCGCAGATAGCCATTGGATTCAGAGTTGTCTACTGGAATACCGCAGAGTGCCTCTGGAGTCTATGTGGATTATAGCGAAACTGCAGAGATGCACTGGAGACAGTGTTGACAATAGGGAAATCATAGAGAGCCACAAGAGACAGTGTGGACTATAAGGAAACCCTAGAGCGGCACAGGAGTCGGTGTGCACAATTGGAAAACTGCAGAGAGCCACTGGAGGCAGGGTGGACTCTAGGGAAACCGTAGAGAGCCACTGGAGTTAGTGTAGACCTTAGGGAAACTGCAGAGAGCCACGGGAGTCAGTACGGACTAGAGGAAAAGGTGTGGATTCTAGAGAAACCATAGAGAGCCAATGGAGACAATGTGCGCTATGGGGAATCCTTAGAGAGCCACTGTAGTCAGTGTGGACTATAGTGAAACTGTAGAGAGCCAATGGAGGCAGTGTGGTGTATAGGGAAACCGTAGAGAGCTGCTGGAGAAAGTGTGGGCTATCGGGAAACCGCAGATAGCCATTGGTGTCAGTGTGGTCTATCAGAAAACCGTAGAGAGCCGCTGGAGTCAGTGTGGACTATAGGGAAACCGTAGAGAGCCACTGGAGTCAGTGTGGAGTATAGGGAAACCGTAGAGAGCCACTGGAGTCAGTGTGGACTCTAGGGAAACCACAGAGATCCACTGGAGGCAGTGTGGACTATTCGGAAACTGTAGATAGCCACTGGAGTCAGTGTGGACTATAGGGAAACCGTAAAGAGCCACTGGTGTCTGTGTGAACTATAGGCAAACCGTTGATAGCCACTGGATTCAGTGTGGACTTTAGGGAAATCGTAGAGAGCCACAGGAGTCAGTGTGGACTATAGGGAAAACATAGAGAGGCACTGGAGCCGGTTTGCACAATAGGAAAACTGCAGAGAGCCACTGGGGGCAGTGTGGACTATAGGGAAACCGTAGAGAGCCACTGGAGTCAGTGTGGACTCTGGGGAAACCGTAGAGAGCCACGGGAGTCAGTGTGGACTAGAGGGAAATGGTACTAAGCCAATGCAGTCAGTGTGCATTCTACGGAAACTGTAGAGAGCCACTGGAGTCAGTGTGGACGATAGTGAAACAGTACAGAGCCAATGGAGGCAGTGTGGTGCATAGGGAAACCGTAGAGTGCTGCTGGACAAAGTGTGGGCTATAGGGAAACCATAGAGAGCCAATGGATTCAGTGTGGACTCTAGGAAAACCGTAGAGAGCCACGGGAGTCAGTTTGGACTAGAGGGAAATCGTAGAGAGCCACTGCAGTCAGTGTGGATTCTAGGGAAACCGTAGAGAGCCACGGGAGTCAGTGTGGACTAGAGGGAAACCGTAGAGACCCATTGGAGTCAGTGTGGACTATAGGGAAACCGTAGAGAGCCAATGGATTCAGTGTGGACTCTTGGGAAACCGTAGAGAGCCACGGGAGTCAGTGTGGACTAGAGGGAAATGGTACTGAGACACTGGAGTCAGTGTGGATTCTAGGGAAGCTGTAGAGAGCCACTGGAGACAGTCTGGGCTATAGGGAAACCGTCGAGAGCCAATGGAGTCAGTATGGAATATAATGAAACGGTAGAGAGCCAATGGAGTCATTGCAGTGAATAGGGAAACAGTAGAGAGCTGCTGGAGAAGGTGTGGGCTATAGGGAAACCGTAGATAGCCATTGGAGTCAGTGTGGTCTATTGGAAAACCGTAGAGACCCTCTGGACTCAGTGTGGACTATAGGGAAACCGTAGGGGAGCCACTGGCTTCAGTGTGGACTACAGGGAAACCGTAGAGAGCCACTGGATTCAGTGTGGACTCTAGGAGAACTGTAGAGAGCCACGGGAGTCAGTGTGGACTATAGTGAAATCGTAGAGAGCCACAGGAGTCAGTGTGGACAATAGGGAAAACATAGAGAGGCACTGGAGCCGGTTTGCACAATAGGAAAACTGCAGAGATCCACTGGGGGCAGTGTGGACTATAGGGAAACCGTAGAGAGCCACTGGAGTCAGTGTGGACTCTGGGGAAACCGTAGAGAGCCACGGGAGTCAGTGTGGACTAGAGGGAAATGGTACTAAGCCAATGCAGTCAGTGTGCATTCTACGGAAACTGTAGAGAGCCACTGGAGTCAGTGTGGACGATAGTGAAACAGTACAGAGCCAATGGAGGCAGTGTGGTGCATAGGGAAACCGTAGAGTGCTGCTGGACAAAGTGTGGGCTATAGGGAAACCCTAGAGAGCCAATGGATTCAGTGTGGACTCTAGGAAAACCGTAGAGAGCCACGGGAGTCAGTTTGGACTAGAGGGAAATCGTAGAGAGCCACTGCAGTCAGTGTGGATTCTAGGGAAACCGTAGAGAGCCACGGGAGTCATTGTGGACTAGAGGGAAACCGTAGAGACCCATTGGAGTCAGTGTGGACTATAGGGAAACCGTAGAGAGCCAATGGATTCAGTGTGGACTCTTGGGAAACCGTAGAGAGCCACGGGAGTCAGTGTGGACTAGAGGGAAATGGTACTGAGACACTGGAGTCAGTGTGGATTCTAGGGAAGCTGTAGAGAGCCACTGGAGACAGTCTGGGCTATAGGGAAACCGTCGAGAGCCAATGGAGTCAGTATGGAATATAATGAAACGGTAGAGAGCCAATGGAGTCATTGCAGTGAATAGGGAAACCGTAGAGAGCTGCTGGAGAAGGTGTGGGCTATAGGGAAACCGTAGATAGCCATTGGAGTCAGTGTGGTCTATTGGAAAACCGTAGAGACCCTCTGGACTCAGTGTGGACTATAGGGAAACCGTAGGGGAGCCACTGGCTTCAGTGTGGACTACAGGGAAACCGTAGAGAGCCACTGGATTCAGTGTGGACTCTAGGAGAACTGTAGAGAGCCACGGGAGTCAGTGTGGACTAGAGGGAAACCGTAGAGAGCCACAGGAAACAGTGTGGACTATAGGGAAACGTGAGACAGCCACTGGAGTCAGTTTGGACTATAGGGAAAGCGTAGAGAGCCACTGGAGGCAGTGTGGACTATTCGGAAACCGTAGATAGCCACTGGAGTCAGTGTGGACTCTAGGAGAACTGTAGAGAGCCACGGGAGTCAGTGTGGACTAGAGAGAAATCGTAGAGAGCCACAGGAAACAGTGTGGACTATAGGGAAACGTGAGACAGCCACTGGAGTCAGTTTGGACTATAGGGAAACCGCAGAGAGCCACTGGAGGCAGTGTGGACTATTCTGAAACCGTAGATAGCCACTGGAGTCAGTGTGGACTCTACGGAAACCTTAGAGAGCCACGGGAGTCAGTGTGGACTATAGGGAAACCGTAGAGAGCCACTGGAGTCTTTGCGGACTACAGGCAAACCGTCAAGTGCCACTGGATTCTGTTTGGACCTTAGATAGCTGCTGGAGAAAATGTGGGCAACAGATAAACTGCAGATAGCCATTGGAGTCTGTGTGGTCTACTGGAATACCGCAGAGCGCCACTGGAGTCAATGTGGATTATAGCAAAATTGCAGAGATCCACTGGAGGCAGTTTGGACAATAGGGAAATCGTAGAGAGCCATAGGAGACACTGTGGACTATAGGGAAACCGTAGAGAGGCACTGGAGCCGGTTTGCACAATAGGAAAACTGCAGAGAGCCAATTGGAGGCAGTGTGGACTATAGGAAAACCGTAGTGAGCCACTGGAGTCAGTGTGGAATCCAGGGAAACCGTAAAGAGCCACGGGAATCAGTGTGGACTAGAGGGAAATGGTACTGAGCCACTGGAGTTAGTGTGGATTCTAGGGAATCCGTAGAGAGTCACTGGAGACAGTGTGGGCTATTGTGAAACCGTAGAGAGCCAATGGAGGCAGTGTGGAATCCAGGGAAACCGTAAAGAGCCACGGGAATCAGTGTGGACTAGAGGGAAATGGTACTGAGCCACTGGAGCTAGTGTGGACTAGAGGGAACCGTAGAGAGCCACTGGATTTATTGTTAGATATAGGGAAACCGTAGAGAGCTGCTGGAGATAGTGTGGGCTATAGGGAAACCGTAGATAGACATTGGAGCCTCTGTGGTCTATCGTAAAACCGTAGGGAGCCGATGGAGTCATTGTTGGATATAGAAAAACAGTAGAGAGCCGCTGGAATCATTTTGGACTATAGGCAAACTGTAGAGAGCCATAGAGTCAATCGCAGGCTATTGGGAAAATGTAGAGAGCCACTGGTGTCTGTGTGGACTATAGGCAACCCATAGAGAGCCACTGGATTCATTGTAGACTGTAGGGATATCTTAGAGAACTGCTGGAGACCGTGTGAGCTATATGGAAACCACAGATAGCCATTGGAGTCAGTGTGGTCTACTGGAAAAATGCAGCGAGCTGCTGGAGTCACTGTGGATTATAGGGGAACTGCTGAGAACCACTGGAGGCAGAGTGGACTACAGGGAAATCATAGAGAGCCACATGAGACAGTGTGCGCTATAGGGAAACCGTAGAGATCCACTGGACACAGTGTGGACTATAGGGAATCCATAGAGAGCCACTGCAGACAGTGTGGGCTATCGGGAAACCGTAGAGAGCCACTGGTGTCTGTGTGGAATATAGGCAAACCGTAGAGCCCCACTGCATTCAGTGTGGACCGTAGGAAAATGGTAGAGAGCTGCTGGAGACAGTGTGGGATTTAGGGAATCGGTAGATAGCCATTGGAGTCAGCGTGGTCTATTGGAAAACCGTAGAGAGCCGCTGGAGTCAGTGTGGACTATAGGGAAACCGTAGAGAGCCACTGGAGTCAGTGTGGACTATAGGGAAACCGTAGAGAGCCACTGGAGTCAGTGTGGACTATAGGGAAACCGTAGAGAGCCACTGGAGTCAGTGTGGTCTCTAGCGAAACCGTGGAGTGCGCCGGGGGTCCCTGAGGGCTAAAGGGAAACCGTAGAGAGCCACTGGAGACAGTGTGGGAAATAGTAAAACAGTAGAGAGCCACTGCAGACAGGGTGGGCTATAGTGAAATCATACAGTGCCACTGATATCAGAGTGGACTACAGGCAAACCTTAGAGAGCCACTGGAGTCAATCGCATTCTATAGGAAAAATGTAGAGAGCCACTGGTGTGAGTGTGGACTATAGGGAAACCGTAGGGAGCCACCGGAGTGACTGTGGGCTATAGGTAAACCATGGAGAGCCATGGAGTCATTGCGGGTTAAAATCGGGAAATGGTAGACAGCCGCTGCACACAGTGTGGGCTATAGGGAAACTGTTGAGAGCCTCTGGTGTCTGTGTGGAATATAGGCAAACCGTAGAGTCCCACTGCATTCAGTGTGGACCGTAGGAAAACGGTAGAGAGCTGCTGGAGACAGTGTGGGCTATAGGGAAACCGCAGACAGCCATTGGAGTCAGTGCGGTCTATTGGAAAACCGCAGAGAGCCGCAGGAGTCATTGTGGACGATAGCAAATCATAGAGAGCCACAGGAAATAGTATGGACTATAGGGAAACGTGAGAGAGTCACTGGAGTCAGTGTGGACTATAGGGAAACCGCAGAGAGCCACTGGAGGCAGTGTGGACTATTCGGAAACCGTAGATAGCCACTGGAGACAGTGCGGACAGTAGTGAAACGGTGGAGAGCAACGGGAGTCATTGTGGACTATAGGGAACCCGTAGAGAGCCACTGAAGACATTGTGAGCTATTGGGAAACCGTAGAGAGCCACTGGTTTCTGTGTGGAATATAGGCAAATCTTAGAGTCCCAATGGATACAGTGTGGACCGTAGGGAAACGGTAGAGAGCTGCTGGAGACATTGTGGGCTTTAGGCATACCATAGATAGCCATTGGAGTCAGTGTGCTCTATCAGAAAACCGTAGAGAGCTGCTGGAGTTAGTGTGGACTATAGGGAAACCGTAGAGAGCCACTGGAGTCAGTGTGGACTAAAGGGAAACCCTCGAGAGCCAATGGATTCAGTGTGGACTCTAGAGAAACCGTAGGGAGCTCCGGGGGTCCTTGAGGGCTAAAGGGAAACCGTAGAGAGCCACTGGAGTCAGTGTGGACTCTAGGGAAACCGTAGAGGCCACTGGAGACAGTGTGGGATATAGTAAAAGAGTAGAGAGCCACTGCAGTCAATGTGTTTATAGTGAAACCATAGAGTTCCACTGATATCACAGTGGACTGCAGGCAAACATTAGAGAGCCACTGGAGTCAATAGCAGTCTATAGGAAAAATGAAGAGAGGCACTGGTGTCAGTGTGGACTATAGGGAAACCGTAGAGAGCCTCTGGTGTCTGTGTGGACTATAGGCAAACCGTAAAGAGCCAATGGATTCAGTGTGGACTGTAGGGAAAACATAGAGAGCTGCTGGAGACAGTGTGAGCTATAGGGAAACCGCTGATAGCCTCTGGAGTCAGTGTGTACTACTGGAAAACCGTAGAGAGCCACTGATGTCTGTGTGGAATATAGGCAAACCGTAGAGTCCCACTGCATTCAGTGTGGACCGTAGGGAAATGGTAGAGAGCTGCTGGAGACATTGTGGGCTTTAGGGAAACCGTAGATAGCCATTGGAGTCAGTGTGCTCTATTGGAAAACCGTAGAGAGCCGCTGGACTCAGTGTGGACGAAAGGGAAACCGTAGAGAGCCACTGGAGTCAGTGTGGACTAAAGGGAAACCCTAGAGATCCAATGGAGTCAGTGTGGTCTCCAGAGAAACCGTAGAGTGTGCCGGGGGTCCCTAAGGGCTAAGGGAGACCGTAGAGAGCCGCTGGAGTCAGTGTGGACTATAGGCAAACCGTAGAGAGCCATTGGATTCAGTGTAGACTGTATGAAAACCTTATAGAGCTGCTGGAGACAGTGTAGGCAAAAGGGAAACCGCAGATAACCATTGGAGTCAGTGTGGTCTACTGGAAATACGCAGAGAGAGCTGGAGTCAGTGTGGATTATAGGGAAACTGCAGTGATCCACTGGGGGCAGAGTGGACTATAGGGAAATCGTAGAGAGCCACTGGAGACTGTCTGGACTATAGGGAAACCGTAGAGCGGCACTGGAGTCAGTGTGGACAGTTGGGAAACCGTAGGGAGCCACTGCAGTCAGTGTGGACTCTAGGGAAATCGTAGAGAGCCACTGGAGTCAGTGTGAAAGCTAGGGAAATTGCAGAGATCCACTGGAGGCAGTGTGGACTATAGGGATACCGCAGAGATCCACTGGAGTCAGTGTGGACTATTGGGAAGATGCAGATAGTCATTGGAGTCAGTGTGGTCTATCGGAATACCGAAGAGAGCCGCGGGAGTCAGTGTGGAATATAGGGAATCCTTAGAGATGCCCTGAAGACAGTGTGGGCTATCGGGAAACCGTAGAGAGCCACTGGTGTCTGTGTGGAATATAGGCAAACCGTAGAGATCCACTGCATTCAGTGTGGACCGTAGAGAAATGGTAGAGAGCTGCTGGAGACATTGTGGGCTTTAGGCAAACCATAGATAGCCATTGGAGTCAGTGTGCTCTATCGGAAAACCGTAGAGAGCCGCTGGAGTCAGTGTGGACTTTAGGGAAACCGTAGAGATCCACTGGAGTCAGTGTGGACTATAGGGAAACCCTAGAGAGCCAATGGATTCAGTGTGGACTCTAGAGAAACCGTAGAGAGCTCCGGGGGTCCCTGAGGGCTAAAGGGAAACAGTAGAGAGCCACTGGAGACTGTGTGGACTATAGGGAAACCGTAGAGCGGCACTGGAGTCAGTGTGGATGCTAGGGAAATCGCAGAGATCCACTGGAGACAGTGTGGGCTATAGGGAAACCGCAGATAGTCATTGGAGTCAGTGTGGATGCTAGGGAAATCGCAGAGAGCCACTGGAGACAGTCTGGGCTATGGGAAACCATAGAGATCCACTGGAGTCAGTTTGGACTATAGGGAAACAGTAGATAATCATTGGAGTCAGTGTGGTCTATCGGAATACCGAAGAGAGCCGATGGAGTCCGTGTGGAATATAGCGAAGCATTAGAGAGCCACTGAAGACAGGGTGGGCTATCGGCAAACCGTAGAGAGCCACTGGTGTCTGTGTGGAATATAGGCAAACCGTAGAGTCCCACTGCATTCAATGTGGACTAGAGGGAAACCGTAGAGAGCCACTGGAGTCAGTGTGGACTATAGGGATCCGTAGCGTGCCAATGAATTCGGTGTGGACTCTTGGGAAATCGTAGAGATCCACGGGAGTCTGTGTGGACTAGAGGGAAATGGTACTGTGCCAAAGGAGTCAGTGTGGAATATAGGGAATCCTTAGAGAGCCACTGAAGACAGTGTGGGCTATCGGGAAACCGTCGAGAGCCACTGGTGTCTGTGTGGAATATAGGCAAACCGTAGAGTCTCACTGGATTCAGTGTGGACCGTAGGGAAACGGTAGAGAGCTGCTGGAGACAGTGTGGGCTACAGGGAAACCGCAGATAGCCATTGGAGTCAGTGTGGTCTATTGGAAAACCTCAGAGAGCCGCTGGAGTCATTGTGGACAATAGCAAATCATAGAGAGCCACAGGAAACAGTATGGACTATAGGGAAACGTGAGAGAGCCACTGGAGTCAGTGTGGACTATAGGAAAACCGCAGAGAGCCACTGGAGGCAGTGTGGACTATTTGGAAACCGTAGATAGCCACTGGAGACAGTGTGGGCTATCGGGAAACCGTAGAGAGCCACTGGTGTCTGTGTGGAATATTGACAAAGCGTAGATTCCCACTGCATTCAGTGTGGACCGTAGGGAAATGGTAGAGAGCTGCTGGCAACAGTGTGGGCTTTAGGGAAACCGTAGTTAGCCATTGGAGTCAGTGTGGTCTATCGGAAAACAGTAGAGAGCCGCTGGAGTCAGTGTGGACTATAGTGAAACCATAGAGAGCCAATGCAATCAGTGTGGACTATAGGCAAACCGTAGAGAGCCATAGAGTCAATCGCAGGTTATTGAAAAAATGTTGAGAGCCACTGGTGTCAGTGTGGACTATAGGGAAATGGTAAGGAGCCATGGTGTAAGTGTGGGCTAGAGGGAAACCATAGAGAGCCACTGGAGTCAGTCTGGGTTTTAGGGAAACGGTAGACAAAGGCTGCAGACATTGTGGGCTTTTGGGAAAACGTAGAGAGCCACTGGTGTCTGTGTGGACTATAGGCAAACCGTAAAGAGCCATTGGATTCAGTGTAGACTGTATGGAAACCTTGAAGAGCTGCTGGAGACAGTGTAGGCAAAAGGAAACCGCAGATATCCATTGGAGTCAGTGTGGTCTACTGGAAAAACGCAGAGAGTGCTGGAGTCAGTGTGGATTATAGGGAAACTGTAGTGATCCACTGGAGGCAGAGTGGACTGTGGGGAAATCGTAGAGAGTCACTGGAGACTGTGTGGACTATAGGGAAACCGTAGAGCGGCAGTGGAGTCAGTGTGGACAATAGGGAAACCGTAGGGAGCCACTGCAGTCAGTGTTGATGCTAGGGAAATCGCAGAGAGCCACTGGAGACAGAGTGGGCTATAGGGACACCGTAGAGATCCACTGGAGTCAGTGTGGAATATAGGCAAACCGTAGAGTCCCACTGGATTCAGTGCGGACCGTAGGGAAACGGTAGAGAGCTGCTTGAGACAGTGTGGTCTATAGGGAAACCGCAGATAGCCATTGGAGGCAGTGTGGTTTATTGAAAAACCGCAGAGTGCCGCTGGAGTCAGTGTGGACTCTAGGGAAACCGTAGAGAGCCATGGGAGTCACTGTGGACTAGAGGGAAATGGTACTGAGGCACTGGAGTTAGTGTGGATTCTAGGGAATCCGTAGAGTGTCACTGGAGATAGTGTGGGCTATTGTGAAACCGTAGAGAGGCAATGGAGGCAATGTGATGTATAGGGAAACCATAGAGAGCCACTGGAGTTAGTGTGGACTATAGGGAACTGTAGAGAGCCACTGGATTTATTGTTAGATATAGGGAGACCGTAGAGAGGTGCTGGAGATATTGTGGGCTATAGGGAAACCGTAGATAGGCATTGGAGTCTGTGTGGTCTATCGTAAAACCGTAGAGAGCCGCTGGATTCAGTGTTGGATATAGAAAAACCGTAGAGAGCCACTGCAATCAGTGTGGACTATAGGCAAAGTGTAGAGAGCCATAGAGTCAATCGCAGGCTATTGGGAAAATGTAGAGAGCCACTGGTGTGAGTGAGGACTATAGGGAAACCGTAGGGAGCCTTCGAGTAAGTGAGGGCTATAGGAAACCACAGAGAGCCACGGGAGGCACTTTGGGTTTTAGGGGAACCGTAGAGAGCTGCTGCAGACAGTGTGGGCTAGAGGGAAACCGCAGATAGCCATTGGAGTCAAAGTGGTCTACTGGAAAAATGCAGAGAGCCGCTGGAGTCAGTGTGGATTATAGGGAAACTGCAGAGATCCACTGTAGGCAGATTGGACTATAGGGAAATTGTAGAGAGCCACAGGAGACAGTGTGCGCTATAGGGAAACCGTAGAGATCCACTGGACTCAGTGTGGACTATAGGGAATACGTAGAGAGTCACTGAAGACAGTGTGGGCTATCGGGGAACCGTAGAGAGCCACTGGTGTCTGTGTGGAATATAGGCAAACAGTAGAGTCCCACAGCATTCAGTGCGGACCGTAGGAAACGGTAGAGAGCTGCTGGAGACAGTGTGGGCTTCAGGGAATCCGTAGATAGCCATTGGAGTCAGTGTGGTCTATGGGAAAACCATATAGAGCCGCTGGAGTCGGTGTGGACTATAGGGAAACCGTAGAGGGCCACTGGATTCAGTGTGGACTCTAAGAAAACCGTAGAGAGCCACTGGAGTCAGTGTGGACTAGATGGAAATTGTAGAGAGCCACTGGAGTCAGTCTGGACTGTAGGGAACCCGTAGAGAGCCACGGAAGTCAGTGTGGACTAGAGGGAAATCGTAGAGAGCCACTGGAGTCAGTTTGGATTCTAGGGAATCCGTAGAGAGCCACGGAAGTCAGTGTGGACTAGAGGGAAACCGTAGAGAGCCACTGGAGCCTGTGTGGATTCTAGGGAAACTGTAGAGAGCCACTGGAGACAGTGTGGGCTAAAGGGAAACCGTACAGAGCCAGTGGAGTCAGTGTGGACTTTAGGAAAACCAGAGAGAGCCAATGGATGCAATGTGGGATATAGGGAAACCGTAGCGAGATGCTGGAGAAAGTGTGGGCTATAGAGAATCCGAAGATTGCCATTGGAGTCTGAGTGGTCTTTTGGAAATCGCTAGGGAATGGCTGTACTCAGTGTGGACTATAGGGAAACCGTAGAGGGCCACTGGAGACATTGTGATCTATAGGGAAACCGTGGTGAGCCTCTGGAGTCAGCGTGGGTTACAGGGAAAGCATACAGAGCCACTGTGGACTATAGGGAAACTGTAGATAGCCACTTGAAACAGTGTGTGATTTAGGTAAACCGTAGAGAGTCTCTGCAGTCAGTGTGGGCTTTAGGGAAACCGTAGAGAGCCATTGGAGTCAGTGTGGGCTGTAGGGAAATCTCAGATAGCAAATGGAGTCAGTGTGGGATCAAGGGAAACTGTAGTGAGCTGCGGGTGACTGTGTTGGCTATACCGAAACCGTAGATAGCCATTGGAGTCATTCGCAGTCTACATGGAAACTTTAGGGATACATAGAAGTCAATATCGTCTATAGCAAAACCGTAGAGCGCAGCTGGAGTCAGTGTGGACTATAGGGAAAACGTAGAGAGCCACTGGATTCATTGTGGACTCCACAGAAACCGTAGAGGGCACCGGGTGTCAGTGTGGACTGTTGGGAAACCGTAGAGAACCACTGGAGTCAGTGTGGATTCTAGGGAAACCGTAGAGTGCCACTGGATTCAGTGTGATATAGCAAAACAGTAGAGAGCTGCTGGAGTCAGTGTGGGCTATAGTGAAACCGTAGAGAGCCACTGGAATCACTGTGGACTATAGGCAAATCGTAGAGAGCCACTGGAGTCAATCACAGGCTATAGAGACAATGTAGAGATCGACTGGTGTCATTCTGGACTATAGGCAATTCGTAGGGTGCTGCTGGAGTAAGTGTGGGCTGTAGGGATACCATAGAAAGCCCCCGGAATCACTGTAGGAAATAGAGAATACGTAGACAGCCGCTGCAGACAGTGCGGACTATAGGGAAACCGTGCAGAACAAGAAGTGTCCGTGTGGACGATCAGCAAACCGTAGAGATCCACTGGATTCAGTGTGGACTGTAGGGAAAACCTAGAGAGACATTGTTGGCTATAAGGAAACCACAGATAGCCATTGGAGGCAGTATTGTCTATAAGAAAACCTTAGAGAGCCGCTGGAGTCAGTGTGGACTATGGGAAAACTTTAGAGAGCCACTGGAGTCAGTGTGGACACTAGGGAAACCGTTGGGAGCCACTGCAGTCAGTGTCGGCAATAGTGAATCCGGAGAGATCCACTGGAGTCAGTGTGGTCTATAGGGAACCCGCAAAGATCCAATGGAGTCAGTTGGGATATAGGGAAACCTTAGACAGCCCCAGGATCCAGTATGTGCTATTGGGAATCTGTAGAGAGCCACTGGAGTCAAACGCAGTCTACAGGGCAACCATAGAGAGCCACTGGTGTCAGAATGGACAATAGGGAAAACTTAGGGAGCCCCCGGCATCAGTTTGTGCTATAGGGAAAACGTAGACAGCCGCTGCAGTCAGTGTGGGTTATAGGGATACCGTAGAGACCCACTGGTGTTAGTTTGGACTATAGGGAAACCGTAGAGAGCCACGTTAATCAGTGTGGGATATAGGGAAACCGTAGAGAGTCTCTGGAGTCAGTGTGGGCTATAGGGAAACTGTGGAGAGCTACTGGCGCCAATGTGGACTGTACGGAAACATCAGAGAGACAATGGAGACAGTTTGGGATATAGGGAAACCGTAGTGAGTTGCTGGAGACAGTGTGGGCAATAGGGAAACCGTACAGAGCCACTAGATTAATTCGCAGGCTATAGGGAATATGGAGGGAGCCATTGGAGTCATTGTGATCTATAGGAAAACCGTTGAGAGCAGCTGGAGTCAGTGTGGGCTATAATGAAAGGGTAGAGAACCACTGTAGTAAGAGTGGACTATAGGGAATCCATAGAGAGCCACGGGATTCAGTGTGGACTCTAGGGAAGTCGTAGAGAGCCCCGGGAGTCAGTATGGACTATTGGGAAACCATAGAGGGCCTCAAGAGTCAGTGTGGATTGAAGGGAAACCGTAGAGAGCCACTGGAGTCAGTGTGGACTATAGGGAAAACGTTGAGTGCTATTTGGAGTCAGTGTGGGATATAGCAAAACAGTAGAGAGCTGCTTTAGTCAGTGTGGACCATAGGGAAACCGTAGAGAGCCACTGCAGTCAATCGCAAGCTACAGGGAAAATGTTGAGAGCGACTGGATTCAGTGTGGACTCTAGGGAAACCGTAGAGAGCCCAAGGAGTCAGTGTGGATGATTGGGAAAACGTAGAGGGCCGCTTGAGTCAGTGTGGATTGTAGCGAACTGTAGTGAGCCACTGGAGACAGTGAGGGCTATAGGGAAATCGTAGAGAGCCTGTGGATTCAGTGTGGACTATAGGGAAACAGTAGAGTGCCATTAAGAGTCAGTGTGGGATAGAGCAAAACAGTAGAGAGCCGCTATTGTCAGTGTGGACTATATTGAAACCGTAGAGGGCCTCTGGAATCAGTGCGGACTATAGGCAAACCGTAGAGAGCCGCTGCAGTTAATCGTAGGGTATAGGGAAAATGTAGAGAGCAACTGGCGTCAATGTGGACTACAGCGAAACTGTAGGGTGCCACTGGAGTAAGTGTGGGCTAAAGGGAAACCATAGAGAGCCCCTGGAGTCAGTGCGGCTTATAGGGAAACCGTAGACAGCCGCTGCAGACATTGTTATAGGGAACACTTATAGGGCCACTGCTGCCGGTCTGGAATATAGGCAACCATTAAAGAGCCACTGGATTCAGTGTGGACTATGGGCAAACCGTAGAGAGCCACTGGAGCCAACCTCAGACTATAGGGAAAATGTAGAGAGCGACTGGTATCATTTTGGACTATAGGGAAACCGTAGTGAGCCACTGGAGTAAGTGTGGGCTATAGGGAAACCGTAGACAGCCCCAGGATACAGTGTGTGCTACTGGGAAAACGTAGAGAGCCACTGGAGTCAAAAGCAGGCTATAGGGCAACCGTAGAGAGCCACTGGTGTCAGTATGGACTATAGGGACACTGCACAGAGCCCCTGGCGTCAAGGTGGGCTATAGGGAAACCGTAGACAGTCACTGCCGTCAGTGTGGCCTATAGGGAAGCCATAGAGAGCCATTGGTGTTAGTGTGGAATATAGGGAAACCGTAGAGAGCCACTTGAGTCAGTGTGGGATATAGAGAAACCGTAGAGAGACTCTGAAGTCAGTGTGGGCTATAGGGAAATCGTAGAGAGCCACTGGAGTCAGTGTGGACTGTACGGAAACCTCGCAGAGCCAATGGAATCAGTGTGGGATATAGAGAAACCGTAGTGAGTTGCTGGAGACAGTGTGGTTTATAGGGAAACCGTAGGGAGCCATTGGAGTCAGTGTGGTCTGTAGAGAAAATGTAGAGAGCCATTTGGAGTCTTTGTGGAATATAGCAAAACAGTAGAGAGCCGCTGTAGTCAGTGTGGACTATAGTGAAACTGTAGAGGGCCTCTGGAATCAGTGTGGACTATAGTTAAATCGTAGAGTGCCACTGTAGTCAGATTGGACAATTGGGAAACCGTAGAGAGCCACTGGATTCAGTGTGGACTCTAGGGAAAACAAAGAGGGCAGCTGGAGTCACTGTGGTTTCCAGGAAAAATGTAGAGAGCCACTGGAGACAGTGAGGGCTATAGGGAAAAAGTAGATAGCCACTGGAGTCAGTGTGGACTATTGGGAAACCGTGGAGTGCCACTGGATTCAGTGTGATATAGCAAAACAGTAGAGAGCCGCTGGAGTCAGTGTGGGCTATAGTGAAACCGTAGAGAGGCACTGGAATCAGTGTGGACTATAGGCAAATTGTAGAGAGCCACTGGAGTCAATAGCAGTCTATAGAGAAAATGTAGAGATCGACTGGTGTCATTGTGGACTATAGGGAATTCATAGGGTGCCGCTGGAGTAAGTGTGGGCTGTAGGGATATGATAGAGAGCCCCTGGAGTCAGTGTAGGTCATAGGGAATCCGTAGACAGCCGCTTCAGACTGTGTGGGTTATAGGGAAACCTTAGAGAGCCACTGGAGCCAATCTGGAATATAGGCTACCATTAAAGTGCCACTGGATGCAGTGTTGACTATGGGCAAAACGTAGAGATCCACTGGATTCAGTGTGGACTGTAGGGAAAACCTAGAGAGCTGCTGGAGACATTGTTGGCTATAAGGAAATCACAGATAGCCATTGGAGTCAGTGTTGTCTATCAGAAAACCTTAGAGAGCCGCTGGAGCCAGTATGGACTATGGGAAAACTGTAGGGAGCCACTGGAGTCAGTGGGGACACTAGGGAAACCGTAGGGAGCCACTGCAGTCAGTGTCGGCAATAGTGAATCCGTAGAGATCCACTGGAGTCAGTGTGGACTATAGGGAACCCGCAAAGAGCCAATGGAGTCAGTTGGGATATAGGGAAACCTTAGACAGCCCCAGGATCCAGTGTGTGCTATTGGGAATCCGTAGAGAGCCACTGGAGTCAAACGCAGTCTATAGGGCAACCATAGAGAGCCACTGGTGTCAGAATGGACTATAGGGAAACCTTAGGGAGCCCCTGGCGTCAATCTGTGGTATACGGAAAACGTAGACAGACGCTACAGTCAGTGTGGGTTATACGGATACCGTAGAGACCCACTGGTGTTAGTTTGGACTATAGGGAAACCGTAGAGAGCCACGTGAGTCAGTGTGGGATATAGGGAAACCGTAGCGAGTCTCTGGAGTCAGTGTGGGCTATAGGGAAACCGAAGAGAGCTACTGGAGCCAATGTGGACTGTACGGAAACCTCAGAGAGTCAATACAGTCAGTTTGGGATATAGGGAAAACGTAGTGAGTTGCTGGAGACAGTGTGGGCAATAGAGAAACCGTAGAGAGCCACTAGATTAATTTGCAGGCTATAGGGAATACGTAGGGAGCCATTGGAGTCAGTGTGGTCTATAGGAAAACCGTTGAGAGCAGCTGGAGTCAGTGTGGACTATAATGAATGCGTAGAGAACCACTGGAGTCAGAGTGGACACTAGGGAAACCGCAGAGAGCCACTGGATTCAGTGTGTACTCTAGGGAAACCGTAGAGAGCCCCGGGAGTCAGTGTAGACTATTGGGAAACCATAGAGGGCCGCAAGAGTCAGTGTGGATTCAAGGGAAAATGTAGAGAGCGACTGGAGACAATGAGGGCTATAGGGAAACCGTAGAGAGCCACTGGAGTCAGTGTGGTCTATAGGGAAAGCGTAGAGTGCCATTTGGAGCCAGTGTGGGATATAGCAAAAGAGTAGAGAGCCGCTGTAGTCAGTGTGGACCATAGTGAGGTCGTAGAGGTCCTGCGGAATCAGTGTGGACTATAGGCAAAGCGTAGAGAGCCACTGCAGTCAATCGCAGGCTATAGGCAAAATGTAGAGAGCGACTGGATTCAGTGTGGACTGTAGGGAAACCGTAGAGAGCCCCAGGATTCAGTGTTGTCTATTGGGAAAACGCAGAGGGCAACTGGAGTCAGTGTGGATTCTAGGGAAAATATAGTGAGCCACTGGAGACAGTGAGGGCTATAGGGAAACCGTAGAGAGCCACTGGAGTCAGTGTGGACTATAGGGAAACCGTAGAGTGCCATTTGGAGTCAGTGTGGGATATAGCAAAACAGTAGAGAGCCGCTGTAGTCAGCGTGGACTATAGTGAAACCATAGAAGGCCTCTGGAATCACAGTGGACTATAGGCAAAGCATAGAGAGCCACTGCAGTTAATCACAGGCTATAGGGAAAATGTAGAGAGCGAATGGAGACAGTGAGGGCTATACGGAAACCGTAGATTGCCACGGGTGGCGGTCTGGAATATAGGCAACCATTAAAGTGCCACTGGGTACAGTGTATACGATGGGCAAACCGTAGAGATCCACTGGAATCAATTGCAGACTATAGGGAAAATGTAGAGAGCGACCGGTGGCTTTTTGGACTATAGGTTAACCGTAGTGAACCACTGGAGTAAGTGTGGGCTATAGGGAAACCGTAGACAGCCTAAGGATACAGTGCGGGCTACTGGGAAAACATGGAGAGCCACTGAATTCAATAGCAGGCTATCGGGCAACCGTAGAGAGCCGCTCGTGTCGGTATGGACTATAGGAAAACCGTAGGGAGCTCCTGTCTTCAGGGTGGGCAATAAGGAAACCGTAGACAGTCGCTGACGTCAGTGAGGCCTATAGGCAAAGCGTAGAAAGCCATTGGTGTTAGTGCGGAATATATGGAAACTGTAGAGAGCCACTTGAGTCAGTGTGTGATATAGGGAAACCGTAGAGAGATTCTGAAGTCAGTGTGGGCGATAGGGAAATCGTAGAGAGCCACTGGAGTCAGTGTGGACTATGGGAAAACTGTAGAGAGCCACTGGAGTTAGTGTGGACACTAGGGAAACCGTAGGGAGCCACTGCAGTCAATGTCGGCAAAGGTGAATCCGTAGCGATTCAAGGGAGTCAGTGTGGACTATAGGGAACCCGCAAAGAGCCAATGGAGTCAGTTGGGATATAGGGCAACCTTAGACACCCCTAGGATCCAGTGTGTGCTACTGGGAATCCGTAGAGAGCCACTGTAGTCAAACGCAGTCTATAGGGCATCCATAGAGAGCCACTGGTGTCAGAATGGACTATAAGGAAACCTTAGGGAGCACCAGGCGTCAGTTTGTGGTATAGGGAAAACGTAGACAGCCGCTGCAGTCAGTGTGGGTTATAGGGATACCGTAGAGACCCATTGGTGTTAGTGTGGACTATAGGGAAACCGAAGAGAGCCACGTGAGTCAGTGTGGGATATAGGGAAACCGTAGAGAGTCTCTGGAGTCAGTATGGGCTATAGGGAAACCGTAGAGAGCTACTGGAGCCAATGTGGACTGTACGGAAACCTCAGAGAGTCAATGCAGTCACTTTGGGATATAGGGAAAAAGTAGTGAGTTTTTGGAGACAGTGTGGGCAATAGGGAAACCGTAGAGAGCCACTAGATTAACTCGCAGGCTACTGGGAATCCGTAGGGAGCCATTGGAGTCAGTGTGGTCTATAGGAAAACCGTTGAGAGCAGCTGGAGTCAGTGTGGACTATAGCGAAACCGTAGAGAGCCAATGGATTCAGTGTGGACTCTTGGGAAACCGTAGAGAGCCACGGGAGTCAGTGTGGACTAGAGGGAAATGGTACTGAGACACTGGAGTCAGTGTGGATTCTAGGGAAGCTGTAGAGAGCCACTGGAGACAGTCTGGGCTATAGGGAAACCGTCGAGAGCCAATGGAGTCAGTATGGAATATAATGAAACGGTAGAGAGCCAATGGAGTCATTGCAGTGAATAGGGAAACCGTAGAGAGCTGCTGGAGAAGGTGTGGGCTATAGGGAAACCGTAGATAGCCATTGGAGTCAGTGTGGTCTATTGGAAAACCGTAGAGACCCTCTGGACTCAGTGTGGACTATAGGGAAACCGTAGGGGAGCCACTGGCTTCAGTGTGGACTACAGGGAAACCGTAGAGAGCCACTGGATTCAGTGTGGACTCTAGGAGAACTGTAGAGAGCCACGGGAGTCAGTGTGGACTAGAGGGAAACCGTAGAGAGCCACAGGAAACAGTGTGGACTATAGGGAAACGTGAGACAGCCACTGGAGTCAGTTTGGACTATAGGGAAAGCGTAGAGAGCCACTGGAGGCAGTGTGGACTATTCGGAAACCGTAGATAGCCACTGGAGTCAGTGTGGACTCTAGGAGAACTGTAGAGAGCCACGGGAGTCAGTGTGGACTAGAGAGAAATCGTAGAGAGCCACAGGAAACAGTGTGGACTATAGGGAAACGTGAGACAGCCACTGGAGTCAGTTTGGACTATAGGGAAACCGCAGAGAGCCACTGGAGGCAGTGTGGACTATTCTGAAACCGTAGATAGCCACTGGAGTCAGTGTGGACTCTACGGAAACCTTAGAGAGCCACGGGAGTCAGTGTGGACTATAGGGAAACCGTAGAGAGCCACTGGAGTCTTTGCGGACTACAGGCAAACCGTCAAGTGCCACTGGATTCTGTTTGGACCTTAGATAGCTGCTGGAGAAAATGTGGGCAACAGATAAACTGCAGATAGCCATTGGAGTCTGTGTGGTCTACTGGAATACCGCAGAGCGCCACTGGAGTCAATGTGGATTATAGCAAAATTGCAGAGATCCACTGGAGGCAGTTTGGACAATAGGGAAATCGTAGAGAGCCATAGGAGACACTGTGGACTATAGGGAAACCGTAGAGAGGCACTGGAGCCGGTTTGCACAATAGGAAAACTGCAGAGAGCCAATTGGAGGCAGTGTGGACTATAGGAAAACCGTAGTGAGCCACTGGAGTCAGTGTGGAATCCAGGGAAACCGTAAAGAACCACGGGAATCAGTGTGGACTAGAGGGAAATGGTACTGAGCCACTGGAGTTAGTGTGGATTCTAGGGAATCCGTAGAGAGTCACTGGAGACAGTGTGGGCTATTGTGAAACCGTAGAGAGCCAATGGAGGCAGTGTGGAATCCAGGGAAACCGTAAAGAGCCACGGGAATCAGTGTGGACTAGAGGGAAATGGTACTGAGCCACTGGAGCTAGTGTGGACTAGAGGGAACCGTAGAGAGCCACTGGATTTATTGTTAGATATAGGGAAACCGTAGAGAGCTGCTGGAGATAGTGTGGGCTATAGGGAAACCGTAGATAGACATTGGAGCCTCTGTGGTCTATCGTAAAACCGTAGGGAGCCGATGGAGTCATTGTTGGATATAGAAAAACAGTAGAGAGCCGCTGGAATCATTTTGGACTATAGGCAAACTGTAGAGAGCCATAGAGTCAATCGCAGGCTATTGGGAAAATGTAGAGAGCCACTGGTGTCTGTGTGGACTATAGGCAACCCATAGAGAGCCACTGGATTCATTGTAGACTGTAGGGATATCTTAGAGAACTGCTGGAGACCGTGTGAGCTATATGGAAACCACAGATAGCCATTGGAGTCAGTGTGGTCTACTGGAAAAATGCAGCGAGCTGCTGGAGTCACTGTGGATTATAGGGGAACTGCTGAGAACCACTGGAGGCAGAGTGGACTACAGGGAAATCATAGAGAGCCACATGAGACAGTGTGCGCTATAGGGAAACCGTAGAGATCCACTGGACACAGTGTGGACTATAGGGAATCCATAGAGAGCCACTGCAGACAGTGTGGGCTATCGGGAAACCGTAGAGAGCCACTGGTGTCTGTGTGGAATATAGGCAAACCGTAGAGCCCCACTGCATTCAGTGTGGACCGTAGGAAAATGGTAGAGAGCTGCTGGAGACAGTGTGGGATTTAGGGAATCGGTAGATAGCCATTGGAGTCAGCGTGGTCTATTGGAAAACCGTAGAGAGCCGCTGGAGTCAGTGTGGACTATAGGGAAACCGTAGAGAGCCACTGGAGTCAGTGTGGACTATAGGGAAACCGTAGAGAGCCACTGGAGTCAGTGTGGACTATAGGGAAACCGTAGAGAGCCACTGGAGTCAGTGTGGTCTCTAGCGAAACCGTGGAGTGCGCCGGGGGTCCCTGAGGGCTAAAGGGAAACCGTAGAGAGCCACTGGAGACAGTGTGGGAAATAGTAAAACAGTAGAGAGCCACTGCAGACAGGGTGGGCTATAGTGAAATCATACAGTGCCACTGATATCAGAGTGGACTACAGGCAAACCTTAGAGAGCCACTGGAGTCAATCGCATTCTATAGGAAAAATGTAGAGAGCCACTGGTGTGAGTGTGGACTATAGGGAAACCGTAGGGAGCCACCGGAGTGACTGTGGGCTATAGGTAAACCATGGAGAGCCATGGAGTCATTGCGGGTTAAAATCGGGAAATGGTAGACAGCCGCTGCACACAGTGTGGGCTATAGGGAAACTGTTGAGAGCCTCTGGTGTCTGTGTGGAATATAGGCAAACCGTAGAGTCCCACTGCATTCAGTGTGGACCGTAGGAAAACGGTAGAGAGCTGCTGGAGACAGTGTGGGCTATAGGGAAACCGCAGACAGCCATTGGAGTCAGTGCGGTCTATTGGAAAACCGCAGAGAGCCGCAGGAGTCATTGTGGACGATAGCAAATCATAGAGAGCCACAGGAAATAGTATGGACTATAGGGAAACGTGAGAGAGTCACTGGAGTCAGTGTGGACTATAGGGAAACCGCAGAGAGCCACTGGAGGCAGTGTGGACTATTCGGAAACCGTAGATAGCCACTGGAGACAGTGCGGACAGTAGTGAAACGGTGGAGAGCAACGGGAGTCATTGTGGACTATAGGGAACCCGTAGAGAGCCACTGAAGACATTGTGAGCTATTGGGAAACCGTAGAGAGCCACTGGTTTCTGTGTGGAATATAGGCAAATCTTAGAGTCCCAATGGATACAGTGTGGACCGTAGGGAAACGGTAGAGAGCTGCTGGAGACATTGTGGGCTTTAGGCATACCATAGATAGCCATTGGAGTCAGTGCGCTCTATCAGAAAACCGTAGAGAGCTGCTGGAGTTAGTGTGGACTATAGGGAAACCGTAGAGAGCCACTGGAGTCAGTGTGGACTAAAGGGAAACCCTCGAGAGCCAATGGATTCAGTGTGGACTCTAGAGAAACCGTAGGGAGCTCCGGGGGTCCTTGAGGGCTAAAGGGAAACCGTAGAGAGCCACTGGAGTCAGTGTGGACTCTAGGGAAACCGTAGAGGCCACTGGAGACAGTGTGGGATATAGTAAAAGAGTAGAGAGCCACTGCAGTCAATGTGTTTATAGTGAAACCATAGAGTTCCACTGATATCACAGTGGACTGCAGGCAAACATTAGAGAGCCACTGGAGTCAATAGCAGTCTATAGGAAAAATGAAGAGAGGCACTGGTGTCAGTGTGGACTATAGGGAAACCGTAGAGAGCCTCTGGTGTCTGTGTGGACTATAGGCAAACCGTAAAGAGCCAATGGATTCAGTGTGGACTGTAGGGAAAACATAGAGAGCTGCTGGAGACAGTGTGAGCTATAGGGAAACCGCTGATAGCCTCTGGAGTCAGTGTGTACTACTGGAAAACCGTAGAGAGCCACTGATGTCTGTGTGGAATATAGGCAAACCGTAGAGTCCCACTGCATTCAGTGTGGACCGTAGGGAAATGGTAGAGAGCTGCTGGAGACATTGTGGGCTTTAGGGAAACCGTAGATAGCCATTGGAGTCAGTGTGCTCTATTGGAAAACCGTAGAGAGCCGCTGGACTCAGTGTGGACGAAAGGGAAACCGTAGAGAGCCACTGGAGTCAGTGTGGACTAAAGGGAAACCCTAGAGATCCAATGGAGTCAGTGTGGTCTCCAGAGAAACCGTAGAGTGTGCCGGGGGTCCCTAAGGGCTAAGGGAGACCGTAGAGAGCCGCTGGAGTCAGTGTGGACTATAGGCAAACCGTAGAGAGCCATTGGATTCAGTGTAGACTGTATGAAAACCTTATAGAGCTGCTGGAGACAGTGTAGGCAAAAGGGAAACCGCAGATAACCATTGGAGTCAGTGTGGTCTACTGGAAATACGCAGAGAGAGCTGGAGTCAGTGTGGATTATAGGGAAACTGCAGTGATCCACTGGGGGCAGAGTGGACTATAGGGAAATCGTAGAGAGCCACTGGAGACTGTCTGGACTATAGGGAAACCGTAGAGCGGCACTGGAGTCAGTGTGGACAGTTGGGAAACCGTAGGGAGCCACTGCAGTCAGTGTGGACTCTAGGGAAATCGTAGAGAGCCACTGGAGTCAGTGTGAAAGCTAGGGAAATTGCAGAGATCCACTGGAGGCAGTGTGGACTATAGGGATACCGCAGAGATCCACTGGAGTCAGTGTGGACTATTGGGAAGATGCAGATAGTCATTGGAGTCAGTGTGGTCTATCGGAATACCGAAGAGAGCCGCGGGAGTCAGTGTGGAATATAGGGAATCCTTAGAGATGCCCTGAAGACAGTGTGGGCTATCGGGAAACCGTAGAGAGCCACTGGTGTCTGTGTGGAATATAGGCAAACCGTAGAGATCCACTGCATTCAGTGTGGACCGTAGAGAAATGGTAGAGAGCTGCTGGAGACATTGTGGGCTTTAGGCAAACCATAGATAGCCATTGGAGTCAGTGTGCTCTATCGGAAAACCGTAGAGAGCCGCTGGAGTCAGTGTGGACTTTAGGGAAACCGTAGAGATCCACTGGAGTCAGTGTGGACTATAGGGAAACCCTAGAGAGCCAATGGATTCAGTGTGGACTCTAGAGAAACCGTAGAGAGCTCCGGGGGTCCCTGAGGGCTAAAGGGAAACAGTAGAGAGCCACTGGAGACTGTGTGGACTATAGGGAAACCGTAGAGCGGCACTGGAGTCAGTGTGGATGCTAGGGAAATCGCAGAGATCCACTGGAGACAGTGTGGGCTATAGGGAAACCGCAGATAGTCATTGGAGTCAGTGTGGATGCTAGGGAAATCGCAGAGAGCCACTGGAGACAGTCTGGGCTATGGGAAACCATAGAGATCCACTGGAGTCAGTTTGGACTATAGGGAAACAGTAGATAATCATTGGAGTCAGTGTGGTCTATCGGAATACCGAAGAGAGCCGATGGAGTCCGTGTGGAATATAGCGAAGCATTAGAGAGCCACTGAAGACAGGGTGGGCTATCGGCAAACCGTAGAGAGCCACTGGTGTCTGTGTGGAATATAGGCAAACCGTAGAGTCCCACTGCATTCAATGTGGACTAGAGGGAAACCGTAGAGAGCCACTGGAGTCAGTGTGGACTATAGGGATCCGTAGCGTGCCAATGAATTCGGTGTGGACTCTTGGGAAATCGTAGAGATCCACGGGAGTCTGTGTGGACTAGAGGGAAATGGTACTGTGCCAAAGGAGTCAGTGTGGAATATAGGGAATCCTTAGAGAGCCACTGAAGACAGTGTGGGCTATCGGGAAACCGTCGAGAGCCACTGGTGTCTGTGTGGAATATAGGCAAACCGTAGAGTCTCACTGGATTCAGTGTGGACCGTAGGGAAACGGTAGAGAGCTGCTGGAGACAGTGTGGGCTACAGGGAAACCGCAGATAGCCATTGGAGTCAGTGTGGTCTATTGGAAAACCTCAGAGAGCCGCTGGAGTCATTGTGGACAATAGCAAATCATAGAGAGCCACAGGAAACAGTATGGACTATAGGGAAACGTGAGAGAGCCACTGGAGTCAGTGTGGACTATAGGAAAACCGCAGAGAGCCACTGGAGGCAGTGTGGACTATTTGGAAACCGTAGATAGCCACTGGAGACAGTGTGGGCTATCGGGAAACCGTAGAGAGCCACTGGTGTCTGTGTGGAATATTGACAAAGCGTAGATTCCCACTGCATTCAGTGTGGACCGTAGGGAAATGGTAGAGAGCTGCTGGCAACAGTGTGGGCTTTAGGGAAACCGTAGTTAGCCATTGGAGTCAGTGTGGTCTATCGGAAAACAGTAGAGAGCCGCTGGAGTCAGTGTGGACTATAGTGAAACCATAGAGAGCCAATGCAATCAGTGTGGACTATAGGCAAACCGTAGAGAGCCATAGAGTCAATCGCAGGTTATTGAAAAAATGTTGAGAGCCACTGGTGTCAGTGTGGACTATAGGGAAATGGTAAGGAGCCATGGTGTAAGTGTGGGCTAGAGGGAAACCATAGAGAGCCACTGGAGTCAGTCTGGGTTTTAGGGAAACGGTAGACAGCCGCTGCAGACATTGTGGGCTTTTGGGAAAACGTAGAGAGCCACTGGTGTCTGTGTGGACTATAGGCAAACCGTAAAGAGCCATTGGATTCAGTGTAGACTGTATGGAAACCTTGAAGAGCTGCTGGAGACAGTGTAGGCAAAAGGAAACCGCAGATATCCATTGGAGTCAGTGTGGTCTACTGGAAAAACGCAGAGAGTGCTGGAGTCAGTGTGGATTATAGGGAAACTGTAGTGATCCACTGGAGGCAGAGTGGACTGTGGGGAAATCGTAGAGAGTCACTGGAGACTGTGTGGACTATAGGGAAACCGTAGAGCGGCAGTGGAGTCAGTGTGGACAATAGGGAAACCGTAGGGAGCCACTGCAGTCAGTGTTGATGCTAGGGAAATCGCAGAGAGCCACTGGAGACAGAGTGGGCTATAGGGACACCGTAGAGATCCACTGGAGTCAGTGTGGAATATAGGCAAACCGTAGAGTCCCACTGGATTCAGTGCGGACCGTAGGGAAACGGTAGAGAGCTGCTTGAGACAGTGTGGTCTATAGGGAAACCGCAGATAGCCATTGGAGGCAGTGTGGTTTATTGAAAAACCGCAGAGGTGCCGCTGGAGTCAGTGTGGACTCTAGGGAAACCGTAGAGAGCCATGGGAGTCACTGTGGACTAGAGGGAAATGGTACTGAGGCACTGGAGTTAGTGTGGATTCTAGGGAATCCGTAGAGTGTCACTGGAGATAGTGTGGGCTATTGTGAAACCGTAGAGAGGCAATGGAGGCAATGTGATGTATAGGGAAACCATAGAGAGCCACTGGAGTTAGTGTGGACTATAGGGAACTGTAGAGAGCCACTGGATTTATTGTTAGATATAGGGAGACCGTAGAGAGGTGCTGGAGATATTGTGGGCTATAGGGAAACCGTAGATAGGCATTGGAGTCTGTGTGGTCTATCGTAAAACCGTAGAGAGCCGCTGGATTCAGTGTTGGATATAGAAAAACCGTAGAGAGCCACTGCAATCAGTGTGGACTATAGGCAAAGTGTAGAGAGCCATAGAGTCAATCGCAGGCTATTGGGAAAATGTAGAGAGCCACTGGTGTGAGTGAGGACTATAGGGAAACCGTAGGGAGCCTTCGAGTAAGTGAGGGCTATAGGAAACCACAGAGAGCCACGGGAGGCACTTTGGGTTTTAGGGGAACCGTAGAGAGCTGCTGCAGACAGTGTGGGCTAGAGGGAAACCGCAGATAGCCATTGGAGTCAAAGTGGTCTACTGGAAAAATGCAGAGAGCCGCTGGAGTCAGTGTGGATTATAGGGAAACTGCAGAGATCCACTGTAGGCAGATTGGACTATAGGGAAATTGTAGAGAGCCACAGGAGACAGTGTGCGCTATAGGGAAACCGTAGAGATCCACTGGACTCAGTGTGGACTATAGGGAATACGTAGAGAGCCACTGAAGACAGTGTGGGCTATCGGGGAACCGTAGAGAGCCACTGGTGTCTGTGTGGAATATAGGCAAACAGTAGAGTCCCACAGCATTCAGTGCGGACCGTAGGAAACGGTAGAGAGCTGCTGGAGACAGTGTGGGCTTCAGGGAATCCGTAGATAGCCATTGGAGTCAGTGTGGTCTATGGGAAAACCATATAGAGCCGCTGGAGTCGGTGTGGACTATAGGGAAACCGTAGAGGGCCACTGGATTCAGTGTGGACTCTAAGAAAACCGTAGAGAGCCACTGGAGTCAGTGTGGACTAGATGGAAATTGTAGAGAGCCACTGGAGTCAGTCTGGACTGTAGGGAACCCGTAGAGAGCCACGGAAGTCAGTGTGGACTAGAGGGAAATCGTAGAGAGCCACTGGAGTCAGTTTGGATTCTAGGGAATCCGTAGAGAGCCACGGAAGTCAGTGTGGACTAGAGGGAAACCGTAGAGAGCCACTGGAGCCTGTGTGGATTCTAGGGAAACCGTAGAGAGCCACTTGAGACAGTGTGGGCTAAAGGGAAAAAGTAGAGAGCCAAAGGAGTCAGTGTGGACTATAGGAAAACCAGAGAGAGCCAATGGATGCAGTGTGGGGTATAGGGAAACCTTAGCGAGCTGCTGGAGAAAGTGTGGGTTATAGAGAATTCGTAGATTGCCATTGGAGTCAGAGTAGTCTATCGGAAATCCGTAGGGAATGGCTGTAGTCAGTGTGGACTATAGGGAAACCGTAGAGGGCCACTGGAGACATTGTGATCTATAGGGAAACCGTGGTGAGCCTCTGGAGTCAGCGTGGGTTACAGGGAAAGCATACAGAGCCACTGTGGACTATAGGGAAACTGTAGATAGCCACTTGAAACAGTGTGTGATTTAGGTAAACCGTAGAGAGTCTCTGCAGTCAGTGTGGGCTTTAGGGAAACCGTAGAGAGCCATTGGAGTCAGTGTGGGCTGTAGGGAAATCTCAGATAGCAAATGGAGTCAGTGTGGGATCAAGGGAAACTGTAGTGAGCTGCGGGTGACTGTGTTGGCTATACCGAAACCGTAGATAGCCATTGGAGTCATTCGCAGTCTACATGGAAACTTTAGGGATACATAGAAGTCAATATCGTCTATAGCAAAACCGTAGAGCGCAGCTGGAGTCAGTGTGGACTATAGGGAAAACGTAGAGAGCCACTGGATTCATTGTGGACTCCACAGAAACCGTAGAGGGCACCGGGTGTCAGTGTGGACTGTTGGGAAACCGTAGAGAACCACTGGAGTCAGTGTGGATTCTAGGGAAACCGTAGAGTGCCACTGGATTCAGTGTGATATAGCAAAACAGTAGAGAGCTGCTGGAGTCAGTGTGGGCTATAGTGAAACCGTAGAGAGCCACTGGAATCACTGTGGACTATAGGCAAATCGTAGAGAGCCACTGGAGTCAATCACAGGCTATAGAGACAATGTAGAGATCGACTGGTGTCATTCTGGACTATAGGCAATTCGTAGGGTGCTGCTGGAGTAAGTGTGGGCTGTAGGGATACCATAGAAAGCCCCCGGAATCACTGTAGGAAATAGAGAATACGTAGACAGCCGCTGCAGACAGTGCGGACTATAGGGAAACCGTGCAGAACAAGAAGTGTCCGTGTGGACGATCAGCAAACCGTAGAGATCCACTGGATTCAGTGTGGACTGTAGGGAAAACCTAGAGAGACATTGTTGGCTATAAGGAAACCACAGATAGCCATTGGAGGCAGTATTGTCTATAAGAAAACCTTAGAGAGCCGCTGGAGTCAGTGTGGACTATGGGAAAACTTTAGAGAGCCACTGGAGTCAGTGTGGACACTAGGGAAACCGTTGGGAGCCACTGCAGTCAGTGTCGGCAATAGTGAATCCGGAGAGATCCACTGGAGTCAGTGTGGTCTATAGGGAACCCGCAAAGATCCAATGGAGTCAGTTGGGATATAGGGAAACCTTAGACAGCCCCAGGATCCAGTATGTGCTATTGGGAATCTGTAGAGAGCCACTGGAGTCAAACGCAGTCTACAGGGCAACCATAGAGAGCCACTGGTGTCAGAATGGACAATAGGGAAAACTTAGGGAGCCCCCGGCATCAGTTTGTGCTATAGGGAAAACGTAGACAGCCGCTGCAGTCAGTGTGGGTTATAGGGATACCGTAGAGACCCACTGGTGTTAGTTTGGACTATAGGGAAACCGTAGAGAGCCACGTTAATCAGTGTGGGATATAGGGAAACCGTAGAGAGTCTCTGGAGTCAGTGTGGGCTATAGGGAAACTGTGGAGAGCTACTGGCGCCAATGTGGACTGTACGGAAACATCAGAGAGACAATGGAGACAGTTTGGGATATAGGGAAACCGTAGTGAGTTGCTGGAGACAGTGTGGGCAATAGGGAAACCGTACAGAGCCACTAGATTAATTCGCAGGCTATAGGGAATATGGAGGGAGCCATTGGAGTCATTGTGATCTATAGGAAAACCGTTGAGAGCAGCTGGAGTCAGTGTGGGCTATAATGAAAGGGTAGAGAACCACTGTAGTAAGAGTGGACTATAGGGAATCCATAGAGAGCCACGGGATTCAGTGTGGACTCTAGGGAAGTCGTAGAGAGCCCCGGGAGTCAGTATGGACTATTGGGAAACCATAGAGGGCCTCAAGAGTCAGTGTGGATTGAAGGGAAACCGTAGAGAGCCACTGGAGTCAGTGTGGACTATAGGGAAAACGTTGAGTGCTATTTGGAGTCAGTGTGGGATATAGCAAAACAGTAGAGAGCTGCTTTAGTCAGTGTGGACCATAGGGAAACCGTAGAGAGCCACTGCAGTCAATCGCAAGCTACAGGGAAAATGTTGAGAGCGACTGGATTCAGTGTGGACTCTAGGGAAACCGTAGAGAGCCCAAGGAGTCAGTGTGGATGATTGGGAAAACGTAGAGGGCCGCTTGAGTCAGTGTGGATTGTAGCGAACTGTAGTGAGCCACTGGAGACAGTGAGGGCTATAGGGAAATCGTAGAGAGCCTGTGGATTCAGTGTGGACTATAGGGAAACAGTAGAGTGCCATTAAGAGTCAGTGTGGGATAGAGCAAAACAGTAGAGAGCCGCTATTGTCAGTGTGGACTATATTGAAACCGTAGAGGGCCTCTGGAATCAGTGCGGACTATAGGCAAACCGTAGAGAGCCGCTGCAGTTAATCGTAGGGTATAGGGAAAATGTAGAGAGCAACTGGCGTCAATGTGGACTACAGCGAAACTGTAGGGTGCCACTGGAGTAAGTGTGGGCTAAAGGGAAACCATAGAGAGCCCCTGGAGTCAGTGCGGCTTATAGGGAAACCGTAGACAGCCGCTGCAGACATTGTTATAGGGAACACTTATAGGGCCACTGCTGCCGGTCTGGAATATAGGCAACCATTAAAGAGCCACTGGATTCAGTGTGGACTATGGGCAAACCGTAGAGAGCCACTGGAGCCAACCTCAGACTATAGGGAAAATGTAGAGAGCGACTGGTATCATTTTGGACTATAGGGAAACCGTAGTGAGCCACTGGAGTAAGTGTGGGCTATAGGGAAACCGTAGACAGCCCCAGGATACAGTGTGTGCTACTGGGAAAACGTAGAGAGCCACTGGAGTCAAAAGCAGGCTATAGGGCAACCGTAGAGAGCCACTGGTGTCAGTATGGACTATAGGGACACTGCACAGAGCCCCTGGCGTCAAGGTGGGCTATAGGGAAACCGTAGACAGTCACTGCCGTCAGTGTGGCCTATAGGGAAGCCATAGAGAGCCATTGGTGTTAGTGTGGAATATAGGGAAACCGTAGAGAGCCACTTGAGTCAGTGTGGGATATAGAGAAACCGTAGAGAGACTCTGAAGTCAGTGTGGGCTATAGGGAAATCGTAGAGAGCCACTGGAGTCAGTGTGGACTGTACGGAAACCTCGCAGAGCCAATGGAATCAGTGTGGGATATAGAGAAACCGTAGTGAGTTGCTGGAGACAGTGTGGTTTATAGGGAAACCGTAGGGAGCCATTGGAGTCAGTGTGGTCTGTAGAGAAAATGTAGAGAGCCATTTGGAGTCTTTGTGGAATATAGCAAAACAGTAGAGAGCCGCTGTAGTCAGTGTGGACTATAGTGAAACTGTAGAGGGCCTCTGGAATCAGTGTGGACTATAGTTAAATCGTAGAGTGCCACTGTAGTCAGATTGGACAATTGGGAAACCGTAGAGAGCCACTGGATTCAGTGTGGACTCTAGGGAAAACAAAGAGGGCAGCTGGAGTCACTGTGGTTTCCAGGAAAAATGTAGAGAGCCACTGGAGACAGTGAGGGCTATAGGGAAAAAGTAGATAGCCACTGGAGTCAGTGTGGACTATTGGGAAACCGTGGAGTGCCACTGGATTCAGTGTGATATAGCAAAACAGTAGAGAGCCGCTGGAGTCAGTGTGGGCTATAGTGAAACCGTAGAGAGGCACTGGAATCAGTGTGGACTATAGGCAAATTGTAGAGAGCCACTGGAGTCAATAGCAGTCTATAGAGAAAATGTAGAGATCGACTGGTGTCATTGTGGACTATAGGGAATTCATAGGGTGCCGCTGGAGTAAGTGTGGGCTGTAGGGATATGATAGAGAGCCCCTGGAGTCAGTGTAGGTCATAGGGAATCCGTAGACAGCCGCTTCAGACTGTGTGGGTTATAGGGAAACCTTAGAGAGCCACTGGAGCCAATCTGGAATATAGGCTACCATTAAAGTGCCACTGGATGCAGTGTTGACTATGGGCAAAACGTAGAGATCCACTGGATTCAGTGTGGACTGTAGGGAAAACCTAGAGAGCTGCTGGAGACATTGTTGGCTATAAGGAAATCACAGATAGCCATTGGAGTCAGTGTTGTCTATCAGAAAACCTTAGAGAGCCGCTGGAGCCAGTATGGACTATGGGAAAACTGTAGGGAGCCACTGGAGTCAGTGGGGACACTAGGGAAACCGTAGGGAGCCACTGCAGTCAGTGTCGGCAATAGTGAATCCGTAGAGATCCACTGGAGTCAGTGTGGACTATAGGGAACCCGCAAAGAGCCAATGGAGTCAGTTGGGATATAGGGAAACCTTAGACAGCCCCAGGATCCAGTGTGTGCTATTGGGAATCCGTAGAGAGCCACTGGAGTCAAACGCAGTCTATAGGGCAACCATAGAGAGCCACTGGTGTCAGAATGGACTATAGGGAAACCTTAGGGAGCCCCTGGCGTCAATCTGTGGTATACGGAAAACGTAGACAGACGCTACAGTCAGTGTGGGTTATACGGATACCGTAGAGACCCACTGGTGTTAGTTTGGACTATAGGGAAACCGTAGAGAGCCACGTGAGTCAGTGTGGGATATAGGGAAACCGTAGCGAGTCTCTGGAGTCAGTGTGGGCTATAGGGAAACCGAAGAGAGCTACTGGAGCCAATGTGGACTGTACGGAAACCTCAGAGAGTCAATACAGTCAGTTTGGGATATAGGGAAAACGTAGTGAGTTGCTGGAGACAGTGTGGGCAATAGAGAAACCGTAGAGAGCCACTAGATTAATTTGCAGGCTATAGGGAATACGTAGGGAGCCATTGGAGTCAGTGTGGTCTATAGGAAAACCGTTGAGAGCAGCTGGAGTCAGTGTGGACTATAATGAATGCGTAGAGAACCACTGGAGTCAGAGTGGACACTAGGGAAACCGCAGAGAGCCACTGGATTCAGTGTGTACTCTAGGGAAACCGTAGAGAGCCCCGGGAGTCAGTGTAGACTATTGGGAAACCATAGAGGGCCGCAAGAGTCAGTGTGGATTCAAGGGAAAATGTAGAGAGCGACTGGAGACAATGAGGGCTATAGGGAAACCGTAGAGAGCCACTGGAGTCAGTGTGGTCTATAGGGAAAGCGTAGAGTGCCATTTGGAGCCAGTGTGGGATATAGCAAAAGAGTAGAGAGCCGCTGTAGTCAGTGTGGACCATAGTGAGGTCGTAGAGGTCCTGCGGAATCAGTGTGGACTATAGGCAAAGCGTAGAGAGCCACTGCAGTCAATCGCAGGCTATAGGCAAAATGTAGAGAGCGACTGGATTCAGTGTGGACTGTAGGGAAACCGTAGAGAGCCCCAGGATTCAGTGTTGTCTATTGGGAAAACGCAGAGGGCAACTGGAGTCAGTGTGGATTCTAGGGAAAATATAGTGAGCCACTGGAGACAGTGAGGGCTATAGGGAAACCGTAGAGAGCCACTGGAGTCAGTGTGGACTATAGGGAAACCGTAGAGTGCCATTTGGAGTCAGTGTGGGATATAGCAAAACAGTAGAGAGCCGCTGTAGTCAGCGTGGACTATAGTGAAACCATAGAAGGCCTCTGGAATCACAGTGGACTATAGGCAAAGCATAGAGAGCCACTGCAGTTAATCACAGGCTATAGGGAAAATGTAGAGAGCGAATGGAGACAGTGAGGGCTATACGGAAACCGTAGATTGCCACGGGTGGCGGTCTGGAATATAGGCAACCATTAAAGTGCCACTGGGTACAGTGTATACGATGGGCAAACCGTAGAGATCCACTGGAATCAATTGCAGACTATAGGGAAAATGTAGAGAGCGACCGGTGGCTTTTTGGACTATAGGTTAACCGTAGTGAACCACTGGAGTAAGTGTGGGCTATAGGGAAACCGTAGACAGCCTAAGGATACAGTGCGGGCTACTGGGAAAACATGGAGAGCCACTGAATTCAATAGCAGGCTATCGGGCAACCGTAGAGAGCCGCTCGTGTCGGTATGGACTATAGGAAAACCGTAGGGAGCTCCTGTCTTCAGGGTGGGCAATAAGGAAACCGTAGACAGTCGCTGACGTCAGTGAGGCCTATAGGCAAAGCGTAGAAAGCCATTGGTGTTAGTGCGGAATATATGGAAACTGTAGAGAGCCACTTGAGTCAGTGTGTGATATAGGGAAACCGTAGAGAGATTCTGAAGTCAGTGTGGGCGATAGGGAAATCGTAGAGAGCCACTGGAGTCAGTGTGGACTATGGGAAAACTGTAGAGAGCCACTGGAGTTAGTGTGGACACTAGGGAAACCGTAGGGAGCCACTGCAGTCAATGTCGGCAAAGGTGAATCCGTAGCGATTCAAGGGAGTCAGTGTGGACTATAGGGAACCCGCAAAGAGCCAATGGAGTCAGTTGGGATATAGGGCAACCTTAGACACCCCTAGGATCCAGTGTGTGCTACTGGGAATCCGTAGAGAGCCACTGTAGTCAAACGCAGTCTATAGGGCATCCATAGAGAGCCACTGGTGTCAGAATGGACTATAAGGAAACCTTAGGGAGCACCAGGCGTCAGTTTGTGGTATAGGGAAAACGTAGACAGCCGCTGCAGTCAGTGTGGGTTATAGGGATACCGTAGAGACCCATTGGTGTTAGTGTGGACTATAGGGAAACCGAAGAGAGCCACGTGAGTCAGTGTGGGATATAGGGAAACCGTAGAGAGTCTCTGGAGTCAGTATGGGCTATAGGGAAACCGTAGAGAGCTACTGGAGCCAATGTGGACTGTACGGAAACCTCAGAGAGTCAATGCAGTCACTTTGGGATACAGGGAAAAAGTAGTGAGTTTTTGGAGACAGTGTGGGCAATAGGGAAACCGTAGAGAGCCACTAGATTAACTCGCAGGCTACTGGGAATCCGTAGGGAGCCATTGGAGTCAGTGTGGTCTATAGGAAAACCGTTGAGAGCAGCTGGAGTCAGTGTGGACTATAATGAAAGAGTAGAGAGCCACTGTAGTCAGAGTGGACTATAGGGAAACTGCAGGGAGCCACTGGATTCAGTGTGGTCTCTAGGGAAAACGTAGAGAGCCCCGGGAGTCAGTGTGGACTATTGGGAAACCATAGAGAACCGCAAGAGTCAGTGTGGATTCAAGGGAAAACCGTAGTGAGTTTCTGGAGACAGTGAGGGCTATAGGGAAACCGTGGAGAGCCACTGGAGTCAGTGTGGACTATAGGGAAACTTTAGAGAGCCATTTGGTGTCAGTGTGGGATCTAGCAAAACAGTAGAGAGCCGCTGTAGTCAGTGTGGACCATAGTGAGTTCGTAGAGGTCCTGCGGAATTACTGCGGACTATAGGCAAACCGTAGAAAGCCACTGCAGTCAATCTCAGGCTATAGGGAAAATGTAGAGAGCGAAGGGATTCAGTGTAGACTGTAGGGAAACCTTAGAGAGCCCCAGGAGTCAGTGTGGACTATTGGGAAAACGTAGAGGGCCGCTGGAGGCAGTGTGGATTCTAGGGAAAATGTAGTGAGCCACTGGAGACAGTGAGGGCTACAGGGAAACCGTAGAGTGCCACTGGTGCTGGTCTGGAATATAGGCAACCATTAAAGTGCCACTGGATACAGTATGGACTATGGGCAAACCGTAGAGATCCACTGGAGTCAATCGCAGACTATAGGAAAAATGTAGAGAGCGACCAGCAACATTTTGGACTATAGGTTAACCGTAGTGAGCCACTGGAGTACGTGTGGGCTATAGGGAAACCGTAGACAGCCTAAGGATACAGTGCGGGCTACTGGGAAAAAGTAGAGAGCCACTGGAGTCAATAGCAGACTATAGGGCAACCGTAGAGAGCCGCTGCTGTCAGTATGGACTATAGGGAAACCGTAGGGAGCCCCTGTCTACAGGGTGGGCTATAAGGAAAACGTTGACAGTCGCTGACTTCAGTGTGGCCTATAGGGAAACCTTAGAGAGCCATTGGTGTTAGTGTGGAATATATGGAAACCGTAGAGAGCCACTTGAGTCAGTGTGGGATATAGGGAAACCGTAGAGAGACTCTAGAGTCAGGGTGGACTATAGGGTAATCGTAGAGAGCCACTAGAGTAATTTGCAGGCTATAGGAAAACCGTAGGGAGCCAATGGAGTCAGTGTGGGGTATAGGGAAACCGTAGAGTGCCATTTGTAGTCAGTGTGGACTATAGTAAAACTGTAGAGGGCCTCTGGAATCAGTGTGAACTATAGTTAAATAATAGAGAGCCACTGTAGTCAGAGTGGACTATAGGGAAATCGTAGAGAGCCCCGGGAGTCAGTGTGGACCATTGGGAAAACATGGAGGGCAGCTGGAGTCACTGTGGATTTTAGGGAAAATGTAGTGAGCCACTGGAGACAGTGAGGGCTATAGGGAAACCGCAGAGAGCCACTGGAGTCAGTGTGGACTATAGGGAAAATGTAGAGAGCCACTGGAGTCAGGTGGGATATAGGGAATCCGTAGACAGTCCCAGGATCCAGTGTAGGCTTCTGCGAATTTGTAGAGAGCCGTGGAGAGTCAATGGTGTCAGTGTGGATGATCAGCAAACCGTAGAGATCAACTGGATTCAGTGTGGACTGTAGGGAAAACCTAGATAGCTGCTGGAGACATTGTAGGCTATAAGGAAACCGCATATAGCCATTGGAGTCAGTGTTGTCTATCAGAAAACCTTAGCGAGCCGCTGGAGTCAGTGTGACTATGGGAATACGGTAGAGAGCCACTGGAGTCAGTGTGGACACTAGGAAAACCGTAGTTAGCCACTGCAGTCAGAGTAGGCAATAGTGAATCCATAGAGATCCACTGGAGTCAGTCTGGACTATAGGGAACCCGCAAAGAGCCAATGGAGTCAATGTGGGCTATGAGGAAACCGTAGACAGTCCCAGGATCCAGTGCAGGCTTCAGGGAAATTATAGAGAGCCACTGGAGTCAATCGCAGGCTATAGGGCAACCGTAGAGAGCCACTCGTGTCAGTATTGACTATGGGAAACCGTAGTGAGCCCCTGGTGTCAGTGTGGGCTATAGGGAAACCGTAGACAGCCGCTGCTGTCAGTGTGGGTTATAAGGAAACCGTAGAGAGCCACTCGTGTTAGTGTGGACTATAGGGAAACTGTAGATAGCCACTTGAAACAGTGTGGGATATAGGTAAACCGTAGAGTGTCTCTGCAGTCAGTATGGGCTTTAGGGAAACCGTAGAAAGCCATTGGAGTCAGTGTGGACTGTAGGGAAATCTCAGAGAGCAAATGGAGACAGTGTGGGATATAGGTAAACTGTAGTGAGATGCAGGTGACAGTGTGGGCTATAGGGAAACCGTAGATAGCCACTAGAGTCATTCGCAGTCTACAGGGAAACTGTAGGGATCCATAGGAGTCAGTATGGTCTATAGGAAAACCGTAGAGAGCATCTGGAGTCATTGTGGACTATAGGGAAACAGTATAGTGCCACTGGAGTCAGTGTGGACTATAGGGAAAATGTAGAGAGCCACTGGATTTATTGTGGACTCCACGGAAACAGCAGAGGACAACGGGTATCAGTGCGGACAATTGGGAAACTGTAGAGAGCCACTGGAGTCACAGTGGATTCTAGGGAAAATGTAGAGAGCCACTGGAGACAGTGAGGGCTATAGGGAAACCCTAGAGAGCCACTGGAGTCAGTGTGGACTATGAGAAAGCTGTAGAGAGCCACTGGAGTCATTGTCGACATTAGGCAAACTGTAGAAAGCCACTGCAGTCTGCGCGGGCTATTGTGAAACCGTAGAGAGCCACTGGAGTCAGTGTGGACTATAGGGAAAACATAGAGAGCCACTGGAGTCGGCTGGGATATAGGGAAACAGTAGACATCCCCAGGATCCAGTGTAGGCTTCTGGGAAAATATAGAGAGCCACTGGAGTCAATCACAGGCTCTAGGGCAACCGTAGAGAGCCACCCGTGTCAGTATTGATTATAGGAAACCGTAGGGAGCCCCTGGTGTCAGTGTATGCTATAGGGAAACCGTAGACAGCCCAGCAGTCAATGTGGGTTATAGGGAAACCGTAGAGAGTCACTGGTGTTTGTGTGGACTATAGGGAAACTGTAGATAGCCACTTGAAACAGTGTGGGATATAGGTAAACCGTAGAGAGTCTCTGCAGTCAGTGTGGGCTTTAGGGAAAATGTAGAGAGCCATTGGAGTCATTGTGGACTGTAGGGAAATCTCAGAGAGCAAATGGAGTCTGAGTTGGATATAGGAAAACTGCAGTGAGCTGCAGGTGACAGTGTGGGCTATAGGGAAACCGTAGATAGCCACTAGAGTCATTCGCAGTCTACAGGGAAACTGTAGGGATCCATAGGAGTCAGTATGGTCTATAGGAAAACCGTAGAGAGCATCTGGAGTCATTGTGGACTATAGGGAAACAGTATGGTGCCACTGGAGGCACTGTGGATTCTAGGGAAAATGTAGAGAGCCACTGGAGTCACTGTGGATTCTAGGGAAAATGTAGAGAGCCACTGGAGTCAGTGTGGACTATGAGAAAGCTTTAGAGAGCCACTGGAGTCATTGTCGACATTAGGCAAACTGTAGAGAGCCACTGCAGTCAGCGCGGGCTATAGTGAAACCGTAGAGAGCCACTGGAGTCAGTGTGGACTATAGGGAACACATAGAGAGCCACTGGAGTCAGTTGGGATATAGGGAAACCGTAGACAGCCACAGGATCCAGTGTAGGGTTCTGGGAAACCGTAGAGAGCCACTGGAGTCAATCGCAGGCTATAGGGCAACCGTAGAGAGCCACCCGTGCCAGTATTGACTATTGGAAACCGTAGGGAGCCCCTGGTGTCAGTGTAGGCTATAGGGAAACCGTAGACAGCCGCTGCAGTCAGTGTGGTTTATAGGGAATCCGTAGAGAGCAGCTGGAGTCATTGTGGACTATAGGGAAAGAGTATAGTGCCACTGGAGTCAGTGTGGACTATAGGGAAAATGTAGAGAGACACTGGATTCATTTTGGACACCACGGAAACCGCAGAGGGCACCATGTGACAGTGTGGACTGTTGAGAAACCGTAGAGACCACTGGAGTCAGTGTGGATTCGAGTGAAAATGTCGAGAGCCAATGGAGACAGTGAGGACTATAGGGAAAAAAGTAGATAGCCACTGGAGTCAGTGTTGTCTATAGGGAAACCATAGAGTGCCACTGGATTCAGAGTTTTATAGCAAAACAGTAGAGAGCCGCTGGAGTCAGTGTTGGCTATAGTGAAACCGTAGAGAGCCACTGGAATCAATGTGGACTATAGGCAAATCGTAGAGAGCCACTGGAGTCAATCGCAGACGATAGAGAAAATATAGAGATCGACCGTTGTCATTGTGGACTATTGGGAATTCGTACGGTGCCGCTGGAGTAAGTGTGGGCTATAGGGATAGCATAGAGAGTCCCTGGAGTCAGTGCAGGTTATAGGGAATCCGTAGACAGCAGCTGCAGACAGTGCGGACTATAGGGAAACCGTGGAGAGCCAATGGTGTCTGTGTGGACAATCAGCAAACCGTAGAGATCCACTGAATTCAGTGTGGACTGTATGGAAAACCTAGTGAGCTGCTGGAGACATTGTTAGCTATAAGGAAACCGGAGATAGCCATTGGAGTCAGTGTTGTCTATCAGAAAACCTTAGAGAGCCGCTGGAGTCAGTGTGACTATGGGAAAACTGTAGAGAGTCACTGGAGTCAGTGTGGACAATAGGGAAACCATAGGGAGGCACTGCAGTCAGTGTCGGCAATAGTGAATCCGTAGAAATCCACTGGAGTCAGTATGGACTATAGGGAACCCACAAAGAGCGAATGGATTCAGTTGGGATATATGGAAACCTTAGACAGCCCAGGATCAACTGTGTGCTACTGGGAATCCGTAGAGAGCCACTGGAGTCAAACGCAGACTATAGGGCACCAGAGAGAGCCACTGGTGACAGAATGGACTATAGGGAAATCTTTGGGAGCCCCTGGCGAAAGTTTGTGCCACAGGGAAAACGTAGAAAGCCGCTGCAGTCAGTTTGGGTTATAAGGATGCCGTAGAGACCCACCGGTGTTAGTTTGGACTATAGGGAAACCGTAGAGAGCCACATGAGTCAGTGTGGGATATAGGGAAACCGTAGAGAGTCTCTGGAGTCAGTGTGGGCTATAGGGAAACCGTAGAGAGCTACTGGAGCCAATGTGGACTGTACTGAATCCTCAGAGAGTCAATGGAGTCAAGTGGGATATAGGGAAACTGTAGTGAGTTGCTGGAGACAGTGTGGGCAATAGGGAAACCGTAGAGAGCCACTAGATTAATTCGGAGGCTATAGGGAATGCGTAGGGAGCCATTGGAGTCAGTGTGGTCTATAGGAAAACCGTTGAGTGCAGCTGGAGTCAGTGTGGACTATAATGAAAGCGTAAAGAGCCACTGAAGTCAGAGTGGACTATAGGGAAACCATAGAGAGCCACTGGATTCAGTGTGGACTATTGGGAAACCATAGAGGGCCGCCAGAGTCAGTGTGGATTCAAGGGATAATGTAGAGAGCCACTGGAGACAATGAGGGCTATAGGGAAACCGTAGAGAGCCAGTGGAGGCAGTGTGGGATATAGCAAAACAGTAGAGAGCCGCTGTAGTCAATGTGGACCATAGTGAAGTCGTAGAGGTCCTGCGCAATCAGTGTGGACTACAGGCAATCCGTAGAGAGCCACTGCAGTCAATCGCAGGATATAGGGAAAATGTAGAGAGCGACTGGATTCAGTGTGGACTTTAGGGAATCCGTAGAGAGCCCCAGGAATCAGTGTGGACTATTGAGAAAACTTAGAGGGCTGCTGGAGTCAGTGTGGATTCTAGGGAAAATGTAGTGAGCCACTGGAGACAGTGAGGGCTTTAGAGAAAACGTAGAGAGCCAGTGGAGTCAGTGTGGACTATAGGCAAACCATAGGGTGCTATTTGGAGTCAGTGTGCGATATAGCTAAATAGTAGAGAGCCGCTGTAGTCAGCGTGGACTATAGTGAAACTGTAGAGGGCCTCTGGAATCAGTGTGGTCTATAAGCAAACCGTAGAGAGCCACTGCAGTTAATCGCAGGCTATAGGGAAAATGTTGAGATCGACTGGCGTCAATGTGGACTATAGGGAATCCGTAGGGAGCCACTGGAATAAGTGTGGATTATAGGGAAACCGCAGAGTGCCATTTGGAGTCATTGTGGGATATAGCAAAACAGTAGAGAGCCGCTGTAGTCAGTGTGGACCATAGTGAAGTCGTAGAGGTCCTGCGCAATCAGTGTGGACTACAGGCAAACCGTAGAGAGCCACTGCAGTCAATCACAGGATATAGGGAAAATGTAGAGAGTGATTGGATTCAGTGTGTACTGTAGGGAAACCGTAGAGAGCCCCAGGAGCCAGTGTGGACTATTGGGAAAACGTAGAGGGCCGCTGGAGTCTGTGTGGATTCATGGGAAAATGTAGTGAGCCACTGGAGACAGTGAGAGCTAAAGGGAAACCATAGAAAGCCACTGGAGTCAATGTGGACTATAGGGAAACCGTAGAGTGCCATTTGGAGTCAGTGTGGATATAGCAAAACAGTAGAGAGCCGCTGTAGTCAGCGTGGACTATAGTGAAACCGTACAGGGCCTCTAGAATCAGTGTGGACTATAGGCAAACCGTAGAGAGCCACTGCAGTTAGTCGCAGGTTATAGGGAAAATGTAGAGATTGACTGGCGTCAATGTGGACTATACGGAAACCGTAGGGAGCCACTGGAGTAAGTGTGGGCTAAAGGGAAACCATAGAGAGCCCCTGGCGTCAGTGCGGCTTATAGGGAAAATGTAGACAGCCGCTGCAAACAGTGTGGGTTATGAGGAAACCTTAGAGTGCCACTGGTGCCGGTCTGGAATATAGGCAACCACTAATGTGCCACTGGATACAGTGTGGACTATGGGTAAACCGTAGAGATCCACTGGAGTCAATCGCAGACTATAGGGAAAATGTAGAGAGCGACCAGTGTCATTTTGGACTATAGGGAAATGGTGGTGAGCCAGTGGAGTAAGTGTGGGCTATAGGGAAACCGTAGACAGCCTAAGGATACTGTGCGGGCTACTGCGAAAACGTAGAGAGCTACTGGAGTCAATAGCAGGCTATAGGGCAATCGTAGAGAGCCACTGGTGTCAGTATGGACTATAGGGAAACCATCGGGAGCCCCTGAAGTCTGATTGGGCTATAAGGAAACCTTAGACAGTCACTGACGTCAGTGTGGCCTATAGGGAAACCGTAGAGAGCCATTGGTGTTAGTGTGGAATATAGGGAAACCGTAGAGAGCCACCTGTGTCAGGGTGGGATATAGGGAAACCGTGGAGAGACTCTGAAGTCAGTGTTGTCTGTAGGGAAATCGTAAAGAGCCACTGGAGTCAGCGTGGACTGTACGGAAACCTCGCAGAGCCAATGGAATCAGTGTGGGATATAGAGAAACCGTAGTGAGTTGCTGGAGACAGTGTGGGCTATAGGGGAACCGTAGAGAGCCACTAGAGTAAATCGCAGGCTATAGGGAAACAGTAGGGAGCCATTGGAGTCAGTGTGGACTATAGGGGAAGAGTAGGGTGCCATTTGGAGGCAGTGTGGGATATAGCAAAACAGTAGAGAGCCGCTGTAGTCAGTGTGGACTATAGTGAAACTGTAGAGGGCCTTCGGAATCAGTGTGAACTATAGTTAAATCGTAGAGAGCCACTGTAGTCAGTTTGGACTATATGGAAACCTTAGAGAGCCACTGGATTCAGTGTGGACTCTAGGGAATCTGTAGAGAGCCCCGGGAGTCAGTGTGGACAATTGGGAAACCGTAGAGAGCCCCGGGAGTCAGTGTGGACTAATGGGAAAACATAGAGGGCAGCTGGAGTCACTGTGGATTCTAGGGAAAATGTAGAGAGCCAGTGGAGACAGTGAGGGCTATAGGGAAACCGTAGAGATCCACTGGAGTCAGTTTGGACCATGGGAAAGATGTAGAGAGCCACTGGAGTCATTGTTGACATTAGGCAAACTGTAGAGAACCACTGCAGTCAGTGCGGGCTATAGTGAAACCGTAGAGAGCCACTGGAGTCAGTGTGGACTATAGGGAAAACGTAGAGAGCCACTGGAGTCAGGTGGGATGTAGGGAAACCGTAGACAGACCAAGGATCCAATGTAGGCTTCTGGAAAACCGTAGAGAGCCACTGGAGTCAATCGCAGGCTATAGGGCAACCGTAGAGAGCCAGTCTTGTCAGTATTGACTTTAGGAAATTGTAGGGAGCCCCTGGTGTCAGTGTGGGCTATCGGGAAACCGTAGAGAGCTGCTGCAGTCAGTGTGGGTTATAGGGAAACCGTAGAGAGCCACGTGAGTCAGTGTGGGATATAGGGAAACCGTAGAGAGTCTCTGGAGTCAGTGTGGGCTATGGGGAAACCGTAGATAGCTACTGGAGCCAATGTGGACTTTACCGAAACCTCAGAGAGTCAATGGAGTCAGTGTGGGATATAGGGAAACCGTAGTGAGTTGCTGGAGACAGTGTGGGCAATAGGGAAACTGTAGAGAGCCACCAGATTAATTCGCAGGCTATAGGGAATGCGTAGGGAGCCATTGGAGTCAGTGTGGTCTACAGGAAAACCGTTGAGAGCAGCTGAAGTCTGTGTGGACTATAATGAAAGCGTAGAGAGCCACTGTAGTCAGAGTGGACTATAGGGAAACCGGAGAGAGCCACTGGATTCAGTGTGGACTCTCGGAAACCGTAGAGAGCCACTGGATTCAGTGTGGACTATTGGGAAACCATAGAGGGCCGCCAGAGTCAGTGTGGATTCAAGGGATAATATAGAGAGCCACTGGAGACAATGAGGGCTATAGAGAAACCATAGAGAGCCAGAGGAGTCAGTGTGGACTATAGGGAAACCGTAGAGAGCCATTTGGAGTCAGTGTGGGATATAGCAAAACAGTAGAGAGCCGCTGTAGTCAGTGTGGACCATAGTGAAGTTGTAGAGGTCCTGCGCAATCAGTCTGGACTACAGGCAAACCGTAGAGAGCCACTGCAGTCAATCGCAGGATATAGGGAAAACGTAGAGGGCGACTGGATTCAGTGTGGACGCTAGGGAAACTGTAGAGAGCCCCAGGAGTCAGTGTGGACTATTGGGAAAACGTACAGGGCCGCTGTAGTCAGTGTGGATTCTAGGGAAAATGTAGTGAGCCACTGGAGACAGTGAGGGCTAAAGGGAAACCGTAGAGAGCCACTGGAGTCAGTGTGGAATATAGGGAAACCGTAGAGTGCCCTTTGGAGTCAGTGTGGGATATAGCTAAACAGTAGAGAGCCGCTGTAGTCAGCGTGGACTACAGTGAAACCGTAGAGGGCCTCTGGAATCAGTGTGGACTATAGGCAAAACGTAGAGAGCCACTGCAGTTAATCGCAGGCTATAAGGAAAATGTAGAGATTGACTGGTGTCAATGTGGACTACAGGGAAACCGTAGGGAGCCACTGGTGTAAGTGTGGGCTAAAGGGTAACCATAGAGAGCCCCTGGCGTCAGTGCGGCTTATAGGGAAAACGTAGACAGCCGCTGCAGACATTGTGGGTTATAACGAAACCTTAGAGTGCCACTGGTGCCGGTCTGGAATATAGGCAACCATTAAAGTGCCACTGGATACAGTCTGGACTATTGGCAAACCGTAGAGATCCACTGGAGTCAATTGCAGACTATAGGGAAAATGTAGAGAGCGACCGGGATCATTTTGGACTATAGGGAAATGATAGTGAGACACTGGAGTAAGTGTGGGCTATAGCGAAACCGGAGACAGCCTAAGAATACAGTGCGGGCTACTGGGAAAACGTAGAGAGCTACTGGAGTCAATAGCAGGCTATAGGGCAATCCTAGAGAGCCACTGGTGTCAGTATGGACTATAGGGAAACCATCGGGAGCCCCTGGCTTCAGGTTGGGCTATAAGGAAACCTTAGACAGTCGCTGACGTCAGTGTGGCCTTTAGGGAAACCATAGAGAGCCATTGGTGTTAGTGTGGAATATAGGGAACGCGTAGAGAGCCACCTGAGTCAGTGTGGGATATAGGGAAACCGTAGAGAGACTCTGAAGTCAGTGTGGGCTGTAGGGAAATCGTAGAGAGCCTCTGGAGTCAGTGTGGACTGTACGGAAACCTCGCAGAGCCAATGGAATCATTGTGGGATATAGAGAAACCGTAGTGAGTTGCTGGAGACAGTGTGGGCTATAGGGGAACTGTAGAGAGCCACTAGAGTAATTCGCAGGCTATAGGGAAACCGTAGGGAGCCATTGGAATCAGTGTGGACTATAGGGAAACTGTAGAGTGCCATTTGGAATCAGTGTGGGATATAGCAAAACAGTAGAGAACCGCTGTAGTCAGTGTGGACTATAGTGAAACTGTAGAGGGCCTTCAGAATCAGTGTGAACTATAGTTAAATCGTAGAGAGCCACTGTAGTCAGATTGGACTGTAGGGAAACTGTAGAGAGCCACTGGATTCAGTGTGGACTCTAGGGAAACCGTAGGGTGCCCCGGGTTTCAGTGTGGACTGTTGGGAAACCGTAGGGAGCCCCGGGAGTCAGTGTGGACTAATGGGAAAACATAGAGGGCAGCTGGAGTCACTGTGGATTCTAGGGAAAATGTAGAGAGCCAGTGGAGACAGTGAGGGCTATAGGGAAACCATAGATATCCACTGGAGTCAGTGTGGACTATGGGAAAGATGTAGAGAGCCACTGGAGTCATTGTCGACATTAGGCAAACTGTAGAGAACTACTGCAGTCAGTGCGGGCTATAGTGAAACCGTAGAGAGCCACTGGAGTCAGTGTGGACTATAGGGAAAATGTAGAGAGCCACTGGAGTCAGGTGGGATAGTGGGAAAATGTAGACAGCCCAAGGATCTTTTGTAGGTTTCTGGGAAACCGTAGAGAGACAGTGGATTCAATCGCAGGCTATCGGGCAACCGTAGAGTGCCACTCGTGTCAGTATTGACTTTAGGAATCCGTAGGGAGCCCCTGGTGTCAGTGTGGGCTATCGGTAAACCGTAAAGATCCGCTGCAGTCAGTGTGGGTTACAAGGAAACCGTAGAGAGCCACTTGTGTTAGTGTGGACTATAGGGAAACTGTAGATAGCCATTTGAAACAGTGTGGGATATAGGTAAACCGGAGAGAGTCTCTGCAGTCAGTGTGGGCTTTAGGGAAACCGTAGAGAGCCATTGGAGTCAGTGTGGAATGTAGGGAAATCTCAGAGAGCATATGGAGTCAGTGTGGGATATAGGGAAACCGTAGATAGCCACTAGAGTCATTCACAGTTTGCAAGGAAACTGTAGGGATCCATAGGATGGTCTATGTATGGTCTATAGGAAAACCGTAGAGAGCAGCTGGAGTCATTGTGGACTCCATAGAAACTGTAGAGGGCACCGGGTGTCAGTGTGGACTATTGGGAAACTGTAAAGTGCAACTGGAGACAGTGTGGATTCTGGGGAAAATGTAGAGAGCCACTTGAGTCAGTGTGGACTATAGGGAAACCGTAGAGTGCCACTGGATTTAGTGTGATATAGCAAAACAGTAGAGAGCCGCTGGAGTCAGTGTGGGCTATAGTGAAACCGTAGAGAGCCACTGGAATCACTGTGGATTATAGACAAATCGTAGAGAGCCACTGGAGTCAATCGCAGTCTATAGAGAAAATGTAGAGATCGACTGGTTACATTGTGGACTATTGGGAATTCGTAGGGTGCTGCTGGAGTAAGTGTGGGCTGTAGGCATACCATAGAGAGCCCCTGGAGTCACTGTAGGTTATAGGGAATCCGTAGACAGCCGCTGCAGACAGTGCGGACTATAGGGAAACTGTGGAGAGCCAATGGTGTCTGTGTGGACGATCAGCAAACCGTAGAGATACACTGGATTCAGTGTGGACTGTAGGGAAAACCTAGACAGCTGCTGGAGACATTGTTGGCTATAAGGAAACCGCAGATAGCCATTGGAGTCGGTGTTGTCTATAAGAAAACCTTAGAGAGCCGCTGGAGTCAGTGTGACTATGGGAAAACTGTAGAGAGCCTCTGGAGTCAGGGTGGACACTAGGGAAACCGTAGGGAGCCACTGCAGTCATTGTCGGCAATAGTGAATCCGTAGAGATCCACTGGAGTCAGTGTGGACTATAGGGAACCCGCAAAGAGCCAATGGAGTCAGTTGGGATATAGGGAAACCTTAGACAGCCCCAGGATTCAGTGTGTGCTACTGGGAATCCGTAGAGAGACAGTGGAGTCAAACGCATTGTATAGGGCAAGCATAGAGAGCCACTGGTGTCAGAATGAACTTTAGGGAAACCTTAGGGAGCCCCTGGCGTCAGTTTGAGCTATAGGGAAAACGTAGACAGCCGCTGCAGTCAGTGTGGGTTATAGGGATACCGTAGAGACTCACTGGTGTTAGTTTGGACTATAGGGAAACCGTAGAGAGCCACGTGAGTCAGTGTGGGATATAGGGAAACCGTAGAGAGTCTCTGGAGTCAGTGCGGGCTATAGAGAAACCGTAGAGAGCTACTGGAGCCAATGTGGACTGTAGGGAAATCTCAGAGAGCATATGGAGTCAGTGTGGGATATAGGGAAACCGTAGATAGCCACTAGAGTCATTCACAGTCTGCAAGGAAACTGTAGGGATCCATAGGATGGTCTATGTATGGTCTATAGGAAAACCGTAGAGAGCAGCTGGAGTCATTGAGGACTCCACAGAAACTGTAGAGGGCACCGGGTGTCAGTGTGGACTATTGGGAAACTGTAGAGTGCAACTGGAGACAGTGTGGATTCTAGGGAAAAAGTAGATAGCCACTGGAGTCAGTGTGGACTATAGGGAAACCGTAGAGTGCCACTGGATTTAATGATATAGCAAAACAGTAGAGAGCCGCTGGAGTCAGTGTGGGCTATAGTGAAACCGTAGAGAGCCACTGGAATCAGTGTGGATTATAGACAAATCGTAGAGAGCCACTGGAGTCAATCGAAGGCTATAGGGAAAATGTAGAGAGCGACCGGCGTCAATGTGGACTATAGGGAAACCGTAGGGAGCCACTGGAGAAAGTGTGCCCTAAAGGGAAACCATAGAGAGCCCCTGGAGTCAGTGCGGCTTATAGGGAAACCGTAGACAGCCGCTGCAGACAGTGTGGGTTATAGGGAAACCGTAGAGTGCCACTGGTGCCGCTCTGGCACATAGGCAACCAGTAAAGTGCCACTGGTAACAGTGTGGACTATAGGGAAACCGTACAGAGCAACTGGAGTCAGCAATGATATAGGGAAACTGTAGACAGCCCCAGGATACAGTGTGGGCTACTGGGAAACCGTAGAGAGCCACTGGAGTCAATCGCAGGATATAGGGCACCCGTAGAGAGCAACTGGTGTCAGAATGGACCATAGGGAAACCGGAGAGAGACCCCGGCATCAGTGTGGGCTATAGGGAAACCGTAGACAGATGCTGCAGTCATTGTGGCCTAAGCGGAAACCGTAGAGAGTCATTGGTGTTAATGTGGACTATAGAGAAACCGTAGAGAGCCACTTGAGACAGTGTGGACTATAGGGAAACCGTAGAGAGCCAATGGCTTCAGTGAGGACGGTAAGGAAACCTCAGACAGCTTTTGGAGTCACTGTTGGATATAGGGAAACGGTAATGAGCTGCTGGAGACAGTGTCTTCTATAGGGAAACCGCAGATAGCTCCTAGAGTCATTTGCAGGCTATAGGGAAACCGTAGGGAACCATTGGAGAAAGTGCGGTGTATAGGAAAACCGTAGAGAGCAGCTGGAGTCAGTGAGGACCATTGGGAAACCGTAGAGCGCCACTGGAGTCAGTATGGACTATGGGGAAACCGTAGAGAGCCTTTGGATTCAGTGTGGACTATAGGAAAACCGTAGAGAGAGCCGGGAGTCATTGTGGATTCTCGGGGAACTGTAGAGAGCCTCTGGAGACAGTGAGGGCTATTGGAAAGTGTGGAGAGTCGCTGGAATCAGGGTGGACTATAGGGAAACTGTAGACAGCCACTGGACTCAATTTGGGAAAAGCAAAACAGTAGAGAGCCACTGGATTCAGTGTGGGCTATAGTCATACCTTAGAGTGCCACTGGAGTCAGTGTGGACTATAGGCAAACCGTAGAGAGCCACGGGAGTCAATCGCAGCCTTTAGGAAAAATGTAGAGAGCCACTGGGGTCAGTGTGGACTATAGGGAAACTGTAGAGAGCCTCTGGAGTAAGCATGGGTTTAAGAGAAACCGTAGACATCCGCTGCAGAAAGTGTGGGCTGTAGGGAAACCGTAGAGAGATACTGATGTCTGTGTGGAATATCGGCAAACCTTAGAGACCCCTTGGATTCAGTGTGGACTGCAGGGAAACCTTAGAGAGCTGCTAGAAACAGTATGGGCTATTGGGAAACAGCAGATAGCCATTGGAGTCAGTGTGGTCTATTGGAAAACCTCAGAGGGCCGCTGCTTTCAGTTTGGATTATAGGGAAATCGTAGAGAGCCACAGGAGACAGTGTGGACTATAGGGTATTCGTAGAGAGCCACTGGAGTCACTGTGGACAATAGGAAATCCGCAGAGAGCCACTGGAGGCCGTGTGGGCTATAGGGAAACCGTAGAGAGCCACGGCAGTCAGTTTGGACTCTAGGGAAACCGTAGTGAGCTACGGGAGTCAGTGTGGAATATAGGGAATCCATGGAGAGCCACTGGAATCAGTGTGGACTATAGGGAAACCGCAGAGTGCCATTTGGAGTCAGTGTGGGATATAGCAAAACAGTAGAGAGCCGCTGTAGTCAGTGTGGACTATAGTGAGACCATAGAGAGCATCTGGAATCAGTGTGGACTATAGCCAAACCGTATAGAGCCACTGGAGTCAATCGCAGGCTATAGGGAAAATGTAGAGAGCGACCGGTGTCAGTGTGGACAATAGGGAAACAGTAGGGAGCCACTGGAGTACGTCTGGGCTATAGGGGAACCATGGAGAGCCCCTGGAGTCAGTGCGGCTTATAGGGAAATCATAGACAGCCGCTGCAGACAGTATGGGTTATAGGGAAACGGTAGAGAGCCACTGGTGCCTGTGTGGAATATAGGCATACGCAGAGTGCCACTGGATTCAGTGTGGACTATAGGGAAACCGGACAGAGCCACTGGAGTCAGGAGGGATATAGGGAAACCGTAGACAGCACCAGGATAAAGTGCGTGCTACTGGGAAAATGTAGAGAGCCACTGAGTAAACTGCAGGCTATAGGGCAACCGTAGAGAGCCACTTGTGTCAGTATGGACTATAGGGAAACTGTAGGGAGCCCCTGGCGTCAGTGTGGGCTATAGGGAAACCGTAGACAGCCGGTGCAGTCAGTGTGGCCTATAGGGAAACTGTAGAGAGCCATCCGTGTTAGTGTGGACTATAGGGAAACCATAGAGAGCCTCCTAAGTCAGTGTGGGATATATAGAAACCATAGAGAGTCCCCGAGTTAGTGTGGGCTATAGGGAAACCGTAGAGAGCCAATGTCGTCAGTGTGGACTGTAGGGAATCCTCAGAGAGCCAATGGAGTTAGTGTTGGATATAGGGAAACCGTAGTGAGGTGCTGGAGACAGCGTGGGCTATATGGAAACCGTAGTTAGCCGCTGGAGTCATTCGCAGGCTATAGGGAAACTGAAGGAAACCATTGGAGTCAGTGCGGCGTATAAGAAAACCGCAGAGCGCAGCTGGATTCAGTGTGGACTATAATTAAAGCGTAGAAAGCCACTGTAGTCAGAATGGAATATGGAGAAACCATAGAGAGCCAGTGGAATCAGTGTTCACTATAGGCAATTCGTAGCGAGCCACTGGAGTCAATCGCAGACTATATGGAAAATGTAGAGATCCAAAGGTGTCACTATGGACTATAGGGAATTCGTAGGGAACCACTGGAGTAAGTGTGGGCTGTAGGGAAACCATAGATAGCCCCTGGAGTCAGTGTGGGTTATAGGGAAACAGTAGATAACCGCTGCAGACAGTGTGGAGTATAGGGAAACCTTACAGAGCCAATGGTGTCGGTGTGGACTATCAGCAAACCATAGAGAGCCACTGGATTCAGTGTGGACTGTAGGGAAACCTTAGAGAGCTGCTGGAGACATTGTGGGCTATAGGGAAACCGCAGATAGCCATTGGCGTCAGTGTGGTCTATCGGAAAACCGTAGAGAGCCATTGGAGTCAGTGTGGACACTAGGGAAACCGTAGGGAGACACTGCTGTCAGTGTCGGCAATAGTGAAACCATAGGGAGCCACTGGAATCAGTGTGGACTATAGGGAAACTGTAAAGAGCTCCTGGACTCAGTTGGGATATAGGGAAGCCTTAGACAGACCCAGGATCCAGTGTGGGCTATTGGGAATCCTTGGAGAGCAGCTGGAGTCAAGTGCAGACTATAGGGCAACCATAGAGAGACATTGGTGTCAGAATGGACTATAGGGAAACCGTAGGGAGGCCCTGGCGTCAGTGCGGGCTATAGGAAAAACGTCGACAGCCGCTGACGTCAGTGTGGGTTATAGGGAAACCGCAGAGACCCACTGGTGTTATTGTGGACTATAGGGAAACCATAGAGTGCCATTTGGAGTCAGTGTGGGATATAACAAAACAGTAGAGAGCCGCTGTAGTCAGTGTGGACTATAGTGAAACCGTAGAGGTCCTCTGGAATCTGTGTGGACTATAGGCTAACCATAGAGAGCCACTGCAGTTAATCGCAGGCTATAGGGAAAATGTAGAGAGCGACTGGCGTCAATTTGGACAATAGGGAAACCACAGGGATCCACTGGACTAAGTGTGGGCTAAAGGGAAAACAAAGAGAGCCCCTGGAGTCAGGGTGGCTTATAGGGAAACCGTAGACAGCCGCTGCAGACAATGTTGGTTATGGGGAAACTGGAGAGTGCCACTGGTGCCTGTCTGGAAAACAGACAAACCGTAGAGTGCCACTGGATTCAGTGTGGACTAGAGGGAAACCGTACAGAGCAACTGGAGTCAGGAGGGATATAGGGAAACCGGAGAGAGCCCGAGGATATAGTGCCATCTACTGGGACAATGTAGAGAGCCACTGGACTCAATCGCAGGCTATAGGGCAACCGTAGAGAGCCACTGGTGTCAGTATGGACTATACGGAAACAGTAGGGAGCCCCTGGCGTCAGTGTGAGCTATAGGGAAACAGTAGACAGCCGCTGCAGTCAGTGTTACCTATGGGGAAACCGTAGAGAGCCATTGGTGTTAGTGTGGACTATACAGAAACCGTAGAGAGCCACGTGAGTTAGTGTGGGATATAGGGAGACTGTAGAGAGTCTCTGAAGTCAGTGTGGGCGATAGGGAAACCGTAGAGAGCCAATGGCGTCATTGTGGACTGTAGGGAATCCTCAGAGATCCAATGGAGTCAGTGTTGGATATAGGGAAACCATAGTGAGCTGCTGGAGATAGTGTGGGCTATAGGGAAACCGTAGGAAACCATTGGAGTCAGTGCGGCGAATAAGAAAACCATAGAGAGCGGCTGGAGTCAGTGTGGACTATAATTAAAGCGTAGAGAGCCACTGTAGTCAGAGTGGAATATAGGGAAAACATAGAGAGCCACTGGTTTCAGTGTGGTCTCTAGGGAAAACATGGAGAGCCCCGGGAGTCAGTGTGGACTATAGTGAAACTGTAGAGGGCCAATGGTGTATGTGTGGACTATCAGCAAACCAAAGAGAGCTTCTGGATTCAGTGTGGACTGTAGGGAAACCTTAGAGAGCTGCTGGAAACATTGTGGGCGATAGGGAAAAAGGAGATAGACATTGGAGTCAGGGTGGTATATTGGAAAACCGTAGAGAGCATCTGGAATCAGTGTGGACTATGGGAAAACTGTAGAGAGCCACTGGAGTCAGTGTGGATACTAGGGAAACCGTAGGGAGCCAGTGCTGTCAGTGTCGGCAATAGTGAAACCTTAGAGAGGCACTGGAATCAGTGTGGACTATAGGTAAACTGCAAAGAGCTACTGGAGTCAGTTGGGATATAGGGAAACGTTAGACAGACCCTGGATCCTATGTGGGCTATTGGGAATCCGTAGAGAGCCACTGGAGTCAAACGCAGACTATAGGGCAACCATAGTGAGCCACTGGTGTCAGAATGGAATATAGGGAAACCGTAGGGAGCCCCTGGCATCAGTGTGGGCTATAGGGAAAACTTAGACAGCCGCTGCTGTCAGTGTGGGATATAGGGAAACCGCAGAGACCCACTGGTGTTAGTGTGGACTGAAGGGAAATCGCCGAGTGATATTTGGAGTCAGTGTGGGATATAGCAAAACAGTAGAGAGCCGCTGTAGTCATTGTGGACTATAGTGAAACCATAGAGGGCCTCTCAAATCAGTTTGGACTATAGGCAAACCGTAGAGAGCCACTGCAGTCAATCGCAGGCTATAGGGAAAATGAAGAGAGCGTCTGGCGTCAATATGCACTATAGGGAAACTGCAGAGAGCCACTGGATTCAGTGTGGACTATAGGGAAACCGTACAGAGCAACTGGAGTCAGGAGGGATATAGGGAAACTGTAGACATCCCCAGGATACAGTGCAGCCTACTGGGAAAACGTAGAGACACTGGAGTCAATTGCAGGCTATTGGGCAACCTTAGAGAGCCTCTGGTGTCACTATGGACTATAGGGAAACCGTAGGGAGCCCCTGGCCTCAGTGTGGGCTATAGGGAAACCGTAGACAGCCGCTGCAGTCAGTGTGGCCTATAGGGAAACCGTAGAGAGCCATTGGTGTTAGTGTGCACTATACAGAAACCATTGAGAGCCACGTGAGTCAGTGTGGGATATAGGTAAACCGTAGAGAGTCTCTGAAGTCAGTGTGGACTATAGGGAAACTGTAGAGAGCCAATGGCTTCAGTGTGGACTGTAGGGAATCCTCAGAGCCAATGGAGTCAGTGTTGGATATAGGGAAATCGTAGTGAGCTGCTGGAGATAGTGTGGGCTATAGGGAAACCGTAGATAGCCACTAGAGTCATTCGCAGGCTATAGGGAAACCGTAGGAAACCATTAGAGTCAGTGCAGCGAATAAGAAAACCATAGACAGCAGCTGGAGTCAGTGTGGACTAAAATTAAAGCATAGAGAGCCACTGTAGTCAGAGTGGAATATAGGGAAACCATAGAGAGCCACTGGTTTCAGTGTGGTCTCTAGGGAAAGGAGGAGAGCCCCGGGAGTCAGTGTGGACTATAGTGAAACTGTAGAGGGCCTCTGGCATCAGGTTGGACTATAGGCAAACCGTAGAGAGCCACTGCAGTCAATAGCATGCTGTAGGGAAAGTGTAGAGTGCCACTGGCGTCAATGTGGATTATTGGAAAACCGCAGGGAGCCACTGGAGTAAGTGTGGGCTATAGGGAAAGCATAGAGAGCCCCTGGAGTCAGGGCGTCTTATAGGGAATCCGTAGACAGCCGCTGCAGACAGTGTGGGTTATGGGGAAAGTGGAGAGTGCCACTGGTGCCTGTCTGGAATGTAGACAAACCATAGAGTGCCACTGGATTCAGTGTGGACTATAGTGAAACCTTACAGATCCACTGGAGTCAGCAGGGATATAGGGAAACCGTAGACAGCCCCAGGATACAGTGCGGGCTACTGGGAAAACTCAGTGAGCCACTGGAGTCAATCGCAGGCTATAGGGCAAGCGTACGGAGCCCCTGCCTTCAGCGTGGGCTGTAGGGAAACCGTAGACAGCCGCTGCAGTCAGTGTGGCCAATAGGGAAACCGTTGAGAGCCCCGGTAGTCAGTGTGGACTATTGGGAAACCGTAGAGAGCCACTGGAGGCAATGTGGGCTATAGGGAAACTGGAGAGAGCCATTTGGAGAACATGTGGGATATAGCAAAACAGTAGAGAGCTGCTGTAGTCAGGGCGGACTATAGTGAGACCATAGAGAGCCTCTGGAATCAATGTGGACTATAGGCAAACCATAGAGAGCCACTGGAGTCAATCGCAGGCTATGGGGAAAATGCAGCGAGCACTAGTGTCTTTCTGGACAATAGAGAAACTGTAGGGAGCCACCGGAGTAAGTGTGGGCTATAGGGAAACAATGGAGTGCCCCTGGAGTCAGTGCGGCTTATAGGGAAACCGTAGACAGCCGCTGCAGACAGTGTGGGTTATAGGGAAACCGTAGAGAGCCTCTGGTGCCTGTGTGGTATATAAGAAAACCGTAGAGTGCCACTGGATTCACTGTGGACTATAGGGAAACCGTACAGAGCCACTGGAGTCAGCAGGGATATAGGGAAACCATAGACAGCCCCAGGATACAGTGCGTGCTACTGGGAAAACGTACTGAGCCACTGGAGTCAATCGCAGGACATAGGGCAACCGTAGAGAGCCACTTGTGTCAGAATGAACTATAGGGAAAACGAAGGGAGCCCCTGGCGTCAGTGTGGGCTATAGGGAAACCGTAGACAGCCGCTGCAGTCAGTGTGGCCTATAGGGAAACCGTAGAGAGCCATTGGTGTTAGTGTGGACTATAGAGAAACTATACAGAGCCACTAGAGTAAGTGTGGGATATAGAGAGAGCGTAGAGAGTCTCTGAAGTCAGAGTGGGCTATACGGAAACTGTAGAGAGCCAATGGCGTCAGTGTGGACTGTAGGGAAACCTCAGAGAGCCACAGGAGTCAGTGTTGGATATAGAGAAACTGTAGTGAGCTGCTGCAGAAAGTGTGGGCTATAGGGTAAACGTAGATAGCCACTAGAGTCCTTTGCAGGCTATAGGGAAACTGTAGGAAACCATTGGATTCAGTGCGGCGTATAAGAAAACCTTAGAGAGCTGCTGGAGACATTGTGGGCTATAGGAAAACCGCAGATAGCCATTGGAGTCAGTGTGGTGTATCAGAAAACCGTAGAGAGCCGCAGGAGTCAGTTTGGACTATGGGAAAACTGTAGAGAGCCACTGGAGTCAGTGTGGACATTAGGGAAACCGTAGGGAGCACGGCAGTCAGTGTCGGCAATAGTGAATCCGTAGAGATCCACTGGAGTCAGTGTGGACATTAGGGAAACCGTAGGGAGCACGGCAGTCAGTGTCGGCAATAGTGAATCCGTAGAGATCCACTGGAGTCAGTGTGGACTATAGGGAACCCGCAAAGAGCCAATGGAGTCAGTTGGGATATAGGGAAACCTTAGACAGCCCCAAGATACAGTGCCGGCTACTGGGAAAACGTAGAGAGCCACTGGAGTCAATCGCAGGCTATAGAGAAACCGGAGAGAGCCACTTGAGTCAGCGTGGGATATTCCGAAACCCTAGAGAGCCTCTGAAGTTGGTGTGGGCTATAGGGAAACCGGAGAGAGCCATAGGCGCCAGTGTGGACTGTAGGGAAACCTCAGAGAGCCAAAGGAGTCAGTCTTCGATATAGGGAACACGTAGTGAGCTGCTGGAGACAGTGTGGGCTATAGGGAAACCGTAGATAACTACTAGAGTCATCCACAGGCTATAGGGAAACCGTAGGGAACCATTGGAGAGAGTGCTGTCTATAGGAAAACCGTAGAGAGCAGCTGGAGTCAGTGTGGACTATTGGGAAACCGTAGAGAGCGACTGGAGTCAGTGTGGACTATAGGGCAACTGTAGAGAGCCACTGGATTCAGTGTGGACTCTAGGAAAACCGTAGAGAACGCCGGAAGCCTGTGTGGACTATTGGGAAACCGTAGAGAGCCACTGGAGTCAGTGTGGGCTATAGGGAAACCGTAGAGAGCCGCTGCAGTCAGTGTGGCTAATAGTGAAACCGTAGAGAGCCATTGGTGTTAGTGTGGACTATAGAGAAAACGAAGAGACCAATTTGGAATCAGTGTGGGATATAGCAAAACAGTAGAGAGCCGCTGTAGTCATTATGGACTATAGTGAAACCGTAGAGAGCCACTAGAGTAATTCGCAGGCTATAGGGAAACCGTAGGGAGCCACTGGAGTCTGTGTGGGCTATAGGGAATCCGTAGAGTGCCTTTTGGAGTCAGTGTGGGATATAGCAAAACAGAAGAGAGCCGCTGTAGTCAGTGTGGACTATAGTGAAACCGTAGAGGGCTTCTGGAATCAGTGTGGACCATAGGCAAACCGTAGAGAGCCACTGCAGCCAATCGCAGGCTATAGGGAAAGTGTAGAGAGCGGCTGGCGTCAATGTGGACTATAGGGAAACCGCAGGGAACCACGGGAGTAAATGTGGGCTATAGGGAAACCGTAGAGAGCCACTTGAGTCAGTGTGGGATATTGGGAAACCGTAGGGATCTCCTGGCGTCAGTGTGGGCAAGAGGGAAACTGGAGACAGCAGCTGCAGTCAGTGTGGCCTATAGGGAAACCGTAGAGAGCCACTGGAGTCAATCGCAGCATACAGGAAAAATGTAGAGAGCCACTGGTGTCACTATGGGCTATAGGGAAACCGTAGGGAGCCACTGGAGTAAGTGTGAGCTGTAGGGAAACATGGAGAGCCACTGGAGTCCGTGTGGCATTTAGAGAATCCGTAGACAGCCGCTTCAGACAGTGTGGGCTGTAGGGAATCCATAGAGAGCCACTGGTGTCTGTGTGGACAATAGACAAACCGTAGAGACCCACTGGAATCAGTGTGGACTGTAGGGAAACCTTAGAGAGCTGCTGGAGACAGTGTGGGCTATTTGGAAACCGCTGATAGCCATTGGAGTCAGTGTGGCCTAATGGAAAACCTCAAAGAGCCGCTGGTTTCAGTGTGGATTATTGGGAAATCATAGAGAGCCACAGGAGACAGTGTGGACTATAGGGAATCGGCAGAGAGCCACTGGAGGCATTGTGCACTACAGAAAAATCGTAGAGAGCCACTGGAGTCAGTGTAGGCTCTAGCGAAACCGGAGAGAGCCCCGGCAGTCACTGTGGACTATAGGGAAACCGTAGAGAGCCTTTGGTGTTAGTGTGGACTATGTAGAATACGTAGAGAGCCACTTGAGTCCGTGTGGGGTATACGGAAACCGTAGAGAGTCTCTGAAGTCAGTATGGGTTATAGGGAAACCATAGAGAGCCGATGGCGTCAATGTGGACTGTAGGGAAACCTCAGAGAGCCATGGAGTCAGTGTTGGATATAGAGAACACTTAGTGAGCTGTTGGAGACAGTGTGGGCTATAGGGAAACCGTAGATATCTACTACAGTCATTTGTACGCTGTAGGGAAACCATAGGGAACCATTGGACACAGAGCTGTCTATAGCAAAACCGTAGAGAGCAGCTGGAGTCACTGTGGACTATTGGGAAACCGTAGAGTGCCACTGGAGTCAGTGTGGGCTATAGGGAAAGCGTAGAGAGCCACTGGATTCAGTGTGGACTCTAGGAAAACCGTAGAGAGCGCCAGAAGTCAGGGAGGAGTATTGGGAAACCTTCGAAAGCCAAGGGAGTCAGTGTGCATTCCAGGGAAAATGTAGAGGGCTATAGGGAAGCCGTAGAGAGCCACTGGAGTCAGAGTGGGATATAGCAAAACAGCAGAGTGCCGCTGGAGTCAGTGTGGGCTATAGCGAAACCTTAGAGTGCCACTGGAATCTGTGTGGACCATAGGCAAACCGTAGAGAGTCACAGGAGTCAATCGCAGCCTATAGGAAATATGTTGAGAGCCACTTGTGTCACTGTGGGCTATAGGGATACTCTAGGGAGCCACTGGAGTAATTGTGAGCTATAGGGAAACATGGAGAGCCACTGGAGTCCGTCTGACTTTTAGAGAAACCGTAGACAGACGCTGCAGAAAGTGTGGGCTGTGGGGAAGCTGTACGGAGCCACTGGAATCAGTGTGGACTTTAGTGAAACCTTAGAGAGTTGCTGGAGACAGTGTGGGCTATTGGGAAACGGCAGATAGCCTTTGGAGTCAGGGTGGTCTACAGGAAAACCACATAGAGCCGCTGGTTTCAGTGTGGATTATAGGGAAATCATACAGAGCCACAGGAGACAGTGTGGACTATAGGGAAACAGTAGAGAGCCACTGGAGTCACTGTGGACTAAAGGGATACCGCAGAGAGCCACTGGAGGCAATGTGGACTATAGAGAAGCCGTAGAGAGCCACTGGAGTCACTGTGGACTATAGGGAAACTGTAGAGAGCCACTGGATTCAGTATGGACTCTAGGAAATCCATAGAGAGAGCCAGAAGTCAGTGTGGTCTATTGGGAAACCTTTGGGAGCCAGTGGTGTAAGTGTGGATTCTAGGGAAAATGTGGAGAGCCACTGGAGACAGTGAGGGCTATAGGGAAACCGTACATAGCCACTGGAGACAGAGTGCGATATAGCAAAACAGTAGAGAGCCACTGGAGGCTGTGTGGGCTATAGTGAAACCGTAGAAAGCCACGAGACACATTCGCAGGCTATAGGGAAATGGTAGGAAATCATTGGAGTCAGTGCGGTGGATAAGAAAACCGTAGAGAGCAGCTGGATTCAGTGTGGAATATAATTAAAGCGTAGAGAGCCACTGTAATCAGAATGGAATATAGGGAAACCATAGAGAGCCACTGGTTTTAGTGTGGACTCTAGGGAAACCATGGAGAGCCCCGGGAGTCAATGTGGACTATTGGGAAACTTTAGAGGGCCAGTGGAGTCAGTATGGATTCTTGGGAAAATCTAAAGTGCCACTGGAAACCGTGAGGGCTATAGCGAAACCGTAGAGAGCCACGGGAGTGAGTGGGGATTGTAGGGAAACTGTAGAGTGCCATGTGGTGTCAGTGTGGGATATAGCAAAACAGTAGAGAGCCGCTGTAGTCTGTGTGGACTATAGTGAAACTGTAGAGGGCCTCTGGAATCAGTGTGGACTATAGGCAAACCGTAGAGAGTCACTGCTTTCAAACGCAGGCTATAGAGAAAATGTAGAGAGCGACTGGCGTCAATGTGGACTATAGGGAAACCGCAGGGAGCCACTGGTTAAGTGTGGGCTATAGGGAAACCAAAGAGAGACCCTGGAGTCAGGGCGGATTATAGGGAATCTGTAGACTGCTGCTGCAGATAGTGTGGGTTATGGGGAAACCGTAGAGTTCCACTGGTGCCTTTCTGGAATATAGGCAAACCGGAGAGTGCCACTGGATTCAGTGTGGACTATAGGGAAACCGTACATAGCAACTGGAGTCAGGAGGGATATATGGAAACCGTAGACAGCCCCAGGATACAGTGTGTGCTACTGGCAAACCGTAGAGAGCCACTGGAGTCAATCGCAGCCTATACGAAAAATGTAGAGAGCCACTGGTGTCAGTGTGGGCTATAGGGAAACTGTAGGGAACCACTGGAGTAAGTGTGAGCTTTAGGGAAACATGGAGAGCCACTGGAGTCCGTGTGGCATTTAGAGAATATGTAGACAGCCGCTGCAGACAGTGTGGGCATTAGAGAAACCATAGAGAGCCACTGGTGTCTGTGTGGACTATAGGCCAACCGTAGAGACCCACTGGTATCAGTGTGGACTGTAGGGAAACCTTAGGGAGCTGCTGGAGACAGTGTGGGCTTTTGGGAAAACGCAGATAGCCATTGGAGTCAGTGCAGTCTATTGGAAAACCTCAAAGAGCCGCTGGTTTCAGTGTGGATTATTGGGAAATCATAGAGAGCCACAGGAGACAGTTTGGACTATAGGGAAACCGCAGAGAGCCACTGGAGGCATTGTGGACTATAGGGAAATTGTAGAGAGCCGCTGGAGTCATTGTGGGCTCTAGCGAAACCCTAGACAGCCCCGGGAGTCACTGTGGACTATAGGGAAACCGTAGAGATCCACTGGAGCCAATGTGGACTAAAGGGAAACCGTAGAGAGCCTCTGGAACCAGTGTGGACTATAGGCAAACCGTAGAGAGACACTTGAGTCAATCGCAGGCTATAGAGAAAATGGGGAGAGCGAATGGTGTCAGTTTGGAATTTATGGAAACCGTAGGGAGCCACCGGAGTAAGTGTGGGCTATAGAGAATCCATGGAGTGCACCTGGAGTCAGTGCGTCTTATAGGGAAACCATAGACAGCTGCTGCAGACAGTGTGGGTTATCGGGAAACCGTAGAGAGCCACTGGTGCCTGTGTGGAATATAGGCAAACCGTAGAGTGCCACTGGAATCACTGTGGACTATAGTGAAACCTTACAGATCCACTGGAGTCAGCAGGGATATAGGGAAACCGTAGACAGCCCCAGGATACAGTGCGTGCTACACGGAAAATGTAGAGAGCCTTTGGAGTCAATCACAGGCTATAGGGCAAATGTAGAGAGCCACTTGTGTCAGTATGGACTATAGGAAAACTGTAGGGGGCCCCTGGCATCAGTGTGGGCCATAGGGAAACCGTAGAGAGCTAGTTGAGTCAATGTGGGATATAGGGAAACCATAGAGAGTCTCTGAAGTCAGTGTGAGCTATAGTGAAACCATAGAGAGACAATGGCATCAGTGTAGAATGTAGGGTAACCCTCAGAGAGCCAATGGAGTCACTGTTGGATATAGGGAAACCGTAGTGAGCCTCGGGAGACTGTGTGGGCTATAGGGAAACCGTAGATAGCCACTAGTGTTATTCGCAGACTATAGGGAAACGGTGGGAAACCATTGGAGTCAGAGTGGCGTATAAAAAAACTGTAGAGAGCAGCTGGAGTCAGTGTGGACTATAATTAAAGCTTAGAGAGCCACTGTAGTCAGAGTGGAATATACGGAAACCGTAGAGAGCCATTGGAAAGAGTGTGGACTATAGGCAAATCGTAGAGAGCCACTGGAGTCAATCACAGATATTAAGGAAAATGTAGATATCCATGGGTGTCAGTGTGGACTATAGGGAATTCGTATGGAGCCACTGGAGTAACCGGGGGCTGTAGGGAAACCATAGAAATCCCCTGGAGTCAGTGTGGGTTATAGGGAAACCATAGACAGCTGCTGCAGACAATGTGGACTATAGGGAAACTGCAGAGAGCCAATGGTGCTAGTGTGGACTGTAGGGAAAACATAGAGCGCCATTTGGAGTCATTGTGGGATATAGCAACACAGTAGAGAGCCGCCGTATTCAATGTGGGCTATAGTGAAACTGTACCGGGCCACTGGAATCAGTGTGGACTATAGGCAAACAGTTGAGAGCCACTGCAGACATTCGCAGGCTATAGGGAAAATGTAGAGAGCGACTGGCACAATGTGGACTATAGGGAAACGGCAGGGAACCACTGGAGGAAGTGTAGGCTATAGGGAAACCAAATAGAACCCCTGGAGTCAGGGCGGCTTATTGGGAATCCGCAGACAGCCGCTGCAGACAGTGTGGGTATGGGGAAACCATAGAGTGCCACTGGTGCCTGTCTGGAATATAGGCCAACAATAGAGTGCCACTGGATTCATTGTGGACTATAGGGAAACCGTACAGAGCAACTGGAGTCAGGAGGGATATAGGGAAACCATAGAGAGACCCAGGATACAGTGCGAGCTACTGGGAAAACGTAGAGAGCCACTGGAGTCAATCGCAGGCTATAGGGCAACCCTAGAGAGCTACTTGTGTCGGTATGGACTATAGGGAAACCGGAGGGATCCCCTGGCGTCAGTGTGGGCTATAGGGAAACCGTAGACAGCCGCTGCAGTCAGTGTGGCCTATAGGGAAACCGCAGAGAGCCATTAGTGTTAGTGTGGACTATAGAGAAACCGTAGACAGCCACTTGAGTCCGTGTGGGATATAGGGAAACCGTAGGGAGACATTGGCGTCAGTGTGGACTGTTGAGAAACTTGAGAGAGCCACAGGAGTCAAAGTAGGATAAAGGGAACACATAGTGAGCTGCTGGAGACAGTGTGGGCTATAGGGAAACCGTAGATATCTACTAGAGTCATTCGCAGGCTATAGGGAAACTGTAGGGACGGACTGGAAACAGTACAGTCTATAGGAAAACCGTAGAGAGCAGCTGGAGTCAGGGTGCACTATTGGGAAAATATAGAGATCCACTGGAGTTAGTGTGGACTATAGAGAAACTGTAGAGAGCCACTGGATTCAGTGTGGACTCTAGGAAAACCATAGAGAGAGCCGGAGGTCAGTGTGGACTATTGGGAAACCAGAGGGAGCCAGTGGAGTCAGTGTGCATTCTAGGGAAAATGTAGAGATCCACTGGAGACAGTGAGGGCTATAGGGAAACCGTAGATAGCCACTGGAGACAGAGTGCGATATAGCAAAACAGTAGAGAGCCACTGGAGTCAGTGTGGGCTATAGTGAAACCGTAGATAGCCACTAGACACATTCGCAGGCTATAGGGAAATGGTAGGAAATCATTGGAGTCAGTGCGGCGGATAAGAAAACCGTAGAGAGCAGCTGGGGTCAGTGTGGAATATAATTAAAGCGTAGAGAGCCACTGTAATCAGAATGGAATATAGAGAAACCATAGAGAGCCACTGGTTTTAGTGTGGACTCTAGGGAAACCATGGAGAGCCCCGGGAGTCAATGTGGACTATTGGGAAACTTTAGAGGGCCAGTGGAGTCAGTATGGATTCTTGGGAAAATGTAAAGAGCCACTGGAGACCGTGAGGGCTATAGCGAAACCGTAGAGAGCCACGGGAGTCAGTGGGGACTGTAGGGAAACTGTAGAATGCCATGTGGTGTCAGTGAGGGATATAGCAAAACAGTAGAGAGCCGCTGCAGTCTGTGTGGACTATAGTGAAACTGTAGAGGGCCTCTGGAATCAGTGTGGACTATAGGCAAACCGTAGAGAGCCACTGCAGTCAATCGCAGGCTATAGAGAAAATGTAGAGAGCGACTGGCGTCAATGTGGAATATAGGGAAACCGCAGGGAGCCACTGGTTAAGTGTGGGCTATAGGGAAACCAAAGAGAGACCCTGGAGTCAGGGCAGATTATAGGGAATCTGTAGACTGCTGCTGCAGATAGTGTGGGTTATGGGGAAACCGTAGAGTCCCACTGGTGCCTTTCTGGAATATAGGCAAACCGGAGAGTCCCACTGGATTCAGTGTGGACTATAGGGAAACCGTACATAGCAGCTGGAGTCAGGAGGGATATATGGAAACCGTAGACAGCCCCAGGATACAGTGCGTGCTACTGGCAAACCGTAGAGAGCCACTGGAGTCAAACGCAGCCTATACGAAAAATGTAGAGAGACACTGGTGTCAGTGTGGGCTATAGGGAAACCGTAGGGAGCCACTGGAGTAAGTGTGAGCTGTAGGGAAACATGGAGAGCCACTGGAGTCCGTGTGGCATTTAGAGAATATGTAGACAGCCGCTGCAGACAGTGTGAGCATTAGAGAAACCATAGAGAGCCACTGGTGTCTGTGTGGACTATAGGCAAACCGTAGAGACCCACTGGAATCAGTGTGGACTGTAGGGAAACCTTAGAGAGCTGCTGGAGACAGTGTGGGCTATTGGGAAACCACAGATAGCCATTGGAGTCAGTGTGGTCTATTGGAAAACCTCAAAGAGCCGCTGGTTTCAGTGTGGATTATTGGGAAATCATAGAGAGCCACAGGAGACAGTTTGGACTATAGGGAAACCGCAGAGAGCCGATTGAGGCATTGTGGACTATAGGGAAATTGTAGAGAGCCACTGCAGTCAGTGTGGGCTCTAACCAAACCGTAGAGAGCCCCGGGAGTCACTGTTTACTATAGGGAAACCGTAGAGATCCACCGGAGTCAATGTGGACTATAGGGAAACCGTAGAGTGCCTCTGGAACCAGAGTGGACTATAGGCAAACCGTAGAGAGACACTGGAGTCAATTGCAGGCTATAGGGAAAATGCAGAGAGCGACTGGTGTCAGTTTGGAATTTATGGAAATCGTAGGGAGCCACCAGAGTAAGTGTGTGCTAAAGGGGATCCATGGAGTGCACCTGGAGTCAGTGCGGAATATAGGGAAACCATAGACAGCCGCTGCAGACCGTGTGGGTTATAGGGAAACCGTAGAGAGCCACTGGTGCCTGTGTGGAATATAGGCAAACCGTAGAGTGCCACTGGATTCACTGTGGACTATAGTGAAACCTTACAGAGCTACTGGAGTCAGCAGGGATATAGAGAAACCGTAGACAGCCCCAGGATACAGTGCGTGCTACACGGAAAAGGTAGAGAGCCTTTGGAGTCAATCGCAGGCTATAGGGCAAACATAGAGAGCCACTTGTGTCAGTATGGACTATAGGAAAACTGTAGGGGACCCCTGGCATCAGTGTGGGCTATAGGGAAACCGTAGACAGCCGCTGCAGTCAATGTGGCCTGTAGGGAAACCATAGAGAGCCTTTGATGTTATTGTGGACTGTAGGTAAACCGTAGAGAGGAACTTGAGTCAATGTGGGTTATAGGGAAACGGTAGAGAGTCTCTGAAGTCCGTGTGGGCTATGGTTAAACCGTAAAGAGACAATGGCATCAGTGTGGATGTTTGGGAAACTTCAGAGAGCCACAGGAGTCAGTGTTGGATATAGGGAACACATAGTGAGCTGGTGGAGACAGTGCGGGCTATAGGGAAACGGTAGTTATCTACTAGAGTCATTCGCAGGCTATAGGGAAACTGCAGGGAATGATTGGAGACAATACGGTCTATAGGAAAACCGAAGAGAGCAGCTGGAGTCAGTGTGGACTATTGGGAAACTGTAGAGAGCCTCTGGAGTTAGTGTGGACTATAGAGAAACTGTAGAGAGCCACTGGATTCAGTGTGGACTCTAGGAAAAACATAGAGAGAGCCGGAAGTCAGTGTGGACTATTGGGAAACCGTAGGGAGCCAGTGGAGTCAGTGTGGATTCTAGGGAAAATGTAGAGAGCCACTGGAGACAGTGAGGGCTATAGGGAAACCGTAGATAGCCACTGGAGACAGAGTGCGATATAGCAAAACAGTAGAGAGCCACTGGAGTCAGTGTGGGCTATAGTGAAACTGTAGATAGCCACTAGACACATTCGCAGGCTATAGGGAAATGGTAGGAAATCATTAGAGTCAGTGCGGCGGATAAGAAAACCGTAGAGAGCAGCTGGATTCAGTGTGGAACATAATTAAAGCGTAGAGAGCCACTGTAATCAGAATGGAATATAGGGAAACCATAGAGAGCCACTGGGTTAGTGTGGACTCTAGGGAAACCATGGAGAGCCCCGGGAGTCAATGCGGACTATTGGGAAACTTTAGAGGGCAAGTGGAGTCAGTATGGATTCTTGGGAAAATCTAAATAGCCACTGGAGACTGTGAGGGCCATAGCAAAACCGTAGAGAGCCACGGGAGTCAGTGGGGACTATAGGGAAACTGTAGAGTGCCATGTGGTTTCAGTGTGGGATATAGCAAAACAGTAGAGAGCCGCTGTAGTCTGTGTGGACTATAGTGAAACAGTAGAGGGCATCTGGAATCAGTGTGGACTATAGGCAAACCGTAGAGAGTCACTGCTTTCAAACACAGGCTATAGAGAAAATGTAGAGAGCGACTGGCGTCAATGTGGACTATAGGGAAACCGCAGGGAGCCACTGGTTAAGTGTGGGCTATAGGGAAACCAAAGAGAGACCCTGGAGTCAGGGCGGATTATAGGGAATCTGTAGACTGCTGCTGCAGATAGTGTGGGTTATGGGGAAACCGTAGAGTTCCACTGGTGCCTTTCTGGAATATAGGCAAACCGGAGAGTGCCACTGGATTCAGTGTGGACTATAGGGAAACCGTACATAGCAACTGGAGTCAGGAGGGATATATGGAAACCGTAGACAGCCCCAGGATACAGTGTGTGCTACTGGCAAACCGTAGAGAGCCACTGGAGTCAATCGCAGCCTATACGAAAAATGTAGAGAGCCACTGGTGTCAGTGTGGGCTATAGGGAAACTGTAGGGAGCCACTGGAGTAAGTGTGAGCTTTAGGGAAACATGGAGAGCCACTGGAGTCCGTGTGGCATTTAGAGAATATGTAGACAGCCGCTGCAGACAGTGTGGGCATTAGAGAAACCTTAGAGAGCCACTGGTGTCTGTGTGGACTATAGGCAAACCGTAGAGACCCACTGGAATCAGTGTGGACTGTAGGGAAGCCTTAGAGAGCTGCTGGAGACAGTGTGGGCTATTGGGAAACCGCAAATAGCCATTGGAGTCAGTGTGGTCTATTGGAAAACCTCAAAGAGCCGCTGGTTTCAGTGTGGATTATTGGGAAATCATAGAGAGCCACAGGAGACAGTTTTGACTATAGGGAAACCAGAGAGAGCCACTGGAGGCATTGTGGACTATAGGGAAATTGTAGAGAGCCACTGGTGTCAGTGTGGGCTCTAGCGAAACCCTAGACAGCCCCGGGAGTCACTGTGGACTATAGGGAAACCTTAGAGATCCACTGGAGTCAATGTGGACTAAAGGATACCGTAGAGAGCCTCTGGAACCAGTGTGGACTATAGGCAAACCGTAGAGAGACACTGGAGTCAATCGCAGGCTATAGGGAAAATGGGGAGAGCGAATGGTGTCAGTTTGGAATTTATGGAAACCGTAGGGAGCCACCGGAGTAAGTGTGGGCTATAGGGAATCCATGGAGTGCACCTGGAGTCAGTGTGGCTTATAGGGAAACCATAGACAGCTGCTGCAGACAGTGTGGGTTATAGGGAAACCGTAGAGAGCCACTGGTGCCTGTGTGGAATATAGGCAAACCGTAGAGTGCCACCGGAATCACTGTGGGCTATAGTGAAACCTTACAGGTCCACTGGAGTCAGCAGGGATTTAGGGAAACCGTAGACAGCCCCAGGATACAGTGCGTGCTACACGGAAAACGTAGAGAGCCTTTGGAGTGAATCGCAGGCTATTCGGCAAATGTAGAGAGCCACTTGTGTCAGTATGGACTATAGGAAAACTGTAGGGGGCCCCTGGCATCAGTGTGGGCCATAGGGAAAGATAGTCTCTGAAGTCAGTGTGAGCTATAGTGAAACCATAGAGAGACAATGGCATCAGTGTAGAATGTAGGGTAATCCTCAGAGAGCCAATGGAGTCACTGTTGGATATAGGGAAACCGTAGTGAGCTGCGGGAGACTGTGTGGGCTATAGGGAAACCGTAGATAGCCACTAGTGTCATTCGCAGACTATAGGGAAACGGTGGGAAACCATTGGAGTCAGAGCGGCGTATAAAAAAACTGTAGAGAGCAGCTGGAGTCAGTGTGGACTATAATTAAAGCTTAGAGAGCCACTGTAGTCAGAGTGGAATATACTGAAACCGTAGAGAGCCATTGGAAAGAGTGTCGACTGTAGGCAAATCGTAGAGAGCTACTGGAGTCAATCGCAGACTATATGGAAAATGTAGATATCCATGGGTGTCAGTGTGGACTATAGGGAATTCGTATGGAGCCACTGGAGTAACCGGGGGCTGTAGGGAAACCATAGAAACCCCCTGGAGTCAGTGTGGGTTATAGGGAAACCATAGACAGCTGCTGCAGACAATGTGGACTATAGGGAAACCGCAGAGAGCCAATGGTGTTAGTGTGGACTGTAGGGAAAACATAGAGTGACATTTGGAGTCATTATGGGATATAGCAACACAGTAGAGAGCCGCTGTATTCAGTGTGGGCTATAGTGAAACCGTACAGGGCCTCTGGAATCAGTGTGGACTATAGGCAAACAGTTGAGAGCCACTGCAGACATTCGCAGGCTATAGGGAAAATGTAGAGAGCGACTGGCACAATGTGGACTATAGGGAAACCGCAGGGAACCACTGGAGGAAGTGTAGGCTATAGGGAAACCAAACAGAACCCCTGGAGTCAGGGCGGCTTATTGGGAATCCGCAGACAGCCGCTGCAGACAGTCTGTGTATGGGGAAACCGTAGAGTGCCACTGTTGCCTCTCTGGAATATAGGCCAACAATAGAGTGCCACTGGATTCATTGTGGACTATAGGGAATCCGTACAGAGCAACTGGAGTCAGGAGGGATATAGGGAAACCATAGAGAGACCCCGGATACAGTGCGAGCTACTGGGAAAACGTAGAGAGCCACTGGAGTCAATCGCAGGCTATAGGGCAACCGTAGAGAGCCACTGGTGTCGGTATGGACTATAGGGAAACCGGAGGGATCCCCTGGCGTCACTGTGGGCTATAGGGAAACAATAGACAGCCGCTGCAGTCAGTGTGGCCTATAGGGAAACCGTAGAGAGCCATTAGTGTTAGTGTGGACTATAGAGAAACCGTAGAGAGCCACTTGAGTCAGTGTGGGATATAGGGAAACCGTAGAGAGTCTCTGAATTCAGTGTGGGCTATAGGGAAACCGTAGAGAGACATTGGCGTCAGTGTGGACTGTTGGGAACTTGAGAGAGCCACAGGAGTCAAAGTAGGATAAAGGGAACACATAGCGAGCTGCTGGAGACAGTGTGGGCTATAGGGAAACCGTAGAGATCTACTAGAGTCATTCGCAGGCTAGAGGGAAACTGTAGGGACCGACTGGAAACAGTACGGTCTATAGGAAAACCGTAGAGAGCAGCTGGAGTCAGGGTGCACTATTGGGAAAATATAGAGAGCCACTGGAATTAGCGTGGACTACAGAGGAACTGTAGAGAGCCACTGGAGTCAGTGTGGACTCTAGGAAAACCACAGAGAGTGTCGGAAGTCAGTGTGGAATATTGGTAAACCGTAGAGGGGCAATGGAGTCAGTGTAGATTCAAAGAAAATGTTGAGAGCCACTGGAGACAGTGAGGGCTATAGGGAAACCGTAGATAGCCACTTGAGACAGAGTGCGATATAGCAAAACAGTAGAGAGCCGCTGGAGTCAGTGTGGGCTATAGTGAAACCGTAGATAGCCACTAGACCCATTCGCAGGCTATAGGGAAACCGTAGGAAATCATTGGAGTCAGTGCGGCGTATAGGAAAACCGTAGAGAGCAGCTTGAGTTAGTGTGGTCTACAATTAAAGTGTAGAGAGCCACTGTAATCACAATGGAATATAGGGAAACCATAGAGAGCCACTGGTTTTAGTGTGGACTCTAGGGAAACCATGGAGAGCCCCGGGAGTCAGTGTTGACTATTGGGAAACTTTAGAGGGCCAGTGGAGTCAGTATGGATTCTTGGGAAAATGTAAAGAACCACTGGAGACAGTGAGGGCTATAGCGAAACCGTAGAGAGCCACGGGAGTGAGTGGGGACTATAGGTAAACCATAGAGTGCCATGTGGAGTCAGTGTGATATATAGGAAAACAGTAGAGAGCCGCTGTAGTCTGTGTGGACTATAGTGAATCCGTAGAGGGCCTCTGGAACCAGAGTGGACTATAGGCAAACCATAGAGAGACACTGCAGTCAATCGCAGGCAATAGGGAAAATGTAGAGAGCGACTGGCGTCAATGTGGATTATAGGGAAACCGCAGGGAGCCACTGGTTAAGTGTGGGCTATAGGGAAACCAAAGAGAGCTCCTGGAGTCAGGGCGGCTTAAAGGGAATCCGTAGACTGCTGCTGCAGACAGTGCGGGTGATGGGGAAACCGTAGAGTTCCACTGGTGACTGTCTGGAATATAGGCAAACCGTAGAGTCCCACTGGATTCAGTGTCGACAATAGGGAAACTGTACAGAGCATTTGGAGTCAGGAGGGATATAGGGAAACCGTAGACAGCCCCAGGATAAAGTGCGTGCTACTGGCAAACTGTAGAGAGCCAGTGGAGTCAATCGCAGCCTATACGAAAAATGTAGAGAGCCACTGGTGTCAGTATGGGCTATAGGGAAACCGTAGGGAGCCACTGGAGTAAGTGTGAGCTGTAGGGAAACATGGAGAGCCACTGGAGTCCGTGTGGCACTTAGAGAATCTGTAAACAGCCGCTTCATACATTGTAGGCTGTAGAGAATCCATAGAGAGCCACTGGTGTCTGTGTGGACTATAGGCAAACCGTAGAGATCCACTGGAATCAGTGTTGACTGTAGGGAAACCTTTCAGAGCTGCTGGAGACAGTGTGGGCTATTGGGAAAAAGCTGATAGCCATTGGAGTCAGTGTGGTCATTTGGAAAACCGCAGAGAGCCGCTGGTTTCAGTGTGGATTATAGGGAAATCATAGAGAGCCACAGGAGACAGTGTGGAGGATAGGGAAATCTTAGAGAACCACTGGTGTCTGTGTTGACTATAGGCAATCCGTAGAGACCCAGTGGAAGCAGTGTGGACTCTAGGGAAACCTTAGAGAGCTGCTGGAGAATGTGTGGGCTATTGGGAAACCGCAGATAGCCATTGGAGTTAGTGTGGTCTATTGGAAAACCGCAGAGAGCCGCTGGTTTCAGTGTGAATTATAGGGAAATCATAGAGAGCCACAGGAGACGGTGTGGACTATAGGGAAACTGTAGAGAGCCACTGGAGTCAGGAGGGATATAGGGAAACTGTAGACAGCCCCAAGCTACTGGGAAAACGTAGAGAGCCACTGGGGTCAATCGCAGGCTATTGGGCAAACGTAGAGAGCCACTGGTGTCAGTATGGACTATAGGGAAACCGCTGGGAGCCCCTGGCGTCGGTGTGGGCTATAGAGAATCCGTAGAGAGCCACTTGAGTCAGTGTGGGATATAGGGAAACCATAGAGAGTCTCTGAAGTCTATGTGGGCTATAGGGAAACCGCAGAGAGCCAAAGGAGTCTGTCTTGGATATAGGGAACACTTAGTGAGCTGCTGGAGACAGTGTGGGCTATAGGGAAACCCTAGATATCTACAACCTTCATTCGCAGGCTATAGGGAAACTGTAGGGCACCATTGGAGACAGTACAGTCTATAGGAAAACTGTAGAGAGCAGCTGGAGTCAGTGTGGACTATTGGGAAACCGTAGAGAGCCATTTATGTTAGTGTGGACTATAGGGAAACCATAGAGCGCCACTTGAGTCAGAGTGGGAAATAGGGAAACCGTAGAGAGTCTCTGAAATCAGTGTGAGCTATAGGGAAACCGTAGAGAGCCAATGGCGTCAGCATGGACTGTAGAGAATCCTCAGAGAGCCAATGGAGTCAGTGTTGGATATAGGGAAACCATAGTGAGCTGCTGGAGACAGTGTGGGCTTTAGGGAAACCGTAGATAGCCACTAGAGTCATTCGCAGGCTATAGGGAAACCGTAGGAAACCATTGGAGTCAGTGCGGTGTATAAGGAAACCATAGAGAGCAGCTGGAGTCAGTGTGGACTATTGGAAAACCGTAGAGAGCCCCGGGAGTGAGTGTGGACTATTGGGAAACCGTAGAGTGCCGCTGGATTCAGTGTGGATTTTGGGGAAAATGTAGAGAGCCACTGGAGACAGTGAGGTCGATAGGGAAATCGTAGAGAGTCACTGGAGTCAGTGAGGTCTATAGGGAAACCGTAGATAACTATTTGGAGTCAGTGTGGGATATAGCAAAACAGTAGAGAGCCGCTGTAGTCAGTGTGGACTATAGTGAGACGTAGAGAGCTTCTGGAATCAGTGTGGACTATGGGCAAACCGTCGAGAGCCATTGGAGTCAATCGCAGGTTATAGGGAAAATGTAGAGAGCGACTGCTCTCAGTGTGGACTATAGGGAAACCGTAGACAGCCGCAGGATACAGTGCGGGCTACTGGGAAAATGTAGAGAGCCACTGGAGTCAATCACAGGCTACAGGGCAACTGTAGAGAGCCACTGGTGTCACTATGGACTATAGGGAAACCGTAGGGAGCACCTGGCGTCAGTGTGGGCTATAGGGAAACCGTAGACAGCCGCTGCAGTACATGTGGCCAATAGGGAAACCGTAGAGATCCATTGCTGTAAGTGTGGACTATAGGGAAACCTTAGAGAGCCGCCTGAGTCAGTGTGGGACGTAGGGAAACCGTAGAGTGTCTCTGAAGTCAGTGTGGTCTGTAGGGAAACCATAGAGAGCCAATGGCTTCAGTGTGGACTGTAGGGAATCCTCTGAGAGCCAATGGAGTCAGTGTTGGTTATAGGGAAACCGTAGTGAGCTGCTGGAGACAGTGTGGGCCATAGGGAAAACGTAGAGAGCCACTAGACTCATTCGCAGGCTATAGGGAAACCTTAGCGATCCATTGGATTCAGTGTGTAGTATAAGAAAACCGTAGAGAGCAGCTGGAGTCAGAGTGGACTATTGGGAAACCGGAGAGAGCCCCGGGAGTGAGTGTGGACTATTGGGAAACCGCAGAGGGCCGCTGGATTCAGTGTGGATTCTAGGGAAAATGTAGAGAGCCACTGGAGACAATAAGCGCTATAGGGAAACCGTAAAGAGACACTGGAATCAGTGTGGAAAATAGGGAAACCGTAGAGTGCCATTTGGAGTTTTTGCGGGATATAGCAAAACAGTAGAGAGCCGCTGTAGTCAGTGTGGATTATAGTGAAACCGTAGAGGGCCTCTGGAATCAATGTGGACTATAGGCAAACCGTAGAGAGACACTGCAGTCAATCGCAGGCTATACGGAAAATGTAGAGAGCGACTGGCGTCAATATGGACTATAGGGAAACCGCAGGGAGCCACTGGAGTAAGTGTGGACTATTGGGAAATCGTAGAGAGCCACTGGATTCATTGTGGACTCTAGGAAAACCGTAGAGTGCGCCGGCAGTCAGTGTGGACTATTGGGAAACCGTAGAGAGTCACTGGAGACAGTGTGGAATGTAGGGAAAATGTAGAGAGCCACTGGAGACAGTGAGGGCTTTAGGGAAACCTTAGAGAGCCACTGGAGTCAGTGTGGACTATAGGGAAACCGTAGATAGCCACTGGAGTCAGTGTGGGATATAGCAAAACAGTAGAGAGCCGGTGGAATCAGTGTGGGCTATTGTGAAACCTTAAAGTGCCACTTGAATCTGTGTGGACTATTGGCAAACCAGAGAGCCACGGGAGTCAATCGTAGCCTTAAGCAAAAATGTAGAGAGCCACTTGTGTCAGTGTGGACTACAGGGAAACTGTAAGTAGCCACTGGAGTAAGTGTGGGCTATAGGGAAACCATGGAGAGCTGAAGGAATCAGTGTGAATTTTAGAGAAACCTTAGACAGCCGCTGCAGACAGTGTGGGCAATAGGGAAACTGTAGAGAGCCACTGGTGTCTGTGTGGACTATAGGCAAACCGTAGAGACCCACTGGATTCAGTGTGGACTCTAGGGAAACCTTAGAGAGCTTCTGGATACATTGTGGGCTATACAGAAACCGCAGATAGCCATGGGAGTCAGCTTGGGCTATTGGAAAACCGCAGAAAGCTGCTGGCTTCAGTGTGGATTATAGGGAAATCGTAGCGATCCTCTGGAGTCAGTGTGGACTATAGGGAAACCGTAGAGAGCCAATGGAGTCAGTGTGGACTAAAGGGAAACCGTAGAGAGCCTCTGGAATCAGTGTGGACTATAGGAAAAATGTAGAGAGCCACTGGAGACAATCACAGACTATAGGGAAAATGCAGAGAGTGACTGGTGTCAGTGTGGATTATAGGGAAACCGGAGGGAGCCTCTGGAGTAATTGTGGGCTATAGGGAAACCATGGAGAGCCATAGGAGTCAGTGTGAGTTTTAGAGAAACCGTAGACAGCCGCTGCAGACAGTGTGGGCAATAGGGAAACTGTAGAGAGCCACTGGTGTCTGTGTGGACTATAGGCAAATTGTAGCGATCCACCGGAGTCAGTGTGGACTATAGGGAAACCGTAGAGAGCCACTGAAGTCAGTGTGGACTAAAGGGAAACTGTAGAGAGCCATCTGGAGTCAGTGTGGGATATAGCAAAACAGTAGAGAGCCGCTGCTCTCAGTGTGGACTATAGGAAAACTGTAGAGAGCCACTGGAGACAATCGCAGTCTATAGGGAAAATGCAGAGAGTGACTGGTGTCAGTGTGGATTATAGGGAAACTGGAGGGGGCCTCTGGAGTATGTGTGGGCTTTAGGAAAACCGTGGAGTACCCCTGGAGGCAGTGCGGCTTACAGGGAAACTGTAAACAGCCTCTGCAGACATTGTGGGTTTTAGGGAAACCGTAGAGAGCCACTGGTGCCTGTGTGGTATATAGGCAAACCACAGAGTGCCACTGGATTCTGTGTGGACTATAGGGAAACCGTACAGAGCCACTGGAGTCAGGAGGGATATAGGGAAACCGTAGACATCCCCAGCATACCGTGCGGGCTACTGGGAAAACATAGAGAGCCACTGGAGTCAATTGCAGCCTATAGGGCAACCATAGAGAGCCACTGGTGTCAGTATGGACTATAGGAAAACCATAGTGACCTCCTGGCGTCATTGTGGGCTATAGGGAAACGGTAGAAAGCCGCTGCAGTCAGTGTGGCCTATAGGGAAACCGTGGAGCGCCATTGATGTTTGTGTGAACTATAGGGAAACCGTAGAGAGCCACCTGAGTCATTTGTGGGATATGGAGAAACCATAGAGTGTCTCAGAAGTCAGTGTGGACTATAGGGGTACCATAGAGAGCCAGTGGCGTCAGTGTGGACTATAGGGATACCGTAGAGAGCCAGTGGCGTCAGTGTGGACTATAGGCAATCCGTAGAGAGCCACTGGATTTAGCGTGGACTCAAGGAAAACCGTAGAGATTGCCGGGAGCCAGTGTGGTCTATAGGGAAACCGTAGAGAGTCAATGGCGTCAGTGTGGACTTTAGGGACACCTCAGAGACCCAATGGAGTCAGTGGTGGATATAGGGAAACAGTAGTGAAGTGCTGGAGACAGTGTGGGCTATAGGGATACCGTAGAAATCTACAAGAGCCATTCGCAGGCTATAGGGAAACTGTAGGGAACCATTGGCTACTTTGCACTCTATAGGAAAAACATAGAGAGCAGCTGGAGTCATTGTGGACTATTGGGAAATCGTAGAGAGCCACTGGATTCATTGTGGACTATAGGGAAACCGTAGAGAGCCACTGGATTAATTGTGGACTCTAGGAAAACCGTAGAGTGCGCCGGGAGTCAGTGTGGACTATTGGGAAACCGTAGAGAGCCACTGGAGTCAGTGTGGATTCTAGGGAAAATGTAGAGAGCCACTGGAGACAGTGAGGGCTATAGGGAAACCTTAGAGTGTCACTGGAGTCTGTGTGGACTACAGGGAAACCGAAGATAACCACGGGAGTCAGTGTGGGATATAACAAAACGGTAGAGAGCCGCTGGAGTCATTGTGGGCTATAGTGAAACCTTAGAATGCCACTGTAATGATTGTGAACTATAGGTAAACCGTAGAGAGCCCCGGGAGTCAAACACAGCCTATAGGAAAAATGTAGAGAGCCACTGGTGTCAGTGTGGTTTATAGGGAAATCGTGGAAAGCTACAGGAGACAGTGTGGACTATAAGGAAACTTTAGAGTGACACTGGAGTTAGTGTGGTCTATAGGGAAACGGTAGAGAGCCTCTGGAATCAGTGTGGACTATAGGCAAACCGTAGAGAGCCACAGGAGTCAATCTCAGGCTATACGGAAAATGTAGAAAGTGACTGGTGTCAGTGTGGACTATAGGGAAACCGTAGGGAGCCACTGGAGTATGTGTGGGCTATAGGGACGCCGTGGAGAGCCCCTGGAGACAATGCGGGTTATAGGGAAACCGTAGACAGCCGCTGCAGACAGTGTGGGTTATAGGGAAACCGTGTAGAGCCAGAAGCCTGTGTGGAATATAGGCAAACCGTAGAGTGCCACTGGATTCACTGTGGAATATAAGGAAACCGTACAGAGCAACTGGAGTCAGGAGGGATATAGGGAAACCGTTGAAAGCCCCAGGATACAATGCGGGCTACTGGGAAAATGTAGAGACCCACTGGAGTCAATCGCAGACTATAGGGCAACCGTAGAGAGCCACTTGTGTCAGTATGGACTATAGGGAAACTTTAGGGAGCCCCTGGTGTCAGTGTGGGCTATAGGGAAACCATAGTCAGTGTCTGCTCTCAGGGTGGCCTATAGGGAAACCGTAGAGAGCCATTGGTGTTACTGTGGACTATAGAGAAACGGTAGAGAGCCACTTAAGTCAGTGTGATCTATAGGGAAACCGTAGTGAGCCAATGGCGTCAGTGTGGACTTTAGGGACACCTCAGAGACCCATTGGAGTCAGTACTGGATATAGGGAAACAGTAGTGAAGTGCTGGAGACAGTGTGGGCTATAGGGAAACCGTCGAAATCTACAAGAGCCATTCGCAGGCTATAGGGAAACTGTAGGGAACCATTGGCTACTTTGCGCTCTATAGGAAAAACATAGAGAGCAGCTGGAGTCATTGTGGACTACAGGGAAACCGTAGAGAGCCACTGGAGTCAGCGTGGGATATAGCAAAACAGTAGAGAGCTGCTGGAGTCAGTGTGGGCTATAATGAAACCTTAGAGTGACACTGGAATCTGTGTGGACTTTTGGCAAACCAGAGAGCCAAGGGAGTCAATCGCAGCCTAAAGCAAAAATGTAGAGAGCCACTTGTGTCAGTGTGGACTATAGGGAAACCGTAGGGAGCCACTGGAGTAAGTGTGGGCTATAGGGAAACCATGGAAAGCCAATGGAGTCAGTGTGAGCTTTAGAGAAACCGTAGACAGCCGCTGCAGACAGTGTGGACTATAGGGAAACTGTAGTGATCCACTGGAGTCAGTGTGGACTATAGGGAAACCGTACAGAGCCACTGGAGTCAGGAGGGATATAGGGAAACCGTAGACATCCCCAGGATACAGTGCGGGCTACTGGGAAAAGTAGAGAGCCACTGGAGTCAATTTCCGCCTATAGGGAAATTGTAGAGAGCCACTGGTGTCGGTATGGACAATAGGGAAACGGTAGGGAGCCCCTGGCGTCAGTGTGGGCTATAGGGAAACTGTATAAAGCCGCTGCATTCAGTGTGGCCTATAGGGAAACCGTAGAGAGCCATTGATGGTAGTGTGGACTATAGGGAAACCGTGGGGAGCCACTGAGCCACTGGAGTAAGTATGGGAAATCGGGAAACCATGGAGAGCCGCTGGAGTCAGTGTGGGTTTAGGAGAAACTGTAGACAGCCACTGCAGACAGTATGGCTGTAGGGAAACTGTAGAGAGCCACTGGTGTCTGTGTGGACTATGGGCAAACCGTAGAGACCCACTGGATTCAGTGTGGATGTAGGGGAACCTTACAGTGTTGCTGGAGACAGTGTGGACTAAAGGGAAACCTCGGATAGCCATTGGAGTCAGTGTGGTCTACTGGAAAACCGTAGAGAGCTGCTGGTTTCAGTGTGGATTATAGGGGAATTGTAGCGAACCACAGGAGACAGTGTGGACAAGAGGGAAAGCGGAGAGAGCCAATGGAGTCAGTGAGGACTATAGGGAAACCTTAGAGAGCCATTTGGAGTCAGTGTGGGATATAGCTAAACAGTAGAGCGCCGCTGTAGTCAATGTGGACTATAGTGAGACTGTAGAGAGCCTCTGGAATCAGTGTGGACTGTAGGAAAACCGTAGAGAGCCACTGGAGTCAATCGCAGGCTATAGGGAAAATGCAGAGAGTGACTGGTGTCAGTGTGGATTATAGGGAACTGTAGGGAGCCACTGGAGTAAGTGTGGGCTTTTGGAAAACCATGGAGTGCCCCTGGAGGCAGTGCAGCCTATAGGGAAACTGTGGACAGCCGCTGCAGACATTGTGGGTTGTAGGGAAACCGTAGAGAACCACTGGTGCCTTTGTGGTATATAGGCAAACCGTAGAGTGCCACTGGATTCAGTGTGGGCTCTAAGGAAACTGTACAGAGCCACTGGAGTCAGGAGGGATATAGGGAAACCGTAGACATCCCCAGGATACAGTGCGGCTACTGGGAAAACGTAGAGAACCACTGGAGTCAATTGCAGCCTAAAGGGCAACCGCAGAGAGCCACTGGTGTCAGTATGGACTATAGGGAAACGGTAGGGACCCCATCGCGTCAGTGTGGGCTATAGGGAAACTGTAGAAAGCCGCTGCAGTCAATGTGGCCTATAGGAAAACCGTAGAGAGCCATTGATGTTAGTGTGGACTATAGGGAAACCGTGGAGAGCCACCTGAGTCATTTGTGGGATATAGGGAAACCGTAGAGAATCTCCGAATTCAGTGTGGGCTATAGGGATGCCGTAGAGAGCCAATGGCGTTAGTGTGGATTATAGGCAAACCGTAGAGTGCCACTGGATTTAGTGTGGACTCTAGGAAAACCGTAGAGATTGCCTGGAGCCAGTGTAGACTATTGGGAAACCGTAGAGAGCCACTGGAGTCAGTGTGGATTCTAGAGAAAATGTAGAGAGCCACCGGAGACATTGAGAGCTATAGGGAAAACTTAGTGAGCCACTGGTTTCAGTGTGGACTATAGGGAAACCGAAGAGAGCCACTGGAGTCAGTGTGGGATATAGCAAAACGGTAGAGAGCCGCTGGAGTCAGTGTGGGCTATAGTGAAACCTTAGAATGCCACTGTAATGAGTGAGGACTATAGGCAAACCGTAGAGAGCCACGGTAGTCAATCGCAGCCTATAGGAAAAATGTAGAGAGCCACTGGTGCCAGTGTGGACTATAGGGAAACTGTGGGGAGCCACTGAGCCACTGGAGTAAATATGGGCTATCGGGAAACCATGGAGAGCCGCTGGAGTCATTGTGGGTTTAAGAGAAACCGTAGACAGCCGCTGCAGACAGTATGGCTGTAGGGAAACCGTAGAGAGCCACTGGTGTCTGTGTGGACTATGGGCAAACCGTAGAGACCCACTGGACTCCGTGCGGAAGTAGGACAACCTTACAGAGTTGCTGGGGACAGTATGGGCTAAAGGGTAACCTCGGATAGCCATTGGAGTCAGTGTGGTCTATTGGAAAACCGTAGAGAGCTGCTGGTTTCAGTGTGGATTACAGGGGAATTGTAGCGAACCACAGGAGACAGTGTGGACAATAGGGAAAGCGGAGTGAGCCACTGGTGTCAGTGTGGACTATAGGGAAAACGCAGAGAGCCACTGGAGATAGTGTGGACTAGAGGGAAATCGTAGAGAGCCATTTGGAGTCAGTGTGGGTTACAGCAAAACAGTAGAGCGCAGCTGTAGTCAATGTGGACTATAGTGAGAACGTAGAGAGCCTCTGGAATCAGTGTGGACTATAGTAAAACCTTAGAGAGACACTGGAGTCAATCGCAGGCTATGGGGAAAATGTAGAGAGCGACTGCTGTCAGTGTGGTCTATACGGAAACCGTAGGGTGCCCCTGGAGTATTTGTGGGCTATCGGGAAACCATAGAGAGCCACTGGAGGCAGTGTGGACTATAGGGAAACCATAGAGAGCCATTTGGAGTCAGAGTGGGACATAGCAGAACAGTAGAGCGCCACTGTAGTGAATGTGGACTATAGTGAGAACGTTGTGGACTAAAGGGAAAACGTAGAGAGCCACTGGAGTCAATATGGACAATAGGGAAACAGTAGGGAGCCACTGGATTCATTGTGGACTATAGGGAAACCATAGAGAGACACTGGATTTATTGTGTTCTCTAGGAAAACCATAGAGTGCGCCGAGAGTCATTGTGGGCTATTGGGAAACCGTCGAGAGCCACTGGAGTCAGTGTGGATTCTAGGGAAAATGTAGAGAGCCAATGGAGTTAGTGTGGTCTATAGGGAAACTCTACAGATCCAGTGGAGTCAGTGTAGACTATAGTGAGACCGTAGAGAGCCTCTGGATGCAGTGTGGACTATAGGGAAGCTGTAGAGAGCCACTGGAGTCAGTGCGGCTTATAGGAAACCGCAGACAGCCACTGCAGACGGTGTGGGTTATAGGGAAACCGTGGAGAGCCAGGTGCCTGTGTGGAATCTAGGCAAACCGTAGAGTGCCACTGGATTCAGTGTGAAATATAGGGAAACTGTACAGAGCAACTGGAGTCAGGAGGGATATAGGGAAACCGTAGACAGCCCCAGGACACAATGTGGGCAACTGGGAAAACGTAGAGAGCCACTGGAGTCAATCGCAGGCTATAGGGCAACTGTAGAGAGGCACCTGTGTCAGTATGGGCTATAGGGAAACAGCAGGGAGCCCCTGGCGTCTTTGTGGGCTTTAGGGAAACCATAGTGAGTGGCTGCTCTCAGTGTGGCCTATAGGGAAACCGTAGAGAGCCTTTGGTGTTAGTGTGGACTATAGAGAAACGGTAGGGAGCCACTTGAGTCAGACTGGGATATAGGGAAAACGTAGAGGGTCTCTGAAGTCAGTGTGGTCTATAGAGAAACCGTAGAGAGCCAATGGCTTCAGTGTGGACTTTAGGGAAACCGTAGTGAACTGCTGGAGACAGTGTGAGCTATAGGGAAACCGTCGAGAGCCACTGGAGTCAGTGTGGGATATAGCAAAACAGTAGAGAGCCGTTGGAGTCAGTGTGGGCTATAGTGAAACCTTAGAGTGCCACTGGAATCTGTGTGGACTATTGGCAAACTGTAGAGAGCCACGGGAGTCAATCGCAGCCTAAAGCAAAACTGTAGAGCGCCACTGTAGTCAATGTGGACTATAGTGAGACCGTTCAGAGCCTCTGGAATCAGTGTGGACTATAGGCAAACCGTAGGGAGCCACTGGAGTGTGTGTGGTCTACAGAGAAACCAAGGGGTGCCCCTGGAGTCTGTGTGGATATTAGGGGAACCATAGACAGCCGCTGCAGAAATTGCAGGCTGTAGGGAAACCGTAGAGAGCCACTGGTGTCTGTGTGGACTATAGGCAAACCGTAGAGACACACTGGATTCAGAGTGGACTGTAGGGAAAACTTAGAGAGCTGCTAGAGACAGTGTGGGCTTTAGGGAAAGAGCAGATAGCCATTGGAGGCAGTGTGGTTCATCAAAGAACCACAGAGAGCCGCTGGTTTCAGTGTGGATTATAGGGAAATCGTAGAGAGCCACAGGAGACAGTGTGGACTATAGGGCAAACGTAGAGAGCCACTGGAGTCCGTGTGGACTATAGGGAAACAGCAGGGAGCCACTGGAGGCAGTGTGGACTATAGGGAAGCCGTAGAGAGCCACTGGAGTCAGTGTGGACTGTAGGGAAACCGTAGGGAGCCATTTGGAGTCAGTATGGGATATAGCAAAACTTTAGTGAGCCACTGTAGTCAGTGTGTACTATAGTGAGACCTTAGAGAGCCTCTGAAATCAGTGTGGACTATAGGCAAACCGTAGAGAGCCACTGGAGTCAGTGTGGATTATAGGGAAACCGCAGAGAGCCACTGGAGGCAGTGTCAACTCTAGGGAAACCGTAGCGAGCCACTGCAGTCAGTGTGGTCTATAGGGAAACCGTTGAGAGCCATTTGGAGTCAGTGCAGGATATGGCAAAACAGTAGAGCGCCGCTGTAGTCATTGTGGACAATAATGAGACCTTAGAGAGCCTCTGGAATCAGTGTGGACTATAGGCAAACTGTAGAGAGCCACGGGAGTCAATCGCAGGCTAGAGGGAAAATGTAGAGAGCGACTGGTATCAGTGTGGCCTATAGAGAAACAGTAGCGAGCCACTGGAGGATGTGTGGGCTATCGGGAGTCAATGGAGAGCCGCTGGAGTCAGTGTGGGTTTTAGAGAAACCGTAGACAGCCGCTGCAGACCGTGTGGGCTGTAGGGAAACCGTAGAGAGCCACTGGTGTCTCTGTGGATTATAGGCAAACCATAGAGACCCACTGGATTCAGCGTGGACTGTAGGGAAACCTAAGAGAGCTGCTGGAGACAGTGTGGGCTAAAGGGAAACTGCAGATAGCCATTGGAGTCAGTGTGGTGCATTGGAAAACTGGAGAGAGCCGCTGGTTTCAGTGTGGATTATAGGGAAATCGTAGACACCCACAGGAGACAGTGTGGACTCTAGGGAAACCTTAGAGAGCCACTGGAGTCAGTGTGGACTATAGGGAAACCGTAGGGAGCCATTGGTATTAGTTTGGACTATAGGGAAACCATAGAGAGCCACTTGAGTCAGTGTGGTATCTAGGGAAACCACAGAGAGTCTCTGATGTCGGTGTGGGCTATAGGGAAACCGTAGAGAGCCAATGGCGTCACTGTGGACTGTAGGGAATTCTCAGAGAGCCAATGTAGTCAATGTTGGATATGAGGAGAACGTTGTGAGCTGCTGGAGTCATTTGCAGGCTATAGGGAAACCATAGGGAACCACTGCATTCAGTGTGGCGTATCAGAAAACGGCAGAGAACAGCTGGAGTAAGTGTAGACTATTGGGAAACTGTAGAGAGCCTCTGGAGTCAGTGTGGACTATTGGGAAACCGTAGAGAGCCAATGGATTCATTGTTGTCTCAACTAAATACGTAGAGAGCGCCTGGAGTCTGTGAGGACTATTAGAAAGCCGTAGAGAGCCACTGGAGTCAGTGTGGATTGTAGGGAAAATGATGAGAGCCACTGGAGACAGTGAGGGCTATAGGGAAACCGTACAGAGTCACGTGAGTCAGTGTGAACTATAGGGAAAACATAGATAGCCACTGGAGTCAGTGTGGGATATACCAAAACAGTAGAGAGGCAGTGGAGGCAGTGTGAACTATAGGCAAACCGTAGAGAGCCACGGGAGTCAATCGCAGAGTATAGGAAAAATGTAGAGCGCCACTGGTGTCATTGTGCACTATAGTGAAACCGTAGGGAGCCACTGGAGGCAGTGTGGACTATAGGGAAATCTTATAGAGGCATTCTGAGTCAGTGTGTACTCTAGGGAAACCGTAGGGAGCCTTTGGTGTTAGCTTGGACTTTAGGGAAACCGTAGAGAGCTACTTGAGTCAGTGTGGGATATAGGGAAACCTTACAGAGTCTCTGAAGTTGGTGTGGGATATAGGGAAACCGTAGAGAGCCAATGGCGTCAGTGTGGACTGTAGGGAATCCTCAGAGATCCAATGGAGGCAGTGAGGGCTATCGGGAAAATGCAGAGAGTCGCTGTAGTCAATGTGGACTCTAGTGAGACCTTTGAGAGCCTCTGGAATCAGTGTGGACTATAGGCAAACCGTAGAGAGCCACTGGAGTCCATCGCAGGCTATAGGGAGAATGTAGAGAACGACTGGTGTCAGTGTGGACTATAGGGATACCGTAGGGAGCGACTGGAGTATGTGTGGGCTACAGGGAAACCATGGGGTGCCCCTGGATTCAGTGTGGGTATTAGAGAAACCGTAGACAGCCGCTGCAGCAAGTTTGGGCTGTAGAGAAACCGTAGCGAGCCACTGGTGTCTGTGCGCCCTATAGGCAAAGCGTTGAGACCCACTGGATTCAGAGTGGACTGTAAGGAAAACTTAGAGAGCTGCTTGAGACAGTGTGGGCTATAGGGAAACAGCAGATATCCATTGGAGTCAGTGTGGTCCATTGGAAAATGCAGAGAGCCGCTGGTTTCAGTGTGGATTATAGGGAAATCGTGGAGAGCCAAGGAGAGAGGGTGGACTATAGGGAATCCGCAGAGAGCCACTGGAGGCATTGTGGACTATAGGGAAACTGTAGAGAGCCATTCGTAGTCAATGTGGACTCTAGGGAAACCTTAGGGAGCCTCTGGAATCAGTGTGGACTATAGGCAAACTGTAGAGAGCCGCTGGAATCAATCGCAGGCTATAGGGAAAATGTAGAGAGCGACTGGTATCAGTGTGGCCTATAGGGAAACAGTAGCGAGCCACTGGAGGATGTGTGGGCTATCGGGAATCCATGGAGAGCCGCTTCCTTCAGTGTGGGTTTTAGAGAAACCTTAGACAGCTGCTGCAGACCGTATGGACAGTGTGGACTAGTGGGAAATGGTAGAGAGCCACTGGAGTCAGTGTGGATTCTAGGGAAAATGATGAGAGCCACTGGAGACAGTGAGGGCTATAGGGAAACCGTACAGAGTCACGTGAGTCAGTGTGGTCTATAGGGAAACCGTAGAGAGCCACTGCAGTCAGTGTGGCGTATCAGAAAACGGCAGAGAACAGCTGGAGTAAGTGTAAACTATTGGGAAACTGTAGAGAGCCTCTGGAGTCAGTGTGGACTATTGGGAAACCGTAGAGAGCCAATGGATTCATTGTGGACTCTACGAAACCGTAGAGAGCGCCTGGAGTCAGTGTGGACTATTAGAAAGCCGTAGAGAGCCACTGGAGTCAGCGTTGATTCTAGGGAAAATGATGAGAGCCACTGGAGACAATGAGGGCTATAGGGAAACAGTACAGAGTCACTTGAGTCAGTGTGAACTATAGGGAAACCGTAGAGAGCCATTGCAGTCGATGTGGGATATCGCAAAACAGTAGAGAGCCACTGGAGTCAGTGTGGGTTATAGTGCAAACTTAGAGTGCCACTGGATTCAGTGTGGACTCGAGGAAAACCTTAGAAAGTGCCGGGAGCCAGTGTGGACTAGTGGGAAATGGTGGAGAACCACTGGAGTCAGTGTGGATTCTAGGGAAAATGTAGCGAGCCCCAGGAGACAGTGAGGGCTATAGGGGAACCATAGAGAGCCACTGGAGGCAGTGTGGACTATAGGGAAACCGTAGAGAGCCTCTGGTATCAGTGTGGACTATAGACAAACCGTAGAGATCCACTGGAGACAGTGTGGACGATAGGGAAACCGCAGAGAGCCACTGGAGCATTGTGAACTATAGGGAAACCGTAGAGAGGCATTTGGTTTCAGTGTGTACTCTGGGGAAACAGTAGGGAGCCTTTGGTGTTACCTTGGACTGTAGGGAAACCGTAGAGAGCTACTTGAGTCAGTGTGGGATATAGGGAAACCTTGCAGAGTCTCTGAAGTTGATGTGGGCTATAGGGAAACCGTAGAGAGCCATTGGATTCAGTGTGGACTGTAGGGAATCCTCAGAGAGCCAATGGAGGCAGTGAGGACTATAGGGATAAAGTAGAGAGCCTTTGGTGTTAGTTTGGTCTATAGGGAAACCGTAGAGAGCCACTGGAGTCAGTGTAGATTATAGGGAAACCGCAGGGAGCCATTGGAGGCAGTGTGGACTATAGGGAAAATGTAGAGAGCCACTGGAGTCAGTGTGGACTCTAGGGAAACCGTAGAGAGCCACTGGAGTCAGTGTGGACTCTAGGGAAACAGTAGAGAGCCACTGGAGTCAGTGTGGACTATAGGGAAACTGTAGAGAACAATTCGAAGTCAATGTGCACTCCAGGGAAACCTTAGGGAGCCTCTGGAATCAGTGTGGACTATAGGCAATCTGTAGAGAGCCACTGGAGTCAATCGCAGGCTATAGGGAAAATGTAGAGAGCGACTGGTATCAGTGTGGACTATAGAGAAACAGTAGCGAGCCACGGGAGGATGTGTGGGCTATCGGGAATCCATGGAGACATGCTGGAGTCAGTGTGGGTTTTAGAGAAACCGTAGACATCCGCTGCAGACCGTGTGGGCTGTAGGGAAACCGTAGAGAGCCTCTGGTGTCGCTGTGGATTATAGGCAATCCATAGAGACCTAATGGATTCAGAGTGGACTGTAGGGAAAGCTAAGAGAGCTGCTGGAGACAGTGTGGGCTAAAGGGAAACTGCAGATAGCCACTGGAGTCAGTGTGGTCCATTGGAAAACCGCAGAGAGCCGCTGGTTTCAGTGTGGATTATAGGGAAATCGTAGACAGCCACAGGAGACAGTGTGGACTACAGGGAAACCTTAGAGAGCCTCTGGAGTCAGTATAGAGTATAGGGAGTCCGCGTAGAGGGACTGGAGGCAGTGAGGACAATAGGGAAACCGTAGGGAGCCATTGGTGTTAGTTTTGACTATAGGGAAACCGTAGAGAGCCACTTGAGACAGTGTGGGATATAGGGAAACCATAGAGAGTCTCTGATGTCGGTGTGGGCTATAGGGATACCGTAGAGAGCCAATGGCATCAGTGTGGACTGTAGGGAATCCTCAGAGCGCCAATGGAGTCAGTGCTGGATATAAGGATACGGTAGTGAGCTGCTGGAGTGATTTGCAGGCTATAGGGAAACCATAGGGAACCACTGCAGTCAGTGTGGCGTATCAGAAAACCGCAGAGAGCAGCTGGAGTAAGTGTAGACTATTGGGAAACAGTAGAGATCCTCTGGCGTCAGTGTGGACTATTGGGAAACCGTAGAGAGCCAATGGATTCATTGTGGACTCTAGGAAACCGTAGAGAGCGCCTGGAATCAGTGTGGACTATTAGAAAGCCGTAGATAGCCACTGCAGTCAGTGTGGATTCTAGGGAAAATGATGAGAGCCACTGGAGAGAGTGAGGGCTATAGGGAAACCGTACAGAGTCACTTGAGTCAGTGTGGACTGTAGGGAAACCGTAGAAAGCCACTGCAGTCAGTGTGGGATATAGCAAAACAGTAGAGAGCCACTGGAGTCAGTGTGGGTTTTAGTGAAAACTTAGAGTGCCACTGGATTCAGTGTGGACTCTAGGAAAACCTTACAATGCGCTGGGAGCCAGTGTGGACTAGTGGGAAATGGTAGAGAGCCACTGGAGTCAGTGTGGATTCTAGGGAAAATGTAGCGAGCCACAGCAGACAGTGAGGGCTATAGGGGAACCGTAGAGAGCCACTGGAGTCAGTGTGAACTATAGGGAAAACGTAGTGAGCCACTGGAGTCAGTGCGGGATATAGCAAAACAGTAGAGAGTCAGTGGAAGCAGTGTGGGCTATAGTGAAACCTTAGAGTGCCACTGGAATCAGTGTGAACTGAAGGCAAACCGTAGAGAGCCACGGGAGACAATCGCAGACTATAGGAAAATTGTAGAGCGCCACAGGTGTCATTGTGGACTATAGGGAAACCGTAGGATGCCACTGGAGGCTGTGTGGACTATAGGGAAACCGTAGAGAGGCATTCGGATTCCGTGTGTAATCTAGGGAAAACGTAGGGAGCATTTGGTGTTAGCTTGGACTTTAGGGAAACCGTAGAGAGCTACTTGATTCAGTGTGGGATATAGGGAAACATTACAGAGTCTCTGAAGTTGGTGTGGCCTATAGAGAAACCGTAGAGAGCCAATGGCGTCAGTGTGGACTGTAGGGAATCCTCAGAGAGCCCATGGAGGCAGTGAGGAATATAGCGAAAACGTACAGATCCATTGGTGTTAGTTTGGAATATAGGGAAACCGTAGGGAGCCGCTGGAGTCAGTGTAGATTATAGGGAAACCGCAGGCAGCCATTGGAGGCAGTGCGGACTATAGAGAACACGTAGAGAGCCACTGGAGTCAGTGTGGACTCTAGGGAAACCGTAGAGAGCCACTGGAGTCAGTGTGGACTGTAGGGAAACTGTAGAGAGCCATTCGAAGTCAATGTGGACTCGAGGGAAACCTTAGGGAGCCTCTGGAATCAGTGTGGACTATAGGCAAACTGTAGAGAGCCACTGGAGTCAATCGCAGGCTATAGGGAAAATGTAGAGAGCAACTGGTATCAGTGTAGACTATAGGGCAACAGTAGCGAGCCACTGGAGGATGTGTGGGCTATCGGGAATCCATGGAGAGCCGCTGGTGTCAGTGTGGGTTTTAGAGGAACCGTAGACAGCTGCTGCAGACCCTATGGCTGTAGGGAAACCGTAGAGAGCCACTGGTGTCTCTGTGCATTATAGGCAAACCATAGAGACCCACTGGATTCAGAGTGAACTGTAGGGAAACCTAAGAGAGCTGCTGGAGACAGTGTGGGTTAAAGCGAAACTGCAGATAGCCATTGGATTCAGTGTGGTCCATTGGAAAATCGCAGAGAGCCGCTGGTTTCAGTGTGGATTATAGGGAAATCGTAGACAGCCACAGGAGACAGTGTGGACCATAGGGAAACATTAGAGAGCCACTGGAGTCAGTGTGGACTATAGGGAAACCGCGGAGAGCCACTGGAGGCAGTGAGGACTATAGGGAAACCGTAGGGAGCCAATGGATTCATTGTGGACTCTACGAAACCGTAGAGAGCGCCTGGAGTCAGTGTGGTCTATTAGAAAGCCGTAGAGAGCCACTGGAGTCAGCGTTGATTCTAGGGAAAATGATGAGAGCCACTGGAGACAGTGAGGGCTATAGGGAAACAGTACAGAGTCACGTGAGTCAGTGTGGTCTATAGGGAAACCGTAGAGAGCCACTGCAGTCGATGTGGGATATCGCAAAACAGTAGAGAGCCACTGGAGTCAGTGTGGGTTATAGTGCAAACTTAGAGTGCCACTGGATTCAGTGTGGACTCGAGGAAAACCTTAGAAAGTACCGGGAGCTAGTGTGGACTAGTGGGAAATGTTGGAGAACCACTGGATTCAGTGTGGATTCTAGGGAAAATGTAACGAGCCACAGGAGACAGTGAGGGCTATAGGGGAACCGTAGAGAGCCACTGGAGTCATTGTGAACTATAGGGAAAACGTAGGTAGCCACTGGAGTCAGTGTGGGATATAGCAAAACAGTAGAGAGTCAGTGGAGGCAGTGTGGGCTATAGTGAAACCTTAGAGTGCCACTGGAATCAGTGTGGACTATAGGCAAACCGTGGGAGTCAATCACAGACTATAGGAAAAATGTAGAGTGCCACTGGTGTCATTGTGCACGTTAGGGAAACCGTAGGGAGCGACTGAAGGCAGTCTAGACTATAGATAAACCATAGCGTGCCACTAGAGTCAGTGCGGACTCTCGGGAATCCGTAGAGAGCCACTGGAGATGGTGTGGACTATACGGAAACCGTAGGGAGCCATTTGGACTCGGTATGGGATATTGCAAAACATTAGAGAGCCTCTGTAGTCAATGTGGACTATAGTGAGACCGTAGAGAGCCTCTGGTATCAGTGTGGACTATAGGCAAACCGTAGAGAGCCACTGGAGACAGTGTGGACGATAGGGAAACTGCAGAGAGCCACTGGAGGAAGTGTGATCTATAGGGAAACTGTAGAGAACCATTCGGAGTCAATGTGGACTCTTGGGAAACCTTAGGGATCCTCTGGAATCAGTGTGGACTATAGGCAAACTGTAGAGAGCCACTGGAGTCAATCGCAGGCTATAGGGAAAATGTAGAGAGCGACAGGTATCAGTGTGCACTATAGGGAAACAGTAGCGAGCCACTGGAGGATGTGTGGGCTATCGGGAATGCATGGAGAGCCGCTGGAGTCAGTGTGGGTTTTAGAGAAACCGTAGACAGCTGCTGCAGACCCTATGGGTGTAGGGAAACCGTAGAGAGCCACTGGTGCCTCTGTGGATTATAGGCAAACCATAGAGACCCACTGGATTCAGAGTGAACTGCAGGGAAACCTAAGAGAGCTGCTGGAGACAGTGTGGGCTAAAGCGAAACTGCAGATAGCCATTGGATTCAGTGTGGTCCATTGGAAAACCGCAGAGAGCCGCTGGTTTCAGTGTGGATTATAGGGAAATCGTAGACAGCCACGGGAGACAGTATGGACCATAGGGAAACCTTAGAGAGCCACTGGAGACAGTGTGGACTATAGGGAAACCGAAGGGAGCCATTGGTGTTAGTTTGGACTATAGGGAAACCTTAGAGAGCCACTTGAGTCAGTGTGGGTTATAGGGAAACCATAGAGAGTCTCTGATGTCGGTGTGGGCTATAGGGAAACCGTAGAGAGCCAATGGCATTGGTGTGGACTGTCGGGAATCCTTAGAGAGCCAATGGAGTCAGTGTTGGATATAAGGAGACCGTAGCGAGCTGCTGGAGTCATTTGCAGGCTATAGGGAAACCAAAGGGAACCACTGCAGTCAGTGTGGCGTATCAGAAAACGGCAGAGAACAGCTGGAGTAAGTGTAGTCTATTGGGAAACTGTAGAGAGCATCTGGAGTCAGTGTGGACTATTGGGAAACCGTAGAGAGCCAATGGATTGATTGTGGACTCTACAAAACCATAGAGAGCGCCTGGAGTCAGTGTGGACTATTAGAAAGCCGTAGAGAGCCACTGGAGTCAGCGTTGATTCTAGGGAAAATGATGAGAGCCACTGGAGACAGTGAGGGCTATAGGGAAACAGTACAGAGTCACTTGAGTCAGTGTGGACAATAGGGAAACCGTAGAGAGCCAATGGATTGATTGTGGACTCTACGAAACCATAGAGAGCGCCTGGAGTCAGTGTGGACTATTAGAAAGCCGTAGAGAGCCACTGGAGTCAGCGTTGATTCTAGGGAAAATGATGAGAGCCACTGGAGACAGTGAGGGCTATAGGGAAACAGTACAGAGTCACTTGAGTCAGTGTGGACAATAGGGAAATCGTAGAGAGCCATTGCAGTCGATGTGGTTATAGTGCAAACTTAGAGTGCCATTGGATTCAGTGTGGACTCGAGGAAAACCTTAGAAAGTGCCGGGAGCCAGTGTGGCCTAGTGGGAAATGGTGGAGAACCACTGGAGTCAGTGTGGATTCTAGGGAAAATGTAGCGAGCCACAGGAGACAGTGAGGGCTATAGGGGAACTGTAGAGAGCCACTGGAGTCATTGTGAACTATAGGGAAAACTTACGTAGCCACTGGAGTCAGTGTGGGATATAGCAAAACAGTAGAGAGTCAGGGGAGGCAGTGTGGGCTATAGTGAAACCTTAGAGTGCCACTGGAATCAGTGTGGACTATAGGCAAACCGTAGAGAGCCACGGGAGTCAATCGCAGACTATAGGAAAAATGTAGAGTGCCACTGGTGTCATTGTGGACTTTAGGGAAACCGTAGGGAGCGACTGGAGGCAGTTTAGACTATAGATAAACCATAGCGTGCCACTAGAGTCAGTGCGGACTCTAGGGAAACTGTAGAGAGCCACGGGAGTCAGTGTCGACTATAGGGAATCCGTAGAGAGCCACTGGAGACGGTGTGGACTATATGGAAACCGTAGGGAGCCATTTGGACTCGGTATGGGATATTGCAAAACATTAGAGAGCCTCTGTAGTCAATGTGGACTATAGTGAGACCGTAGAGAGCCTCTGGTATCAGTGTGGACTATAGGCAAACCGTAGAGAGCCACTGGAGACAGTGTGGACGATAGGGAAACTGCAGAGAGCCACTGGAGGCAGTGTGAACTATAGGGAAACTGTAGAGAACCATTCGGAGTCAATGTGGACTCTCGGGAAACGTTAGGGAGCCTCTGGAATCCGTGTGGACTATAGGCAAACTGTAGAGAGCCTCTGGAGTCAATCGCAGGCTATAGGGAAAATGTAGAGTGCGACAGGTATCAGTGTGGACTATAGGGAAACAGTAGCGAGCCACTGGAGGATGTGTGGGCTATCGGGAATGCATGGAGAGCCGCTGGAGTCAGTGTGGGTTTTAGAGAAACCGTAGACAGCTGCTGCAGACCCTATGGGTGTAGGGAAACCGTAGAGAGCCACTGGTGCCTCTGTGGATTATAGGCAAACCATAGAGACCCACTGGATTCAGAGTGAACTGTAGGGAAACCTAAGAGAGCTGCTGGAGACAGTGTGGGCTAAAGCGAAAAAGCAGATAGCCATTGGATTCAGTGTGGTCCATTGGAAAACCGCAGAGAGCCGCTGGTTTCAGTGTGGATTATAGGGAAATCGTAGACAGCCACAGGAGACAGTATGGACCATAGGGAAAACATAGAGAGCCACTGGAGACAGTGTGGACTATAGGGAAACCACGGAGAGCCACTGGAGGCAGTGAGGACTATAGGGAAACCGTAGGGAGCCATTGGTGTTAGTTTGGACTTGAGGGAAACCGTAGAGAGCCACTGAGTCATTGTGGGTTATAGGGAAACCATAGAGAGTCTCTGATGTCGGTGTGGGCTATAGGGAAACCGTAGAGAGCCAATGGCGTCAGTGTGGACTGTTGGGAATCCTTAGAGAGCCAATGGAGTCAGTGTTGGACATAAGGAGACCGTAGTGAGCTGCTGGAGTCATTTGCAGGCTATAGGGAAACCAAAGGGAAACACTGCAGTCAGTGTGGCGTATCAGAAAACGGCAGAGAACAGCTGGAGTAAGTGTAGACTATTGGGAAACTGTAGAGAGCCTCTGGAGTCAGTGTGGACTATTGGGAAACCGTAGAGAGCCAATGGATTCATTGTGGACTCTACGAAATCGTAGAGAGCGCCTGGAGTCAGTGTGGATTATTAGAATGCCGTAGAGAGCCACTGGAGTCAGCGTTGATTCTAGGGAAAATGATGAGAGCCACTGGAGACAGTGAGGGCTATAGGGAAACAGTACAGAGTCACTTGAGTCAGTGTGAACTATAGGGAAACCGTAGAGAGCCATTGCAGTCAGTGTGGGATATCGCAAAACAGTAGAGAGCCACTGGAGTCAGTGTGGGTTATAGTGCAAACTTAGAGTGCCACTGGATTCAGTGTGGACTCGAGGAAAACCTTAGAAAGTGCCGGGAGCCAGTGTGGACTAGTGGGAAATGGTGGAGAACCACTGGAGTCAGTGTGGATTCTAGGGAAAATGTAGCGAGCCACAGGAGACAGTGAGGGCTATATGGGAACCGTAGAGAGCCACTGGAGTCAGTGTGAGCTATAGGGAAAACGTAGGTAGCCACTGGAGTCAGTGTGGGATATAGCAAAACAGTAGAGAGTCAGTGGAGGCAGTGTGGGCTATAGTGAAACCTTAGAGTGCCACTGGAATCAGTGTGGACTAAAGGCAAACCGTAGAGAGCCACGGGAGTCAATCGCAGTCTATAGGAAAAATGTAGAGTGCCACTGGTGTCATTGTGGACTTTAGGGAAACCGTAGGGAGCGACTGGAGGCAGTTTAGACTATAGATAAACCATAGTGTGCCACCAGAGTCAGTGCGGACTCTAGGGAAACTGTAGAGTGCCACGGGAGTCAGTGTCGACTATAGGGAATCCGTAGACAGCCACTGGAGACGGTGTGGACTATACGGAAACCGTAGGGAGCCATTTGGACTCGGTATGGGATATTGCAAAACATTAGAGAGCCTCTGTAGTCAATGTGGACTATAGTGAGACAGTAGAGAGCCTCTGGTATCAGTGTGGACTATAGGCAAACCGTAGAGAGCCACTTGAGACAGTGTGGACGATAGGGAAACTGCAGAGAGCCACTGGAGGCAGTGTGAACTATAGGGAAACTGTAGAGAACCATTCGGAGTCAATGTGGACTCTCGGGAAACCTTAGGGAGCCTCTGGAATCAGTGTGGACTATAGGCAAACTGTAGAGAGCCACTGGAGTCAATCGCAGGCTATAGGGAAAATGTAGAGTGCGACAGGTATCAGTGTGGACTATAGGGAAACAGTAGCGAGCCACTGGAGGATGTGTGGGCTATCGGGAATGCATGGAGAGCCGCTGGAGTCAGTGTGGGTTTTAGAGAAACCGTAGACAGCTGCTGCAGACCCTATGGGTGTAGGGAAACCGTAGAGAGCCACTGGTGCCTCTGTGGATTATAGGCAAACCATAGAGACCCACTGGATTCAGAGTGAACTGTAGGGAAACCTAAGAGAGCTGCTGGAGACAGTGTGGGCTAAAGCGAAAAAGCAGATAGCCATTGGATTCAGTGTGGTCCATTGGAAAACCGCAGAGAGCTGCTGGTTTCAGTGTGGATTATAGGGAAATCGTAGACAGCCACAGGAGACAGTATGGACCATAGGGAAACCATAGAGAGCCACTGGAGACAGTGTGGACTATAGGGAAACCACGGAGAGCCACTGGAGGCAGTGAGGACTATAGGGAAACCGTAGGGAGCCATTGGTGTTAGTTTGGACTTGAGGGAAACCGTAGAGAGCCACCTGAGTCATTGTGGGCTATAGGGAAACCATAGAGAGTCTCTGATGTCGGTGTGGGCTATAGGGAAACCGTAGAGAGCCAATGGCGTCAGTGTGGACTGTTGGGAATCCTTAGAGAGCCAATGGAGTCAGTGTTGGACATAAGGAGACCGTAGTGAGCTGCTGGAGTCATTTGCAGGCTATAGGGAAACCAAAGGGAAACACTGCAGTCAGTGTGGCGTATCAGAAAACGGCAGAGAACAGCTGGAGTAAGTGTAGACTATTGGGAAACTGTAGAGAGCCTCTGGAGTCAGTGTGGACTATTGGGAAACCGTAGAGAGCCAATGGATTCATTGTGGACTCTACGAAATCGTAGAGAGCGCCTGGAGTCAGTGTGGATTATTAGAATGCCGTAGAGAGCCACTGGAGTCAGCGTTGATTCTAGGGAAAATGATGAGAGCCACTGGAGACAGTGAGGGCTATAGGGAAACAGTACAGAGTCACTTGAGTCAGTGTGGACAATAGGGAAACCGTAGAGAGCCATTGCAGTCAGTGTGGGATATCGCAAAACAGTAGAGAGCCACTGGAGTCAGTGTGGGTTATAGTGCAAACTTAGAGTGCCACTGGATTCAGTGTGGACTCGAGGAAAACCTTAGAGAGTGCCGGGAGCCAGTGTGGACTAGTGGGAAATGGTGGAGAACCACTGGTGTCAGTGTGGATTCTAGGGAAAATGTAGCGAGCCACAGGAGACAGTGAGGGCTATATGGGAACCGTAGAGAGCCACTGGAGTCATTGTGAGCTACAGGGAAAACGTAGGTAGCCACTGGAGTCAGTGTGGGATACAGCAAAACAGTAGAGAGTCAGTGGAGGCAGTGTGGGCTATAGTGAAACCTTAGAGTGCCACTGGAATCAGTGTGGACTAAAGGTAAACCGTAGAGAGCCACGGGAGTCAATCGCAGTCTTTAGGAAAAATGTAGAGTGCCACTGGTGTCATTGTGGACTTTAGGGAAACCGTAGGGAGCGACTGGAGGCAGTTTAGACTATAGATAAACCATAGTGTGCCACCAGAGTCAGTGCGGACTCTAGGGAAACTGTAGAGAGCCACGGGAGTCAGTGTCGACTATAGGGAATCCGTAGAGAGCCACTGGAGACGGTGTGGACTATATGGAAACCATAGGGAGCCATTTGGACTCGGTATGGGATATTGCAAAACATTAGAGAGCCTCTGTAGTCAATGTGGACTATAGTGAGACCGTAGAGAGCCTCTGGTATCAGTGTGGACTATAGGCAAACCGTAGAGAGCCACTGGAGACAGTGTGAACGATAGGGAAACTGCAGAGATAGGGAAACTGGAGGCAGTATGAACTATAGGGAAACTGTAGAGAACCATTCGGAGTCAATGTGGACTCTCGGGAAACCTTAGGGAGCCTCTGGAATCCGTGTGGACTATAGGCAAACTGTAGAGAGCCACTGGAGCCAATCGCAGGCTATAGGGAAAATGTAGAGTGCGACTGGTATCACTGTGGACTATAGGGAAACAGTAGCGAGCCACTGGAGGATTTGTGGGCTATCGGGAATGCATGGAGAGCCGCTGGAGTCAGTGTGGGTTTTAGAGAAACCGTAGACAGCTGCTGCAGACCCTATGGGTGTAGGGAAACCGTAGAGAGCCACTGGTGCCTCTGTGGATTATAGGCAAACCATAGAGACCCACTGGATTCAGAGTGAACTGTAGGGAAACCTAAGAGAGCTGCTGGAGACAGTGTGGGCTAAAGCGAAACTGCAGATAGCCATTGGATTCAGTGTGGTCCATTGGAAAACCGCAGAGAGCCGCTGGTTTCAGTGTGGATTATAGGGAAATCGTAGACAGCCACAGGAAACAGTCTGGACCATAGGGAAACCTTAGAGAGCCACTGGAGACAGTGTGGACTATAGGGAAACCACGGAGAGCCACTGGAGGCAGTGAGGACTATAGGGAAACCGAAGGGAGCCATTGGTGTTAGTTTGGACTATAGGGAAACCGTAGAGAGCCACTTGAGTCATTGTGGGTTATAGGGAAACCATAGAGAGTCTCTGATGTCGGTGTGGGCTATAGGGTAACCGTAGAGAGCCAATGGCGTCAGTGTGGATGTAGGGAATCCTTAGAGAGCCAATGGAGTCAGTGTTGGATATAAGGAGACCGTAGTGAGCTGCTGGAGTCATTTGCAGGCTATAGGGAAACCAAATGGAACGACTGCAGTCAGTGTGGCATATCAGAAAACCGCAGAAAGCAGCTGGAGTAAGTGTAGACTATTGGGAAACTGTAGAGAGCCTCTGGAGTCAGTGTAGACTATTGGGAAACCGTAGAGAGCCACAGGATTCATTGTGGACTCTACAAAACCATAGAGAGCGCCTGGAGTCAGTGTGGACTATTAGAAAGCTGTAGAGAGCAAGTCGAGTCAGCGTGGATTCTAGGGAAAATGATGAGAGCCACTGAAGACAGTGAGGGCTATAGGGAAACCGTACAGAGTCACTTGAGTCAGTGTGGACTATAGGGAATCCGTAGAGACCCACTGCAGTCAGTGTGGGATAAAGCTCATCGGTAGAGAGCCCCTGGAGTCAGTGTGGGTTATAGTGCAAACGTAGAGTGCCACTGGATTCAGTGTGGACTCTAGGAAAACCTTAGAAAGCGCCGGGAGCCAGTGTGGACTAGTGGGAAATGGTGGAGAGGCACTGGAGTCAGTGTGGTTTCTAGGGAAAATGTAGCGAGCCACAGGAGACAGTGAGGGCTAAGGGGAACCGTAGAGAGCCACTGGAGTCAGTGTGAACTATAGGGAAAACGTAGATAGCCACTGCAGTCAGTGTGGGATATAGCAAAACAGTAGAGAGTCAGTGGAGGCAGTGTGGGCTATAGTGAAACCTTAGAGTGCCACTGGAATCAGTGTGGCCTATAGGCAAACCGTAGAGAGCCACGGGAGTCAATCGCAGACTATAGGAAAAATGTAGAGCGCCACTGGTGTCATTGTGGACTATAGGGAAACCGTAGGGAGCCACTGGAGGCAGTTTGGTCTATAGATAAACCATAGAGTGCCACTAGAGTCAGTGCGGACCTAGGGAAACTGTAGAGAGCCACGGGAGTCAGTGTGGACTATAGGGAATCCGTAGAGAGCCACTGGAGTCGGTGTGGACTATATGGAAACCGTAGGGAGCCATTTGGACTCGGTATGGGATATTGCAAAACATTAGAGAGCCTCTGTAGTCAGTGTGGACTATAGTGAGACCGTAGAGAGCCTCTGGTATCAGTGTGGGCTATAGGCAAACCGTAGAGAGCCACTGGAGACAGTGTGGACGATAGGGAAACTGCAGAGAGCCACTGGAGGCAGTGTGAACTATAGGGAAACTGTAGAGAGGTATTCGGAGTCAGTGTGTACTCTAGGGAAACCGTAGGGAGCCTTGGTGTTAGCTTGGACTTTAGGGAAACCGTAGAGAGCTACTTGAGCCAGTGTGGGCTATAGGGAAACCTTACAGAGTCTCTGAAGTTGGTGTGGGCTATAGGGAAACCGTAGAGAGCCAATGGCGTCAGTGTGGACGGTAGGGAATCCTCAGAGAACCAATGGTGTCAGTGTTGGATATAGGGAGACCGTAGTGAGCTGCTGGAGAAAGTGTGGGCGAAAGTGAAACGGTAGATAGCCACTGGAGTCATTTGCAGGCTATAGGGAAACCATAGGGAACCACTGGAGTCAGTGTGGCGTATCAGAAAACCGCAGAGAGCAGCTGGAGTAAGTGTAGACTATTGTGAAACCATAGAGAGCCTCTGGAGTCAGTGTGGACTATTGGGAAACCGTAGAGAGCCACTGGATTGTTTGTGGACTCTACGAAAACTGTAGGGAGTGCCTGGAGTCAGTGTGGACTATTGGAAAGCTGTAGAGAGCCACTGGAGACAGTGTGGATTCTAGGGAAAATGAAGAGAGCCACTGGAGACAGTGAGGGCTATAGGGAAACCGTAGAGAGCCACTGCTGTCAGTGTGGGATTTCGCAAAACAGTAGAGAGCCGCTGGAGCCAGTGTGGGTTATAGTGAAAGCATACAGTGCCACTGGAATCAGTGTAGACTCTAGTAAATCCTTAGAGAGTGCCGGGAGGCAGTGTGGACTAGTGGGAAAAGGTAGAGAGCCGCTGGAGTCAGTGTGAACTATACGGAAACCGCAGATAGCCATTGGAGTCAGTGTGGTCTATTGGAAAACCGTAGAGAGCCGTTGGTTTCAGTGTGGATAATAGGGAAATGGCAGCGAGCCACAGGTGACAGTGTGGACTATAGGGAAACCGTAGAGAGCCACTGGAGTCAGTGTGGACTATAGGGAATCTGTAGAGAGCCACTGGAGTTGGTGTGGACTATACGGAAACCGTAGGGAGCCATTTGGACTCGGTATGGGATATTGCAAAACATTATAGTGCCTCTGTAGTCAGTGTGGACTATAGTGAGACCGTAGAGAGCCTCTGGTATCAGTGTGCACTATAGGCAAACCGTAGAGAGCCACTGGAGACAGTGTGGACGATAGGGAAACTGCAGAGAGCCACTGGAGGCATTGTGAACTATAGGGAAACCGTAGAGAGGCATTCGGAGTCAGTGTGTACTCTGGGGAAACCGTAGGGAGCCTTTGGTGTTAGCTTTGACTTTATGGAAACCGTAGAGAGCTACTTGAGTCAGTGTGGGATATAGGGAAACCTTACAGAGTCTCTGAAGTTGGTGTGGGCTATAGGGAAACCGTAGAGAGCCAATGGCGTCAGTGTGGACGGTAGGGACTCCTCAGAGAGCCAATGGAGTCAGTGTTGGATAAAGGGAGACTGTAGTGAGCTGCTGGAGAAAGTGTGGGCTATAGGGAAACGGTAGATAGCCACTGGAGTCATTTGCAGGCTATAGGGAAACCATAGGGAACCACTGGAGTCATTGCGGCGTATCAGAAAACCGCAGAGAGCAGCTGGAGTAAGTGTAGACTATTGTGAAACCGTAGAGAGCCTCTGGAGTCAGTGTGGACTATTGGGAAACCGTAGAGAGCCACTGGATTCTTTGTTGATTCTAGGGAAAATGAAGAGAGCCATTGGAGACAGTGAGGGCTATAGGGAAACCGTAGAGAGCCACTGCTGTCAGTGTGGGATTTCGCAAAACAGTAGACAGCCGCTGGAGCCAGTGTGGGTTATAGTGAAAGCATACAATGCCACTGGATTCAGTGTAGACTCTAGTAAATCCTTAGAGAGTGCAGGTAGCCAGTGTGGACTAGTGGGAAAAGGTAGAGAGCCGCTGGAGTCAGTGTGAACTATAGGGAATCCGCAGATAGCCATTGGAGTCGGTGTGGTCTATTGGAAAACCGTAGAGAACCGTTGGTTTCAGTGTGGATAATAGGGAAATGGCAGTGAGCCACAGGTGACAGTGTGGACTATAGGGAAAACGTAGAGAGCCACTGGAGTCAGTGTAGATTATAGGGAAACCGCAGGGAGCCACTGGAGGCAGTGTGGACTATAGGGAAAATGTAGAGAGCCACTGGAGTCGGTTTGGAATCTAGGGAAACCGTAGAGAGCCACTGGAGTCAGTGTGGACTATAGGGAAACTGTAGAGAAAGATTCGGAGTCAATGTGGACTCTAGGGTAACCTTAGGGAGCCTCTGCAATCAGTGTGGACTATAGGCAAACTGTAGAGAGCCACTGGAGTCAATCGCAGGCTATAGGAAAAATGTAAAGAGCGACTGGTATCATTGTGGACTATAGGGAAACAGTAGCGAGCCACTGGAGGATGTGTGGGCTATTGGGAATCCATGGAGAGCCGCTGGAGTCACTGTGGGTTTTAGAGAGACTGTAGACAGCCGCTGCAGACCGTGTGGGCTGTAGGGAAACCATAGAGAGCCTCTGGTGTCTCTCTGGATTATAGGCAAAACATAGAGACCCACTGGATTCAGAGTGGACTGTAGGGAAAGCTAAGAGAGCTGCTGAAGACAGTGTGGGCTAAAGGGAATCTGCAGATAGCCATTGGAGTCAGTGTGGTGCATTGGAAAACCGCAGGGAGCCGCTGGTTTCAGTGTGGATTATAGGGAAAACGTAGACAGCCACAGGAGACAGTGAGGGCTATAGGGAAACCTTAGAGAGCCACTGGAGTCAGTGTGGACTATAGGGAAACCGCAGAGAGCCACTGGAGGCAGTGAGGACTATAGGGAAACCGCAGAGAGCCACTGGAGACAGTGAGGACTATAGGGAAACCATAGGGAGCCATTGGTATTCGTTTGGACTATAGGGAAACCTTAGAGAGCCATTTGAGTCAGTGTGGGATCTAGGGAAACCACAGAGAGTCTCTGATGTCGGTGTGGGCTATAGGGAAACCGTAGAGAGGCAATGGCGTCAGTGTGGACTGTAGGGAATTCTCAGAGAGCGAATGTAGTCAATGTTGGATATGAGGAGACCGTAGTGAGCTGCTGGAGTCATTTGCAGGCTATAGGGAAACCTTATGGAACCACTGCAGTCAGTGTGGCGTATCAGAAAACCGCAGAGAACAGCTGAAGTAAGTGTAGACTATTGGGTAACTGTAGAGAGCCTCTGGAGTCAGTGTGGACTATTGGCAAACCGTAGAGAGCCAATGGATTCATTGTGGACTCTACGAAAAACGTAGAGAGCGCCTGGAGTCAGTGTGGACTAATAGAAAGCCGTAGAGAGCCACTGGAGTCAGTGTGGATTCTAGGGAAAATGATGAGAGCCACTGGAGACAGTGAGGGCTATAGGGAAACTGTACAGAGTCACGTGAGTCAATGTGAACTATAGGGAAAACGTAGATAGCCACTGGAGTCAGTGTGGGATATAGCAAAACATTAGAGAGTCAGTGGAGGCAGTGTGAACTATAGGCAAACCGTAGAGAGCCACGGGAGTCAATCGCAGACTATTGGAAAAATGTAGAGCGCCACTGCTGTCATTGTCGACTATAGGGAAACCGCAGGGAGCCACTGGAGGCAGTGTGGTCTATAGGGAAACCGCAGAGAGGCATTCGGAGTCAGTGTGTACTCTAGTTAAACCGTAGGGAGCCTTTGGTGTTAGCTTGGACTTTAGGGAAACCGTAGAGAGCTACTTGTTTCAGTGTGGGAAATAGGGAAACCTTAGTCTCTGAAGTTGGTGTGGGCTATAGGGAAACCGTAGAGAGCCAATGGCGACAGTGTGGACTGTAGGGAATCCTCAGAGAGCCAATGGAGGCAGTGAGGACTATAGGGAAAACGTAGAGAGCCGCTGTAGTCAATGTGGACTCTAGTGAGACCGTTGAGAGCCTCTGGAATCAGTGTGGACTGTAGGCAAACCGTAGAGAACCACTGGAGTCAATTGCAGGCTTTAGGGAGAATGTAGAGAACGACTGGTGTCAGTGTGGACTATAGGGATACCGTAGGGAGCGACTGGAGTATGTGTGGGATACAGGGAAACCATGGGGTGCCCCTGGATTCAGTGTGGGTATTAGAGAAACCATAGACAGCCGCTGCAGCAAGTTTGGGCTGTAGGGAAACTGTAGCGAGCCACTGGTGTTTGTGCGCACTATAGGCAAAGCGTAGAGACTCACGGGATTCAGAGTGGACTGTAAGGAAAACTTAGAGAGCTGCTTGAGACAGTGTGGGCTATAGGGAAACCGCAGATAGCCAGTGGAGTCAGTGTGGTCCATTGGAAAATGCAGAGAGCCGCTGTTTACAGTGTGGATTATAGGGAAATCGTGGAGAGCCACAGGAGAGAGTGTGGACTATAGGGAATCCGCAGAGAGCCACTGGAGGCATTGTGGACTATAGGGAAACTGTAGAGAGCCATTCGGAGTCAATGTGGACTCTATGGAAACCTTAGGGAGCCTCTGGAATCAGTGTGGACTATAGGCAAACTGTAGAGAGCGACTGGAGTCAATCGCAGGCTATAGGGAAAATGTAGAGAGCGACTGGTATCAGTGTGGACTATCGGGAAACAGTAGCGAGCCACTGGAGGATGTGTGGGCTATCGGGAATCCATGGAGAGCCGCTGGCGTCAGTGTGGGTTTAGAGAAACCGTAGACAGCTGCTGCAGACCGTATGGGCTTTAGGGAAATCGTAGAGAGCCACAGGTGTCTCTTTGGATTATAGGCAAACCATAGACACCCACTGGATCAGAGTGGACTGTTGGGAAACCTACGAGAGCTGCTGGAGACAGTGTGGGCTAAAGGGAAACTGCAGATAGCCATTGGAGTCAGTGTGCTCCATTGGAAAACCGGAGAGAGCATCTGGTTTCAGTGTGGATTATAGGGAAATCGTAGACAGCCACAGGAGACAGTGTGGACTATAGGGAAACCTTAGAGAGCCACTGGAGTCAGTGTGGACTATAGGGAAACCGCAGAGAGCCACTGGAGGCAGTGAGGACTATAGGGAAACCGTATGGAGCCATTGGTGTTAGTGTGGACTTGAGGGAAACCGTAGAGAGCCACTTGAGTCACTGTGGGATATAGGGAAACCATAGAGAGTCTCTGATGTCGGTGTGGGCTATAGGGAAACCGCAGAGAGCCAATGGCATCAGTGTAGACTGTAGGGAATCCTCACAGAGCCAATGGAGTCAATGTTGGATATAAGGAGACCGTAGTGTGCTGCTGGAGTCTTTTGCAGGCTGTTGGGAAACCATAGGGAACCAATGCAGTCAGTGTGGCATATCAGAAAACCGCAGAGAGCAGCTGGAGTAAGTGTAGACTATTGGGAAACTGTAGAGAGCCTCTGGAGTCAGTGTGGACTTTTGGGAAAACATAGAGAGCCAATGGATTCATTGTGGAATCCACGAAATCCGTATAGAGCGCCTGGAGTCAGTGTGGACTATTAGAAAGCCGTAGAGAGCCACTGGAGTCAGTGTGGATTCTAGGGAAAATGATGAGAGCCACTGGAGGCAGTGAGGGCTATAGGGAAACCGTACAGAGTCACTTGAGTCAGTGTGGACTATAGGGAAACTGTTGAGAGCCACTGCAGTCAGTGTGGGAAAAAGCAAAACAGTAGAGATCCGCTGGAGTCAGTGTGGGTTATTGTGCAAACTTAGAGTGCCACTGGATTCAGTGTGGACTCTAGGAAAACCTTAGAAAGCGCCGGGAGGCACTGTGGACAAGTGGGAAATGGTAGAGAGCCACTGGAGTCAATTTGGATTCTAGGGAAAATGTAGCGAGCCACAGGAGACAGTGAGGGCTATAGGGGAACCGTAGAGAGCCACTGGAGTCAGTGTGAACTATAGGGAAAACGTAGATAGCCATTGGAGCCATTGTGGGATATAGCAAAACAGTAGAGAGTCAGTGGAGGCAGTGTGGGCTATAGTGAAACCTTAGAGTGCAACTGGAATCAGTGTGGACTATAGGCAAACCGTAGAGAGCCACGGGAGTCAATCGCAGACTATAGGAAAAATGTAGAGTGCCACTGGTGTCATTGTGGACTATAGGGAAACCGTAGGGAGCCACTGGAGGCAGTGTGGACTATAGGGAAACCGTAGAGTGCCACTAGAGTTAGTGCGGACTCTAGGGAAACTGTAGAGAGCCACGGGAGTCAGTGTGGACTATAGGGAATCCGTAGAGAGCCACTGGAGTCGATATTGACTATACGGTAACCGTAGGGAGTCATTTAGACTCGCTATGGGATATTGCAAAACATTAGAGAGCCTCTGTAGTCAGTGTGGACTATAGTGAGACCGTAGAGAGCCTCTGGTATCAGTGTGGACTATAAGCAAACCGTAGAGAGCCACTGGAGACAGTGTGAACGTTAGGGAAACCGCAGAGAGCCACTGGAGGCATTGTGAACTATAGGGAAACCGTAGAGAGGCATTCGGAGTCAGTGTGTACTCTAGGGAAACCGTAGGGAGGCTTTGGTGTTAGCTTGGACTTTAGGGAAACCTTAGTGAGCTACTTGATTCAGTGTGGGATATAGGGAAACCTTACAGAGTCTCTGAAGTTGGTGTGGGCTATAGGGAAACCGTAGAGAGCCAATGGCGTCAGTGTGGACAGTAGGGAAACCTCAGAGAGCCAATGGAATCAGTGTTGGATATAGGGAGACGGTAGTGAGCTGCTGGAGAAAGTGTGGGCTATAGGGAAACGGTAGATAGCCACTGGAGTCATTTGCAGGCTATAGGGAAAACATACGGAAGCACTGGAGTCCGTGCGGCGTATCAGAAAACCGCAGAGAGCAGCTGGAGTTAGTGTAGACTATTGTGAAACCTTAGAGAGCCTGTGGAGTCAGTGTGGACTATTACAAAGCCGTAGAGAGCCACTGGAGACAGTGTGGATTCTAGGGAAAATGAAGAGAGCCACTTTAGACAGTGAGCACGATAGGGAAACCGTAGAGAGCCACTGCTGTCAGTGTGGGATTTGCCGAAACAGTAGAGAGCCGCTGGAGTCAGTGTGGGTTATAGTGAAAACTTAGAGTGCCACTGGATTCAGTGTGGACTCTAGGAAATCCTTAGAGAGTTCCGAGAGCCAGTGTGGACTAGTGGGAATAGGTAGAGAGCCGCTGGAGTCAGGGTGAACTATAGGGAAACCGCAGATAGCCAATGGAGTCAGTGTGGTCTATTGGACAACTGTAGAGAGCCGTTGGTTTCAGTGTGGATTATAGGGAAATGGCAGCGTGCCACAGGTGACAGTGTGGACTATAGGGAAACCGTAGAGAGCAACTGGAGTCAGTGTAGATTATAGGGAAACCGCAGGGAGGCATTGGAGGCACTGTGGACTATAGGGAAATTGTAGAGAGCCACTGGAGTCAGTGTGGAAACTAGGGAAACCTCACAGAGTCTCTGAAGTTGGTGTGGGCTATAGGCAAACCGTAGAGAGCCACGGGAGTCAATTGCAGACTATTGGAAAAATGTAGAGCGCCACTGGTGTCATTGTGGACTATAGGGAAACCGTAGGGAGCCACTGGAGTCAGTGTGGACTAATAGAAAGCCGTAGAGAGCCACTGGAGTCAGTGTGGATTCTAGGGAAAATGTAGCGAGCCACAGGAGACAGTAAGGGCTATAGGGGAACCGTAGAGATCCACTGGAGAGTGTCTGAACTATAGGGAAAACGTTGATAGCCACTGGAGTCATTGTGGGATATAGCAAAACAGTAGAGAGTCAGTGGAGGCAGTGTGGGATATAGCAAAGCAGTAGAGAGTCAGTGGAGGCAGTGTGAACTATAGGCAAACCGTAGAGAGCCACCGGAGTCAATTGCAGACTATTGGAAAAATGTAGAGCGCCACTGGTGTCATTGTGGACTATAGGGAAACCGTAGGGAGCCACTGGAGGCAGTGTGGACTATAGGGAAACCGTAGAGAGGCATTCGGAGTCAGTGTGTACTCTAGGGAAACCGTAGGGAGCCTTTGGTGTTAGCTTGGACTTTAGGGAAACCGTAGAGAGCTTCTTGAGTCAGTGTGGGATATAGGGAAACCTTACAGAGTCTCTGAAGTTGGTGTGGGCTATAGGGAAACCGTAGAGAGCCAATGGCGTCAGTATGGACTGTAGGGAATCCTCAGAGAGCCAATGGAGGCAGTGAGGACTATAGGGAAGACGTAGAGAGCCGCTGTAGTCAATGTGGACTCTAGTGAGACCGTTGAGAGCCTCTGGAATCAGTGTGGACTATAGGCAAACTGTAGAGAGCCACTGGAGTCAATCGCAGGCTTTAGGGAGAATGTAGAGAACGACGGGTGTCAGTGTGGACTATAGGGATACCGTAGGGAGCGACTGCAGTATGTGTGGGCTACAGGGAATCCAAGGGGTGCCCCTGGATTCAGTGTGGGTATTAGAGAAACCGGAGACAGCCGCTGCAGCAAGTTTGGGCTGTAGGGAAACTGTAGCGAGCCACTGGTGTCTGTGCGCACTATAGGCAAAGCGTAGAGACCCACTGGATTCAGATTGGACTGTAAGGAAATCTTAGAGAGCTGCTTGAGACAGTGTGGGCTATAGGGAAACCGCAGATAGCCATTGGAGTCAGTGTGGTCCATTGGAAAATGCAGAGAGCCGCTGGTTTCAGTGTGGATTATAGGGAAATCGTGGAGAGCCACAGGAGAGAGTGTGGACTATAGGGAATCCGCAGAGAGCCACTGGAGGCATTGTGGACTATAGGGAAACTGTAGCGAGCCATCCGGAGTCAATGTGGACTCTAGGGAATCCTTAGGGAGCCTCTGGATTCAGTGTGGACTATAGGCAAACTGTAGAGAGCGACTGGCGTCAATCGCAGGCTATAGGGAAAATGTAGAGAGCGACTGGTATCAGTGTGGACTATCGGGAAACAGTAGCGAGCCACTGGAGGATGTGTGGGCTATTGGGAATCCATGGAGAGCCGCTGGCGTCAGTGTGGGTTTTAGAGAAACCGTAGACAGCTGCTGCAGACCGTATGGGCTTTAAGGAAACCGTAGAGTGCCACTGGTGTCTCTGTGGATTACATGCAAACCATAGAAACCCACTGGATCAGAGTGGACTGTAGGGAAACCTAAGAGAGCTGCTGGAGACTGTGTGGGCTAAAGGGAAACTGCAGATAGCCATTGGAGTCAGTGTGCTCCATTGGAAAACCGCAGAGAGCCACTGGTTTCAGTGTGGATTATAGGGAAAATGTAGACAGCCACAGGAGACAGTGTGGACTATAGGGAAACCTTAGAGAGCCACTGGAGTCAGTGTGGACTATAGGGAAACCGCAGAGAGCCACTGGAGGCATTGGGGACTATAGAGAAACCGGAGGGAGCCATTGGTGTTACTTTGGACTATAGGGAAACCGTAGAGAGCCACTTGAGTCAGTGTGGGATCTAATGAAACCATAGAGAATTTCTGATGTCGGTGTGGGCTATAGGGAAACTGCAGAGAGCCAATGGCGTCAGTGTGGACTGTAGGGAATCCTCAGAGAGCCAATGGAGTCAGTGTTGGATATGAGGAGAACGTTGTGAGCTGCTGGAGTCATTTGCAGTCTATAGGGAAACCTTAGGGAACTACTGCAGTCAGTGTGGCGTATCAGAAAACGGCAGAGAACAGCTGGAGTAAGTGTAGACTATTGGGAAATTGTAGAGAGCTGCTGGAGTCTGTGTGGACTATTCGGAAAACGTAGAGAGAAAATGGATTCATTGTGGACTCTACGAAAACCGTAGAGAGCGCCTGGAGTCAGTGTGGACTATTAGAAAGCCGTAGAGAGCCACTGGAGTCAGTGTGGATTGTAGGGAAAATGATGAGAGCCACTGGAGACAGAGAGGGCTACAGGGAAACCGTACAGAGTCACGTGAGTCAGTGTGGACTATAGGGAAACCAGAGGGAGCCACTGCAGTCAGTGTGGGATATAGCAAAACAGTAGAGAAACGCTGGAGTCAGTGTGGGTTATAGTGAAAACTTAGAGTGCCACTGGATTCAGTGTGGACTCTAGGAAAACCTTACAAAGCGCCGGGAGCCAGTGTGGACTAGTGGGAAAAGGTAGAGAGCCACTGGAGTCAGTGTGGATTCTAGGGAAAATGTAGCGAGCCACAGGAGACAGTGAGGGCTATAGGGGAACCGTAGAGAGCAACTGGAGTCATTGTAGATTATAGGGAAACCGCAGGGAGCCATTGGAGGCAGTGTGGACTATAGGGAAATCGTAGAGAGCTACTGGAGTCAGTGTGGAAACTAGGGAAACCGTAGAGATCCACTGGAGTCAGTGTGGACTATAGGGAAACTGTAGAGAGCCATTCGGAGTCAATGTGGACTCTAGGGAAACCTTAGGGAGCTTCTGGAATCAGTGTGGACTATAGGCAAACTGTAGAGAGCCACTGGAGTCAATCGCAGGCTATAGGGAAAATGTAGAGAGCGACTGGTATCAGTGTGGACTATAGGGAAACAGTAGCGAGCCACTGGAGGATGTGTGGGCTATCGGGAATCCATGGAGAGCCGCTGGAGTCAGTGTTGGTTTTAGAGAAACCGTAGACAGGCGCTGCAGACCGTGTGGGCTGTAGGGGAAACGTAGAGAGCCACAGGTGTCTCTGTCGATTATGGCAAACCATAGAGACTATCTGGATTCAGAGTGGACTGTAGGGAAAGCTAAGAGAGCTGCTGGAGACAGTGTGGGCTAAAGGGAAACTGCAGATAGCCATTGGAGTCAGTGTGGTCCATTGGAAAACCGCAGAGAGCCGCTGGATTCAGTGTGGATTATAGGGAAATCGTAGACAGCCACAGGAGACAGTGTGGACTATAGGGAAACCTTAGAGAGCCACTGGAATCAGTGTGGACTATAGGGAAACCGCGGAGAGCCACTGGAGGCAGTGAGGACTATCGGGAAACCGAAGGGAGCCATTGGTGTTACTTTGGACTATAGGGAAACCGTAGAGAGCCAAATGAGTCAGTGTGGGATCTAGTGAAACCATAGAGAATTGCTGATGTCGGTGTGGGCTATAGGGAAACTGCAGAGAGCCAATGGCGTCAGTGTGGACTGTAGGGAATCCCCAGAAAGCCATTGGAGTCAGTGTTGGATATGAGGAGAACGTTGTGAGCTGCTGGAGTCATTTGCAGGCTATAGGGAAACCATAGGGAACTACTGCAGTCAGTGTGGCGTATCAGAAAACGGCAGAGAACAGCTGGAGTAAGTGTAGACTATTGGGAAATTTTAGAGAGCTGCTGGAGTCTGTGTGGACTATTCGGAAAACGTAGAGAGCCAATGGATTCATTGTGGACTCTACGAAAACAGTAGAGAGCGCCTGGAGACAGTGTGGACTATTAGAAAGCCGTAGAGAGCCACTGGAGTCAGTGTGGATTCTAGGGAAAATGATGAGAGCCACTGGAGACAGTGAGGGCTATAGGGAAACCGTACAGAGTCACGTGAGTCAGTGTGGACTGTAGGGAAACCGTTGAGAGCCACTGCAGTTAGTGTGGGATATAGCAAAACATTAGAGAAACGCTGGAGTCAGTGTGGGTTATAGTGCAAACTTAGAGTGCCACTGGATTCAGTGTGGACTCTAGGCAAACCTTACAAAGCGCCGGGAGCCAGTGTGGACTAGTGGGAAATGGTAGAGAGCCACTGGAGTCAGTGTGGATTCTAGGGAAAATGTAGCGAGCCACAGGAGACAGTGAGGGCTATAGGGGAACCGTAGAGAGCCACTGGTGTCAATGTGAACTATAGGGAAAATGTAGTTAGCCACTGGAGTCAGTGTGGGATATAGCAAAACAGTAGGGAGTCAGTGGAGGCAGTGTGGGCGATAGTGAAACCTTAGAGTGCCACTGCAATCAGTGTGAACTAAAGGCAAGCCGTAGAGAGCAACGGGATTCAATCGCAGATTATAGGAAAAATGTAGAGCGCCACTGGTGTCTTTGTGGACTATAGGGAAACCGTAGGGTGCCACTGGAGGCTGTGTGGACTACAGGGAAACCGTAGAGAGGCATTCGGAGTCAGTGTGTACTCTAGGAAAAATGTAGGGAGCCTTTGGTGTTAGCTTGGACTTTAGGGAAACCGTAGAGAGCTACTTGAGTCTGTGTGGGATATAGGGAAACCTTACAGAGTCTCTGAAGTTGGTGTGGGCTATAGGGAAACCGTAGAGATCCAATGGCGTCATTGTGGACTGTAGGGAATCCTCAGAGAGGCAATGGAGGTCCATAGGGAAAAAGCATAGAGCCATTGGTGTTAGTGTGGACTATAGGGAAACCGTAGAGAGCCACTGGAGTCAGTGTAGATAATAGGGAAACCGAAGGGAACCATTGGAGGCAATGTGGACTATAGGGAAAACGTAGAGAGCCACTGGAGTCAGTGTGGACTCTAGAGAAACCGTAGAGAGCCACTGGAGTCAGTGTGGACTATAGGGAAACTGCAGAGAGCCATTCGAAGTCAATGTGGACTCCAGGGAAACCTTAGGGAGCCTCTGGAATCAGTGTGGACTATAGGCAAACTGTAGAGAGCCACTGGAGTCAATCGCAGGCTATAGGGAAAATGTAGAGAGCGACTGGTAGCAGTGTGGACTATAGTGAAACAGTAGCGAGCCACTGGAGGATGTGTGGGCTATCGGGAATCCATGGAAAACTGTTGGAGTCAGTGTGGCTTTTAGAGAAACCGTAGACAGCCGCTGCAGACTGTGTGGGCTGTAGGGAAACCGTAGAGAGCCACTGGTGTCTCTGTGGATTATAGGCAATCCATAGAGACCTGCTGGATTCAGAGTGGACAGTAGAGAAAGCTAAGAGAGCTGCTGGAGACAGTGTGGGCTAAAGGGAAACTGCAGATAGCCATTGGAGTCAGTGTGGTCCATTGGAAAACCGCAGAGATCCGCTGGTTTCAGTGTGGATTATAGGGAAATCGTAGACAGCCACAGGAGACTGTGTGGAAAATATGGAAACCTTAGAGAGCCTCTGGAGTCAGTGTAGACTATAGGGAAACCGCGGAGAGCCACTGGAGGCAGTGAGGACTATAGGGAAACCATAGGGAGCCATTGGTGTTAGTCTGGACTATACGGAAACCTTACAGAGCCACTTGAGTCAGTGTGGGATATAGGGAAACCATAGAGAATTGCTGATGTCGGTGTGGGCTATAGGGAAACTGCAGAGAGCCAATGGCGTCAGTGTGGACTGTAGGGAATCCCCAGAAAGCCAATGGAGTCAGTGTTGGATATGAGGAGAACGTTGTGAGCTGCTGGAGTCATTTGCAGGCTATAGGGAAACCATAGGGAACTACTGCAGTCAGTGTGGCGTATCAGAAAACGGCAGAGAACAGCTGGAGTAAGTGTAGACTATTGGGAAATTTTAGAGAGCTGCTGGAGTCTGTGTGGACTATTCGGAAAACGTAGAGAGCCAATGGATTCATTGTGGACTCTACGAAAACAGTAGAGAGCGCCTGGAGACAGTGTGGACTATTAAAAAGCTGTAGAGAGCCACTGGAGTCAGTGTGGATTCTAGGGAAAATGATGAGAGCCACTGGAGACAGTGAGGGCTATAGGGAAACCGTACAGAGTCACGTGAGTCAGTGTGGACTATAGGGAAACCGTTGAGAGCCACTGCAGTTAGTGTGGGATATAGCAAAACATTCGAGAAACGCTGGAGTCAGTGTGGGTTATAGTGCAAACTTAGAGTGCCACTGGATTCAGTGTGGACTCTAGGCAAACCTTACAAAGCGCCGGGAGCCAGTGTGGACTAGTGGGAAATGGTAGAGAGCCACTGGAGTCAGTGTGGATTCTAGGGAAAATGTAGCGAGCCACAGGAGACAGTGAGGGCTATAGGGGAACCGTAGAGAGCCACTGGTGTCAATGTGAACTATAGGGAAAATGTAGTTAGCCACTGGAGTCAGTGTGGGATATAGCAAAACAGTAGGGAGTCAGTGGAGTCAGTGTTGGCGATAGTGAAACCTTAGAGTGCCACTGCAATCAGTGTGAACTAAAGGCAAGCCGTAGAGAGCAACGGGATTCAATCGCAGATTATAGGAAAAATGTAGAGCGCCACTGGTGTCTTTGTGGACTATAGGGAAACCGTAGGGTGCCACTGGAGGCTGTGTGGACTACAGGGAAACCGTAGAGAGGCATTCGGAGTCAGTGTGTACTCTAGGAAAAACGTAGGGAGCCTTTGGTGTTAGCTTGGACTTTAGGGAAACCGTAGAGAGCTACTTGAGTCTGTGTGGGATATAGGGAAACCTTACAGAGTCTCTGAAGTTGGTGTGGGCTATAGGGAAACCGTAGAGATCCAATGGCGTCATTGTGGACTGTAGGGAATCCTCAGAGAGGCAATGGAGGTCCATAGGGAAAAAGCATAGAGCCATTGGTGTTAGTGTGGACTATAGGGAAACCGTAGAGAGCCACTGGAGTCAGTGTAGATAATAGGGAAACCGAAGGGAACCATTGGAGGCAATGTGGACTATAGGGAAAACGTAGAGAGCCACTGGAGTCAGTGTGGACTCTAGAGAAACCGTAGAGAGCCACTGGAGTCAGTGTGGACTATAGGGAAACTGCAGAGAGCCATTCGAAGTCAATGTGGACTCCAGGGAAACCTTAGGGAGCCTCTGGAATCAGTGTGGACTATAGGCAAACTGTAGAGAGCCACTGGAGTCAATCGCAGGCTATAGGGAAAATGTAGAGAGCGACTGGTAGCAGTGTGGACTATAGTGAAACAGTAGCGAGCCACTGGAGGATGTGTGGGCTATCGGGAATCCATGGAAAACCGTTGGAGTCAGTGTGGCTTTTAGAGAAACCGTAGACAGCCGCTGCAGACTGTGTGGGCTGTAGGGAAACCGTAGAGAGCCACTGGTGTCTCTGTGGATTATAGGCAATCCATAGAGACCTGCTGGATTCAGAGTGGACAGTAGGGAAAGCTAAGAGAGCTGCTGGAGACAGTGTGGGCTAAAGGGAAACTGCAGATAGCCATTGGAGTCAGTGTGGTCCATTGGAAAACCGCAGAGATCCGCTGGTTTCAGTGTGGATTATAGGGAAATCGTAGACAGCCACAGGAGACTGTGTGGAAAATATGGAAACCTTAGAGAGCCTCTGGAGTCAGTGTAGACTATAGGGAAACCGCGGAGAGCCACTGGAGGCAGTGAGGACTATAGGGAAACCATAGGGAGCCATTGGTGTAGGTTTGGACTATACGGAAACCTTACAGAGCCACTTGAGTCAGTGTGGGATATAGGGAAACCATAGAGAGTCTCTGATGTCGGTGTGGGCTATAGGGAAACCGTAGAGAGCCAATGGCGTCAGTGTGGACTTTAGGGAATCCTCAGAGAGCCAATGGAGTCAGTGTTGGATATAAGGAGACCGTAGTGAGCTGCTGGAGTCATTTGCAGGCTATAGGGTAACCATAGGGTACCACTGCAGTCAGTGTGGCGTATCAGAAAACCGCAGAGAGCAGCTGGAGTAAGTGTAGACTATTGGGAAACTTTAGAGATCCTCTTGGGTCAGTGTGGACTATTGGGAAACCGTAGAGAGCCATGGATTCATTGTGGACTCTACGAAACCGTAGAGAGCGCCTGGAGTCAGTGTGGACTATTAGAAAGCCGTAGAGATCCACTGGAGTCAGTGTGGATTCTAGGGAAAATGATGAGAGCCACTGGAGACAGTGCGGGCTATAGGGAAACCGTACAGAGTCACTTGAGTCAGTGTGGACTATAGGGAAACCTTAGAGAGCCACTGCAGTCAGTGTGGGATATAGCAAAACAGTAGAGAGCCGCTGGAGTCAGTGTGGGTTATAGTGAAAACTTAGAGTGCCACTGGATTCAGTGTGGACTCTAGGAAAACCTTACAAAGCACCGGGAGCCAGTGTGGACTAGTGGGAAATGGTAGAGAGCCACTGGAGTCAATGTGGATTCTAGGGAAAATGTAGCAAGCCACAGGAGACAGTGAGGTCTATAGGGGAACCGTAGAGAGCCACTGGAGTCAGTGTGAACTATAGGGAAAACGTAGATAGCCACTGGAGTCAGTGTGGGATATAGCAAAACAGTAGAGAGTCAGTGGAGGCAGTGTGGGCTATATTGAAACTTTAGAGTACCACTGGAAGCAGTGTGCACTATAGGCAAACCGTAGAGAGCCACGGGAGTCAATCGCAGACTATAGGAAAAATGTAGAGCGCCACTGGTGTCATTTTGGACTACAGGGAAACTGTAGGGAGCCACTGGAGGCTGTGTTGACTATAGGGAAACCGTAGAGGTCCACTAGAGTCAGTGCGGAATCTAGGGAAACTGTAGAGAGCCTCTGGAATCAGTGTGGACTGTAGGCAAACTGTAGAGAGCCACTGGAGTCAATCGCAGGCTATAGGGAAAATGTAGAGAGCGACTGGTGTCAGTGTGGACTATAAGGAAACCGTAGAGAGCCAGTGGATTCAGTGTGGACTATAGGGAAACTGCAGAGATCCACTGGAGGCATTGTGGACTATAGGGAAACCGTACAGAGCTGCTAGAGTCAGTGTGGACTTTAGGGAAAAAATAGAGGCCATGGGTGTCAGTCTGGACTATAGGGAAGCCGTAGAGAGCCACTGGAGACAGTTTGGAGTATACAGAAACATTAGGGAGTATTTTGGAGTCAGTATGAGATATAGCAAAACATTAGAGAGCCACTGTAGTCTTTGTGGACTATAGTGAGACCGTCGAGAGTCTCTGGAATCAGTGTGGACTGTAGGGAAAGCGTCGAGAGCCACTGGAGTCAGTGTGGATTCTAGGGAAAATGAAGAGATCCACTGGCTATTGGGAAACCGTACAGAGCCACCGTAGTCAGTGTGGAATATAGGGAAACCGTAGAGAGCCACTGCAGTCAGTGTGGGATATTGAAAAACAGTAGAGAGCCGCTGGAGTCAGTGTGGGTTACAGTGAAAAATTAGAGTGCCACTACATTCTGTGTGGACTCTAGGAAAACCTTAGAGAGCGCCGGGAGCCAGTGTGGACTAGGGGGAAACCGTAGAGAGCCGCTGGAGTCAATGTGGATTCTAGGGAAAATGTAGCGGGCCACTGGAGACATTGATGTCTATAGGGAAACCATAGAGAGCCTCTGGAGTCTTTGTGGACTATAGGGAAACCGTAGAGAGCCATTTGGAGTCAGTGTGGGACATAGTAAAACGGTAGAGTGCGACTGTAGTCAATGTGGAATATAGTGAGTCCTTTGAGAGCCTCTGGAATCGATGTGGACTATAGGCAAACCGTAGGGAGCCACTGGAATGTGTGTGGGCTACCGGGAAGCCATGGGGTGCTCCTGGAGTCAGTATGGGATTTAGAGAAACCGTAAACAGCAGCTGCAGAAAGTGCGGGCTGTACGGAAACCGTAGAGAGCCACTGGTGTCTGTGTGGACTATAGGCAAACCGTAGAGACACACTGGATTCAGGGTGGACTGTAGGGAAACCTTAGAGAGCTGCTGGAGACAGTGTGGGCTATAGGGAAACCGCAGAAAGCCATTGGAGTCAGTATGGTCCATTGGAAAACCGCAGAGAGCCGCTGGCTTCAGTGTGGATTATAGGGAAATCATAGAGAGCCACAGGAGACAGTGTGGACTATAGGGAAACCATCGAGAGCCACTGGAGTCAGTGTGGACTATAGGGAAACCGCAGAGAGCCACTGTAGCTTGTGTGGACTATAGTGAGACCGTAGAGAGACTCTGGAATCATTGTGGACTATAGGCAAAACGTAGAGAGCCACTGGAATCAGTGAGGACTATAAGGAAACCGCAGAGAGCCACTGGAGGCAGTGTGAACTATAGGGAATCCGGAGAGAGCCATTCGGAGTCAGTGTGGACTTTAGGGAAACCGTAGCAAGCCACTGGAGTTAGCGTGGTCCATTGGAAAACCACAGAGAGCCGCTAGTTTCGGTGTGGATTATAGGGAAATTGTAGAGAGCCACAGGAGACATTTTGGACTATAGGGAAACCGTAGAGAGCCAGCGGATTCAGTGTGGACTATAGGGAAACCGCAGAGAGCCACCGGAGGCAGTGTGGAATATAGGGAAACCGTAGAGAGCTTCTAGAGTCAGTGGGGACTCTAAGGAAAATGTAGAGAGCCACAGGAGTCAGTCTGGAGTATTGGGAAGCCGTAGAGAGCCACTGGAGACAGTGTGGACTATACGGAAACTTTAGGGAGCCATTTGGAGTCAGTATGAGATATAGCAAAACATTAGAGAGCCACTGTAGTCTTTGTGGACTATAGTGAGACCGTCGAGAGTCTCTGGAATCAGTGTGGCCTATAGCCAAATCGTACAGAGCCACTGGAGTCAGTGTGGACTATAGGGAATCCGCAGAGAGCCAGTGGAGGCAGTGTGGACTATAGGGAAACCATAGAGAGCCACTGGAGTCAGTGTGGATTCTAGGGAAAATGAAGAGAGCCACTGGAGTCAGTGTGGACTATAAGGAAACCGCAGAGAGCCACTGGAGGCAGCATGAACAATAGGCAAACCGGAGAGAGCTATTCGTATTCAGTGTGGACTCTAGGAAAACCGTTGCAAGCCACTGGATTCAGCGTGGACTGTAGGGAAATTGTTCAGAACCATTTGGAGTCAGTGTGGGACATGGCAAAACTGTGGAGCGCCGCTGTAGTCATTGTGGACTATAGTTAGACTGTAGAGAGCCTCTGGAAACAGTGTGGACTATAGGCAAACTGTAGAGAGCCACTGGAGTAAATCGCAGGCCATAGGGAAAATGTAGAGAGCGACTGGTGTCAGTGTGGACTATAGAGAAACCGTGGCGAACCACTGGAGTATGTGTGGGATGTCGGGAAACCATGGAGAGCCACTGGAGTAACTCTGGGCTATAGGGAAAACATGGAGAGCCACTGGAGCCAGTGTGGGTTTTTGAGGAACCATAGACAGCCGTTGCAGAATGTGTGGGTTGTAGGGAAACCATAGGGAGCCACTGGTGTCTGTGTGGACTATAGGCAAACCGTAGAGACCCACTGGATTCAGAGTGTACTGTAGGGAAACCTTAGAGAGCTGCTGGAGACAGTGTGGGCCATAGGGAAACCGCAGATAGCCATTGGAGTCAGTGTGGTCCATTGGAAAACCGCAGAGAGCCGCTGTTTTCAGTGTGGATTATAGGGAAATCGTATAGAGCCACAAGAGACAGTGTGGACTTTAGGGAAACAGTAGAGAGCCACTGGAGTCAGTGTGGACTATAGGGAAACCGCGGAGGACCACTGGAGGCAGTGTGGACTATAGGGAAGCCGTAGAGAGCCACTGGAGTCAGTGTGGACTAAAGGGAAACTGTAGAGTGCCTCTGCAGTCAGTGTGGAATATAGGCAAACTGTAGAGAGCCACGGGAGTTAATCACAGGATATAGGAAAAATGCAGATAGCCACTGGTTGCAGTGTGGACTGTAGGGCAACCGTAGGGAGCCACTGGTGTAAGTTTGGGCAATAGGTAAACAATGGAGAGCCACTGGAGTCAGTGTGTGTTTCAGAGAAACTGTAGAGAGCAGCTGCAGACAGAGTGGGCTGTAGGGAAAAAGCAGAGAGCCACTTGTGTCTCTGTGGAATATAGGCAAACCGTAGAGACACACTGGATTCAGTGTGGGTAGTAGGGAAAACTTAGAGAGCTGCTGGAGACATTGTGGGCTATAGGGGAACTGCAGATAGCCTTTGGAGTCAGTGTCGTCTATTGGAAAACTGCAGAGAGACGCTGGAGTCAGTGTGGACTATAGGGAAACCGTAGAGAGCCAGTGGAGTCAGTGTAGACTATAGGGAAACCGCAGAGAGACACTGGAGGCAGTGTGTACAATGGGGAAACCGTAGGGACACATTGCAGTCAGTGCGGACTATAGCCAAACGGTAGAGGGCCACTGGATTTAGTGTGGAATGTTGGGAAAGCGTTGAGAGCCATGGGAACCAGTGTGGACTATTGGGACACCTTAGAGGGCTGCTGGAGTCAGTGTGGATTCTAGGGAAGATGTAGAGAGCCACTGGAGTCAGTGTGGACTATAGGGAAACCGTAGAGAGCCTCTGCAGTCAGCGTGGAATATAGGCAAACTGTAGAGAGCCACGGGAGTTAATCACAGGAAATAGGAAAAATGTAGATACCACTGGAGTCAGTGTGGAATATAGGGAAAACGTAGAAACCCATTTGGAGTCAGTGTGGGATATAGCAAAACAGTAGAGAGCCGCTGTGATCAGTGTGCGCTATAGTGAAACGTTGAGACTCTGGAATCAGTGTGGACTAATGGCAAACCGTAGAGAGCCACTGGAATCAATCACAGGCTATAGGGAAAATGTAGAGAGCCACTGTTGTCAGTGTGGACTATAGGGAAACCGTAGAAGTCCGCTGCAGACAGTGTGGGCTATAGGGAAACCGTAGAGAGCCACTGGTGTCGGTGTGGAATATAGGCAAACCGTAGAGTGCCACTGGATTCAGTGTGCACTATAGGGAAACCGTAAAGAGTTATGGGAGTCAGGAGGGATATAGGGAAACCGTAGACATCCCCAGGATCCAGTGAGTGCTACTGGGAAAATGTAGAGATCCAACTGGAGTAAATCACAGGCTATAGGGCAACCGTAGAGAGCCACTGGTGTTAGTATGGAATATTTGGAAACCGTAGAGAGCCTGCTGAGTCAGTGTGGGATATAGGGAAACCATAGAGAGTCGCTGGAGTCAGTGTGGGCTATAGGGAAACCGTAGAGAGCCATTGGAGTCAGTGTGGACTGTAGGAAATCTTCCGGGAGCCAATGGAGTCAGTGTGGGAAATAGGGAAACTGTAGTGAGTTGCTGGAGACCGTGTGGGCTATAGTGAAACGGTAGAGAGCCACTAGTGTCATTCGCAGTCTATAGGGAAACCGTAGAGAGCCACTGTAGACAGTGAGGACTATAGGCAAACCGTAGCGAAACACAGGATTTAGTGTGGAATCTAGGGAAACCGTTGAGACCCCCGGGAACCAGTGTGGACTATTGGGACACCTTAGAGGGCCTCTGGAGTCAGTTTGGATAATGGGGAAAATGTAGAGAGCCACTGGAGACAGTGAGGGCTATAGGGAATCCAAAGAGTGCCACCGGAGTCATAGTGGATTATAGGGAAACCGTAGATAGCCATTTGGATTCAGTATGGGATATAGCAAAACAGGAGAGAGCCGCTGTGGTCAGTGTTGGCTATAGTGAAACGGTAGAGAGGCTCAGAATCAGTGTGGACTATAGGCAAACTGTAGAGTGCCACTGGAGTCAATCGCAGGCTATAAGGAAAATGTAGAGAGGCACTGGTGTCAGTGTGGACGACATGGAAACCCTAGGGAGCCACTGGAGTAAGTGCGGGCTATAAGGAAACCATGGAGAGCCCCTGGAGTCAGTGTGGGCTATAGGGAAACCGTAGAGAGCCACTGGAGTCAGCAGTCATATTGGGGAACCGTAGACATCCCCAGGATACAGTGCGGGCTACTGGGAAACCGCAGAGAGCCAACTGGAGTCAATCACAGGCTATAGGGCAACCGTAGAGGTCCACTGGTGTTACTATGGACTGTACAAAAACCTTAGGGAGTTCCTGCCGTCAGTGTGGGCTATAGAGAAACCGTAGCCAGCCGCTGCTGTCTTTGTGGCCTATATGGAAATCGTAGAGAGCCATTGGTGTTAGTGTGGACTATAGGGAAACCGTAGAGAGCCACATGAGTCAGTGTGCGATACAGGGAAACCGAAGAGAGGCTCAGGAGTCTATATGGGCTATGTGGGCTATATGGAAACTGTAGAGAGGCAATGGCATCAGTGTGGACTGGAGGGAAACCTCGGAGAACCAATGGAGTCGGTGCTGGATTTAGGGAAACGGTAGTGAGCTGCTGGAGACAGTGTGGGCTATAGGGAAACCTTAGATAGCTACTAGAGTCATTCGCAGGCTATAGGGAAATGGTTGGGCAGCATTGGAGTCAGTGCGGTCTATAGAAAAACCTTAGGGAGGAACTGGATTGAGTGTTGACTTTTGGGAAACCATAGAGAGCCACTGGATTCGTGTGGATTCTAGGGAAAACTTAAAGAGCCACTGGAAACAGTGTGGGCTATAGGGAAACCTTAGAGAGCCACAGCAGTCTGTGTGGACTATAGGGAAACCGTACATAGACAAGGGAGGCAGTGTGGACTATAGGGAAACTGTACAGAGCTACTGGAGACATTGCGGTTTCTAGGGTAAATGTAGAGAGCCACTGGAGGCAGTGAGGGCTATAGGGAAAACATAGAGAGCCACTGGAGTCAGTGTGGACTATAGGCAAACCTTAGAGAGCCAGTGGAGTCAGGGTGGGATATAGCAAAACAGAAGAGAGCTGCTGGAGTCAGTGTGGTTATAGTGAAAGCGTAGAAAGCCACTAGAATCAGTTTGGACTACAAGCAAACCATAGAGAGCCACGGGAGTCATTGCGGACACGAGGGAAACCATAGTGAGCCACGGGAGTCAGTGTGGACTATAGGGAAACAGTCCAGAGCCACTGGAGTCAGTGTCGATTCTAGGGAAAATGTAGAGAGCCACTGGAGACAGTGTGGGCTATAGGGAAACCATAGAGAGCCTCAGCAGTCAGTGTGGACTATAGGGAAACCGTACAGAGACAACGGAGGCAGTGTGGACTACAGGGAAACCGTAGAGAGCTGCTGGAGAAAGTGTGGGCTATAAGGAAACCGCAGATAGCCATTGGAGTCGGTGTGGTCTATCGAAAAACCGTAGAGAGCATCTGGATTCAGTGTGGAATACAGGAAAACCGTAGAGAGCCACTGGAGTCAGTGTGGACTACAGGGAAATGGTACAGAGCCTCTGAAGCCAGGTGGGATATAGGGAAAACGGATGTTGCCCAGGATACAGTGTGGGCTACTGGGAAACCGTAGAGAGCCGTTGGAGTCAATCGCAGTCCATATGGCAACCGTACAGAGACACTGGTATCACTATGGACTATAGGGAAATCATAGGGAGCCCCTGGCGTCAGTGTGGGCTATAGGGAAACTGTAGACAGCCGCTGCAGTCAGTGTGGGCTATAGGGAAAGCGTAGAGAGCCACTGGTGTTAGTGTGGACTATTTGGAAACCGTAGAGAGCCAGCTGAGTCAATGTGGGATATAGGGAAACCGTTGAGAGCCATTGGAGTCAGTGTGGACTGTAGGGAATCTTCAGAGAGCCAATGGAGTCAGGGTGGGATATAGGGAAACCGTAGTGAGTTGCTGGAGACCGTGTGGGCTATAAGGAAACGGTAGAGAGCCACTAGAGTCATTTTCAGGCTATAGGGAAACCGTAGAGAGCCATTGGATCAAGGCCGTCTATAGGAAAACCGTAGAGAGCAGCTGGAGTCAGTGTGGACTATAATGAAAACTTAGAGAGTCACTGCAGTCAGTGTGGACTATAGGCAAACCGTAGCGAGCCACTGGATTTAGAGTGGAATCTAGGGGAACCGTTGAGACCCCCGGGAAACAGTGTGGACTATTGGAACATCTTAGAGGGCCACTGGAGTCAGTGTGGATTCTGGGGAAAATGTAGAGAGCCACTGGAGACAGTGAGGGCGATAGGGAAACTGTAGAGTGCCACTGGAGTCTGTGTGGACTACAGGGAAATCGTAGATAGCCATTTGGAGTCAGTGTGGGATATAGCAAAACAGTAGAGAGCCGCTGTGGTCAGTGTGGGCTATAGTTAAAAGGTAGAGAGCCTCTCGAATCAGTGTGGACTATAGGCAAACCGTAGAGAGCCACTAGATTCAATGGCAGGCTATAGGACAAATGTAGAGAGCCACTAGTGTCAGTGCGGACCGTAAGGAAACTTTGGAGTAAGTGTGGCCTATAGGAAAACATAGAGAGCCCCTGGAGTCAGTGTGGGCTATAGGGAAACTGTAGACAGCCGCTGCAGACAGTGTGGGCTATAGGGAAACCGTAGAGTGCCACTGGTTTCTGTGTGTAACATAGGCAAACCGTACAGTGCCACTGGATTCAGTGTTGACTATTGGGAAACCGTACAGAACCACTGGAGTCAGGAGGGATATTGGGAAACCGTAGACATCCCCAGGATACAGTGCGGGCTACTGGGAAACCGTAGAGAGCCAAATTGAGTCAATCACAGGCTATAGAGCAACCGTAGAGGTCCACTGGTGTTACTATGGAGTATACAAAAACCTTAGGGAGTCCCTGGCGTCAGTGTTGGCTATAGGGAAACCAGAGCCAGCCGCTGCTGTCTTTGTGGCCTATAGGGAAACCGTAGAGAGCCATTGGTGTTAGTGTGGACTGTAGGGACACCTTAGAGAGCCACTTGAGTCAGTGTGTGATATAGGGAAACCGAAGAAGTCTCTGGAGTCGGTGTGGGCTAAATGGAAACTGTAGAGAGGCAATGGCATCAGTGTGGACTGGAGGGAAACCTCAGAGAGCCAATGGAGTCAGTGCTGGTTTTAGGGAAACCGTAGAGAGCTGCTGGAGACAGTGTGGGCTATAGGGAAACCCTAGATAGCTACTAGAGTCATTCCCAGGCTATAGGGAAACCATTGGATAGCATTGGAGTCAGTGCGGTCTATAGGAAAAGCGTAGGGAGCAACTGGATTCAGTGTTGACTATTGGGAAACCATAGAGAGCCCATGGATTCAGTGTGCATTCTAGGGAAAATGTAAAGAGCCACATTGTGGGCTATAGGGAAGCCGTAGAGTGCCACAGCAGTCAGTGTGGACTATAGGGAAACCGTACAGAGACAAGGGAGGCAGTGTGGACTATAGGGAAACCGTACAGAGCTACTGGAGTCAGTGCGTATTCTAGGGAAAATGTCGAGAGCCACTGGAGATAGTGAGGGCGATAGGGAAACCGTAGATAGCCACTGGAGTCAGTGTGGACTATAGGCAAACCTTAGAGAGCCAGGGAGATCAGTGTGGGATATAGCAAAACAGTAGAGAGCTGTTGTAGTCAGTGTGCATTATAGTGAAAGCGTAGAATGTCACTGGAATCAGAGTGGACTACAAGCAAACCCTAGAGAGCCACGGGAGTCATTGTGGACTCTAGGGAAACCATAGAGAGACACGGAAGTCACTGTGGACTATAGGGAAACAGTCCAGGGCCACTGGAGTCAGTGTGGATTCTAGGGAAAAAGTAGAGAGCCACTGGAGACAGTGTGGGCTATAGTAAAACAGTAGAGAGCCACTGGAGTCAGTGTGGACTATAGGGAAACTGTACAGAGCCTCTGGAGCCAGGTGGGATATAGGGAAACCCTAGGCAGCCCCAGGACATAGTGTGGGCTACTGGGAAAACGTAGAGAGCCATTGGAGTCAATCACAGGCCATAGGGCAACCGTAGAGAGACACTGGTGTCTCTTTGGACTATAGGGAAATCGTAACGAGCCCCTGGCGTCAGTGTGGACTATTGGGACACCTTAGAGGGCCGCTGGAGTCAGTGTGGATTCTAGGGAAAACGTAAAGAGCCACTGGAGACATTGTGGGCTATAGGGAAAACGTAGAGAGGCACTTGAGTCAGTGTGGACTATAGGGAAACCGTTCAGAGACAAGGGAGGCAGTGCGGACTATAGGGAAACTGTGCAGAGCCAAGGGAGGCAGTGTGGGATATAGGGAAACCGTAGAGAGCTTCTGGAGAAATGTGGGCTATAAGGAAAATGTAGATAGCCATTGGAGTCGGTGTGGTCTTTGGGAAAACTGTAGAGAGCCGCTGGAGTCAGTGTGGAATACAGGGAAACCTTAGAGAGCCACTGGATTCAATATGGACTATGGGAAAACTGTAGAGAACCACTGGAGTCAGAGTGGACACCAGGGATAAGGTAGAGAGCCACTGCAGTCAGTGTGGTGGGCTATAGTAAAACAGAGGGGCACCAGTGGAATCAGTGTGGACTATACGGAAACCGTACAGAGACTCAGGAGCCAGGTGGGATATAGGGAAACTGTAGGCATTCCCAGGATACAGTGTGGGCTACTGGGAAACTGTAGAGAGGAATTGGAGTCAATCGCAGGCCATAGCGCATCTGTAGAGTGACACTGGTGTCACTAAGGACTATAGGGAAATCGTAGGGAGCCCCTGGCGTCAGTGTGGGCTATAGGGAAACTGTAGACAGTCACAGAAGTCAGTGTGGGCTATAGAGAAACCGTAAAGAGCCACTGGTGTTAGTGTGGAATATAGGGAAACCGTAGAGGGTCTCTGGAGTCGGTGTGGTATTTATAGAAACTGTAGAGATCCAATGGCATCACTGTGGACTGTAGGGAAACCTCGGAGTGCCAGTGGAGTCAGTGTTGGATATAGGGAAACCGTAGTGAGCTGCTGGAGACAGTGTGGGCTATAGGGAAACCGTAGAGAGCTACTAGAGTCATTCGCAGGCTCTAGGGAAACCGTTGGGAACCATTGGAGTCAGTGGGGTCTATATGAAAACCGTAGGGAGCAGCTGGATTCAGTGTGGACTATTGGGAAACCATAGAGAGCCCCTGGAGTCAGTGCGGACTATAGGGAAACCATAGAGAGCAACTGGATTCAGTGTGGATTCTAGGAAAAACGTAGAGAGCGCCGGGAGTCAGTGTGGACTACAAGAAAATGTAGAGAGTTACTGGAGTCAGTGTGGATTCTAGGGAAAACGTAAAGAGCCACTGGAGACAGTGTGGGCTATAGGGAAACCGTAGAGAGAAACATGAGTCAGTGTGGACTATAGGGAAACCGCTCAGAGACAAGGGAGGCAGTGTGGACTATAGGGAAACTGTGCAGAGCCAAGGGAGGCAGTGTGGGATATAGGGAAACCGTAGAGAGCTGCTGGAGAAATGTGGGTTATAAGCAAACCGTAGATAGCCATTGGAGTTGGTGTGGTCTATCGGAAAACCGTAGAGAGCCACTGGAGTCAGTGTGGAATACAGGGAAACCGAAGAGAGCCACTGGAGACAGTGTGGAATATAGGGAAACCGTGGAGAGCCACTGGAGCCAGTGTGGACTATGGGAAAACTGTAGAGAGCCACTGGAGTCAGATTGGGCACTAGGAAAACCGTAGAGAGCCAATTCAGTCAGTGTGGGCTATAGTAAAACAGTAGAGAGCCACTGGAGTCGGTGTGGTCTATAGGGAAATTGTACAGAGCCTCTGGAGCCAGGTGGGATATAGGGAAACCGTAGGCAGCCCCAGGATACAGTGTGGGCTACTGGGAAAACGTAGAGAGCCATTGGAGTCAATCGCAGGCCATAGGGCAACTGTAGAGAGACACTGGTGTCAGTAAGGACAATAGGGAAATTGTACGGAGCCCCTGGCGTCAGTGTGGGCTATAAGGAAACTGTAGACAGCCACTGCAGTCAATGTGGGCTATAGGGAAACTGTAAAGAGCCACTGGTCTTTGTGTGGGATATAGGGAAACCGTAGAGAGTCTGTGGAGTCGGTGTGGTATTTATAGAAACCATAGAGAGCCAATGGCATCAGTGTGGACTTTAGGTAAACCTCGGAGAGCCAATGGAGTCAGTGTTGGATATAGGGAAACTGTAGTGAGCTGCTGGAGACAGTGTGAGCTATAGGGAAACAGTAGATAGCTACTAGAGTCATTCGCAGGCTATAGGGAATCTGTTGGGAACCATTGCAGACAGTGCGGTATATATGAAAACCGTAGGGAGCAGCTGGATTCAGTGTGAACTATTAGGAATCCATAGAGAGCCCCGGAGTCAGTGCAGAGTATGGGGAAACCATAGAGAGCAACTGGATTCAGTGTGGATTCTAGGAAAACCGTAGAGAGCGCCTGGAGTCAGTGCAGATTATTGGGAAACCGTAGAGAGCAACTGGAGTCAGTGTGGGTTATAGTGAAAGCTTAGAGTGCCACTGGAATCAGTGTGGACTATAAGCAAACCGTAGAGAGCCACGGGAGTCATTGTGGACTCTAGGGAAGCCATAGAGTGCGACGGGAGTCAGTGTGGACTATAGGGAAACTGTACAGAGCGACTGGATTCAGTGTGGATTCTAGGGAAAACTTAAAGAGCCACTGGAGACAATGTGCGCAACAGGGAAACCGTAGAGAACAACAGCAGTCAGTGTGGACTATAGGGAAGAAATACAAAGAAATGGGAGGCAGTGTGGACTATAGGGAAACCGTACAGAGCCAAGGGAGGCAGTGTGGGATATAGGGAAACCGTAGAGAGCTGCTGGAGAAATGTGGGCTATAAGGAAACCGTAGATAGCCATTGGAGTCCGTGTAGTTTATCGGAAAACCGTGGAGAGCCGCTGGAGTCAGTGTGGAATACAGGGAAACCGTAGAGAGCCACTGGAGACACTGTGGAATATAGGGAAACCATGGAGAGCCACTGGAGTCAGTGTGGACACTAGGGAAACCGTAGAGAGACACTGCAGTCAGTGTGGGCTATAGTAAAACAGTAGAGAGCCACTGGAGTCAGTGTTGACTATAGGGAAACCATACCGAGCCTCTGGAGCCAGGTGGGATATAGGGAAACCTTTGACAGCCCCAGGATACAGTGTGGGCTAATGGGAAACCGTAGAGAGCCATTGGAGTCAATCACAGGCTATAGGGAAAACGTAGAGAGCCACTGGTGTCTCTATGGGCTATAGGGAAACCTTAGAGAGCTACTGGAGACAGTGTGGACTATTGGGTAACCGTAGAGAGCCACTGGAGTCAGTGTGGGCTATAGGGAAACCGTGGATAGCCAATGCAGTCAACCGCAGGCTATCAGGAAAACTTAGGGTGCCATTGGTTTCTTTGTGGACTATAGGGAAATCGCAGACAGCCGCTGGAGTCAGTGTGGACTATAGGGAAACCGTAGAGAGCCACTGGAGTCAGGGTGGACATTAGAGAAACCGTAGAGAGCCACTGGAGACAGTGTTGGCTATAGGGAAATTGTAGACAGCCGCTGCAGTCAGTGTGCGCTATAGGGAAACCGTAGAGGCACTGGTTTCAGTGTAGACTATAGGGAAACCGTAGAGAACCACTTGAGTCAGTCTGTGATATAGGGAAACCACAGAGAGGCGCTGCAGACAGTGTGGTCTATAGGGAAAAAGTAGATAGCAACTGGAGTCAATCGCAGGCTATAGGGAAAATGTAGGGAGACGTTGGAGTCATTGTGAACTATAGGGAAATCCTAGAGAGCCACTAGAGTCAGTGTGGACTATAGGGAAACCGGAGAAGCCACTGGAGTCAATAACAGTCTATAGGGAAAAAGTAGAGAGCCACTGGTATCGGTGTGGACTATAAAGAAACAGTAGGGACTCAATGGAGTCATTGTGGACTATAGTGAAACTCTGGGGAGATACTGGAGTCAGTGTGGGATATAGGGAAGCTGTAGAGAGCCACTGGGGTCAGAGTGGGATATAGGGAAGCAATAGAGATCCATTGGGTACAGTGTAGGCTATAAGGAAACCGTAGAGTGCCGCAGGAATCTGTGTGGTATCTAGGGAAAGCATAGAGAGCAACTGGAGTCAGTGCGGACTACAGGGAAACTGTAGAGAGCAACTGGAGGCAGTGTGGTCCATAGGGAAACCGTAGAGAGGCACTGCAGACAGTGTGGACTATAGGGAAACGGTAGAGAGCCACCTGAGTCAGTGTAGACTATAGGGAAAACGTAGACAGGCCCGGGAGACAGTGTGGGCTATAGGTAAACCTTGGAAAGACACTGGACCCAACCACAGGCTATCGGGAATACCTAGGGAGCAATTGGAGACAGTATGGAGTATAGGGAAACCGTAGAGAGCTACTGGAGACAGTTTCCACTATAGGGTATTCGTAGAGAGCCACTGGAGTCAATGTAGACAATAGGGAAAATGTAGAGAGCCTCTAGAGAGAGAGTGGACTTTAGGGAAATCGTGGATAGCCACTGGAGACAGTGTGGACTATAGGGAAACCGTAGAGAGCCATTGGAGACAGTGTGGGGAATAGTGAAACCCTAGATAATATACTGGAGAAAGTGTGGGCTTTAGGGAAATCGTAGAAGGCCGCGGGAGTTAATCGAAGGCTATAGGTAAACCTCAAGGGAGCCATTGGAGTCAGTGTGGTCTATAGGAAAACCGTAGTGAGCCACTAGAGTCAGTGTTGACTCTAGGGAAACGGTAGAGAGCCACTGGAATCAGTGTACGCTATAGGGAATCCATAGAGAGCCACCAGAGTTAGTGTGGACAATAGGGAAACCGTAGAGAACCGCTGGATTCTGTTTGGGCTATAGTGAAACCGTAGAGAGCCCCTGGCATCAATTGGGACATACTAAATCGGTAGGCATCCATTGGATTCATTGTGGGCTATTGGGAAACCGTAGAGAGCCACTGGTGACAGTATGAACTATAGGGAAACAGCAGTGAGTCAATGGAGTCACTGTGGTCTATAGTGAAACTGTAGAGTGCTTTCGGAGTCAGTGTGGGTTATAGGGAAGCCTTAGAGAGCCTACCGAGTCACTGTTGGATAAAGGGAAGCCTCAGAGATCCACTGGGTAAAGTGTGGGCTATAAGGAAACCGTAGAGAGCCGCAGGAATCTGTGTGGGATATAGGGAAGCCGTAGAGAGCAACTGGAGTCATTGTGGACTATTGGGAAGTTGTAGAGAGCCCCTGGCATCAGGTGGGACATAGGAAATCCATAGACAGCCTCTGGATTCAGTTTGGGCTATTGGGAAACCGTAGAGATCTACTGGAGACTGTGTGGATTATAGGCTAACCGTAGACAGCCACTGGAGTCAGTGTTGACTATAGGGAAAACGTAGAGAGCCGCTGGAGACATTTTGGGCTATAGGGAAATGGTGGATAGCCACTGCAGTCAATCGCAGGCTATCGGGAAAACTTAGGGTGCCATTGGATTCAGTGTGGACTATAGGGAAACTGCAAAGAGCCTGTGGAGTCAGTGTGGGCTATAAGGATACTGTAGATACTGTAGAGAGCCATTGGAGTCAGTGTGGACAGTAGAGACCCGTAGAGAGCCATTGGAGCCAGTGTCGGCTATAGGGAAACCATAGCCAGCCGCTGCAGTCAGTGTGGGCTACAGGGAAACCGTAGAGAACCACTTGAGTCATTGTGTGAAATAGGGAAAACGTAGAGAGTATCGGGAGACAATGTGGGCTATAGGGAAAATGTAGATAGCCACTGGAGTCAATCGCATACTATCGGGAAAATATAGGGAGCCGTTGGAGTCAGTGTGAACTATAGGGAAACCCTAGGGAACCATTTGAGTCAGTGTGGTATATAGGCAAGCCGTAGAGATACAATGGGGTTAGTGTGGGCTATACGGAAAACGTAGAGAGCCGCTGGAGACAGTGTGGCCTATAGGGAAACCATAGATAGCCACTGGAGTCAATTGCAGGCTAGAGGGAAACCGTAGGGAGCCAGTGGAGTCAGTGTTTACTATAGTGAAACCGTAGAGAGCCGCTGGAGTCAGTGGTGCCTCTAGGGAAACCGTAGAGAGCCACTGGTGTCAATGTAAGCTATAGGGAAACCATAGAGAGCCACTGGAGTCAGTGTGGACTATAGTGAAACCGTAGAGAGCCCCTGGATTCTGTTTGGCCTAAAGTGAAACTGTAGGGAGCCCCTGTCGTCAGGTGGGACATAGGAAATCCGTAGACAGCCGCTGGATTCAGTGCGGGCTATTGGGAAACCGTAGTGAGCCACTGGAGTCAGTGTGGACTATAGGGAAACAGTAGCGAGTCAATGGAGTCACTGTGGACTATAGGGAAATTGTAGGGAGCTACTGGAGTCAGTGTGGGATATAGGGAGTCAGTAGAGAACCACTGGGGTCAGTGTGGGCTATAAGGAAACTGTAGGGAGCCCCAGGAATCTGTGTGGGCTATAGGGAAAACTTTGAGAGTGACTGTAGTCAGTGTGGACTATAGGGAACCCATAGAGAACCACTGGAGTCAGTGTCAACTGTAGGGAAACCGTAGAGAGCCACTGGAGTAATTGTGGGGAATAGTAAAAACTTAGAGATCTACTGGAGACAATGTGGGCTTTAGGGAAATTGTAGATGGCGGCTGGAGTCAATCGAAGGCTATAGGTAAACCGTAGGGAGCCACTGGAGTCAGTGTGGTCTATAGGAAAACCTTAGAGAGCCGCTGGAGTCAGTGGTGACTCTAGGGAAACCGTAGAGAGCCACTGGTGTCAGTTTACGCTATAGGGAAACCATAGAGAGCCACTGGAGTCAGTGTGGACTATAGTGAAACAGTAGAGAGCCTCTGGATTCTGTTTGGCCTATAGTGAAACTGTAGGGAGCCCCTGGCATCAGGTGGGACATAGGAAATCCGTAGACAGCCGCTGGATTCAGTGCAGGCTATTGGGAAACCGTAGTGAGCCACTGGATTCAATCACAGGCTATAGGGAAAACGTAGAGAGACACTGGTGACGGTATGGACTGTAGGGAAACAGCAGGGAGTCAATGGAGTAATTGTGGATTATAGGGAAACTGCAGACAGCGACTGGATACAGGGAAGCCTTAGGGAGCCTCCCGTATCAGTGTGGGATATAGGGAATCCGTAGAGATCCACTGGGTACAGTGTGGGCTACAAGGTACCGCAGAGAGCCGCAGGAATCTGTATGGGGTATAGAGAAAACGTAGGGAGCAACTGGGGTCATTATCGACTACAGGGAAACAGTGGAGAACAACTGGAGGCAATGTGGACCATAGGGAAACCGTAAAGAGCCACTGCAGACAGTGTGGACTATAGGCAAACCGTAGAGAGCCACTGGAGTCAGTGTATACTATAGGGAAAACGTGGAGAGCCCCGGGAGATAGTGTGGGCTATGGGGAAACCTTGGCGAGATGCTAGAGTCAACCGCAGGCTATCGGGAAACCTTTGGAGCCATTGGAGACAGAGTGGAGTATAAGGAAACCGTAGAGAGATACTTGAGACAGTGTGGACTATTGGGTAACCGTAGAGAGCCACTGGAGTCAGTTTAGACCATAGGGAAAACATAGAGAGCCGCTGGAGACAATGTGGGCTATAGGGAAACCGTCAATAGCCACTGGAGTCAACCGCAGGCTATCGTGAAAACTTAAGGTGCCATTGGATTCTGTGTGGACTATAGGGAAACTGCAGAGAGCCGCTGGAGTCAGTGTGGACTATGGGGAAACCGTAGAGAGCCATTGGAGTAAGTGTGGACAGTAGAGAAACCGTGGAGAGCCACTGGAGACTGTGGTGGCTATAGGGAAACTGTAGACAGCTGCTGCAGTCAGTGTGGACTCTAGGGAAACCGTAGAGAACCACTTGAGTCAGTGTGTGATATATGGAAACCGTAGAAGTCCCTGCAGGCAGTGTGGACTCTAGGGAAAACGTAGATAGCCACAGGAGTCAATCGCAGGCTGTACCGAAAATGTAGGGAGACGTTGGTGTCAGTGCGAACTATAGGGAAACCCTAGAGAGCCACTGGAGTCAGTGTGGACTATAGGGAAACAGTAGCGAGTCAATGGAGTCACTGTGGACAATAGGGAAACTGTAGGGAGCTACTGGAGAGAGTGTGTGATATAGGGATTCTGTATAGAGCCACTGGGGTCAGTGAGGGCTTTAAGGAAACTGTAGAGAGCCCCAGGAATCTGTGTGGGCTATAGGGAAACCATAGAGCGCAACTGGAGTCAGGGTGGGCTATAGGGAAACCATAGAGAGCCACTGGAGTCAGTGTCGACTGTAGGGATACCGTAGAGAGCCTGTGGAGTAAGTGTGGGGAATAGTGAAAAAGTAGAGATCTACTGGAGACAATGTGGGCTTTAGGGAAATCGTAGATAGCGGCTGGAGTCAATCGAAGACTATAGGTAAACCGTAGGGAGCCATTCGAGACAGTGTTGTCAATAGGAAAATCTTAGAGAGCCGCAGGAGTCATTGTTGACTCTAGGGAAACCCTGCAGAGCCACTGGAGTCAGCGTGGATTATAGGGAAACTGTAGAGAGCCGCTGGAGCCTGTTTGGGCTAGAGTGAAACTGTAGAGAGCCCCTGGCATCAGGTGGGACATAGGAAATCCATAGACAGCCGCTGGACTCAGTGTGGGCTATAAGGAAACCGGAGAGAGCCGCAGGGATCTGTGTGGGAAAAAGGGAAAGCGTATAGAGCAACTGGTGTCATTGTGGACTATAGGGAAACTGTAGAGAGCCCCTGGCGTCAGGTGGGGCATAGGAAATCCGTAGACAGCCGCTAGATTCAGCGTGGACTATTGGGAAACTGTAGAGAGCCACTGGAGTCAATCACGGGCTTTTGGGAATGCATAGGGTTCCATTGGATTCAGTGTGGACTTTCGGGAAACCGCAGAGAGCCGCTGGAGACGGTGTGAACTATAGTGAAACCGTAGACAGCCCTGGAGTCAGTGTGTACAGTAGAGAAACCGTAAAGAGCCACTGGAGACAGTGTCAGCTATAGGGAAACTGCAGACAGCTGCTGCAGTCAGTGTGGGCTATAGGGAAACGATAGAGCCACTGTTTCCAGTGTGGACTATAGGGAAACCGTAGAGAACCACTTGAGTCAATTTGTGACATAGGGAAACCAAAGAGAGTCTCTGGAGACGGGGTGGGCTATAGGGAAAACGTAGGTAGCCGCTGGAGTCAATCGCAGTATATAGGGAAAATGTAGGGAGCCGTTCGAGTCAGTGTGAACTACAGGGAAACCCTAGAGAGGCACAGGAGTCAGTGTAGACTATAGGGAAAACGGAGAGAGCCACTGGAGTCAATGTGGACCATAGGGAAACCGTAGAGAGCCACTGGAGTCCTTGTGGACACTTTGGAAAACGGAGACAGCCACTGGAGTCAGAGTGGGCTTTAGGGAAACTGTAGAGAGCCGCAGGAATCTATTTGGGGTATAGGGAAACCGTAGCGAACAACTGGAGGCAGTGTGGACTATAGGGAAACTGCAGAGAGCAACTGGAGGCAGTATGGCCCTGAGGGAAACCGTAGAGAGCCACTGCAGACAGTGTGGACTATAGGGAAACCGTAGAGAGCCACTGGAGGCAGTGTAGAGTATAGGGAAAATGTAGGGAGCCACGGGAGACAGTGTGGGCTTTAGGGTAACATTGGAAAACCACTGGAGTCAATCGCAGGCTATCAGGAAAACTTAGGGTACCATTGAATTCCGTGTGGACTATAGGGAAAATGCAGAGAGCCACTGCAGTCAGTATGGACTACAGAGAAACTGTAGAGAGCCACTGGAGTCAGTGTCGGCTATAGGGAAACAGTACGGACCCTCTGGAGTCAGTGTGGACTATGAGGGAAATCGTAGAGAGCAACTGGAAACAGTGTGGGATATAAGGACACTGTAGAGAGCCTCTGGAATCCATGTGGACATTTTGGAAAACGTAGAGAGCCACTTGAGTCTGTGTGGGCTTTAGGGAAGCCATAGAGAGCCGCAGCAATCTATATGGGGTATAGTGAAACTGTAGATAGCAACTGGAGTCAGTTTGGACAATGGGGAAACTTTTGAAAGCAACTGGAGGCAGTGTGGACCATAGGGAAACCGTAGAGAGTCACTGCAGACAGTGTGGACTATAGGGAAACCGTAGAGAGCCACTGGAGTCAGTGTCGACAGTAGAGAAACCGTAGAGAGCCACTGGAGTCAGTGTGGGCTCCAGGGAAATGGTACGGAGCCTCTGGAGTCAGTGTGGACTATAGGGAGATCGTGCAGCGCCACTGGAATCAGTGTGGGATATAGGGAATCCGTAGAGAGCCACTTGATTCAGTGTGGGTTAGGGAAACTGTAGAGAGCATCTGGAATCAGTGTGGGCATTAGGGAAACCCTTGAGAGACCCAGGAGTCAGTGTGGGCTATAGGGAAACTGCAGTGAGCCGCTGCAGTCAGTGTGGACTATAGGGAAACCGTAGAGAGCCTTTGGAGTCAGCGTCGGCTAAAGGGAAACATTACGGAACCTCTGGAGTTAGTGTGGACTATAGGGAAATCGTCGAGAGCCACTGGAAACAGTGTGGGATATAGGGAAACGGTAGAGAGCCACTTGAGTCAGTGTGGGATATAGGGACACCCTAGGGAGCCACTGGAGTCTGTGTGGATACTTGGGAAACCGTAGATAGCCACTGGAGTCAGTTTGGGCTTTAGGGAAACCGTAGAGAGCCGCAGGAATCTATGTGGGAGATAGGGAAACTGTAGAGAGCCACTGGAGTCAGTGTGTACTATAAGGAAAGTGTAGAGAGCAACTGGAGGCAGTGTGGACCATAGGTAAACTGTAGAGAGCCACTGCAGACAGTGTGGACTATTGATTAACCGTAGAGAGCCACTGGAGACAGTGCAGACTTTAGGGAAAACATAGGGCGCCGCGGGAGGCAGTGTGGGCTATAGGGAAACCTTGGTTAGCCACTGGAGTCAATCGCAGGCTATCGAGAAAAGCTAGGGTGCCATTGGAGACAGTGTAGACAATAGAGAAACCGTAGAGAGCTACTAGAGGCAGTGTGGTCGATAGGGAAATCGTAGTGATCCACTGGACTCAGTGTGGCATATAGGGAAAACGTAGAGAACCGCTGCAGAGAGTATGGGCTATAGGAAAACAGTGGATAGCCATGGAGTCATTTGCAGGCTATCAGGAAAACTCAGGGTGCCATTGAATTCCCTGTGGTATATAGGGAAACTGCAGAGAGCCGCTGCAGTCATTGTGGACAATAGGGAAAAAGGAGAGAGCCACTGGAGTCAGTGCCGACAGTAGAGAAACCATAGAGAGCCACTGGAGTCAGTGTGGGCTATAGGGAAGCTGTACCGAGCCTCTGGAGTCAGTGTGAGCTATAGGCGGTTTGTAGAGAGCCACTGTAATCAGGGTGGGATATAGCGAAACCCTAGAGAGCCACTTGATTCACTGTGGGATACAGAGAAACTGTGGAGAGCATCTGGAGTCAGTGTGGGCTTTAGGGAAACTGTAGACAGCCGCTGCAGTAAGTGTGGGCTATTGGGAAACCGTAGAGGCATGGGTTTCAGTGTGGACTATAGGGAAACCGTAGAGAGTCACTTGAGTCAGTGTGCCATATTGGGAAACCGTAGAGAGTCTTTGGAATCAGTGTGGGCAATAGGGAAACCTTAGAGAGCCACTGGAGTCAGTGTGGACTAAAGGGAAACTGTAGAGAGCCGCTGGAGTCACTGTGGCATATAGGGAAACCGTAGAGAGCTGCTGGAGACAGTGTGAGCTGTGGGGAAAACGTAGATGGCCACTGGAGTCAATCGCAGGCTATAGGGAAAATGCAGAGAGCCGTTGGAGTCAGTGTGGTCTATAGGAAAACCGTAGAGAGCCATTGGAATCAGTGTGGTCTATAGGGAAACCATAGAGAGCCGATGGAGTCAGTGTGGAATATAGGGAAACTGGAGAGAGCCACTGGAGACAGTGTAGAGTATAGGGAAAACGTAGGGAGCCACGGGAGACAGTGTGGGCTATAGGGTAACCTTGGTTAGCCACTGAAGTCAATCGCAGGCTATCAGGAAAAGCTAGGGAGCCATTGGAGGCAGTGTGGACTATAGGGAAACCATAGAGAGCTTCTAGAGGTAGTGTGGTCTATAGGGAAAGCGTAGAGAGCCACTGCAGAGGGTATGGGCTATAGGGAAACTGTGGATAGCCATGGAGTCATTTGCAGGCTATCGGGAAAACCTAGGGTGCCATTGAATTCCCTGTGGTATATAGGGAAACTGCAGAGAGCTGCTGCAGTCATTGTGGACTATAGGGAAAAAGGAGAGAGCAACTGGAGTCAGTGCCGACAGTAGAGAAACCGTAGAGAGCCAGTGGAGTCAGTGTGGGCTATAGGGAAGCTGTACGGAGCCTCTGGATTCAGTGTGGGCTATAGGGGGATCGTAGAGAGCCACTGGAATCAGGGTGGGATATAGCGAAACCCTAGAGAGCCACTTGATTCACTGTGGGATATAGGGAAACTGCAGAGAGCATCTGGAGTCAGTGTGGGCTATCGGGAAACCATAGAGAGCCAGTGGTGTCCGTGTGGACTAGCGGGAACCGTAGAGAGCCACTTGAGTCAGTGTGGGCTATTGGGAAAACGTAGAGGCACGGGTTTCAGTGTGGACTATAGGGAAACCGTAGAGAGCTACTTGAGTCAGTGTGGGATATTGGGAAACCGTAGAGAGTCTCTGGAATCAGTGTGGGCAACAGGGAAACCGTAGAGAGCCACTGGAGTCAGTGTGGACTAAAGGGAAACTGTAGAGAGCTGCTGGAGTCAGTCGCAGGCTATGGGAAAATGTAAGGAGCCGTTGGAGTCAGTGTGGTCTATAGGAAAACCGTAGAGAGCCGTTGGAATCAGTGTGGTCTATTGGGAAACTGTAGAGAGCCACTGGAGTCAGTGTGGACTATAGGGAAACCGAAGAGAGCCACTGGAGTCAGTGTGGGCTATAAGGAAAATGCAGAGAGCTGCTAGAATCCGTGAGGGACATAGGGAAACCGTAGAGAATGACTGAAGTCATTGTGGGCTATATGCAAACCTGAGAGAAAAAAGGGAGTCAGTGTGGGGTATAGGGAAACCATAGAGAGCCAGTGGCGTCCGTGTGGACTAGCGGGAACCGTAGAGAGCCACGTGAGTCAGTGTGGGATATAGGGAAACCGTAGAGAGTCTCTGGAGTCAGTTTGGGCTATAGTGAAAATGTAGAGATCCACTGGAGTTAGTGTGGACTGTAGGGAAACCGTAGAGAGCCTGTGGAGTCAGTGTGGGGAATAGTGAAACCGTAGAGAACTGCTGGAGACAGTGTGGGCTATAGGGAAACAGGAGTTGGCCAGTGGTGTCAATCACAGACTATAAGTAAACCTTAGGGAGCCATTGGAGTCAGTGTGATATAGGAAATCCGCAGAGTGCGGCCGGTGTCAGTGCTGAATATAGGGAAACCAAGAGAGTCGCTGGACTCAGTGTGGACTATAGGGAAACGGTAGAGAGCCTCTGGAATCAGTGTGGACATTACTGAAACTGTAGAGAACCAATGGAGTCAGTGTGGGCTATAGTGTAACTGTAGAGAGCCACTGGAGTCAGTGTGGACTATCGGGAAACTGTAGAGAGCCACTGTAGATAGACGCTGAATTCAGTGCAGGCTACTGGGCAACCATAGAGAGTCACTGGAATCAATCGTAGGCAATAGGAAAATCTTAGAGAGCCATTGGTGTCAATATGGATTATAGAGAAACCGTAGGGAGCCACGGGAGTCAGTGTGGGATATAGGGAATGCATAGACACTGGATTCATTGTGCACTATAGTGAAACAGTATATGGCTACTTGAGTCAGTGTGGGATATCGGAAAACCATAGAGAGCCACGGGAGTCCTTGTGGACACTTGGGAAACAGTAGAGAGCCACTAGAGTCAGTGTGGGCTTTAGGGAAACTGTAGAGAGCCGCTGGAATCTATGTGTGATATAGGGAAATCGTAGAGAGCCACTGCTGACAGTGTGGACTATAGGGAAACCGTACAGAGCCACTTGAGACAGTGTAGAACATAGGGAAAACGTAGGGATCCACGGGAGACAGTGTGGGCTATAGCGAAACCTTGGAAAACCACTGGAGTCAATCACAGGCTATCAGGAAAACCTAGGGAGCCATTGGAGACATTGTGGAGTATAGGAAAACCGTTGAGATCTACTGCAGACAGTGTGGACAATAGGGAAACGGGAGAGGGCCACTGGAGTCATTGGAGAATATAAGGAAAAGGTACAGATCCGCTGGAGACAGTGTGGGCTATAGGGAAACTGTGGATAGCCACTGGAGTCAATTGCAGGCTATGGTGAAAACTTAGGGTGCCATTTAATTCCTTGTAGGGAAACTGCAGAGAGCCGCTGCAGTCAGTGTGGACTATAGGGAAACCGTAGAGATCCACTGGAGTCAGTGTCGGTTATAGGGAAACCGAACGGAGCCTCTGGAGTCAGTGTGGACTTTCGGGAAACCGTAGAGAGGCGCAGGAATCTATGTGGGACATAGGGAGACTATAGAGAGCCAATTGATTCAGTGTGAGATATAGGGAAACTGTAGAGAGCATCTGGAGTCAGTGTGGGCTTCAGGGAAACCCTTGAGAGCCCCCGGAGTTAGTGTGGGCTATAGGGAAACCGTAGACAGCCGCTGCAGTCAATGTGGGCTATAGGGAAACCGTAGAGGCAAGGTTTTCAATGTGGAATATAGGGAAACCGTAGAGAGCCACTTGAGTCAGTGTGGGATATAGGGAAACCGTAGAGAGACTCTGGAGTAAGTGTGGGCAATAGGGAAACCGTACAGAGCCACTGGTGTCAGTGTAGAATATACAGAAAATGCAGAGAGCCACTAGAGACAGTATGGACTATAGGGAAACCATGGATAGCCACTGGAGTCAATTGCAGGCTATTGGGAAATCTTAGGGTGCCATTGAATTCCGTGTGGACTATAGGGAAATGGCAGAGAGCCGCTGCAGTCAGTTTGGACTATAGGGAAACCGTAGAGAGCCATTGGAGTCAGCATCAGCTATAGGGAAACCGTACGGAACCTCTGGAGACAGTGTGGACTATAGGGAAATCGTAGAGAGCCGCTGGAATCCGTGCAGGATATCGGGAAACCATAGAGATTGACTGGAGACAGTGTGCGGTATAGGGGTACCATAGAAAGCCACTGGTGTCGGTGTAAGCTATAGGGAAACTGTTGAGAACCCCGGGAGTCAGTGTGGGCTATAGCGAAAGCGTAGAGAGCCAGTGGTGTCAGTGTAGATTATACGGAAAACTTAGAGAGCCACTAGAGACAGTATTGGCTATAGGGAAACCATGGATAGCCACTGGAGGCAATTGCAGGCTATTGGGAAATCCTAGGGTGCCATTGAATTCCGTGTGGACTATAGGGAAATGGCAGAGAGCCGCTGCAGTCAGCGTGGACTATAGGGAAACCGTACAGAGCCATTGGAGTCAGCGTCAGCTACAGGAAACCGTACAGAACCTCTGGAGACAGTGTGGACTATAGGGAAATTGTAGAGAGCCGCTGGAATCCGTGCAGGATATCTGGAAACCGTAGAGAGCGACTGGAGACAGTGTGCGGTATAGGGGTACCATAGAAAGCCACTGGTGTTGGTGTGGGCTATAGGGAAACTGTTGAGAACCCCGGGAGTCAGTGTGGGCTATAGCGAAACCGTAGAGAGCCAATGGAGTCATTGTGGACCATAGGGAAAGCGCAGAGAGCCTCTGGAGGCACGGTGGACTATAGGGAATCTGTAGAGAACCACCTGAGACAGAGTGGGATATAGGGAAACCGTAGAGAGCCACTGGAGTCAGTAAGGGCTATAGTTAATCCATAGAGAGCCACTAGAGCGAGTGTGGGCTCTAGGAAAACTGTAGGTGGCCACTGTATTCGCTGTTGACTATAGGAAACCCAAGAGAGCCACTGGAGTGAGTGTGAACTATAGGGAAACCGTAGAGAGGCACTGGAGTCAGTGTGGGGTATAGGGAAACCGTAGATAGCCATTGGGGTCAGTGTAGGATATAGAGCAACCGTAGAGAGCCACTGGTGTCAGTGTGGACTATAGGGAACCGTAGAGAACCACTTGGGTCAGTGTGTGATATAGGGAAACCGTAGAGACTCACTGAAGACTGTGTGGACTATAGGGAAAAAGTAGATAGCCACTGGAGTCAATCGCAGGCTATAGGGAAAATGTAGGGAGCCGTTGGACTTTAGTGAAACCGTAGAGAGCTGTAGGAGTCTCTGTGGGATACAGGGAAACCGCAGAGAGCAGCTGGAGGCAGTGTGGACTATAGGGAAACCGTAAAGAGCCACTGCAGACAGTGTGGACTATAGGGAAACCGTAGAGTGCCACTACAGTCAGTGTAGACTATAGGGACAACGTAGGGAGCAGCAGGAGGCACTGTGGGCTATAGGAAAACCTTGGATAACCACTGGGTTCAATTGGAGGCTATCAGAAAAACCTAGGGAGCCATTGGAGACAGTGTGGACTATAGGGAAACCGTAGAGTGCCACTGCAGAAAGTGTGGACTATACGGAACCAGTACGGAGCCTCTGGAGTTAGTGTGGACTATAGGAAAACCGTAGAAAGCCACTTGATTCTTTGAGGGATATAGGGAAACCGTAGAGAGCATCTGGAGTCAGTGTGGGCTTTAGGGAAACCGCCATTGTGGACTACAGTTAAACTGTAGAGAGCCAATGGAGTCACTGTGGGATATAGGGAAACCGTAGACAGCTGTTGGAGACAGTTTGGGCTGTAGGAAAAACGTAGAGAGCCACTGTAGTCAATCGCAGGCTATAGGGAAAATGTAGGAAGCCGTTGGAGTCAGTGTAGTCTATAGGAAAACCGCAGACAGCCAGTGTAATTAGTGTGGACTAAAGGGAAACCCTAGAGAGCCACTGGAGTCAGTGTGGACTATAGGGAAACAATAGAGAGCCACTGGAGTCAGTGTGGACTATAGGGAAACCGTAGTGACCCACTGGAGTCCGGGTGGACACTTGGGAAACCATAGAGAGCCACTGGAGACAGAGTGGGCTTTAGGGATACCGTAGAGGGTGACTGGAGTCAGTGTAGGATATAGGGAAACCATAGAGAACCACTTAGTCAATCCGAGCTATAAGGAAACTGTAGAGAGCCGCAGGAATACGTGTGGACTACTTGGAAAGCGTAGAGAGACTCTGGAGTCAGTGTAGACTAGAGGGAACAGTAGAGAGGCAAATGAGACTGTGGGGGCTTTAGGTAAACTGTGGATAGCCACTAGAGTCAATCGCTGGCTATTGGGAAAACATAGGGAGCCATTGGAGTCAGGGTGGACGATAGGGAAACCGCAGAGATCCGCTGGAGCCAATGTGGACTGTAGGGAAACGGTAGAGAGCCACAGGAGTCAGTGTGGAATATAGGGAAACCGAAGAGAGCCACTGGGGTCAGTGTGGACAGTCAAGAAACCGTAGAGAGCCACTGGAAACATTGTGGGCTATAGGCAAACTTTAGAGAGCCACTGGAGCCAGTGTGGGATATAGAGAAACCGTAGAGAGCCGCAGAAATCCGTGTGGACTATATAGAAACTGTAGAGAGCCACTGGAGTCTGTGTATACTATAGAGAAACCGTAGAGAGCCTAATGAGACAGTGTGGATTATAGGGAAAACGTACAGAACCGCAGGAGACAGTGTGGGCTATAGGGAAAATGTCGATAGCCACTGGAGTCAATTGCAGGCTATAGGGAAAACTTAGGGAGCCTTTGGAGACAGAGTGGGCTATAGGAAAACCGTAGAGTGCTGTTGGAGTCACTGTGGACTATACGGAATCCTTGGAGAGCCACTGGAGTCAGTCTGGACTATAAGGAAAGCGTAGAGAGTCCCTGCATGCATTGTGGTGCATACGGAAACCGTAGAGAACCTCTGAAGTCAGTGTGGGCTCTAGGGAAGCCGTAGATGGCCACTGGAGATAGTGTTGACAATAGGTAATCCGAAGAGAGCCACTGGAGTCTGTGTGAACTATAGGGAAACCGAAGATAGTCACTGGAGTCAGTGTGGGATATAGGGAAACCGTAGAGAGCTTCAGGAGTCAGTGTGGGCTATAGTGAAACTGTGGAGAGCTACAGGAGTAAATCGTGGGCAATAAGGAAATCAGAGAGCCACTGGTGTCAGTATGGACGACAGGGAAACGTAGGAAGCCACTGGAGACAGTTTGGGATATAGGGAAATCGTATAGAGCCTTTGGATACATTGTGGACTATAGGGAAATGGTAGAGAGCCACTGGATTCAGAATGGGATATTGTTAAACTGTAGAGAGCCAGTCGAGTCAGTGTGGGAAACTGGAAAGCCATCGAGAGCCACTGGGGTCAGTGTGGGTTATAAGAAAACCGCAGACAGCGGCTGGAATTCCTGCGGGATATAGGGAAACTGTAGAGAGCAACGGGAGTCAGAGTGGGCTACAGCAAATTGTAGAGAGCCAATGGAGTCAGTGTGGGGAATAGTGAAACTGTAGACAACTGCTGGAGACATTGTGGGCTATAGGGAAACCGTAGATGGCCACTGGTGTCAATCGCCGGCTATTGGTAAAACGTAGGAAGCCTTGGAGTCAGTGTGGTCCATAGGAAATCCGTAGTGAGCCTCTGGAGTCAGTGTAGAATATAGGGAACAGCAGAGAGCCAAAGGAGACGGTGTGGGCTATAGGTAAACTGTGGAAAACCGCTAGAGTCAATCGCAGGCTATCGGGAACATATAGGGAGCCATTGGAGTCAGCGTGGATGATAGGGAAACCGCTGAGAGCCCCTGGAGCCAATGTGGACTGTAGGGAAATGGTAGAGAGCCACTGGAGTCAATGCGGAATATGGGGAAACCGTAGAGAGCCACTGGGGTCAGTGTGGAATATAGGGAAACCGTAGAGAGCCACTGTGTTCAGTGTGGACAGTCGAGAAACCATGGAGAGCCACTGGAAACATTGTGGGCTTTAGGCTAACCGTAGAGAGCCACTGCTGCCAGTGTGGGATATAGAGAAACTGTAGAGAGCCGAAGGAATCCGTGTGGACTATATGGAAACCGTAGAGAGCCACTAGCGTCAGTGTATACTCTAGAGAAACCGTAGATAGCTTAAGGAGACACTGTGGATTATAGAGAAAACGTACCGAGCCGGTGGAGACAGTGTGGGCTTTGGGAAACCGTAGATAGCCACATGAGTCAATTGCAGGCTATAGGGAAAACGTAAGTAGCCTTGGGAGTCAGAGTGGGCTATAGGAAAACCACAGAGTGCTGTTTAAGTCACTGTGGACTATAGGGAATCCGGGGAGAGCCACTGGAGTCGGTGTGGACTATAAGGAAAGCGTAGAGAGTCCCTGTAGGCAGTGTGGTCCATACAGAAACCGTAGAGAACCTCTGAAGTTAGTGTGGGCTCTAGGGAAGCCATAGATGGCCACTGGAGTCAGTGTTGACAATAGGTAATCCGAAGAGAGCCACTGGAGTCGGTGTGGACTATAAGGAAAGGGTAGAGAGTCCCTGTAGGCAGTGTGGTCCATACAGAAACCGTAGAGAACCTCTGAAGTTAGTGTGGGCTCTAGGGAAGCCATAGATGGCCAGTGGAGACAGTGATGACAATAGGTAATCCGAAGAGAGCCACTGGAGTCTGTGTGAACTATAGGGAAACCGTAGATAGCCACTGGAGTCAGTGTGGGCTATAGTGAAACCATAGAGACCCACTGGAGTCTGTGTGTACTATAGGGAAACCGGAGAGAGCCACTGGAAACAGGTAGGATATAGGGAAACCGCAGACAGACACCGGAATCAGTATGGGCTATTTTAAGCTGTGGAGAGCCACGGTAGTAAATCGTGGGCAATAAGGAAATCATAGAGAGCCACCGGTGTCAGCATGGACTATAGGGAAAAGTAGGGAGCCACTGGAGTCAGTTTAGGATATAGGGAAACCGTACAGAGCCACTGGATACATTGTGGACTATAGGGAAACGGTAGAGAGCCACTGGAGTCAGTCTGGGAAATTGTTAAACCGTAGAGAGTTGGTCGAGTCAGTGTGGGATACTGCGAAGATGTTGAGAGCCACTGCGGTCAGTGTGGGCTATAAGAAAACTGCAGAGAGCCACAGGAGTCACTGTGGGACATTGCAAAACCTTAGAGAGACACTAGAGATAGTGTGGATTCAATGGAGACCATAGAGAGGTAGTAGAGTCAGTGTGGCCAATAGGGAAAGCGTACAGAGTCACTGGAGTCTGTGTGGACTATAGGGAAACCCTAAAGAGCCACTGGAGTCAGTGTGGACATTAGGGAAACCGTAGAGAGACACTGGAGATAGTGTGGACTCTAGGGAGACCATAGAGAGGTACTAGATACATTGTGGCCAATAGGGAAATCCATAGAGAGATGCTGGAGTCTGTGTGGTCTATAGGGAAACCGTAGTGAGACACTGGAGTCAGGTTCGGGTACAGTGAAACCGTAGAGAGCCAGTGGACTAAGTGTGGACAATAGGGAAACTGTAGAGAGTTCCTGGAGTCAGGTGGTATATCGGGAAACCATAGACAACCGCTGGATTCAGTGCAGTCTACTGGGAAACCTTAGAGAGGTTGTGGAGTCAATCGTAGGCAATAGGAAAATCTTAGAGAGGCACTGGTGTCAGTATGGACTATAGGGAAACCGTAGGTAGCCACTGGAGTCACTGTGGATTATAAGGAAAGTGTGGAGAGCTACTGGAGTCATTGTGGGATATAGGGACACCGTAGAGAACCGCTTGAGTTGGTCTGGGATATAGGGAAGCCGTAGAGAGACAATGGGGTCAGTGTGGGCTATAAAGAAACTGTAGATAGCCTCAGGAATCTCTGTGGGATATAGGGATACCGTGGAGAGCTACTGGATTCGATGTGGACAATAGGGAAACAGTGGAGAGCCACTGGAGTCACTGTGGAAAGTAGAGAAGCCGTAGAGAGCCCCTGACGTCAGTGTGGGCTGTAGGAAAACCGAAGACAGGCGCTGCAGTCAGTGTGGGCTATAGGGAAACCGTAGTGAGCCTCTGGAGAGAGTGTGTGTGATAGGGAAAGCGTAGATTGCCTCTGGAGTCAGTCTGTACTATAGGGAATCCCTTGAGAGCCACTTGAGTCAGTGTGGGCTGATTGGGAACTCTAGAGAGCTGCTGGAGTCATCGTGGGCTATAGAGAAACTGTAAGAGCCACTGCAGTAAATTACTGTCCATAGGGAAACCGAAGAGAGACGCTGGAGTCAAGGTGGACTATAGGGAAACCGTGGAGAGCCACTGGATTCAGTCTGGACTATAGGGAATCCATAGGGAGTGAATGGAGTCAGTGCAGGCTATAGGGAAACTGTGGGGAACCACTGGAGACAGTGTGGGATACAGGGCAAGTGTAGAGACCCAATGGAGTCAATATGGGCTATAGAGAAACAGTGGAGAGCCACTGGTGTCAGTGTGGACTATAGGCAAACCGTAGAGAGACAATGTGTCATTGTGGTTTATAAGGAAATGGGATAGAGCCACTTGAGGCAGTGTGGTATAGGGAGAACGCAGAGAGCCTGTGGAGTCAGTGTGGGCTATAGGCAAACCGTTGAAAGCCACTGAAGACAGTGTGGACTATAGGGAAACCGTAGAGAGCCGCTGGAGACAGTGTGAGCTCTAGAGAAACTGCAGCTAGCCTCTAGTGTCAATCGCAGGCTATAGGGAAATGGTAGGGAGCCATTGGAGTCGGTGTGGTGAATTGGAAAACTGTGGAGAGCCACTGAAATCAGTGTGGACTTTAGTGAAACCGCAGAGAGTCACTGGATATATTGTTGACTATAGGGAAACTGTAGATAACCAATGCAGTCAGTGTAGGATATAGGGAAAACATAGAGAGCCCCTGGAGACAGTGTGGGCTGTAGGGAAACCGTGGATAGCCACTGGATACAATCCCAAAATGTAGTGCAACCGTAGGGAGCCATTGGATTCAGTGTGGGTAATAGGAAAACCGGATAGAGCCACTGGAGTCAGTGTGGACTGTAGGGAATCCGTAAAGAGTCGCTGGAGATAGTTCGTGCTATAGGGAAACCGTAGAGAGCCATTGGAGTCGGATTGGGATATAGGGAAAATGTAGAGAGCCGTTGGAGACAGTGTGGGCTATAGGGAAACTACAGATAGCCACTGGAGTCAACTGCAGGCTATAGCGAAACCATAGGGAGCCATTGGAGTCAGTGTGCGCTATAAGAAAGCTGTAGAGAGACACTGGATTCAAGGGGGGCTATAAGAAAACCGTAGAGAGCTGCTGGAGTCAGTGTGGACTACAGGGAAACCATAGAGAGACAGTGGAGTGAATGTTAACTATAGGGAAACCGAAGAGAGCCGTTGGAGTAATTGCGGGATATAGGGAAAGCGTAGAGAGCCGCTGGACACAGTCTAGGCTCTCGGGAAACTGTACAGAGCCACTGGAGTCAGTGTGGACTATAAGGAAAACGTAGAGAGCCAGTGGAGTCACTGTGGACAGTAGGGAAACCTTGGAGAGCCACTGGAGACTGTGTGAGCTATAGGAAAACCGTATGGAGCCTCTGGAGTCAGTGTGGACTATAGCGAAACTGTGCAGAGCCATTGGATTCAGTGTGGGATATAGCGAAATCATAGAGAGCAACCAGAGTCAGTGTGTGATATAGGGAATCCGTAGAGAGCCTCTGGAGTCAGTGTGGGCTATAGGGAAACAGTAGAGAGCTCCTAAAGACCGTGTGGGCTATAGAAAAACCGTAGTCAGCCGTTGCTGTCGGTTTGAGCTATAGGGAAACGGTAGAGAGACACTGGTGTCATTGTGGACTATAGGGAAACCGTAGAGAGCCACTGGAGTCAGGGTGGGGTATAGGGAAACCGTAGAGATCTTCTGGAGTCAGTGAGGGCTATAGGGAAACCGCAGAGAGCCCCTGGAGACTGTAGTGAAACTGTGGAGAGCTACTGGAGTCATTGTGAGATATAGGGACACCGTAGAGAGCCGCTCGAATCAGTGTGGGATATAGGGAAGCCATACAGAGACAATGGGGCCAGTGTGGGCGAAAAAGAAACTGTATATAGCCTCAGGGATCTGTGTGGGATATAGAGAAACCGTGCAGAGCTACTGGATTCGATGTGGGCTGTAGGGAAACAGTGGAGAGCCGCTGGAGTCACTGTGGAATGTAGAGAAGCCGTAGACAGACCCTGAAGTTAGTGTGGACTATAGGTAAACTGTAGACAGGCGCTGCAGTCAGTGTGGGCTATAGGGAAACCGTACAGAGCCTCTGGAGTCACTGTGGATTGCAGATAAACCATAGAGAGACACTGGAGACAGTGTGTCTATGAGGAAACCATAGAGAGCCTCAGGAATCAGTGTGGGATATAGGGAAACCGTAGAGAGCAACTGGATTCAATGTAAATTATAGGGAAACCGTAGAGAGCCTCTGGAGTCAGTGTGACATATAGGGAAACTGTACAGAGCCACTGGAGACAGCGTGGACTATAGGGAAACCTTAGAGAGCCACTGGACTCAGTGAAGACAATAGGGAAACTGTAGAGAGCCTTAGGAGTCAGTGTGGGATATAGGGAAAACGTAGAGAGACGCTGGTGACAGTGTGCGCTATAGGGAAACCGTGTATAGCCACTGGATTCAATCGCAGTCTATCGGGAACACGTAGGGAGCCATTGGTGTCTGTGTGGAGTATAGAGAAACCGTGGAGAGACGCTGGAGTCAGTATGGACTATAAGGAAACCGTAGTGAGGCACCGGAGACTGTGTGGGCTATAGAGAAAGCGTAGTGAGCCTCTGGAGTCAGGTTGTACACTAGGGAAACCCCTGAGAGCCACTTGAGTCAGTGTGGGCGTTTGGGGAACTGTAGAGAGCCACTGGAGTCAGGGTGGGATATAGGGAAACGGTAGAGAGCCTCTGGAGTCATCGTGGGCTACAGAGAAACTGTAAGAGCCACTGGAGTCAATCGCAATCTATAGGGAAAGCATAGAGAGCCGCTGGAGTCCGTGTGGACTATAGGGAAACCGTGGAGAGCCACTGGATTCAGTCTGGACTATAGGGAATCCATAGGGAGTGAATGGAGTCAGTGCAGGCTATAGGGAAACTGTAGGGAATCACTGGAGTCAGTCTGGGATATAGGGCAAGTGTAGAGAGCCAAAGGAGTCAATATGGGCTATAGAGAAACAGTGGAGAGCCACTGGTGTCAGTGTGGACTACAGGCAAACCGTAGAGAGACCATGGTGTCAGTGTGTTTTATAGGGAAACGGTATAGAGCCACTTGAGGCAGTGTGTAGTATAGGGAGAACGCAGAGAGCCTGTGGAGTCAGTGTGGGCTATAGGGAAACTGTTGAAAGCCACTGGAGACAGTGTGGACCATAGGGAAACCGTAGAGGGCCGTGGGAGACAGTGTGAGCTACAGAGAAACTGTAGCTAGCCACTGGAGTCAATCGCAGGCTATAGGGAAATGGTAGGGAGCCACTGGAGTCAGTGTGGTCTATTGGAAAACTGTGGAGAGCCAGTGAAGTCAAAACCGCAGAGAGTCACTGGATAGATTGTGGACTAAAGGGAAACTGTAGATAACCATTGGAGTCACTGTGGGATATAGGGAAAACAAAGAGAGCCCCTGGAGACAATGTGGGCTATAGGGAAACCATGGATTGCCACTGGATTCAATCGCAGGCTATAGCGAAACCGTAGGGAGCTATTGGATTCAGTGAGGATTATAGGAAAACCGGATAGAGCCACTGGAGTCAGTGTGGACTGTAGGAAATCCGTAAAGAGTCTTTGGAGATAGTTTGTGCTTTGGGAAACCGTAGAGAGCCACTGGAGTCAGAGTGTGATACAGGGAAAATGTAGAGAGCCGTTGGAGAGAGTGTGGGCTATAGGGAAAAACAGATAGCCACTGGAGTCAACCGCAGGCTATAGCGAAACCGTAGGGAGCTATTGGAGTCAGTGTGCACTATAGGAAATCAGTAGAGAGACACCGGAGTCAAGGTGGGCTATAGGAGAACCGTAGAGAGCTGCTGGAGTCAGTGTGGACTATTGGAAAACCGTAGAGATCCGCTGGAGTCTGTGCAGGATAGAGGGAAAACGTAGAGAGCCGCTGGACACAGTTTAGGCTCTAGAGAAACCGTACAGAGTCACTGGAGTCAGTGTGGACAATAAGGAAAACGTAGAGAGCCAGTGGAGTCACTGTGGAAAGTAGAGAAACTGTAGAGAGTCACTGGAGACAGTGTGAGCTATAGGAAAACCGTATGGAGCCTCTGGAGTCAGTATGGACTATAGCGAAACTGTGGAGAGCCATTGGATTCAGTGTGGGATATAGGGAAACCGTACAGAGCCTCTGGAGTCACTGTGGACTGCAGATAAACCATAGAGAGACACTGGAGACAGTGTGTCTATAAGGAAACCATAGAGAGCCTCAGGAATCAGTGTGGGATATAGGGAAACCGTAGAGAGCAACTGGATTCAATGTAAATTATAGGGAAACCGTAGAGAGCCTCTGGAGTCAGTGTGACATATAGGGAAACTGTACAGAGCCACTGGAGACAGCGTGGACTATAGGGAAACCTTAGAGAGCCACTGGACTCAGTGAAGACAATAGGGAAACTGTAGAGAGCCTTAGGAGTCAGTGTGAGATATAGGGAAAACGTAGAGAGACGCTGGTGACAGTGTGCGCTATAGGGAAACCGTGTATAGCCACTGGATTCAATCGCAGTCTATCGGGAACACGTAGGGAGCCATTGGTGTCTGTGTGGAGTATAGAGAAACCGTGGAGAGACGCTGGAGTCAGTATGGACTATAAGGAAACCGTAGTGAGGCACCGGAGACTGTGTGGGCTATAGAGAAAGCGTAGTGAGCCTCTGGAGTCAGGTTGTACACTAGGGAAACCCCTGAGAGCCACTTGAGTCAGTGTGGGCGTTTGGGGAACTGTAGAGAGCCACTGGAGTCAGGGTGGGATATAGGGAAACGGTAGAGAGCCTCTGGAGTCATCGTGGGCTACAGAGAAACTGTAAGAGCCACTGGAGTCAATCGCAATCTATAGGGAAAGCGTAGAGAGCCGCTGGAGTCCGTGTGGACTATAGGGAAACCGTGGAGAGCCACTGGATTCAGTCTGGACTATAGGGAATCCATAGGGAGTGAATGGAGTCAGTGCAGGCTATAGGGAAACTGTAGGGAATCACTGGAGTCAGTCTGGGATATAGGGCAAGTGTAGAGAGCCAAAGGAGTCAATATGGGCTATAGAGAAACAGTGGAGAGCCACTGGTGTCAGTGTGGACTACAGGCAAACCGTAGAGAGACCATGGTGTCAGTGTGTTTTATAGGGAAACGGTATAGAGCCACTTGAGGCAGTGTGTAGTATAGGGAGAACGCAGAGAGCCTGTGGAGTCAGTGTGGGCTATAGGGAAACTGTTGAAAGCCACTGGAGACAGTGTGGACCATAGGGAAACCGTAGAGGGCCGTGGGAGACAGTGTGAGCTACAGAGAAACTGTAGCTAGCCACTGGAGTCAATCGCAGGCTATAGGGAAATGGTAGGGAGCCACTGGAGTCAGTGTGGTCTATTGGAAAACTGTGGAGAGCCAGTGAAGTCAAAACCGCAGAGAGTCACTGGATAGATTGTGGACTAAAGGGAAACTGTAGATAACCATTGGAGTCACTGTGGGATATAGGGAAAACAAAGAGAGCCCCTGGAGACAATGTGGGCTATAGGGAAACCATGGATTGCCACTGGATTCAATCGCAGGCTATAGCGAAACCGTAGGGAGCTATTGGATTCAGTGAGGATTATAGGAAAACCGGATAGAGCCACTGGAGTCAGTGTGGACTGTAGGAAATCCGTAAAGAGTCTTTGGAGATAGTTTGTGCTTTGGGAAACCGTAGAGAGCCACTGGAGTCAGAGTGTGATACAGGGAAAATGTAGAGAGCCGTTGGAGAGAGTGTGGGCTATAGGGAAAAACAGATAGCCACTGGAGTCAACCGCAGGCTATAGCGAAACCGTAGGGAGCTATTGGAGTCAGTGTGCACTATAGGAAATCAGTAGAGAGACACCGGAGTCAAGGTGGGCTATAGGAGAACCGTAGAGAGCTGCTGGAGTCAGTGTGGACTATTGGAAAACCGTAGAGATCCGCTGGAGTCTGTGCAGGATAGAGGGAAAACGTAGAGAGCCGCTGGACACAGTTTAGGCTCTAGAGAAACCGTACAGAGTCACTGGAGTCAGTGTGGACAATAAGGAAAACGTAGAGAGCCAGTGGAGTCACTGTGGAAAGTAGAGAAACTGTAGAGAGTCACTGGAGACAGTGTGAGCTATAGGAAAACCGTATGGAGCCTCTGGAGTCAGTATGGACTATAGCGAAACTGTGGAGAGCCATTGGATTCAGTGTGGGATATAGGGAAACCGTAGAGAGCCACCTGAGACAGTGTGGGATATAGGGAATCGGTAGAGAGCCTCTGGAGTCACTGTGGGCTATAGGGAAACAGTAGAGAGCCCCTAAAGACAGTGTGGGCTATAGAAAAACCGTAGACAGCCGCTGCAGTCGGTGTGGGCTATAGGGAAACGGTAGAGAGACACTGGTGTCATTGTGGACTATAGAGAAAACGTAGACAGCCGCTGGAGTCAGGGTGGGGTATGGGGAAACCGTAGAGAGCTTCTGGAGTCAGTGAGGGCTATGGGAAACCGTAGAGAGCCACTGCATTCTGTCTGGACTATTGGGAAAACGTAGAGAGCCTCTGGAGTCAGTGTACGCTCCAGGGAATCCGTAGTGAGCCACTGGAATCAGGGTGGACTATAGGGAAAACGTAGAGAGACACTGGAGTCAGTGTGGGATATCAAAAAACTGTAGAGAACCGCTGGAGTCAGTGTGGGCTATAGTGAAACTGTACAAAGCCACTGTAGTCAGGTGGGACATAGGATAACCGTAGACAGCTGCTGAATTCAGTGTGGGCTATTGGGAAACCGTAGAAAGCCACTGGAGTCAATCACATGCTATAGGGTAACCGTAGAGAGGCACTGGTGTCAGTATGGACTATTGGGAAAAGGTAGGTAGCCACTGGAGTCACTGTGGACTATAGGGAAACTGTGGAGATCTACTGGAGTCATTCTGGGATATAGGGACACTGTAGAGAGCCGCTCGAGTCGGTGTGGTATATAGGGAAGCCGTAGAGAAAAAATGGGGTCAGTGTGGGCTATAAGGAGACTGTAGATAGCCACGGAATCTGTGTGGGCTATAGGGAAACCGTGAAGAGCTACTGGATTCAATGTGGACTATAGGGAAACAGTGGAGAGCCACTGGAGTCAGTGTGAACTATAGGGAGACTGTAGAGTGCCAGTGGAGTCAAAGTGGACTATAGGGAAACCGAACAGAGCCACTGGAGTCAGAGTGGGATATAGGGAAAATGTAGAGAGACACTGGTCTATTTGTCGATTGTAGGGAAACCATAGAGAGCCACTTGAGACAGTGTGGGATATAGGGAAACCGCAGAGAGTCTCTGGAGTCAGTGTAGGCTATAGGAAAACCGTAGATAGGCATTGGACTCAGTGTGCTCTATAGGGAAACGGTACAGTGCCAGTGGATTTATTGTGGGATATAGGGAAACCATAGAGAGCTACTGCATTCAGTCTGGACTCTTGGGAAACGGTGGAGAGCCACTGGAGTCAGTGTACACTCCAGGGAATCTGTAGTGAGCCACTGGAATCAGGGTGGACTATAGGGAAAATGTAGAGACATTGGAGTCAATGTGGGACATCAGGAAAATGTAAAGAACGGCTGGAGTCAGTGTGGGCTATAGTGAAACCGTAAAAAGCCACTGGAGTCAGGTGGGACATAAGATAACCGTAGACAGCCACTGGATTCAGTGTGGGCTATTGGGAAACCGTCGAAAGCCACTGGAGTCAATCACAGGCTATAAGGAAACCGCAGAGAGGCACTGGTGTCAGTATGGACTATAGGGAAACCGAAGGTAGCCGCTGGAGTCACTGTGGACTATAGGGAAACTGTGGAGAGCTACTGGAGTCATTGTGGGATATAGGGAAAACGTAGAGAGCCGCTCGAGTCGGTGTGGGATATAGGGAAACAGTGGAGAGCCGCTGGAGTCAGTGTGAAATATAGGGAGACTGTAGAGATCCGCTGGAGTTACTGTGGATAGTATAGAAACCGTAGACAGCCACTGGAGACAGTGTGGGTTATAAGAAAACCGTAGACAGCCACGGCAGTCAGTGTGGGCTATAGGGAAAATGTAGAGAGACACTGGTCTATTTGTCGATTGTAGGGAAACCATAGAGAGCCACTTGAGACAGTGTGGGATATAGGGAAACCGCAGAGAGTCTCTGGAGTCAGTGTAGGCTATATGAAAACAGTAGATAGGTATTGGAGTCAGTGTGCTCTATAGGGAAACGGTACAGTGTGTAATTGTGGGATATAGGGAAAACATAGAGAGCCACTGCATTCAGTCTGGACTCTTGGGAAAGCGTAGAGAGCCACTGGAGTCAGTGTACACTCCAGGGAATCAGTAGTGAGCCACTGGAGAGAGTGTGGGCTATAGGGAAAACGTGTGGAGCCTCTGGAGTCAGTGTGGACTATAGGGAAACCGGACAGAGCCACTGGAGTCAGTGTGGGATATAGGGAAACCTAAGGGAGCCATTTGAATCAGTGTGGGATATATAGAAACCGTAGTGGCCCTCTGGAGTCAGTGTGAACTATAGGGAAACCGTAGAGAGGCACTGGAGTCAGTGTGGGGTGTAGGGAAACCGTAGATAGCCATTGGGGTCAGTGTAGGATATAGAGAAACCGTAGAGAGCCACTGGTGTCAGTGTGGACTATAGGGAACCGTAGAGAACCACTTGGGTCAGTGTGTGATATAGGGAAACCGTAGAGACTCACTGAAGACTGTGTGGACTATAGGGAAAAAGTAGATAGCCACTGGAGTCAATCGCAGGCTATAGGGAAAATGTAGGGAGCCGTTGGACTTTAGTGAAACCGTAGAGAGCTGTAGGAGTCTCTGTGGGATACAGGGAAACCGCAGAGAGCAGCTGGAGGCAGTGTGGACTATAGGGAAACCGTAAAGAGCCACTGCAGACAGTGTGGACTATAGGGACAACGTAGGGAGCAGCAGGAGGCACTGTGGGCTATAGGAAAACCTTGGATAACCACTGGGTTCAATTGGAGGCTATCAGAAAAACCTAGGGAGCCATTGGAGACAGTGTGGACTATAGGGAAACCGTAGAGTGCCACTGCAGAAAGTGTGGACTATACGGAAACAGTACGGAGCCTCTGGAGTTAGTGTGGACTATAGGAAAACCGTAGAAAGCCACTTGATTCTTTGAGGGATATAGGGAAACCGTAGAGAGCATCTGGAGTCAGTGTGGGCTTTAGGGAAACCGCCATTGTGGACTACAGTTAAACTGTAGAGAGCCAATGGAGTCACTGTGGGATATAGGGAAACCGTAGACAGCTGTTGGAGACAGTTTGGGCTGTAGGAAAAACGTAGAGAGCCACTGTAGTCAATCGCAGGCTATAGGGAAAATGTAGGAAGCCGTTGGAGTCAGTGTGGTCTATAGGAAAACCGCAGACAGCCAGTGTAATTAGTGTGGACTAAAGGGAAACCCTAGAGAGCCACTGGAGTCAGTGTGGACTATAGGGAAACAATAGAGAGCCACTGGAGTCAGTGTGGACTATAGGGAAACCGTAGTGAGCCACTGGAGTCCGGGTGGACACTTGGGAAACCATAGAGAGCCACTGGAGACAGTGTGGGCTTTAGGGATACCGTAGAGGGTGACTGGAGTCAGTGTGGGATATAGGGAAACCATAGAGAACCACTTAGTCAATCCGAGCTATAAGGAAACTGTAGAGAGCCGCAGGAATACGTGTGGACTACTTGGAAAGCGTGGAGAGACTCTGGAGTCAGTGTAGACTAGAGGGAACAGTAGAGAGGCAAATGAGACTGTGGGGGCTTTAGGTAAACTGTGGATAGCCACTAGAGTCAATCGCTGGCTATTGGGAAAACATAGGGAGCCATTGGAGTCAGGGTGGACGATAGGGAAACCGCAGAGATCCGCTGGAGCCAATGTGGACTGTAGGGAAACGGTAGAGAGCCACAGGAGTCAGTGTGGAATATAGGGAAACCGAAGAGAGCCACTGGGGTCAGTGTGGACAGTCAAGAAACCGTAGAGAGCCACTGGAAACATTGTGGGCTATAGGCAAACTTTAGAGAGCCACTGGAGCCAGTGTGGGATATAGAGAAACCGCAGAGAGCCGCAGAAATCCGTGTGGACTATATAGAAACTGTAGAGAGCCACTGGAGTCTGTGTATACTATAGAGAAACCGTAGAGAGCCTAATGAGACAGTGTGGATTATAGGGAAAACGTACAGAACTGCAGGAGACAGTGTGGGCTATAGGGAAAATGTCGATAGCCACTGGAGTCAATTGCAGGCTATAGGGAAAACCTAGGGAGCCTTTGGAGACAGAGTGGGCTATAGGAAAACCGTAGAGTGCTGTTGGAGTCACTGTGGACTATACGGAATCCTTGGAGAGCCACTGGAGTCAGTCTGGACTATAAGGAAAGCGTAGAGAGTCCCTGCATGCATTGTGGTGCATACGGAAACCGTAGAGAACCTCTGAAGTCAGTGTGGGCTCTAGGGAAGCCGTAGATGGCCACTGGAGATAGTGTTGACAATAGGTAATCCGAAGAGAGCCACTGGAGTCTGTGTGAACTATAGGGAAACTGAAGATAGTCACTGGAGTCAGTGTGGGATATAGGGAAACCGTAGAGAGCTTCAGGAGTCAGTGTGGGCTATAGTGAAACTGTGGAGAGCTACAGGAGTAAATCGTGGGCAATAAGGAAATCAGAGACCCACTGGTGTCAGTATGGACGACAGGGAAACGTAGGAAGCCACTGGAGACAGTTTGGGATATAGGGAAATCGTATAGAGCCTTTGGATACATTGTGGACTTTAGGGAAATGGTAGAGAGCCACTGGATTCAGAATGGGATATTGTTAAACTGTAGAGAGCCAGTCGAGTCAGTGTGGGAAACTGGAAAGCCATCGAGAGCCACTGGGGTCAGTGTGGGTTATAAGAAAACCGCAGACAGCGGCTGGAATTCCTGCGGGATATAGGGAAACTGTAGAGAGCAACGGGAGTCAGAGTGGGCTACAGCAAATTGTAGAGAGCCAATGGAGTCAGTGTGGGGAATAGTGAAACTGTAGACAACTGCTGGAGACATTGTGGGCTATAGGGAAACCGTAGATGGCCACTGGTGTCAATCGCCGGCTATTGGTAAAACGTAGGAAGCCTTGGAGTCAGTGTGGTCCATAGGAAATCCTTAGTGAGCCTCTGGAGTCAGTTTAGAATATAGGGAACAGCAGAGAGCCAAAGGAGACGGTGTGGGCTTTAGGTAAACTGTGGAAAACCTCTAGAGTCAATCGCAGGCTATCGGGAATATATAGGGAGCCATTGGAGTCAGCGTGGATGATAGGGAAACCGCTGAGAGCCCCTGGAGCCAATGTGGACTGTAGGGAAATGGTAGAGAGCCACTGGAGTCAATGCGGAATATGGGGAAACCGTAGAGAGCCACTGGGGTCAGTGTGGAATATAGGGAAACCGTAGAGAGCCACTGTGTTCAGTGTGGACAGTCGAGAAACCATGGAGAGCCACTGGAAACATTGTGGGCTTTAGGCTAACCGTAGAGAGCCACTGCTGCCAGTGTGGGATATAGAGAAACTGTAGAGAGCCGCAGGAATCCGTGTGGACTATATGGAAACCGTAGAGAGCCACTAGAGTCAGTGTATACTCTAGAGAAACCGTAGATAGCTTAAGGAGACAGTGTGGACTATAGAGAAAACATACCGAGCCGGTGGAGACAGTGTGGGCTTTGGGAAACCGTAGATAGCCACATGAGTCAATTGCAGGCTATAGGGAAAACGTAAGTAGCCTTGGGAGTCAGAGTGGGCTATAGGAAAACCACAGAGTGCTGTTTAAGTCACTGTGGACTATAGGGAATCCGGGGAGAGCCACTGGAGTCGGTGTGGACTATAAGGAAAGCGTAGAGAGTCCCTGTAGGCAGTGTGGTCCATACAGAAACCGTAGAGAACCTCTGAAGTTAGTGTGGGCTCTAGGGAAGCCATAGATGGCCACTGGAGTCAGTGTTGACAATAGGTAATCCGAAGAGAGCCACTGGAGTCGGTGTGGACTATAAGGAAAGGGTAGAGAGTCCCTGTAGGCAGTGTGGTCCATACAGAAACCGTAGAGAACCTCTGAAGTTAGTGTGGGCTCTAGGGAAGCCATAGATGGCCAGTGGAGACAGTGATGACAATAGGTAATCCGAAGAGAGCCACTGGAGTCTGTGTGAACTATAGGGAAACCGTAGATAGCCACTGGAGTCAGTGTGGGCTATAGTGAAACCATAGAGACCCACTGGAGTCTGTGTGTACTATAGGGAAACCGGAGAGAGCCACTGGAAACAGGTAGGATATAGGGAAACCGCAGACAGACACCGGAATCAGTATGGGCTATTTTAAGCTGTGGAGAGCCACGGTAGTAAATCGTGGGCAATAAGGAAATCATAGAGAACCACCGGTGTCAGTATGGACTATAGGGAAAAGTAGGGAGCCACTGGAGTCAGTTTAGGATATAGGGAAACCGTACAGAGCCACTGGATACATTGTGGACTATAGGGAAACGGTAGAGAGCCACTGGAGTCAGTCTGGGATATTGTTAAACCGTAGAGAGTTGGTCGAGTCAGAGTGGGATACTGCGAAGATGTTGAGAGCCACTGCGGTCAGTGTGGGCTATAAGAAAACTGCAGAGAGCCACTGGAGTCACTGTGGGACATTGCAAAACCTTAGAGAGACACTAGAGATAGTGTGGATTCAATGGAGACCATAGAGAGGTAGTAGAGTCAGTGTGGCCAATAGGGAAAGCGTACAGAGTCACTGGAGTCTGTGTGGACTATAGGGAAAACATAAAGAGCCACTGGAGTCAGTGTGGACATTAGGGAAACCGTAGAGAGACACTGGAGATAGTGTGGACTCTAGGGAGACCATAGAGAGGTACTAGATACATTGTGGCCAATAGGGAAATCCATAGAGAGATGCTGGAGTCTGTGTGGTCTATAGGGAAACCGTAGTGAGACACTGGAGTCAGGTTCGGGTACAGTGAAACCGTAGAGAGCCAGTGGAGTCAGTGTGGACAATAGGGAAACTGTAGAGAGTTCCTGGAGTCAGGTGGTATATCGGGAAACCATAGACAACCGCTGGATTCAGTGCAGTCTACTGGGAAACCTTAGAGAGGTTGTGGAGTCAATCGTAGGCAATAGGAAAATCTTAGAGAGGCACTGGTGTCAGTATGGACTATAGGGAAACCGTAGGTAGCCACTGGAGTCACTGTGGATTATAAGGAAAGTGTGGAGAGCTACTGGAGTCATTGTGGGATATAGGGACACCGTAGAGAACTGCTTGAGTTGGTCTGGGATATAGGGAAGCCGTAGAGAGACAATGGGGTCAGTGTGGGCTATAAAGAAACTGTAGATAGCCTCAGGAATCTCTGTGGGATATAGGGAAACCGTGGAGAGCTACTGGATTCGATGTGGACAATAGGGAAACAGTGGAGAGCCACTGGAGTCACTGTGGAAAGTAGAGAAGCCGTAGAGAGCCCCTGACGTCAGTGTGGGATATAGGAAAACCGAAGACAGGCGCTGCAGTCAATGTGGGCTATAGGGAAACCGTAGTGAGCCTCTGGAGAGAGTGTGAGTGATAGGGAAAGCGTAGTTTGCCTCTGGAGTCAGTCTGTACTATAGGGAAACCCTTGAGAGCCACTTGAGTCAGTGTGGGCTGATTGGGAACTCTAGAGAGCTGCTGGAGTCATCGTGGGCTATAGAGAAACTGTAAGAGCCACTGCAGTAAATTACTGTCCATAGGGAAACCGAAGAGAGCCGCTGGAGTCAAGGTGGACTATAGGGAAACCGTGGAGAGCCACTGGATTCAGTCTGGACTATAGGGAATCCTATAGTGGTTTATAAGGAAATGGGATAGAGCCACTTGAGGCAGTGTGGTATAGGGAGAACGCAGAGAGCCTGTGGAGTCAGTGTGGGCTATAGGGAAACCGTTGAAAGCCACTGAAGACAGTGTGGACTATAGGGAAACCGTAGAGAGCCGCTGGAGACAGTGTGAGCTCTAGAGAAACTGCAGCTAGCCTCTAGTGTCAATCGCAGGCTATAGGGAAATGGTAGGGAGCCATTGGAGTAGGTGTGGTGAATTGGAAAACTGTGGAGAGCCACTGAAATCAGTGTGGACTTTAGTGAAACCGCAGAGAGTCACTGGATATATTGTTGACTATAGGGAAACTGTAGATAACCAATGCAGTCAGTGTAGGATATAGGGAAAACATAGAGAGCCCCTGGAGACAGTGTGGGCTGTAGGGAAACCGTGGATAGCCACTGGATACAATCCCAGGCTGTAGTGCAACCGTAGGGAGCCATTGGATTCAGTGTGGGTAATAGGAAAACCGGATAGAGCCACTGGAGTCAGTGTGGACTGTAGGGAATCCGTAAAGAGTCGCTGGAGAGAGTTCGTGCTATAGGGAAACCGTAGAGAGCCATTGGAGTCAGATTGGGATATAGGGAAAATGTAGAGAGCCGTTGGAGACAGTGTGGGCTATAGGGAAACTACAGATAGCCACTGGAGTCAACTGCAGGCTATAGCGAAACCATAGGGAGCCATTGGAGTCAGTGTGCGCTATAAGAAAGCTGTAGAGAGACACTGGATTCAAGGGGGGCTATAAGAAAACCGTAGAGAGCTGCTGGAGTCAGTGTGGACTACAGGGAAACCATAGAGAGACAGTGGAGTGAATGTTAACTATAGGGAAACCGAAGAGAGCCGATGGAGTAATTGCGGGATATAGGGAAAGCGTTGAGAGCCGCTGGACACAGTTTAGGCTCTCGGGAAACTGTACAGAGCCACGAGTCAGTGTGGACTATAAGGAAAACGTAGAGAGCCAGTGGAGTCACTGTGGACAGTAGGGAAACCTTGGAGAGCCACTGGAGACTGTGTGAGCTATAGGAAAACCGTATGGAGCCTCTGGAGTCAGTGTGGACTATAGCGAAACTGTGCAGAGCCATTGGATTCAGTGTGGGATATAGCGAAATCATAGAGAGCAACCAGAGTCAGTGTGTGATATAGGGAATCCGTAGAGAGCCTCTGGAGTCAGTGTGGGCTATAGGGAAACAGTAGAGAGCTCCTAAAGACCGTGTGGGCTATAGAAAAACCGTAGTCAGCCGTTGCTGTCGGTTTGAGCTATAGGGAAACGGTAGAGAGACACTGGTGTCATTGTGGACTATAGGGAAACCGTAGAGAGCCACTGGAGTCAGGGTGGGGTATAGGGAAACCGTAGAGATCTTCTGGAGTCAGTGAGGGCTATAGGGAAACCGCAGAGAGCCCCTGGAAACTGTAGTGAAACTGTGGAGAGCTACTGGAGTCATTGTGAGATATAGGGACACCGTAGAGAGCCGCTCGAATCAGTGTGGGATATAGGGAAGCCATAGAGAGACAATGGGGCCAGTGTGGGCGAAAAATAAACTGTAGATAGCCTCAGGGATCTGTGTGGGATATAGAGAAACCGTGCAGAGCTACTGGATTCGATGTGGGCTGTAGGGAAACAGTGGAGAGCCGCTGGAGTCACTGTGGAAAGTAGAGAAGCCGTAGACAGACCCTGAAGTTAGTGTGGACTATAGGTAAACTGTAGACAGGCGCTGCAGTCAGTGTGGTCTATAGGGAAACCGTACAGAGCCTCTGGAGTCACTGTGGACTGCAGATAAACCATAGAGAGACACTGGAGACAGTGTGTCTATAAGGAAACCATAGAGAGCCTCAGGAATCAGTGTGGGATATAGGGAAACCGTAGAGAGCAACTGGATTCAATGTAAATTATAGGGAAACCGTAGAGAGCCTCTGGAGTCAGTGTGACATATAGGGAAACTGTACAGAGCCACTGGAGACAGCGTGGACTATAGGGAAACCTTAGAGAGCCACTGGACTCAGTGAAGACAATAGGGAAACTGTAGAGAGCCTTAGGAGTCAGTGTGAGATATAGGGAAAACGCTGGTGACAGTGTGCGCTATAGGGAAACCGTGTATAGCCACTGGATTCAATCGCAGTCTATCGGGAACACGTAGGGAGCCATTGGTGTCTGTGTGGAGTATAGAGAAACCGTGGAGAGACGCTGGAGTCAGTATGGACTATAAGGAAACCGTAGTGAGGCACCGGAGACTGTGTGGGCTATAGAGAAAGCGTAGTGAGCCTCTGGAGTCAGGTTGTACACTAGGGAAACCCCTGAGAGCCACTTGAGTCAGTGTGGGCGTTTGGGGAACTGTAGAGAGCCACTGGAGTCAGGGTGGGATATAGGGAAACGGTAGAGAGCCTCTGGAGTCATCGTGGGCTACAGAGAAACTGTAAGAGCCACTGGAGTCAATCGCAATCTATAGGGAAAGCGTAGAGAGCCGCTGGAGTCCGTGTGGACTATAGGGAAACCGTGGAGAGCCACTGGATTCAGTCTGGACTATAGGGAATCCATAGGGAGTGAATGGAGTCAGTGCAGGCTATAGGGAAACTGTAGGGAATCACTGGAGTCAGTCTGGGATATAGGGCAAGTGTAGAGAGCCAAAGGAGTCAATATGGGCTATAGAGAAACAGTGGAGAGCCACTGGTGTCAGTGTGGACTACAGGCAAACCGTAGAGAGACCATGGTGTCAGTGTGTTTTATAGGGAAACGGTATAGAGCCACTTGAGGCAGTGTGTAGTATAGGGAGAACGCAGAGAGCCTGTGGAGTCAGTGTGGGCTATAGGGAAACTGTTGAAAGCCACTGGAGACAGTGTGGACCATAGGGAAACCGTAGAGGGCCGTGGGAGACAGTGTGAGCTACAGAGAAACTGTAGCTAGCCACTGGAGTCAATCGCAGGCTATAGGGAAATGGTAGGGAGCCACTGGAGTCAGTGTGGTCTATTGGAAAACTGTGGAGAGCCAGTGAAGTCAAAACCGCAGAGAGTCACTGGATAGATTGTGGACTAAAGGGAAACTGTAGATAACCGTTGGAGTCACTGTGGGATATAGGGAAAACATAGAGAGCCCCTGGAGACAATGTGGGCTATAGGGAAACCATGGATTGTCACTGGATTCAATCGCAGGCTATAGCGAAACCGTAGGGAGCTATTGGATTCAGTGAGGATTATAGGAAAACCGGATAGAGCCACTGGAGTCAGTGTGGACTGTAGGAAATCCGTAAAGAGTCTTTGGAGATAGTTTGTGCTTTGGGAAACCGTAGAGAGCCACTGGAGTCAGAGTGTGATACAGGGAAAATGTAGAGAGCCGTTGGAGAGAGTGTGGGCTATAGGGAAAAACAGATAGCCACTGGAGTCAACCGCAGGCTATAGCGAAACCGTAGGGAGCTATTGGAGTCAGTGTGCACTATAGGAAATCAGTAGAGAGACACCGGAGTCAAGGTGGGCTATAGGAGAACCGTAGAGAGCTGCTGGAGTCAGTGTGGACTATTGGAAAACCGTAGAGATCCGCTGGAGTCTGTGCAGGATAGAGGGAAAACGTAGAGAGCCGCTGGACACAGTTTAGGCTCTAGAGAAACCGTACAGAGTCACTGGAGTCAGTGTGGACAATAAGGAAAACGTAGAGAGCCAGTGGAGTCACTGTGGAAAGTAGAGAAACTGTAGAGAGTCACTGGAGACAGTGTGAGCTATAGGAAAACCGTATGGAGCCTCTGGAGTCAGTATGGACTATAGCGAAACTGTGGAGAGCCATTGGATTCAGTGTGGGATATAGGGAAACCGTAGAGAGCCACCTGAGACAGTGTGGGATATAGGGAATCGGTAGAGAGCCTCTGGAGTCACTGTGGGCTATAGGGAAACAGTAGAGAGCCCCTAAAGACAGTGTGGGCTATAGAAAAACCGTAGACAGCCGCTGCAGTCGGTGTGGGCTATAGGGAAACGGTAGAGAGACACTGGTGTCATTGTGGACTATAGAGAAAACGTAGACAGCCGCTGGAGTCAGGGTGGGGTATGGGGAAACCGTAGAGAGCTTCTGGAGTCAGTGAGGGCTATGGGAAACCGTAGAGAGCCACTGCATTCTGTCTGGACTATTGGGAAAACGTAGAGAGCCTCTGGAGTCAGTGTACGCTCCAGGGAATCCGTAGTGAGCCACTGGAATCAGGGTGGACTATAGGGAAAACGTAGAGAGACACTGGAGTCAGTGTGGGATATCAAAAAACTGTAGAGAACCGCTGGAGTCAGTGTGGGCTATAGTGAAACTGTACAAAGCCACTGTAGTCAGGTGGGACATAGGATAACCGTAGACAGCCGCTGAATTCAGTGTAGGCTATTGGGAAACCGTAGAAAGCCACTGGAGTCAATCACATGCTATAGGGTAACCGTAGAGAGGCACTGGTGTCAGTATGGACTATTGGGAAAAGGTAGGTAGCCACTGGAGTCACTGTGGACTATAGGGAAACTGTGGAGATCTACTGGAGTCATTCTGGGATATAGGGACACTGTAGAGAGCCGCTCGAGTCGGTGTGGTATATAGGGAAGCCGTAGAGAGAAAATGGGGTCAGTGTGGGCTATAAGGAGACTGTAGATAGCCACGGAATCTGTGTGGGCTATAGGGAAACCGTGAAGAGCTACTGGATTCAATGTGGACTATAGGGAAACAGTGGAGAGCCACTGGAGTCAGTGTGAACTATAGGGAGACTGTAGAGTGCCAGTGGAGTCAAAGTGGACTATAGGGAAACCGAACAGAGCCACTGGAGTCAGTGTGGGATATAGGGAAAATGTAGAGAGACACTGGTCTATTTGTCGATTGTAGGGAAACCATAGAGAGCCACTTGAGACAGTGTGGGATATAGGGAAACCGCAGAGAGTCTCTGGAGTCAGTGTAGGCTATAGGAAAACCGTAGATAGGCATTGGACTCAGTGTGCTCTATAGGGAAACGGTACAGTGCCACTGGAGTTATTGTGGGATATAGGGAAACCATAGAGAGCTACTGCATTCAGTCTGGACTCTTGGGAAACGGTGGAGAGCCACTGGAGTCAGTGTACACTCCAGGGAATCTGTAGTGAGCCACTGGAATCAGGGTGGACTATAGGGAAAATGTAGAGACATTGGAGTCAATGTGGGATATCAGGAAAATGTAAAGAACGGCTGGAGTCAGTGTGGGCTATAGTGAAACCGTAAAAAGCCACTGGAGTCAGGTGGGACATAAGATAACCGTAGACAGCCACTGGATTCAGTGCGGGCTATTGGGAAACCGTCGAAAGCCACTGGAGTCAATCACAGGCTATAAGGAAACCGCAGAGAGGCACTGGTGTCAGTATGGACAAAAGGGAAACCGAAGGTAGCCGCTGGAGTCACTGTGGACTATAGGGAAACTGTGGAGAGCTACTGGAGTCATTGTGGGATATAGGGAAAACGTAGAGAGCCGCTCGAGTCGGTGTGGGATATAGGGAAACAGTGGAGAGCCGCTGGAGTCAGTGTGAAATATAGGGAGACTGTAGAGATCCGCTGGAGTTACTGTGGATAGTATAGAAACCGTAGACAGCCACTGGAGACAGTGTGGGTTATAAGAAAACCGTAGACAGCCACGGCAGTCAGTGTGGGCTATAGGGAAAATGTAGAGAGACACTGGTCTATTTGTCGATTGTAGGGAAACCATAGAGAGCCACTTGAGACGGTGTGGGATATAGGGAAACCGCAGAGAGTCTCTGGAGTCAGTGTAGGCTATAGGAAAACCGTAGATAGGTATTGGAGTCAGTGTGCTCTATAGGGAAACGGTACAGTGCCACTGGAGTTATTGTGGGATATAGGGAAACCATAGAGAGCTACTGCATTCAGTCTGGACTCTTGGGAAACGGTGGAGAGCCACTGGAGTCAGTGTACACTCCAGGGAATCTGTAGTGAGCCACTGGAATCAGGGTGGACTATAGGGAAAATGTAGAGACATTGGAGTCAATGTGCGATATCAAAAAAATGTAAAGAACGGCTGGAGTCAGTGTGGGCTATAGTGAAACCGTAAAAAGCCACTGGAGTCAGGTGGGACATAAGATAACCGTAGACAGCCACTGGATTCAGTGTGGGCTATTGGGAAATCGTCGAAAGCCACTGGAGTCAATCACAGGCTATAAGGAAACCGCAGAGAGGCACTGGTGTCAGTATGGACTATAGGGAAACCGAAGGTAGCTGCTGGAGTCACTGTGGACTATAGGGAAACTGTGGAGAGCTACTGGAGTCATTGTGGGATATAGGGAAAACGTAGAGAGCCGCTCGAGTCGGTGTGGGATATAGGGAAGCAGTGGAGAGCCGCTGGAGTCAGTGTGAACTATAGGGAGACTGTAGAGATCCGCTGGAGTTACTGTGGATAGTATAGAAACCGTAGACAGCCACTGGAGACAGTGTGGGTTATAAGAAAACCGTAGACAGCCACTGCAGTCAGTGTGGGCTATAGGGAAAATGTAGAGAGACACTGGTCTATTTGTCGACTGTAGGGAAACCATAGAGAGCCACCTGAGACAATGTGGGATATAGGGAAACCGCAGAGAGTCTCTGGAGTCAGTGTAGGCTATAGGAACACCGTAGATAGGCATTGGACTCAGTGTGCTCTATAGGGAAACGGTACAGTGTGTAATTGTGGGATATAGGGAAACCATAGAGAGCTACTGCATTCAGTCTGGACTCTTGGGAAACGGTGGAGAGCCACTGGAGTCAGTGTACACTCCAGGGAATCTGTAGTGAGCCACTGGAATCAGGGTGGACTATAGGGAAAATGTAGAGACATTGGAGTCAATGTGGGATATCAGGAAAATGTAAAGAACGGCTGGAGTCAGTGTGGGCTGTAGTGAAACCGTAAAAAGCCACTGGAGTCAGGTGGGACATAAGATAACCGTAGACAGCCACTGGATTCAGTGTGGGCTATTGGAAAACCATCGAAAGCCACTGGAGTCAATCACAGGCTATAAGGAAACCGCAGAGAGGCACTGGTGTCAGTATGGACTATAGGGAAACCGAAGGTAGCCGCTGGAGTCACTGTGGACTATAGGGAAACTGTGGAGAGCTACTGGAGTCATTGTGGGATATAGGGAAAACGTAGAGAGCCGCTCGAGTCGGTGTGGGATATAGGGAAACAGTGGAGAGCCGCTGGAGTCAGTGTGAACTATAGGGAGACTTTAGAGATCCGCTAGAGTTACTGTGGATAGTATAGAAACCGTAGACAGCCACTGGAGACAGTGTGGGTTATAAGAAAACCGTAGACAGCCACTGCAGTCAGTGTGGGCTATAGGGAAAATGTAGAGAGACACTGGTCTATTTGTCGACTGTAGGGAAACCATAGAGAGCCACCTGAGACAATGTGGGATATAGGGAAACCGCAGAGAGTCTCTGGAGTCAGTGTAGGCTATAGGAACACCGTAGATAGGCATTGGAGTCAGTGTGCTCTATAGGGAAACGGTACAGTGTGTAATTGTGGGATATAGGGAAAACATAGAGAGCCACTGCATTCAGTCTGGACTCTTGGGAAAGCGTAGAGAGCCACTGGAGTCAGTGTACACTCCAGGGAATCAGTAGTGAGCCACTGGAGAGAGTGTGGGCTATAGGGAAAACGTGTGGAGCCTCTGGAGTCAGTGTGGACTATAGGGAAACAGGACAGAGCCACTGGAGTCAGTGTGGGATATAGGGAAACCTAAGGGAGCCATTTGAATCAGTGTGGGATATATAGAAACCGTAGTGGCCCTCTGGAGTCAGTGTGAACTATAGGGAAACCGTAGAGAGGCACTGGAGTCAGTGTGGGGTATAGGGAAACCGTAGATAGCCATTGGGGTCAGTGTAGGATATAGAGAAACCGTAGAGAGCCACTGGTGTCAGTGTGGACTATAGGGAACCGTAGAGAACCACTTGGGTCAGTGTGTGATATAGGGAAACCGTAGAGACTCACTGAAGACTGTGTGGACTATAGGGAAAAAGTAGATAGCCACTGGAGTCAATCGCAGGCTATAGGGAAAATGTAGGGAGCCGTTGGACTTTAGGGAAACCGTAGAGAGCTGTAGGAGTCTCTGTGGGATACAGGGAAACCGCAGAGAGCAGCTGGAGGCAGTGTGGACTATAGGGAAACCGTAAAGAGCCACTGCAGACAATGTGGACTATAGGGAAACCGTAGAGTGCCACTGCAGTCAGTGTAGACTATAGGGACAACGTAGGGAGCAGCAGGAGGCACTGTGGGCTATAGGAAAACCTTGGATAACCACTGGGTTCAATTGGAGGCTATCAGAAAAACCTAGGGAGCCATTGGAGACAGTGTGGACTATAGGGAAACCGTAGAGTGCCACTGCAGAAAGTGTGGACTATACGGAAACAGTACGGAGCCTCTGGAGTTAGTGTGGACTATAGGAAAACCGTAGAAAGCCACTTGATTCTTTGAGGGATATAGGGAAACCGTAGAGAGCATCTGGAGTCAGTGTGGGCTTTAGGGAAACCGCCATTGTGGACTACAGTTAAACTGCAGAGAGCCAATGGAGTCACTGTGGGATATAGGGAAACCGTAGACAGCTGTTGGAGACAGTTTGGGCTGTAGGAAAAACATAGAGAGCCACTGTAGTCAATCGCAGGCTATAGGGAAAATGTAGGAAGCCGTTGGAGTCAGTATGGTCTATAGGAAAACCGCAGACAGCCAGTGTAATTAGTGTGGACTAAAGGGAAACCCTAGAAGGCCACTGGAGTCAGTGTGGACTATAGGGAAACAATAGAGAGCCACTGGAGTCAGTGTGGACTATAGGGAAACCGTAGTGAGCCACTGGAGTCCGGGTGGACACTTGGGAAACCATAGAGAGCCACTGGAGACAGTGTGGGCTTTAGGGATACCGTAGAGGGTGACTGGAGACAGTGTGGGATAAAGGGAAACCATAGAGAACCACTTAGTCAATCCGAGCTATAAGGAAACTGTAGAGAGCCGCAGGAATACGTGTGGACTACTTGGAAAGCGTAGAGAGACTCTGGAGTCAGTGTAGACTAGAGGGAACAGTAGAGAGGCAAATGAGACGGTGGGGGCTTTAGGTAAACTGTGGATAGCCACTAGAGTCAATCGCTGGCTATTGGGAAAACATAGGGAGCCATTGGAGTCAGGGTGGACGATAGGGAAACCGCAGAGATCCGCTGGAGCCAATGTGGACTGTAGGGAAACGGTAGAGAGCCACAGGAGTCAGTGTGGAATATAGGGAAACCGAAGAGAGCCACTGGGGTCAGTGTGGACAGTCAAGAAACCGTAGAGAGCCACTGGAAACATTGTGGGCTATAGGCAAACTTTAGAGAGCCACTGGAGCCAGTGTGGGATATAGAGAAACCGTAGAGAGCCGCAGAAATCCGTGTGGACTATATAGAAACTGTAGAGAGCCACTGGAGTCTGTGTATACTATAGAGAAACCGTAGAGAGCCTAATGAGACAGTGTGGATTATAGGGAAAACGTACAGAACTGCAGGAGACAGTGTGGGCTATAGGGAAAATGTCGATAGCCACTGGAGTCAATTGCAGGCTATAGGGAAAACTTAGGGAGCCTTTGGAGACAGAGTGGGCTATAGGAAAACCGTAGAGTGCTGTTGGAGTCACTGTGGACTATACGGAATCCTTGGAGAGCCACTGGAGTCAGTCTGGACTATAAGGAAAGCGTAGAGAGTCCCTGCATGCATTGTGGTGCATACGGAAACCGTAGAGAACCTCTGAAGTCAGTGTGGGCTCTAGGGAAGCCGTAGATGGCCACTGGAGATAGTGTTGACAATAGGTAATCCGAAGAGAGCCACTGGAGTCTGTGTGAACTATAGGGAAACCGAAGATAGTCACTGGAGTCAGTGTGGGATATAGGGAAACCGTAGAGAGCTTCAGGAGTCAGTGTGGGCTATAGTGAAACTGTGGAGAGCTACAGGAGTAAATCGTGGGCAATAAGGAAATCAGAGAGCCACTGGTGTCAGTATGGACGACAGGGAAACGTAGGAAGCCACTGGAGACAGTTTGGGATATAGGGAAATCGTATAGAGCCTTTGGATACATTGTGGACTATAGGGAAATGGTAGAGAGCCACTGGATTCAGAATGGGATATTGTTAAACTGTAGAGAGCCAGTCGAGTCAGTGTGGGAAACTGGAAAGCCATCGAGAGCCACTGGGGTCAGTGTGGGTTATAAGAAAACCGCAGACAGCGGCTGGAATTCCTGCGGGATATAGGGAAACTGTAGAGAGCAACGGGAGTCAGAGTGGGCTACAGCAAATTGTAGAGAGCCAATGGAGTCAGTGTGGGGAATAGTGAAACTGTAGACAACTGCTGGAGACATTGTGGGCTATAGGGAAACCGTAGATGGCCACTGGTGTCAATCGCCGGCTATTGGTAAAACGTAGGAAGCCTTGGAGTCAGTGTGGTCCATAGGAAATCCGTAGTGAGCCTCTGGAGTCAGTGTAGAATATAGGGAACAGCAGAGAGCCAAAGGAGACGGTGTGGGCTATAGGTAAACTGTGGAAAACAGCTAGAGTCAAACGCAGGCTATCGGGAATATATAGGGAGCCATTGGAGTCAGCGTGGATGATAGGGAAACCGCTGAGAGCCCCTGGAGCCAATGTGGACTGTAGGGAAATGGTAGAGAGCCACTGGAGTCAATGCGGAATATGGGGAAACCGTAGAGAGCCACTGGGGTCAGTGTGGAATATAGGGAAACCGTAGAGAGCCACTGGGTTCAGTGTGGACAGTCGAGAAACCATGGAGAGCCACTGGAAACATTGTGGGCTTTAGGCTAACCATAGAGAGCCACTGCTGCCAGTGTGGGATATAGAGAAACTGTAGAGAGCCGCAGGAATCCGTGTGGACTATATGGAAACCGTAGAGAGCCACTAGAGTCAGTGTGTACTCTAGAGAAACCGTAGATAGCTTAAGGAGACAGTGTGGATTATAGAGAAAACGTACCGAGCCGGTGGAGACAGTGTGGGCTTTGGGAAACCGTAGATAGCCACATGAGTCAATTGCAGGCTATAGGGAAAACGTAAGTAGCCTTGGGAGTCAGAGTGGGCTATAGGAAAACCACAGAGTGCTGTTTAAGTCACTGTGGACTATAGGGAATCCGGGGAGAGCCACTGGAGTCGGTGTGGACTATAAGGAAAGCGTAGAGAGTCCCTGTAGGCAGTGTGGTCCATACAGAAACCGTAGAGAACCTCTGAAGTTAGTGTGGGCTCTAGGGAAGCCATAGATGGCCACTGGAGTCAGTGTTGACAATAGGTAATCCGAAGAGAGCCACTGGAGTCGGTGTGGACTATAAGGAAAGGGTAGAGAGTCCCTGTAGGCAGTGTGGTCCATACAGAAACCGTAGAGAACCTCTGAAGTTAGTGTGGGCTCTAGGGAAGCCATAGATGGCCAGTGGAGACAGTGATGACAATAGGTAATCCGAAGAGAGCCACTGGAGTCTGTGTGAACTATAGGGAAACCGTAGATAGCCACTGGAGTCAGTGTGGGCTATAGTGAAACCATAGAGACCCACTGGAGTCTGTGTGTACTATAGGGAAACCGAGAGAGCCACTGGAAACAGGTAGGATATAGGGAAACCGCAGACAGACACCGGAATCAGTATGGGCTATTTTAAGCTGTGGAGAGCCACGGTAGTAAATCGTGGGCAATAAGGAAATCATAGAGAACCACCGGTGTCAGTATGGACTATAGGGAAAAGTAGGGAGCCACTGGAGTCAGTTTAGGATATAGGGAGACCGTACAGAGCCACTGGATACATTGTGGACTATAGGGAAACGGTAGAGAGCCACTGGAGTCAGTCTGGGATATTGTTAAACCGTAGAGAGTTGGTCGAGTCAGTGTGGGATACTGCGAAGATGTTGAGAGCCACTGCGGTCAGTGTGGGCTATAAGAAAACTGCAGAGAGCCACAGGAGTCACTGTGGGACATTGCAAAACCTTAGAGAGACACTAGAGATAGTGTGGATTCAATGGAGACCATAGAGAGGTAGTAGAGTCAGTGTGGCCAATAGGGAAAGCGTACAGAGTCACTGGAGTCTGTGTGGACTATAGGGAAACCCTAAAGAGCCACTGGAGTCAGTGTGGACATTAGGGAAACCGTAGAGAGACACTGGAGATAGTGTGGACTCTAGGGAGACCATAGAGAGGTACTAGATACATTGTGGCCAATAGGGAAATCCATAGAGAGATGCTGGAGTCTGTGTGGTCTATAGGGAAACCGTAGTGAGACACTGGAGTCAGGTTCGGGTACAGTGAAACCGTAGAGAGCCAGTGGAGTCAGTGTGGACAATAGGGAAACTGTAGAGAGTTCCTGGAGTCAGGTGGTATATCGGGAAACCATAGACAACCGCTGGATTCAGTGCAGTCTACTGGGAAACCTTAGAGAGGTTGTGGAGTCAATCGTAGGCAATAGGAAAATCTTAGAGAGGCACTGGTGTCAGTATGAACTATAGGGAAACCGTAGGTAGCCACTGGAGTCACTGTGGATTATAAGGAAAGTGTGGAGAGCTACTGGAGTCATTGTGGGATATAGGGACACCGTAGAGAACCGCTTGAGTTGGTCTGGGATATAGGGAAGCCATAGAGAGACAATGGGGTCAGTGTGGGCTATAAAGAAACTGTAGATAGCCTCAGGAATCTCTGTGGGATATAGGGAAACCGTGGAGAGCTACTGGATTCGATGTGGACAATAGGGAAACAGTGGAGAGCCACTGGAGTCACTGTGGAAAGTAGAGAAGCCGTAGAGAGCCCCTGACGTCAGTGTGGGCTATAGGAAAACCGAAGACAGGCGCTGCAGTCAGTGTGGGCTATAGGGAAACCGTAGTGAGCCTCTGGAGAGAGTGTGAGTGATAGGGAAAGCGTAGTTTGCCTCTGGAGTCAGTCTGTACTATAGGGAAACCCTTGAGAGCCACTTGAGTCAGTGTGGGCTGATTGGGAACTCTAGAGAGCTGCTGGAGTCATCGTGGGCTATAGAGAAACTGTAAGAGCCACTGCAGTAAATTACTGTCCATAGGGAAACCGAAGAGAGCCGCTGGAGTCAAGGTGGACTATAGGGAAACTGTGGAGAGCCACTGGATTCAGTCTGGACTATAGGGAATCCATAGGGAGTGAATGGAGTCAGTGCAGGCTATAGGGAAACTGTAGGGAACCACTGGAGACAGTGTGGGATACAGGGCAAGTGTAGAGACCCAATGGAGTCAATATGGGCTATAGAGAAACAGTGGAGAGCCACTGGTGTCAGTGTGGACTATAGGCAAACCGTAGAGAGACAATGTGTCATTTTGGTTTATAAGGAAATGGGATAGAGCCACTTGAGCCAGTGTGGTATAGGGAGAACGCAGAGAGCCTGTGGAGTCAGTGTGGGCTATAGGGAAACCGTTGAAAGCCACTGAAGACAGTGTGGACTATAGGGAAACCGTAGAGAGCCGCTGGAGACAGTGTGAGCTCTAGAGAAACTGCAGCTAGCCTCTAGTGTCAATCGCAGGCTATAGGGAAATGGTATGGAGCCATTGGAGTCGGTGTGGTGAATTGGAAAACTGTGGAGAGCCACTGAAATCAGTGTGGACTTTAGTGAAACCGCAGAGAGTCACTGGATATATTGTTGACTATAGGGAAACTGTAGATAACCAATGCAGTCAGTGTAGGATATAGGGAAAACATAGAGAGCCCCTGGAGACAGTGTGGGCTGTAGGGAAACCGTGGATAGCCACTGGATACAATCCCAGGCTGTAGTGCAACCGTAGGGAGCCATTGGACTCAGTGTGGGTAATAGGAAAACCGGATAGAGCCACTGGAGTCAGTGTGGACTGTAGGGAATCCGTGAAGAGTCGCTGGAGTCAAGGTGGACTATAGGGAAACCGTGGAGAGCCACTGGATTCAGTCTGGACTATAGGGAATCCATAGGGAGTGAATGGAGTCAGTGCAGGCTATAGGGAAACTGTAGGGAACCACTGGAGACAGTGTGGGATACAGGGCAGGTGTAGAGACCCAATGGAGTCAATATGGGCTATAGAGAAACAGTGGAGAGCCACTGGTGTCAGTGTGGACTATAGGCAAACCGTAGAGAGACAATGTGTCATTGTGGCTTATAAGGAAATGGGATAGAGCCACTTGAGGCAGTGTGTAGTATAGGGAGAACGCAGAGAGCCTGTGGAGTCAGTGTGGGCTATAGGGAAACCGTTGAAAGCCACTGAAGATAGTGTGGACTATAGGGAAACCGTAGAGAGCCGCTGGAGACAGTGTGAGCTCTAGAGAAACTGCAGCTAGCCTCTAGTGTCAATCGCAGGCTATAGGGAAATGGTAGGGAGCCATTGGAGTCGGTGTGGTGAATTGGAAAACTGTGGAGAGCCACTGAAATCAGTGTGGACTTTAGTGAAACCGCAGAGAGTCACTGGATATATTGTTGACTATAGGGAAACTGTAGATAACCAATGCAGTCAGTGTAGGATATAGGGAAAACATAGAGAGCCCCTGGAGACAGTGTGGGCTGTAGGGAAACCGTGGATAGCCACTGGATACAATCCCAGGCTGTAGTGCAACCGTAGGGAGCCATTGGATTCAGTGTGGGTAATAGGAAAACCGGATAGAGCCACTGGAGTCAGTGTGGACTGTAGGGAATCCGTAAAGAGTCGCTGGAGATATTTCGTGCTATAGGGAAACCGTAGAGAGCCATTGGAGTCAGATTGGGATATAGGGAAAATGTAGAGAGCCGTTGGAGACAGTGTGGGCTATAGGGAAACTACAGATAGCCACTGGAGTCAACTGCAGGCTATAGCGAAACCATAGGGAGCCATTGGAGTCAGTGTGCGCTATAAGAAAGCTGTAGAGAGACACTGGATTCAAGGGGGGCTATAAGAAAACCGTAGAGAGCTGCTGGAGTCAGTGTGGACTACAGGGAAACCATAGAGAGACAGTGGAGTGAATGTTAACTATAGGGAAACCGAAGAGAGCCGTTGGAGTAATTGCGGGATATAGGGAAAGCGTAGAGAGCCGCTGGACACAGTTTAGGCTCTCGGGAAACTGTACAGAGCCACTGGAGTCAGTGTGGACTATAAGGAAAACATAGAGAGCCAGTGGAGTCACTGTGGACAGTAGGGAAACCTTGGAGAGCCACTGGAGACTGTGTGAGCTATAGGAAAACCGTATGGAGCCTCTGGAGTCAGTGTGGACTATAGCGAAACTGTGCAGAGCCATTGGATTCAGTGTGGGATATAGCGAAATCATAGAGAGCAACCAGAGTCAGTGTGTGATATAGGGAATCCGTAGAGAGCCTCTGGAGTCAGTGTGGGCTATAGGGAAACAGTAGAGAGCTCCTAAAGACCGTGTGGGCTATAGAAAAACCGTAGTCAGCCGTTGCTGTCGGTTTGAGCTATAGGGAAACGGTAGAGAGACACTGGTGTCATTGTGGACTATAGGGAAACCGTAGAGAGCCACTGGAGTCAGGGTGGGGTATAGGGAAACCGTAGAGATCTTCTGGAGTCAGTGAGGGCTATAGGGAAACCGCAGAGAGCCCCTGGAGACTGTAGTGAAACTGTGGAGAGCTACTGGAGTCATTGTGAGATATAGGGACACCGTAGAGAGCCGCTCGAATCAGTGTGGGATATAGGGAAGCCATACAGAGACAATGGGGCCAGTGTGGACGGAAAAGAAACTGTAGATAGCCTCAGGGATCTGTGTGGGATATAGAGAAACCGTGCAGAGCTACTGGATTCGATGTGGGCTGTAGGGAAACAGTGGAGAGCCGCTGGAGTCACTGTGGAAAGTAGAGAAGCCGTAGACAGCCCCTGAAGTTAGTGTGGACTATAGGTAAACTGTAGACAGGCGCTGCAGTTAGTGTGGGCTATAGGGAAACCGTACAGAGCCTCTGGAGTCACTGTGGACTGCAGATAAACCATAGAGAGACACTGGAGACAGTGTGTCTATAAGGAAACCATAGAGAGCCTCAGGAATCAGTGTGGGATATAGGGAAACCGTAGAGAGCAACTGGATTCAATGTAAATTATAGGGAAACCGTAGAGAGCCTCTGGAGTCAGTGTGACATATAGGGAAACTGTACAGAGCCACTGGAGACAGCGTGGACTATAGGGAAACCTTAGAGAGCCACTGGACTCAGTGAAGACAATAGGGAAACTGTAGAGAGCCTTAGGAGTCAGTGTGGGATATAGGGAAAACGTAGAGAGACGCTGGTGACAGTGTGCGCTATAGGGAAACCGTGTATAGCCACTGGATTCAATCGCAGTCTATCGGGAACACGTAGGGAGCCATTGGTGTCTGTGTGGAGTATAGAGAAACCGTGGAGAGACGCTGGAGTCAGTATGGACTATAAGGAAACCGTAGTGAGGCACCGGAGACTGTGTGGGCTATAGGGAAATCGTACTGAGCCTCTGGAGTCAGGTTGTACACTAGGGAAACCCCTGAGAGCCACTTGAGTCAGTGTGGGCGTTTGGGGAACTGTAGAGAGCCACTGGAGTCAGGGTGGGATACAGGGAAACGGTAGAGAGCCTCTGGAGTCATCGTGGGCTACAGAGAAACTGTAAGAGCCACTGGAGTCAATCGCAATCTATAGGGAAACCGTAGAGAGCCGCTGGAGTCCGTGTGGACTATAGGGAAACCGTGGAGAGCCACTGGATTCAGTCTGGACTATAGGGAATCCATAGGGAGTGAATGGAGTCAGTGCAGGCTATAGGGAAACTGTAGGGAATCACTGTAGTCAGTCTGGGATATAGGGCAAGTGTAGAGAGCCAAAGGAGTCAATATGGGCTATAGAGAAACAGTGGAGAGCCACTGGTGTCAGTGTGGACTACAGGCAAACCGTAGAGAGACCATGGTGTCAGTGTGTTTTATAGGGAAACGGTATAGAGCCACTTGAGGCAGTGTGTAGTATAGGGAGAACGCAGAGAGCCTGTGGAGTCAGTGTGGGCTATAGGGAAACTGTTGAAAGCCACTGGAGACAGTGTGGACCATAGGGAAACCGGAGAGGGCCGTGGGAGACAGTGTGAGCTACAGAGAAACTGTAGCTAGCCACTGGAGTCAATCGCAGGCTATAGGGAAATGGTAGGGAGCCACTGGAGTCAGTGTGGTCTATTGGAAAACTGTGGAGAGCCAGTGAAGTCAAAAACGCAGAGAGTCACTGGATAGATTGTGGACTAAAGGGAAACTGTAGATAACCATTGGAGTCACTGTGGGATATAGGGAAAACATAGAGAGCCCCTGGAGACAATGTGGGCTATAGGGAAACCATGGATAGCCACTGGATTCAATCGCAGGCTATAGCGAAACCGTAGGGAGCTATTGGATTCAGTGAGGATTATAGGAAAACCGGATAGAGCCACTGGAGTCAGTGTGAACTGTAGGAAATCCGTAAAGAGTCGCTGGAGATAGTTTGTGCTTTGGGAAACCGTAGAGAGCCACTGGAGTCAGAGTGTGATACAGGGAAAATGTAGAGAGCCGTTGGAGAGAGTGTGGGCTATAGGGAAAAACAGATAGCCACTGGAGTCAACCGCAGGCTATAGCGAAACCGTAGGGAGCTATTGGAGTCAGTGTGCACTATAGGAAATCAGTAGAGAGACACCGGAGTCAAGGTGGGCTATAGGAGAACCGTAGAGAGCTGCTGGAGTCAGTGTGGACTATTGGAAAACCGTAGAGATCCGCTGGAGTCTGTGCAGGATAGAGGGAAAACGTAGAGAGCCGCTGGACACAGTTTAGGCTCTAGAGAAACCGTACAGAGTCACTGGAGTCAGTGTGGACAATAAGGAAAACGTAGAGAGCCAGTGGAGTCACTGTGGGAAGTAGAGAAACTGTAGAGAGTCACTGGAGACAGTGTGAGCTATAGGAAAACCGTATGGAGCCTCTGGAGTCAGTATGGACTATAGCGAAACTGTGGAGAGCCATTGGATTCAGTGTGGGATATAGGGAAACCGTAGAGAGCCACCTGAGACAGTGTGGGATATAGGGAATCGGTAGAGAGCCTCTGGAGTCACTGTGGGCTATAGGGAAACAGTAGAGAGCCCCTAAAGACAGTGTGGGCTATAGAAAAACCGTAGACAGCCGCTGCATTCGGTGTGGGCTATAGGGAAACGGTAGAGAGACACTGGTGTCATTGTGGACTATAGAGAAAACGTAGACAGCCGCTGGAGTCAGGGTGGGGAATGGGGAAACCGTAGAGAGCTTCTGGAGTCAGTGAGGGCTATAGGAAACCGTAGAGAGCCACTGCATTCTGTCTGGACTCTTGGGAAAACGTAGAGAGCCTCTGGAGTCAGTGTACGCTCCAGGGAATCCGTAGTGAGCCACTGGAATCAGGGTGGACTATAGGGAAAACGTAGAGAGACACTGGAGTCAGTGTGGGATATCAAAAAACTGTAGAGAACCGCTGGAGTCAGTGTGGGCTATAGTGAAACTGTACAAAGCCACTGTAGTCAGGTGGGACATAGGATAACCGTAGACAGCCGCTGAATTCAGTGTGGGCTATTGGGAAACCGTAGAAAGCCACTGGAGTCAATCACATGCTATAGGGTAACCGTAGAGAGGCACTGGTGTCAGTATGGACTATTGGGAAAAGGTAGGTAGCCACTGGAGTCACTGTGGACTATAGGGAAACTGTGGAGATCTACTGGAGTCATTCTGGGATATAGGGACACTGTAGAGAGCCGCTCGAGTCGGTGTGGTATATAGGGAAGCCGTAGAGAGAAAATGGGGTCAGTGTGGGCTATAAGGAGACTGTAGATAGCCACGGAATCTGTGTGGGCTATAGGGAAACCGTGAAGAGCTACTGGATTCAATGTGGACTATAGGGAAACAGTGGAGAGCCACTGGAGTCAGTGTGAACTATAGGGAGACTGTAGAGTGCCAGTGGAGTCAAAGTGGACTATAGGGAAACCGAACAGAGCCACTGGAGTCAGTGTGGGATATAGGGAAAATGTAGAGAGACACTGGTCTATTTGTCGATTGTAGGGAAACCATAGAGAGCCACTTGAGACAGTGTGGGATATAGGGAAACCGCAGAGAGTCTCTGGAGTCAGTGTAGGCTATAGGAAAACCGTAGATAGGCATTGGACTCAGTGTGCTGTATAGGGAAACGGTACAGTGCCACTGGAGTTATTGTGGGATATAGGGAAACCATAGAGAGCTACTGCATTCAGTCTGGACTCTTGGGAAACGGTGGAGAGCCACTGGAGTCAGTGTACACTCCAGGGAATCTGTAGTGAGCCACTGGAATCAGGGTGGACTATAGGGAAAATGTAGAGACATTGGAGTCAATGTGGGATATCAGGAAAATGTAAAGAACGGCTGGAGTCAGTGTGGGCTATAGTGAAACCGTAAAAAGCCACTGGAGTCAGGTGGGACATAAGATAACCGTAGACAGCCACTGGATTCAGTGTGGGCTATTGGGAAACCGTCGAAAGCCACTGGAGTCAATCACAGGCTATAAGGAAACCGCAGAGAGGCACTGGTGTCAGTATGGACTATAGGGAAACCGAAGGTAGCCGCTGGAGTCACTGTGGACTATAGGGAAACTGTGGAGAGCTACTGGAGTCATTTTGGGATATAGGGAAAACGTAGAGAGCCGCTCGAGTCGGTGTGGGATATAGGGAAACAGTGGAGAGCCGCTGGAGTCAGTGTGAAATATAGGGAGACTGTAGAGATCCGCTGGAGTTACTGTGGATAGTATAGAAACCGTAGACAGCCACTGGAGACAGTGTGGGTTATAAGAAAACCGTAGACAGCCACGGCAGTCAGTGTGGGCTATAGGGAAAATGTAGAGAGACACTGGTCTATTTGTCGATTGTAGGGAAACCATAGAGAGCCACTTGAGACAGTGTGGGGTATAGGGAAACCGCAGAGAGTCTCTGGAGTCAGTGTAGGCTATAGGAAAACCGTAGATAGGTATTGGAGTCAGTGTGCTCTATAGGGAAACGGTACAGTGCCACTGGAGTTATTGTGGGATATAGGGAAACCATAGAGAGCTACTGCATTCAGTCTGGACTCTTGGGAAACGGTGGAGAGCCACTGGAGTCAGTGTACACTCCAGGGAATCTGTAGTGAGCCACTGGAATCAGGGTGGACTATAGGGAAAATGTAGAGACATTGGAGTCAATGTGGGATATCAGGAAAATGTAAAGAACGGCTGGAGTCAGTGTGGGCTATAGTGAAACCGTAAAAAGCCACTGGAGTCAGGTGGGACATAGGATAACCGTAGACAGCCACTGGATTCAGTGTGGGCTATTGGAAAACCATCGAAAGCCACTGGAGTCAATCACAGGCTATAAGGAAACCGCAGAGAGGCACTGCTGTCAGTATGGACTATAGGGAAACCGAAGGTAGCCGCTGGAGTCACTGTGGACTATAGGGAAACTGTGGAGAGCTACTGGAGTCATTGTGGGACATAGGGAAAACGTAGAGAGCCGCTCGAGTCGGTGTGGGATATAGGGAAACAGTGGAGAGCCGCTGGAGTCAGTGTGAACTATAGGGAGACTGTAGAGATCCGCTGGAGTTACTGTGGATAGTATAGAAACCGTAGACAGCCACTGGAGACAGTGTGGGTTATAAGAAAACCGTAGACAGCCACTGCAGTCAGTGTGGGCTATAGGGAAAATGTAGAGAGACACTGGTCTATTTGTCGACTGTAGGGAAACCATAGAGAGCCACCTGAGACAATGTGGGATATTGGGAAACCGCGGAGAGTCTCTGGAGTCAGTGTAGGCTATAGGAACACCGTAGATAGGCATTGGAGTCAGTGTGCTCTATAGGGAAACGCTACAGTGTGTAATTGTGGGATATAGGGAAAACATAGAGAGCCACTGCATTCAGTCCGGACTCTTGGGAAAGCGTAGAGAGCCACTGGAGTCAGTGTACACTCCAGGGAATCAGTAGTGAGCCACTGGAGAGAGTGTGGGCTATAGGGAAAACGTGTGGAGCCTCTGGAGTCAGTGTGGACTATAGGGAAACCGGACAGAGCCACTGGAGTCAGTGTGGGATATAGGGAAACCTAAGGGAGCCATTTGAATCAGTGTGGGATATATAGAAACCGTAGTGGCCCTCTGGAGTCAGTGTGGCTATAGGGAAACCGTAGGGAGCCTCTGGAGTCAGTGTGGACAGTAGAGAAACCATAGAGAGCCACTAGACTCACTGTGGGCTATAAGGAAACCGTAGAGAGCCTCAGGAATCTGTGTGGGATATAGAGAAACAGTAGAGAGCCTCTGGAGTCCTTGTGGCCTATAGGGAATCCGCACAGAGCCACTGGAGAGATTGTGGACTATAGGGAAACCGTAGAGAGCCATAGGAGTCAGTGTGGGATATAGGGAAAACGTAGAGTGCCGCTGGAGACAGTGCGGGATAAGGGAAACCATGGATAGACACTGTATTCAATCGCAGGCTATCAGGACAACGTAGGGAGCCATTGGTGTCAGTGTGGAGTATTGTGAAACTGTAGAGAGCCGCTGGAGTCAGTGTGGACTATAAGGAAACAGCAGTGAGCCATTGGAGTCACTGTGGACAGTACAGGAACCATAGAGAGCCACCGAAGACATTGTGGGCTAAAGGCAAACCGTAGTGAGCCTCTGGAGTCATTTTACACTATAGGGAAACCCTAGAGAGCCACTTGAGTGAATGTGGGTTGTTGGGGAACTGTAGAGAGCCACTGGAGTCAGTGTGGGATATAGAGAAACTGTAAGAGCCACTGGAGCAAATTGCATTATACAAGGAAACCGTAGAGAGCTGCTGGAGACAGTGACACAAACCTTGGATAGCCACTGAATTCAGTCTGGAATAAAGGGAAGCCGTTGGGTGTGAATGGAGTCAGTGCAGGCTATAGAGAAACTGTAGGGAAACACTGGAGTTAGTGTGGGATATAGGGCAAGTGCAGAGAGCCAATGGAGCCATTATGGGTTATAGGGAAACCATAGAGAGCCACGGGTGTCAGTGTGGACTACAGGAAAACCGTAGAGAGACACTGGTGTCAGTGTGGTTTATAGGGAAACGGTATATAGCCACTTGAGGCAATGTGGAGTATAGGGAGAATGCAGAGAGCCCTGTGGAGTCAGTGTGGGCTTTAGAGAAACCATTGAAAGCCGCTGGAGACAGTGTGGGCTATAGAGATATTGTAGCTAGCCACAGGAGGCAATCGCAGGCTATGGGGAAAAGCTAGGAAGCCATTGGAGTCAGTGTGGTCTATTGGAATACTGTAGAGAGCCACTGGAGTCAGTGTGGACTTTAGGGAAAACGCAGAGAGTCACTGGATAGATTGTGGACTATAGGGAAACCGTTGATAACCAAAGGAGTCAGTGTGGGATATAGGGAAAACCTAGAGAGCCCCTGGAGACAGTGTGGGCTATAGGGAAACCGTGGATAGCCACTGGATTCAATCGCCGGCTAAAAGGAAACCATAGGGAGCCATTGGATACAGTGCGGGTTATAGGAAAACCGGATAGAGCCACTGGAGTCATTGTGGACTGTAGGGAATCCGTAAAGAGTCGCTGGAGACATTTGTGCTATAGGGAAACCATAGAGAGCCTCTGGAGTCAGTGTGGGCTATTGGGACAATGTAGAGAGCTGTTGGAGACAGTGTGGGCTATATTGAAACCGCAGATAGCCACTGGAGTCAACCGCAGGTTATAGAGAAACTGTAGGGAGCCATTGATGTCAGTGTTCGCTTTAGGAAAGCTGTAGAGTCCAGGTGGGCTATAGGAAAACCGTAGAGAGCTGCTGGAGTCAGTGTGGACTATAGGGAAACTGTAGAGAGTCCCTGAAGTCAGTGTGGGCTTTAGGAAAACTGCAGACAGGCGCTGCAGTCAGTTGGGCTATAGGGAAACCGTAGAGAGACACTGGTGTCATTGTGGACAATAAGGAAACCGTAGAGAACCACTTGAGACAGTGTGGACTATAGGGAAACCAGAGAGAGCCACTGGAGTCATTGTAGACTATAGGGAAACCGTAGGACTCAGTGTGGGATATAGGAAAAACGTAGAGAGCCACTTGAGTCAGTGTGGGATATAAGGAATACATTGATAGCCACTGGAGTGAATAGCAGACTATCGGGAAAATGTAGAGCCATTGGAATCAGTGTTGAGTATAGGAAAACGGAAGAGAGCTGCTGGAGTCATTGTGGACTATTGGGAAACAGTAGAGAGCCAGTGGAGTCATTGTGAACTATAGGGAAACTGTAGAGAGCCATTGGAGTCAATGTGGACAGTAGACAAACCGTAGAGAGCCTGTGGAGACACTATGCGCTATAGGGAAGCCATACGGAATCTCTGGAGTCAGTGTGGACTATTGGGACAGCGTAGAGAGGCACTGGAGTCAGTGTGGGATATAGGGAAACCGTAGAGAGCCTCTGGAGTCAGTCTGGGACATATGGAAGCCATAGAAAGCCCCTGAAGTCACTGTGGGCTATAGGAAAACTGTAGACAGGGGCTGCAGTCAGTGTGGCTATAGGGAAACCGTAGAGAGCAACTTGAGTCAGTGTGGGCTATCAAAAACCGCAGAGAGCCACTGATGACAGTGTGGACTGTAGGGAAAACGTATCGAGCCACTGGAGTCAGTGTGGACTGTAGGAAAAATGTACCGAGCCATTGGAGTCAGTGTGGACTGTAGCAAAACACTAGAGAGCCACATGGGTCAGTGTGGGCTATAGAGAAACCATAGAGAGCCACTGATGGCAGTGTGGACTGTAGGGAAAACGTATCGAGGCACTGGAGTCAGTGTGAACTGTAGGGAAACAGTAGAGAGCCACTGGAGACTGTGTGGGATATAAGGAAAATGTAGATAGGCACTGGAGTCAATCGCAGGCTATAGGGAAAATGTAGGGAGCCGTTGGAGTTATTGTGGTCTATAGGAAAACCGTAGAGAGCCGCTGGAGTCAGTGTGGACTATAGGGAAACCGTAGAGAGCCTTTGGTATCAGTGTGGACTTTATGGAAATCGTACAGAGTCACTGGAGTCAGTGTGGACTGTAGGAAAAATGTACCGAGCCATTGGAGTCAGTGTGGACTGTAGCAAAACACTAGAGAGCCACATGGGTCAGTGTGGGCTATAAAGAAACCGTAGAGAGCCACTGATGGCAGTGTGGACTGTAGGGAAAACGTATCGAGGCACTGGAGTCAGTGTGAACTGTAGGGAAACAGTAGAGAGCCACTGGAGACTGTGTGGGATTTAAGGAAAATGTAGATAGGCACTGGAGTCAATCGCAGGCTATAGGGAAAATGTAGGGAGCCGTTGGAGTCAGTGTGGTCTATAGGAAAACCGTAGAGAGCCGCTGGAGTCAGTGTGGACTATAGGTAAACCGTAGAGAGCCACTGGTATCAGTGTGGAACTTAGGGAAACTGTACAGAGTCACTGGAGTCAGTGTGGACTATAGGGAAACCTTAGGGAGCCACGGGAGTCACTGTGCATCATAGGGAAACTGTAGAGAGCTATTGGAGTCATTGTGCGATCATGGGACACCATACAGTGCCGCTCGAGTCCGTGTGGGAAATAGCAAACCCATAGAGAGCCACTGGGGACACTGTGGACTATAAGGAAACCGGGGAGAGCCTCAGCAATCTTGGTGGCATATAGGGAAAACATAGAGAGCAACTGGATAAAATATGCACTATAGGGAAACCGTACAGAGCCTCTAGAGTCAGTGTGGACTATAGGGAAACCACAGAGAGCCAATGGTGTCAGTGTGCACTGCAGGGAAACCGCAGAGAGCCATTGGATTCAGTTCGGGATGTAGGGAAAAGGTAGAGAGCCACATGAGTCAGTGTGGGATGTAGGGAAAACATGGATAGCCACTGGAGTCAATCGCAGACTATCGGAAAAATGTAGGGAGCCATTGGAGTCAGTGTTGAGTACAGGGAAACCGTAGAGAGCCCCTGGAGTCATTGTGGGCTATTGGGAAACAGTAGAGAGCCACTGGAGTCATTGTGAACTATAGGGAAACTGTAGAGAGCACTGGAGTCACTGTGGACAGTAGAAAAACCGTAGAGAGCCACTGGAGACAGTGTTGTCTATAGGGAAGCTATACGGAGTCTCAGGAGTCCGTGTGGACTATTGGGAAAGCATAGAGAGCCCCTGAAGTCAGTGTGGGCTATAGGAAAACTGTAGACAGGCGCTGCAGTCAATGTGGGCTATAGGGAAACCGTAGAGAGACACTGGTGTCATTGTGGACAATAGGGAAACCGTAGAGAGCCACTTGAGTCAGTGTGGGCAATAGGGCATCCGTAGAGAGCCACTGGTGTCAGTGTGGACTGTAGGGAAAACATACCGAGCCATTGGAGTCATTGTGGACTGTAGGGAAATATTAGAGAGCCACTGGAGACAGTGTGGGATATAGGGAAAAGAGGATAGCCACTGGAGTCAATCTCAGGCTGTAGGGAAAACGTAGGGAGCGGTTGGAGTCAGTGTGGTATATAGGAAAACCGTAGAGATCCTCTGGAGTCAGTGTGGACTATAGGGAAACCGTAGAGAACCACTGGTATCAGTGTGGAACTTAGGGAAACTGTACAGAGTCACTGGAGTCAGTGTGGACTATAGGGAAACCGTAGAGAGCCTCTGGAGTCAGTGTGGGCTATTGGGAGTCAGTAGAGAGCCCCTGGAGTCATTGTGGTCTGTAAGGAGACCATAGACAGCCGCTGCCGTCCGTCTTGGCTATTGGGAAACCGTAGAGAGTCAGTGGAGTCAATCACAGGCTATAGGGAAACCGTAGAGAGCCACTGGTTTCAGTATGGACAATAAGGAAATCTTAGAGATCCACTGGAGTCACTGCGGACAATAAGGAGACCGTAGAGTGCGAAGGGAGTCAGTTTGGGCTACAGTGAAAACGTAGAGAGCCACTGTTGTCAGTATGGGTTATGGGGGAACCGTAGAGAGCCGCCGGAGTCAGTGTGGGATATAGGGAAACTTTAGAGAGCCTCTGAAGTCGGTGTGGGCTATTGGGAGACAGTAGAGAGCCCCTGGAGTCATTGTGCTCTATAAGGAGACCATAGGCCGCCGCTGCATTCCGTGTGGGCTTTAGGGAAACCGTAGAGAGCTTCTGGAGTCAGTCTGGGATATACAGAAAACGTAGAGATCCGGTCTTGTCAGTGTGGGCTAATGGGAAACCATAGAGAGTCGTTGGACTCAATCACAGGCTATAGGAATACCGTAGATAGCCACTGGAATCAGTATGGACTATATGGATACGTAGAGAGTCACTGGATTCAGTGTGGAATATAGGGAAATCGTAGAGAGCCACTGGAGTCAGTGCGGACTGTAAGGAACCCCTAGAGAGCCAATGCTGTCAGGGTGGACTATAGGGAAAACGTAGAGAGCCACTGGAGTCAGTTGTGGCTATAGGGAGACTGTGGAGAGCCCCTGGAGTAATCGTGGGCTATAAGGAGACCGTAGACAGCCACTGCAGTCTTTGTGGACTATAGGGATACAGTAGAGACACACTGCTGTCAATGTGGAGTATAGGTAAACGCTAGGGAGCCACTTTAGGCTGTGTGGGATATGGGGAAACCGTACAGAGGCTCTGGAATCAATGTGGGCTGCAGGGAACCCGTATAGAGCCCCTAGAGTCAGTGTGGACTGTAGGGAAAATGAAGAGAGCCAATGGAGTCAGTGCGGGATATAGGAAAACCGTAGACAGCCGCTGTAGAAAGTTTGGTCTATAGGTCAGCCGTAGATAACCACTGGAGACAATCTCAGGCTCTCGGGAAACAGTAGGGATCCATTGGAGTCATTGTGGGCAATAGGGACACCGTAGAGTGCCGCTCGAGTCCGCGTGGGGTATAATGAAGCCGAAAAGACCCACTGGTGTCAGTGTGGGCTATAAGGAAGCCGGACACAGCCTCAGGAATCTTTGTGGCATATAGGGAAACCGTAGAGAGCAGCAGCATTCAATGTGGACAATAGGGAAACTGTAGAGAGCCTCTGGAGTCTGTGTGGACAATAGGGATAACATAGAGAGCCACTGGAGTCCATGTAGACAGTAGTGAAACCGTAGAAGCCACTGGAGACAGTGTGGTCTATAGGGAAACCGTACTGAGTCTCTGGAGTCAGTGTGGACTATTGGGAAAGCGTAGAGAGCCACTGGAGTCAGAGTGGGATATAGGGAAAGTGTAGAGAGCCACTTGAGTCAGTGTGGGATATAGGGAAACAGTGAATAGCCACTGGAGTCAATCGCAGGCTATTGGGAAAATATAGTTAGCCATTGGAGTCAATGTTCATTATAGGGAAAGCGTAGAGAGCCCCTGGGGTCTTTGTGGACTATTGGGAAACAGTGGAGAGCCACTGGAGTCTTTGTGAACTATAGGGAAACCATTGAAAACCACTAGATTCACTGTGGACAGTAGAGAAACCCTAGAGAGCCCCTGGAAACAGTGTGGGATACAGGGAAACCGTACGGAGACTCTGTGGTCAGTGAGCACTATTGGGAAAGAGTAAAGAGCCACTGGAGTCAGTGTGGGATATAGGGAAAACGTAGAGAGCCACTTGAGTCAGTGTGCGATATAGGGAAACCGTACGGAGCCACTGGAGTCATTGTGGGATATAGGGAAACCGTAGAGAGCCCCTGAATTCAGTGTGGGCTATATGAAAACTGTAGACAGGCGCGGCAATCAGTGTAGGCTATAGTGAACCAGTAGAGAGCCACTGGATTCAGGTGGAAAATACGAAAACCGTAGACAGCTGCTGGATTCAGTGTGGGCTATTGGGAAACGGTAGAGAGGCACTAGAGTCACTGTGGACTGTATGGAAAATGTCGAGAGCCACTGGAGTCAGTGTGGGATATAGGGAAACTGTAGAGAGCCTTTAGAGTCAGTGTGGGATATAGGGAAGGCGTTGAGAGCCATTGGGATCAGTGTGGGTTATTGGGAAATGTAGAGAGTCATTGCAGTCATTCACAGGCTATAGGGAAACCGTAGAGAGCCACTGGAGTCATTGTGGACTGTAGGGAAACCGTAGAGAGCCACTGGAGAGGGTGCGGACTATAAGGAAACCATAGAGAGCCAAAGGAGTCATTTCGGGCTATACTGAAACCGGAGAGAGCCACTGCTGTCAGTGTGGACTATAGGGAAACCGTAGAGAGCCACTGGAGTAATTTTTGGATATAGGAAAAACGTAGAAAGCCACTTGGGTCAGTGTGGGATATACGGAATATGTGGATAGCCACTGGAGTAAATCGCAGACTATCGGGAAAATGTAGGGAGCCATTGTAGTCAGTGTTGAGTATAGGGAAACCGTAGAGAGCTACTGGAGTCATTGTGGACTATTGAGAAACAGTTTAGAGCCACTGGAGTCAGTGTGAAATATAGGGAAACTGTAGAGAGCGAATGGAGTCACTGTGGACAGTACAGAAACCGTGGAGAGCCACTTGAGACAGTGTGGGCTATTGGAAAACCGTACGGAGACTCTGCAGTCAGTTTGGACTATTGGGAAAATGGAGAGAGCCCCTGGAGTCAGTCTGGGATATAGGGAAAACGTGGAGAGCCACCTCAGTCAGTGTGGGATATAGGGCAAACTTAGAGAGCCTCTGGAGTCAGTGTAGGAAAAGTCTAGACAGGCGCTGCAGTCAGTGTAGCTATAGGGAAACCGTAGAGAGACACTGGTGTCATTGTGGACAATAGGGAAACCATAGAGAGCCACTTGAGTCAATGTGGGCTATAGGGAAACCGTAGAGAGCCGCTTGAGTCAGTGTGGACTGTAGCGAATCCGTACCGAGCCCCTGGAGTCAGTATTGACAATAGGGAAACATTAGGGAGCCACCGGAGTCACTGTGCACCATAATGAAACTGTAGAGAGCTATTGGAGTCATTATGCGATAATGGGACACCATACAGTGCCGCTCGAGTCCGTGTGGGAAATAGCAAACCCATAGAGAGCCCTCTGGGGACAGTGAGGGCTATAAGGAAACCAGAGAGATCCTCAGCAAACTTGGTGGCATATAGGGAAAACATAGAGAGCAACTGGATACAATATGCACTATAGGGAAACCGTAGAAAGCCTCTGGAGTCAGTGTGGACTATAGGGAAACCGCAGAGAGCCAATGGAGTCTGTGTAGACTACAGGGAAACCGTAGAGAGCTACTGGAGTCATTCTGGACTATTGAGAAACAGTAGAGAGCCACTGGAGTCAGTGTGAACTATAGGGAAACTGTAGAGAGCGACTGGAGTCACTGTGGACAGTACAGAAACCGTGGAGAGCCACTGGAGACAGTGTGGGCTATTGGAAAACCGTACGGAGACTCTGCAGTCAGTGTGCACTATTGGGAAAACGGAGAGAGCCCCTGGAGTCAGTCTGGGATAGAGGGAAAACGTGGAGAGCCACTTTAGTCAGTGTGGGATATAGGGCAAACTTAGAGAGCCTCTGGAGTCAGTGTGGGATATAGGAAACTGTAGAGATCCCCTGAAGTCACTGTGGGGAATAGGAAAATTCTAGACAGGCGCTGCAGTCAGTGTAGCTATAGGGAAACCGTAGAGAGACACTGGTGTCATTGTGGACAATAGGGAAACCATAGAGAGCCACTTGAGTCAATGTGGGCTATAGGGAAACCTGGAGTCAGTGTGGACTGTAGCGAATCTGTACCGAGCCACTGGAGTCAGTATTGACTATAGGGAAAACTTAGGGAGCCACTGGAGTCACTGTGCACCATAGGGAAACTGTAGAGAGCTATTGGAGTCATTATGCGATAATGGGACACCATACAGTGCCGCTCGAGTCCATGTGGGAAATAGCAAACCCATAGATAGCCACTGGGGACAGTGTGGGCTATAAGGAAACCAGAGAGATCCTCAGCAATCTTGGTGGCATATAGGGAAAACATAGAGAGCAACTGGATACAATATGCACTATAGGGAAACCGTAGAGAGCCTCTAGAGTGAGTGTGGACTATAGGGAAACCGCAGAGAGCCAATGGTGTCAGTGTAGAATACAGGGAAACCGCAGAGAGCCATAGGAGTCAGTTTGGGATGTAGGGAAAACGTAGAGAGCCACTTGAGTCAGTGTGGGATATAGGGAAAACGTGGATAGCCACTGGTGTCAATCGCAGACAATCGGAAAAATGTAGGGAGCCATTGGAGTCAGTGTTGAGTACAGGGAAACCGTAGAGAGCCCCTGGAGTCATTGTGCGCTATTGGGAAACTGTAGAGAGCCACTGGAGTCAGTGTGAACTAAAGGGAAACTGTAGAGAGCCACTGGAGTCACTGTGGACAGTAGAGAAACCGTAGAGAGCCACTGGAGACAGTGTGCGCTATAGGGAAACCATACGGAGTCTCTGGAGTCAGTGTGGACTATTGGGAAAGCGTAGAGAGACACTGGTGTCATTGTGGACAATAGGGAAACCGTAGAGAGCCACTTGAGTCAGTGTGGGCTATAGGGCATCCGTAGAGAGCCACTGGTGTCAGTGTGGACTGTAGGGAAAATGTACCGAGCCATTGGAGTCATTGTGGACTGTAGGGAAACATTAGAGAGCCACTGGATACAGTGTGGGTTATAGGGAATAGTAGATAGCCACGGGAGTCAATTGCAGGCTGTAGGGAAAATGTAGGGAGCCGTTGGAGTCAGTGTGGTGTTTAGGAAAACCGTAGAGAGCCACTGGTATCAGTGTGGACCTTAGGGAATCTGTACAGAGTCGCTGGAGTCAGTGTGGACTATAGGGAAACAATAGAGAGCCACTGGAGTCAGTGTGGGCTATTGGGAGACAGTAGAGAGCCCCTGGAGTCATTGTGGTCTTTATGGAGACCATAGACAGCCGCTGCAGTCCATCTCAGCTATTGGGAAACCGTAGAGAGTCAGTGGAGTCAATCACAGGCTATAGGGAAACCGTAGAGAGCCATTGATTTCAGTTTGGACAATATGGAAGTCTTAGAGAGCCACTGGATTCACTGCGGACTATAAGGAAACCGTAGAGTGCCAAGGGAGTCAGTTCGGGCTATAGTGAAACCGTAGAGAGCCACTGTTGTCAGTATGGGTTATGTGGAAACCGTAGACAGCCACCGGAGTCAGTGTGGGATATAGGGAAACTGTAGAGATCCTCTGAAGTCGGTGTGGGCTATTGGGAGACAGTAGAGAGGCCCTGGAGTCATTGTGGTCTATAAGGAGACCATAGGCAGCCGCTAAATTCCGTTTGGGCTGTAGGGAAACCGTAGAGAGCTTCTGGAGTCAGTCTGGGATATACAGAAAACGTAGAGAGCCGGTCTTGTCAGTGTGGGCTATTGGAAACCGTAGACAGACACTGGAGTCAATCACAGGATATAGGAAAACCTAAGAAAGACACTGGTGTCAGTATGGACTATAGGGAAACCGTAGGGAGCTGCTGGAGTCCCTGTGGATAATAGGGAAAATGTAGAGAGCTGCAAGAGTGATTGTGGTGTATAGGGACACCGTACAGAGCCGCTTGAGTCCGTGTGGGATAAAGGGAAGGCATAGAGAGCCACAGGGGTCAATGGGGGCGGTAAGGAAACCAGAGGGAGCCTCAGGTATCTGAGTGGCATATAGGGGAACCATAGAGAGCAACTGGATTCAATATGGACTATAGAGAAACCGTAGAGAGCCTCTGCAGTCAGTGTGGACATTAGGGAAATCGTAGAGAACCACTGGAGTCAGTGTAGACTATTGGGAAGCCGTAGAGAGCCACTGGTGTCAGTGTGGAACTTAGGGAATCTGTACAGAGTCGCTGGAGTCAGTGTGGACTATAGGGAAACCATAGAGAGCCACTGGAATCAGTGTGGGCTATTGGGAGACAGTAGAGAGCCCCTGGAGTCATTGTGGTCTTTATGGAGACCATAGACAGCCGCTGCAGTCCATCTCAGCTACTGGGAAACCGTAGAGAGTCAGTGGAGTCAATCACAGGCTATCGGGAAACCGTAGAGAGCCATTGATTTCAGTTTGGACAATATGGAAATCTTAGAGAGCCACTGGAGTCACTGCGGACTATAAGGAAACCGTAGAGTGCCAAGGGAGTCAGTTCGGGCTATAGTGAAACCGTAGAGAGTCACTGTTGTCAGTATGGGTTATGTGGAAACCGTAGAGAGCCACCGGAGTCAGTGTGGGATATAGGGAAACTGTAGAGTTCCTCTGAAGTCGGTGTGGGCTATTGGGAGACAGTAGAGAGGCCCTGGAGTCATTGTGGTCTATAAGGAGACCATAGGCAGCCGCTAAATTCCGTTTGGGCTGTAGGGAAACCGTAGAGAGCTTCTGGAGTCAGTCTGGGATATACAGAAAACGTAGAGATCCGGTCTTGTCAGTGTGGGCTATTGGGAAACCGTAGACAGACACTGGAGTCAATCACAGGATATAGGGAAACCTTAAAAAGACACCGGTGTCAGTATGGACTATAGGGAAACCGTAGGGAGCTGCTGGAGTCCCTGTGGATAAGAGGGAAAATGTAGAGAGCTGCAAGAGTGATTGTGGTGTTTAGGGACACCGTACAGAGCCGCTTGAGTCCTTGTGGGATAGAGGGAAGGCACAGAGAGAGCCACAGGGGTCAATGTGGGCGGGAAGGAAACCAGAGGGAGCCTCAGGAATCTGAGTGGCATATAGGGGAACCATAGAGAGCAACTGGATTCAATGTGGACTATAGCGAAACCGTAGAGAGCCTCTGCAGTCAGTGTGGACATTAGGGAAATCGTAGAGAGCCACTGGAGTCAGTGTAGACTATAGGGAAACCGTAGAGAGCCAATGGAGTCATTGTGGGATATAGGGAAAACGTAAAAAGCTACTTCAGTCAGTTTGGGATAAAGGAAACCATGGATAGCCACTGGAGTCAATCGCAGGCTATCGGGAAAATGTAGCGAGCGTATGGAGTCTGTGTTGAGTATAGGGAAACCATAGAGAGCTGCTGGACTCATTGTGGACTACTGGGAAACAGTAGAGAGCCACTGGAGTCAGTGTGAACTACAGGGAAACTGTAGAGAGCCAATGTAGACAATGTGGACAGTAGAGAAACCGTAGAGAGCCACTGGAGACAGTGTGGGGTAGAGGGAAACTGTATGGAGTCTCTGGAATCAGTGTGGACTATTGGGAAAGCGTAGAGCCACTGGAGTCAGTCTGGGATACAGGGAAAACGTAAAGAGCCCCTGAAGTCAGTGTGGGCTATATAGAAAACTGTAGACAGGCGCTGCAGTCAGTGAGGGCTATAGGGAAACCATAAAGTGACACTGGTTTCATTGTGGACAATAGGGAAACTGTAGAGAGCAACTTGAGTCAGAGTGCGATATAGGGAACCTGTAGAGAGCTACTGGAGACATTGTGGGATATAGGGAAAATGTAGAAAGCCACTGGAGTCAATCATAGGCAATAGGGAAAATGTAGGGAGCCGTTGGAGTCAGTGTGGTCTATAGGAAAGCCTTAGAGAGCCGCTGGAGTTGGTGTGACCTATAGGGAAACCGTACAGATCCACTGGAGTCAGTTTGGGCTATAGTGAAACCGTACTGAGCCAGTGGAGCCAGTGTAGACTATAGGGAAATAGTAGACAGCCACTGGAGACATTGTGGATTATAGTGAAACCATAAAGAGCCACTAGAGTCAGTGTGTACTATAGGGAAACAGTAGAGAGACACTCGAGTCAGATTGGGATATAGGGAAAACGTAGAGAGCCGGTTGAGTCAGTGTGGGATATAGCGAAACCGTAGAGAGCCTCTGGAGTCATTGTGGGATATAGGGAAACCGGAGAGAGCCCCTGAAGTCAGCGTAGGCTATAGGAAAACTGTAGACAGGCGTTGCAATTAGTGTGGGCTATAGGGAAACTGTAGAGTGACACTGGTGTCATTGTGGACAATAGCAAAATCGTAGAGAGCCGCCTGAGTCAGTGTGGGCTATAGGGAAACCGTAGAGAGCCACTGGAGTCAGTGTGGACTGTAGGGAAACCGTAGAGAGTCAAAGGAGACAGTGTGGGATATAGGGAAACCGTAGAGGGCTGCTGGAGACAATGTGGGAAGTAGGGAAAACATAGATAGTCACCAAACTCAATCGCAGGCTATAGGGAAAACTTAGGGAGCTGTTGGAGTCAGTGTGGTCTATAGGAAAACCGTAGAGAGCCGCTGGAGTCAGTGTGGCCTACAGGGAAACCATAGAGAGACACTGGAGTCAGTGTGGACTATAGTGAAACCGTACAGAGCCACTGGAGTCAGTGTGGACTATAGGGATACAATAGAGAGCCAAAGGGAGTCATTGTGGATTATAGTGAAACCGTACAGAGCCACTAGAGTCAGTGTGGTCTATAGGGAAACAGTAGAGAGCCACTGAAGTCAGGTGGGATAAACGAAAACTGTAAACAGCTGCTGGATTCAGTGTGGGCTATTGCAAAACCGTAGAGAGCCACTGGAGTCACTGTGGACTATAGGGAAAATATAGAGAGCCACTGGATTCAATCTGGGATATAGGGAAACTTTAGAGAGCCGCTCGAGTCAGTCAGGGATATAGGGAAGTCGTAGAGAATCACTGGGGTCATTGTGGGCTATTGGGAAAACGTAGAGAGTCGTTGAACTCAATCACAGGCAATAGGAATACCGTAGATAGCCACTGGTGTCAGTATGGGCTATATGGATACTTAGAGAGTGACTGGATTCAGTGTGGAATATAGGGAAATCGTAGAGAGCCACTGGAGTCAGTTTTAGCTATAGGGAGACTGTGGAGAGCCCCTGGAGTAATCGTGGGCTATAAGGAGACCGTAGACAGCCACTGCAGTCTGTGTGGGCTATAGGGAAACAGTAGAGACACACTGGTGTCAATGTGGACTATAGGTAAACCCTAGGGAGCCACTTTAGGCTGTGTGGGAATTAGGGAAACCGTACAGAGCCTCTGGAATCAATGTGGGCTGCAGGGAACCCGTAGAGAGCCACTGGAGTCAGTGTGGACTGTAGGGAAAATGAAGAGAGCCAATGGAGTCTGTGTGGGATATAGGAAAACCGTAGACAGCCGCTGTAGAAAGTGTGGTCTGTAGGGAAGCAGTAGATAACCACTGGAGTCAATCTCAGGCTCTCGGGAAACCGTAGGGATCCATTGGAGTCAGTGTGGGATAAAGGGAAAAGGTAAAAAGCCACTTGTGTCAGCGTGGGATATAGGGGAACCGTGGATAGCCACTGGAGTCAAACGCAGGCTATCGGGAAAATGTAGGGATCCAATGGAGTCAATGTTGAGTATAGAGAAACTGTAGAGACCCCTGGAATCTTTGTGGACTATTGGGAAACAGTAGTGAGCCACTGGAGTCAGTGTGACCTATAGGGCAACTGTTGTGAGCCACTGGAGTCACTGGGGACAGTAGAGAAACTGAAGAGATCCAATTGAGTCAGTTTGGGCTATAGCAAAACCGTACGGAGACTCTGGAGTTAGTGTGGACTATTGGGAAAGCGAAGAGAGCCACTGGAGTCAGTGTGGGATATAGGGAAACCGTAGAGAGCCCCTGAAGCCAGTGTGGGCTATATGAAAGCTGTAGACAGGCGCGGCAATCATTGTAGGCTATAGTGAACCAGTAGAGAGTCACTGGAGTCAGGTGGGAAATACGAAAACCGTAGACAGCTGCAGGATTCAGTGTGGGCTATTGGGAAATGGTAGAGAGCCTCTGGAGTCACTGTAGACTGTATGGAAAATGTAGAGAGCCACTGGAGTCAGTGTGGTATATAGGGAAATTGTAGAGAGCCTTTCGAATCAGTGTGGGAAATAGGGAAGCCGTTGAGAGCCATTGGGATCAGTGTGGGCTGTTGGGAAACGTAGAGACTCATTGGAGTCAATCACAGGCTATAGGGAAACCGTAGAGAGCCACTGGAGACATTGTGGACTGTAGGAAATCCATAGAGAGCCACTGGAGAGGGTGCGGACTATAAGGAAACCATAGAGAGCCAAGGGAGTCATTTCGGGCTATAGTGAAACCGGAGAGAGCCACTGCTGTCAGTGTGGACTATAGGGGAACCGTAGAGAGCCACTGGAGACAGTTTAGGATATAGGGAAACCGTAGAGAGCCTCTGGAGTCAGTGTAGACTATAGGGAAACCGTCGAGAGCCTCTGGAGTAAGTGTTGGATATAGGAAAAACGTAGAGAGCCACTTGAGTCCGTGTGGGATATAGGGAATATGTGGATAGCCACTGGAGTCAATTGCAGACTATCGGGAAAATGTAGGGAGCCACTGGAGTCAGTGTTGAGTATAGGAAAACCGTAGAGAGCTACTGGAGTCATTGTGGACTATTGAGAAACAGTAGAGAGCCACTGGAGTCAGTGTGAACTATAGGGAAACTGTAGAGAGCGACTGGAGTCACTGTGGACAGTACAGAAACCGTGGAGAATCTCTGGAGACAGTGTGGGATATTGGAAAACCGTACGGTTTCTCTGCAGTCAGTGTGGACTATTGGGAAAACATAGAGAGACCCTGGAGTCAATCTGGGATATAGGCAAAACGTGGAGTGCCACTTGTGTCAGTGTGGGGGTATAGGACAAACTTAGAGAGCCTCTGGAGTCAGTGTGGGATATAGGGAAACTGTAGAGATCCCCTGAAGTCACTGTGGGCAATAGGAAAACTCGAGACAGGCGCTGCAGTCAGTGCGGGCTATAGGGGAACCGTAGAGAGACACTGGTGTAATTGTGGACAATAGGGTAACCATAGAGAGCAACTGGAGCCAGTGCGGACTATAGGGAAACCATAGGGAGCCACTGGAGTCACTGTGCACCATAGGGAAACTGTGGAGAGCTATTGGAGTCATTGTGCGATCATGGCACACCATACAGTGCCGCTCGAGTCCGTGTGGGAAATAGCAAACCCATAGAGAGCCCCTGGGGACAGTGTGGGCTATAAGGAAACCAGAGAGATCCTCAGCAATCTTGGTGGCATATAGGGAAAACATAGAGAGCAACTGGATACAATATGCACTATAGGGAAACAGTAGAGAGCCTCTGGAGTGAGTGTGGACTATAGGGAAACCGCAGAGAGCCATAGGAGTCAGTTTGGGAGGTAGGGAAAACGTAGAGAGCCACTTGAGAAGTGTGGGATATAGGGAAAACGTGGATAGCCACTGGAGTCAATCGCAGAAAATCGGAAAAATGTAGGGAGCCATTGGAGTCAGTGTTGAGTACAGGGAAACCATAGAGAGCCCCTGGAGTCATTGTGGGCTATTGGGAAACTGTAGAGAGCCACTGGAGTCAGTGTGAACTATAGGGATACTGTAGAGAGCCACTGGAGTCACTGTAGACAGTAGAAAAACCGTAGAGAGCCACTGGAGACAGTGTGGGCTATAGGGAAACCATACGGAGTCTCTGAAGTCAGTGTGGACTATTGGGAAAACGTTGAGAGCCTCTGGAGTCAGTGCGGGATAAAGGGAAACCGTAGAGAGCCCATGAAGTCAGTGTGGGCTATAGGAAAACTGTAGACAGGCGCTGCAGTCAATGTGGGCTATAGGGAAATCGTAGAGAGACACTGGTGTCATTGTGGACAATAGGGAAACCGTAGAGAGCCTCTTGAGTCAGTGTGGGCTATAGGGATTCCATAGAGAGCCACTGGTGTCAGTGTGGACTGTAGGGAAAACGTACCGAGCCATTGGAGTCATTGCGGACTGTAGGGACACATTAGAGAGCCACTGGAGACAGTGTGGGATATAGAGGACACTAGATAGTCACTGGAGTCAATCGCAGGCTGTAGGGAAAACGTAGGGTGCCGTTGGAGTCAGTGTGGTCTATAGGAAAACCGTAGAGATCCTCTGGAGTCAGTGTGGACTATAGGGAAACCGTAGAGAGCCAATGGTAGCAGTGTGGACTTTACGGAAACTGTACAGAGTGACTGGAATCAGGTGGATAATAGAGAAACTGTAGAGAGCCACAGGAATCAGTGTGGCATACAGGGAAACCGTAGAGAGCCTCTGAAGTCTTTGTGGGCTATTGGGAGACAGTAGAGAGCCCCTGGATTCATTGTGGTCTATAAGGAGACCATAGGCAGCCGCTGCAGTCCGTGTGGGCTATAGGGAAACCATAGAGAGACACTGGAGTCAGTGTGGACTATAGTGAAACCGTACAGAGCTGCTGGAGTCAGCGTGGACTATAGATATACAGTAGAGAGCCAAAGGAGTCATTGTGGATTATAGTTAAACCGTACAGAGCCACTAGAGTCAGTGTGGACTACAGGGACACAGTAGAGAGCCACTGGAGTCAGGTGGGATGTACGAAAACTGTAAACAGCTACTGGATTCAGTGTGGGCTATTGCAAAACCGTAGAGAGCCACTGGAGTCACTGTGGACTATAGGGAAAATATAGAGAGACACCTGATTCAATCTGGGATGTAGGGAAACTGTAGAAAAACACTCGAGTCAGTCAGGGATATAGGGAAGCCGTAGAGAATCACTGGGGTCATTGTGGGCTATTTGGAAAACGTAGAGAGTCGGTGGACTCAATCACAGGCTATAGGAATACCGTAGATAGCCACTGGTGTCAGTATGGACTATATGGATACTTAGAGAGTGACAGGATTCAGTGTGAAATATAGGGAAATCGTAGAGAGCCACTGGAGTCAGTGCGGACTGTAAGAACCCCTAGAGAGCCAATGCTGTCAGGGTGGACTATAGGGAATCCATAGAGAGGCACTGGAGTCAGTTTTGGCTATAGGGAGACTGTGGAGAGCCCCTGGAGTAATCGTGGGCAATAAGGAGACCGTAGACAGCCACTGCCGTCCGTGTGGGCTCTAGGGAAAGCGTAGAGACACACTGGTGTCAATGTGGACTATAGGTAAACCCTAGGGAGCCACCTTAGTCTGTGTGGGATATAGGGAAACCGTACAGAGCCTATGGAATCAATGTGGGCTGCAGGGAACCCGTAGAGAGCCACTGGAGTCTTTGTGGACTGTAGGGAAAATGAAGAGAGCCAATGGAGTCAGTGTGGGATATTGGAAAACTGTAGACAGCCACTGTAGAAAGTGTGGTCTATAGGGAAGCCATAGATAACCACTGGAGTCAATCTCAGCCTATAGGGAAACCGTAGGGATCCATTGGAGTCATTGTGGGATATAGGGACACCGTAGATTGCCGCTCGAGTCCGAGTGGGATATAACGAAGCCGGAGAGACCCAAAGAAGTCAGTGTGGGCTATAAGAAAACCGGTGACAGCCTCAGGAATCTTTGTGGCATATAGGGAAACCGTAGAGAGCAACAGCATTCAATGTGGACAATAGGGAAGCTGTAGAGAGCCTCTGGAGACTGTGTAGACAATAGCGATAACGGAGAGAGCCTCTGGAGTCTGTGTAGACAGTAGTGAAACCTTAGACAGCCACTGGAGACAGTGTGGTCTATAGGGAAACCGTACGGAGTCTGTGGAGTCAGTGTGGACTAGTGGGAAAGCGTAGAGAGCCACTGGAGCCAGTGGGGGATATAGGGAAAACGTAGAGAGCCACTTGAGTCGGTGTCGGATATAGGGAAACAGTGAATAGCCATTGCATAGCCAGTGAATAGTCAATCGCAGGCTATCGGGAAAATATAGTTAGCCATTGGAGTCAATGTTGATTATAGGGAAACCGTAGAGAGCCCTTGGAGTCTTTGTGGACTATTGGGAAACAGTAGAGAGCCACTGGAGTCAGTGTGAACTATAGGGAAACCGTAGAAAGCGACTAGATTCACTGTGGACAGTAGAGAAACCGTCGAGAGCCACTGGAAACAGTGTGGGCTACAGGGAAACCGTACGGAGTCTCTGGAGTCAGTGAGAACTATTGGGAAAGAGTAGAGAGCCACTGGAGTCAGTGTGGGATATAGGGAAAATGTAGAGAGCCACCTAAGACAGTGTGGGCTATAGGGAAACTGTAGACAGGCGCTGCAGTCAGTGTGGGCTATAGGGATACCGTAGAGAGCCACTTGAGTCAGTGTGGGATATAGGGAATCCTTAGAGACCCTCTGGAGTCACTGTGGACTAGAGGGAAACTGCACAGACCTACTGGAGTCAGTGTAGACAATAGGGAAACCGTAGAGAGCCATTGGAGTCAGTGTGGGATAAAGGGAAAAGGTAAAATGCCACTTGTGTCAGCGCGGGAGATTGGAGAACCATGGATCGCCACTGGAGTCAAACGCAGGCTTTGGGAAAATGTAGGGAGCCAATGGAGTCAATGTTGAGTATAGAGAAACTGTAGAGACCCCTGGAGTCTTTGTGGACTATTGGGAAACAGTAGAGAGCTACTGGAGTCAGTGTGAACCATAGGGAAACCGTTGTGAGCGACTGGAGTCACTGGGGACAGTAGAGAAACCGAAGAGAGCCACTTGAGTCAGTTTGGGCTATAGCAATACCGTACGGAGTCTCTGGAGTTAGTGTGGACTATTGGGAAAGCGAAGAGAGCCACTGGAGTCAGTGTGGGATATAGGGATAACGTAGAGAGCCACTTGAGTCAGTGTGCGATATAGGGAAACCGTAGGGAGCCACTGGAGTCATTGTGGGATGTAGGGAAACTGTAGAGAGCCCCTGAAGTCAGTGTGGGCTATATGAAAACTGTAGACAGGCGCGGCAATCAGTGTAGACTATAGTGAACCAGTAGAGAGCCACTGGAGTCAGGTGGGAAATACGAAAACCGTGGACAGCTGCTGGATTCAGTGTGGGCTATTGGGAAACTGTAGAGAGCCACTGAAGTCATTGTGGACTGTAGGGAAACCTTAGAGAGCCACTGGAGAGAGTGCAGACTATAAGGAAACCATAGAGAGCCAAGGGAGTCATTTTGGGCTATAGTGAATCCGGAGAGAGCCACTGCTGTCAGTGTGGACTATAGGGAAACCGTAGAGAGCCACTGGAGTCAGTTTGGGATATAGGGAAACCGTAGAGAGCCTCTGGAGTGAGTGTAGACTATAGGGAAACCGTAGAGAGCCTCTGGAGTAAGTGTTGGATATAGGAAAAACGTAGAGAGCCACTTGTGCCAGTGTGGGATATAGGGCAAACTTAGATAGCCTCCGGAGTCAGTGTGGGATATAGGGAAATCGTAGAGAGCCTCTGGAGTGAGTGTAGACTATAGGGAAACCGTAGAGAGCCTCTGGAGTAAGTGTTGGATATAGGAAAAATGTAGAGAGCCACTTGTGCCAGTGTGGGATATAGGGCAAACTTAGAGAGCCTCCGGAGTCAGTGTGGGATATAGGGAAACCGTAGAGATCCCCTGTAGTCACTGTGGGCAATAGGAAAACTCTAGACAGGCGCTGCAGTCAGTGTGGGCTATAGGGAAACCATAGAGAGACACTGGTGTCATTGTGGACTATTGGGAAACAGTAGAGAGCCACTGGAGGCAGTGTGATCTATAGGGAAACTGTAGAGAGCGACTGGAGTCACTGTGGACAGTACAGAAACCGTGGAGAGCCTCTGGAGGCAGTTTTGACTATAGGGAAACCTTAGGGAGCCACTGGAGTCACTGTGCACCATAGGGAAACTGTAGAGAGCAATTGGAGTCATTGTGCGATCATGGGAAACCATACAGTGCCGCTCGAGTTCTTGTGGGAAATAGCAAACCCTTAGAGAGCCACTGGGACAGTGTCGGCTATAGGGAAACCTGAAAAACGTAGAGAGCCACTTGAGTCTGTGTGGGATGTAGGGAAAACATGGATAGCCACTGGAGTCAATCGCAGACTATTGGGAAAATGTAGGGAGCCATTGGAGTCAGTGTTGAGTACAGGGAAACCGTAGAGACCCCTGGAGTCTTTGTGGACTATTGGGAAACAGTAGTGAGCCACTGGAGTCAGTGTGAACTATAGGGAAACTGTTGTGAGCCATTGGAGTCACTGTGGACAGTAGACAAACCCTTGAGAGCCACTTGAGTAAGTTTGTGCTATAGCGAAACCGTACAGAGCTTCTGGAGTCAGTGTGGACTATTGGGAAAGCGAGGAGAGCCACTTGAGTCAGTGTGCGATATAGGGAAACAGTAGGGAGCCACTGGAGTCAATGTGGGATATAGGGAAACCGTAGAGAGCCCCTGAAGTCAGTGTGGGATATATGAAAACTGTAGACAGGGGCGGCAGTCAGTCTAGGCTATAAAGAAACCATAGAGGGACACTGGTGTCATTGTAGTCTATAGGGAAACCACAGAGAGCCACTTGAGTCACTGTAGGATATAGGGAATCTGTAGAGAGTCACTGGAGTCGGTGTGGAGTATAGGGAAACCGTAGAGATCCACTGGAGTCAGTGTGGGCTATTGGGAGACAGTAGAGAGCCCCTGGAGTCATTGTGGTCTATAAGGAGAACACAGCCAGCTGCTGCATTCCGTCTCGGCTATTGGGAAACCGTAGAGAGTCAGTGCAGTCACTCACAGGCTATACAGAAACCGTAGAGAGCCACTGGTTTCAGTATGGACAATATGGAAATCTTAGAGAGCCACTGGAGTCACTGCGGTTTATAAGGAAACCGTAGAGTGCCAAGGGAGTCAGTTCGGGATATAGTGAAACCGTAGAGAGCCACTGTTGTCAGTATGGTTTAAAGGGAAAACGTAGAGAGCCGCCGGAGTCAGTTTGGGATATAGGGAAACCGTAGAGAGCCTCTGAAGTCATTGTGGGCTATTGGGAGACAGTAGAGAGCTCCTGGAGTCATTGTGGTCTATAAGGAGGCCATAGGCAGCCGTTGCAGTCCGTGTGGGCTATAGGGAAACAGTAGAGAGCTTCTGGAGTCAGTCTGGGATATACAGAAATCGTAGAGAGCCGCTCACGTCAATGTGGTCTATTGGGATACTGTAGACAGACACTGGAGTCAGTGTGGACTGTAGGGAAACCGTAGAGAGTTAATGGAGACAGTGTGGGATATAGGGAAACCGTAGAGGGCTGCTGGAGATAATGTGGGATGTAGGGAAAACATAGATAGTCACCGAACTCAATTGCAGGCTATGGGGAAAACGTAGGGAGCTGTTGGAGTCAGTGTGGTCTACTGGAAAACCGTAGAGAGCCGCTGGATTCAGTGTGGCCTATAGGGAAACCATAGAGAGCCACTGGAGTCAGTGTGAACTATAGGGAAACCGTAGAAAGCGACTAGATTCACTGTGGACAGTAGAGAAACCGTCGAGAGCCACTGGAAACAGTGTGGGCTACAGGGAAACCGTACGGAGTCTCTGGAGTCAGTGAGGACTATTGGGAAAGAGTAGAGAGCCACTGGAGTCAGTGTGGGATATAGGGAAAATGTAGAGAGCCACCTAAGACAGTGTGGGCTATAGGGAAACTGTAGACAGGCGCTGCAGTCAGTGTGGGCTATAGGGATACCGTAGAGAGCCACTTGAGTCAGTGTGGGATATAGGGAATCCTTAGAGACCCTCTGGAGTCACTGTGGACTAGAGGGAAACTGCACAGACCTACTGGAGTCAGTGTAGACAATAGGGAAACCGTAGAGAGCCATTGGAGTCAGTGTGGGATAAAGGGAAAAGGTAAAATGCCACTTGTGTCAGCGCGGGAGATTGGAGAACCATGGATCGCCACTGGAGTCAAACGCAGGCTTTGGGAAAATGTAGGGAGCCAATGGAGTCAATGTTGAGTATAGAGAAACTGTAGAGACCCCTGGAGTCTTTGTGGACTATTGGGAAACAGTAGAGAGCTACTGGAGTCAGTGTGAACCATAGGGAAACCGTTGTGAGCGACTGGAGTCACTGGGGACAGTAGAGAAACCGAAGAGAGCCACTTGAGTCAGTTTGGGCTATAGCAATACCGTACGGAGTCTCTGGAGGTAGTGTGGACTATTGGGAAAGCGAAGAGAGCCACTGGAGTCAGTGTGGGATATAGGGATAACGTAGAGAGCCACTTGAGTCAGTGTGCGATATAGGGAAACCGTAGGGAGCCACTGGAGTCATTGTGGGATGTAGGGAAACTGTAGAGAGCCCCTGAAGTCAGTGTGGGCTATATGAAAACTGTAGACAGGCGCGGCAATCAGTGTAGACTATAGTGAACCAGTAGAGAGCCACTGGAGTCAGGTGGGAAATACGAAAACCGTGGACAGCTGCTGGATTCAGTGTGGGCTATTGGGAAACTGTAGAGAGCCACTGAAGTCATTGTGGACTGTAGGGAAACCTTAGAGAGCCACTGGAGAGAGTGCAGACTATAAGGAAACCATAGAGAGCCAAGGGAGTCATTTTGGGCTATAGTGAATCCGGAGAGAGCCACTGCTGTCAGTGTGGACTATAGGGAAAACGTAGAGAGCCACTGGAGTCAGTTTGGGATATAGGGAAACCGTAGAGAGCCTCTGGAGTGAGTGTAGACTATAGGGAAACCGTAGAGAGCCTCTGGAGTAAGTGTTGGATATAGGAAAAACGTAGAGAGCCACTTGTGCCAGTGTGGGATATAGGGCAAACTTAGATAGCCTCCGGAGTCAGTGTGGGATATAGGGAAATCGTAGAGAGCCTCTGGAGTGAGTGTAGACTATAGGGAAACCGTAGAGAGCCTCTGGAGTAAGTGTTGGATATAGGAAAAACGTAGAGAGCCACTTGTGCCAGTGTGGGATATAGGGCAAACTTAGAGAGCCTCCGGAGTCAGTGTGGGATATAGGGAAACCGTAGAGATCCCCTGTAGTCACTGTGGGCAATAGGAAAACTCTAGACAGGCGCTGCAGTCAGTGTGGGCTATAGGGAAACCATAGAGAGACACTGGTGTCATTGTGGACTATTGGGAAACAGTAGAGAGCCACTGGAGGCAGTGTGAACTATAGGGAAACTGTAGAGAGCGACTGGAGTCACTGTGGACAGTACAGAAACCGTGGAGAGCCTCTGGAGGCAGTTTTGACTATAGGGAAACCTTAGGGAGCCACTGGAGTCACTGTGCACCATAGGGAAACTGTAGAGAGCAATTGGAGTCATTGTGCGATCATGGGAAACCATACAGTGCCGCTCGAGTTCTTGTGGGAAATAGCAAACCCTTAGAGAGCCACTGGGACAGTGTCGGCTATAGGGAAACCTGAGAGAGCCTCAGCAATCTTGGTGGCATATATGGAAAACATAGAGAGTAACTGGATACAATATGCACTATAGGGAAACCGTAAGGAGCCTCTGGAGTCAGTGTGGACTATAGGGAAACCGCAGAGAGCCAATGGTGTCAGTGTAGACTATAGGGAAACCGTAGAGAGCCATAGGAGTCAGTTTGGGATGTAGGAAAAACGTAGAGAGCCACTTGAGTCTGTGTGGGATGTAGGGAAAACATGGATAGCCACTGGAGTCAATCGCAGACTATTGGGAAAATGTAGGGAGCCATTGGAGTCAGTGTTGAGTACAGGGAAACCGTAGAGACCCCTGGAGTCTTTGTGGACTATTGGGAAACAGTAGTGAGCCACTGGAGTCAGTGTGAACTATAGGGAAACTGTTGTGAGCCATTGGAGTCACTGTGGACAGTAGACAAACCCTTGAGAGCCACTTGAGTAAGTTTGTGCTATAGCGAAACCGTACGGAGCTTCTGGAGTCAGTGTGGACTATTGGGAAAGCGAAGAGAGCCACTTGAGTCAGTGTGCGATATAGGGAAACAGTAGGGAGCCACTGGAGTCAATGTGGGATATAGGGAAACCGTAGAGAGCCCCTGAAGTCAGTGTGGGATATATGAAAACTGTAGACAGGGGCGGCAGTCAGTCTAGGCTATAAAGAAACCATAGAGGGACACTGGTGTCATTGTAGTCTATAGGGAAACCACAGAGAGCCACTTGAGTCACTGTAGGATATAGGGAATCTGTAGAGAGTCACTGGAGTCGGTGTGGAGTATAGGGAAACCGTAGAGATCCACTGGAGTCAGTGTGGGCTATTGGGAGACAGTAGAGAGCCCCTGGAGTCATTGTGGTCTATAAGGAGAACACAGCCAGCTGCTGCATTCCGTCTCGGCTATTGGGAAACCGTAGAGAGTCAGTGCAGTCACTCACAGGCTATACAGAAACCGTAGAGAGCCACTGGTTTCAGTATGGACAATATGGAAATCTTAGAGAGCCACTGGAGTCACTGCGGTTTATAAGGAAACCGTAGAGTGCCAAGGGAGTCAGTTCGGGATATAGTGAAACCGTAGAGAGCCACTGTTGTCAGTATGGTTTAAAGGGAAAACGTAGAGAGCCGCCGGAGTCAGTTTGGGATATAGGGAAACCGTAGAGAGCCTCTGAAGTCATTGTGGGCTATTGGGAGACAGTAGAGAGCTCCTGGAGTCATTGTGGTCTATAAGGAGGCCATAGGCAGCCGTTGCAGTCCGTGTGGGCTATAGGGAAACAGTAGAGAGCTTCTGGAGTCAGTCTGGGATATACAGAAATCGTAGAGAGCCGCTCACGTCAATGTGGTCTATTGGGATACTGTAGACAGACACTGGAGTCAGTGTGGACTGTAGGGAAACCGTAGAGAGTTAATGGAGACAGTGTGGGATATAGGGAAACCGTAGAGGGCTGCTGGAGATAATGTGGGATGTAGGGAAAACATAGATAGTCACCGAACTCAATTGCAGGCTATGGGGAAAACGTAGGGAGCTGTTGGAGTCAGTGTGGTCTACTGGAAAACCGTAGAGAGCCGCTGGATTCAGTGTGGCCTATAGGGAAACCATAGAGAGACACTGGAGTCAGTGTGGACTATAGTGAAACCGTACAGAGCCACTGGAGTCAGTGTGGACTATAGGGATACAGCAGAGAGCCAAAGGAGTCAGTGTGGATTATAGTGAAACCGTACAGAGCCACTAGAGTCAGTGTGGACTATAGGGAAACAGTAGAGAGCCACTGGAGTCAGGTGGGATATACGAAAACTGTAAACAGCTGCTGGATTCAGTGTGGGCTATTGCAAAACCGTAGAGAGCCACTGGAGTCATTGCGGACAAAGGGAAAATATAGAGAGCCACTGGATTCAATCTGGGATATAGGGAAACTGTAGAGAGCCGCTCGAGTCAGTCAGGGATATAGGGAAGCTGTAGAGAATCACTGGGGTCATTGTGGGCTATTGGGAAAACTTAGAGAGTCTTTGGACTCAATCACAGGCTATAGGGATAGCCACTGGTGTCCGTATGGACTATATGGATACTTAGGGAGTGACTGGATTCAGTGTGGAATATAGGGAAATCGTAGAGATCCACGGCAGTCAGTGCGGACTGTAAGGAAACCCTAGAGAGCCATTGCTGTCAGGGTGGACAATAGGGACACCGTAGAGAGCCACTGGAATCTGTTTTGGCTATAGGGAGACTGTGAAGAGCCCCTGGAGTAATCGTGGGCTATAGGGAGACCGTAGACAGCCACTGCAGTCTTTGTGGACTGTAGGGAAACAATAGAGAGCCACTGGAGTCAGTGTGGGATATACCGAAACCGTCGAGAGCCGCTCGAGAACGTGTGTGATTTTGCAAAGCCGTACAGAGCCACTGGAGTCAGTGTGGGCTCTTGTGAAAATGTAGAGAGTCATTGCAGTCAATACTAAACTATAGGGAAACCATAGAGAGCCACTAGTGTCAGTATGGACACTATGGAAAACTAAGAGACCCACTGGAGTCATTCAGGACTATAGGGAAGCCATGGAGAACCAAGGGTGTCAGTGTGGACTATAGGAAACTGTAGAGAGCCTACGGAGTCAGTGTGGGATATAGGGAAACCGTGTAGAGCCTCTGGAGACAGTGAGAGTTGTAGGGAGACCATAGAGAGCCCCTGGAGTCATTGTGGGCTATATGGAGAATGTAGAGAGCCGCTGCAGTCATTGTGGGCTATAGGGAAACCGTAGAGATCTACGGGTGTCATTGTGGACTATAGGAAAACCGTAGAGAGCCACCTTAGTCAGTGTGGCATATGGGGAAACCGTAGAGAGCCTCTGGAATCGAAATGGGCTATAGGGAAACTGTTGAGAGCCACTGGAGACAGTGTGGTGTATAGGGAAACGGAAGAGAGCCACTGGTGTCTGTCTGGACTATAGGGAAACCGTAGAGAGCCAATTGAGTCAGTGTGGGATATAGGAAAAACGTAGATAGACACTGGAGTCCATCGTACGCTATAGGGAAAACGTAGGGAGCCTTTGGAGTCAGTGTTGTCAATGGGAAAAGTGTAGACAGCCACTGGAGTCAGTGTGGATTATAGGGAAACATTAGACGGCCACTGGAGTCAGTGTGCGCTCGTTGGGAAACCATGGAGAAGCACTGGAGTCAGTGTGCCATATGGGGAAAATGTGGATAGACGCTGGAGTCAGTGTGGGCTATATTGAACCAAAAGAGAGCCTCTGGAGTCAGGTGGGACATAGGAAAAATCTAGACATTTGTGGAATCAGTGTGGGCTATTGGGAGACTGTAGAGAGCAGCTGGAGTCACTGAGGACTATATGGAACCACTGGAGTCAGGGAGGGATATAGGGATACCGTAGAGAGCCGCTCGAGACAGTGTGGGATATAGGGAAGCCATAGAGAGCCACTGGGGTCAGTGTGGGCTATTGGGAAACCGTACAGAGTCATTGGAGTCAACCACAGGCAATTGGGAAACAGTAGAGAGCCAATTGTGTTTGTATGGACTATATGGAAACCACAGAGAGCAACTGGATTCAATGTGCACGATAGTGAACCTGTAGAGAGCCACTGGAGCCAATGTGGGATGTAGGGAAACTGTAGAGAGCCGCTCGAGACAGTGTGGGATATAGGGAAGCCGTAGATGACACTGGGGTCAGTGTGGGCTATTGGGACACCGTAGAGAGTCATTGGAGTCAATCACAGGCTATAGGGAATCCGTAGCAAGCCATTGGTGTCATTATGGACTATATGGAAACCTTCGAGAGCAACTGGAGACATTGTGGACTATAGTGAAATTGTAGAGAGCCAGTGGAGCCATTGTGGAATATAGGGAAACCATAGAGAGCCACTGGAGTCAGTGTGGACTATAGGGAAACCGTAAAGAACCACTTGAGACAATGTGGCATATAGGGAATCTGTAGAGAGTCTCTGGAGTCATTCTGGACTAAATGGACACCGTAGAGAGCCACTGGAGTCATGTGGCACATAGGGAAAATGAAGAAAGTAACTGGTGTCAGTATGGACCATAGGGAAACCGTAGGGAGCGACTTGAGTCAGCGTGGCATGTAGGGAAATCATAGAGAGCTGTAGGAGTCAATGTTTACAATGGGGAACCTGTTGAGAGCCACAGGAGTCAATGTGGGATAAGGTGAATATGTAGAGAGCCGGTCGAGTCAGTGTGGGAAACTTGGAAGCCGTAGAGAGCCACTGGTGTCAGTGTTGGATATAGGGAAACAGTAGAGAGTCGCTCGAGAACGTTTGGGAAATAGCGAAGCCACAGAGAGCCAATGGGATCAGTGTGGGCTATTGGGAAACCGTAGAGAGTCATTGGAGTCAATCACAAGCTATAGGGAATCCGTAGAGACCCTCTGGTGTCAGTATGGACTATATGGAAAAGTAAGAGATCCACTGGAGTCATTCTGGACTATAGGGAATCCGTAGAGAGACACTGGAGTCAGTGCGGACTACAGGGAAACCGTAGAGAGTCAAGGGTGTCAGTGTGTACTAAAGGCAAATCGTACAGAGCCAAAGGACACAGTGTGGGAAGGTCGGGAATCCTTGGAGAGCCACTGGAGTCAGTGTGGACTACAGGGAATCCGTAGACAGCTGCTGCAATCAGTGTTGGCTATAGGGAAACGGTAGAGAGCCATTCGTGTCAGTGTGGACTATAGGGAAACCATAGAGAGGCACTTGAGTTAGTGTGGGATACAGGGAAACCGTAGTGAGTCTTTGGAGTCAGTGTGGGCTATAGGGAATTCGCAGATATCCACCGGAGTCAATTGCAGGCTTAAGGGAAAAAGTACTTAGCCTTTGGAATCAATGTGAACTATAGGGGAAAATTAGAGTGCCACTGGAGTCAGTGTGGGATATAGGGAAAATGTGGATAGCAACTGGAGTCAGTGTGGGCTACAGTGAACCAGTAGAGAGCCACTGGAGTCAGTGTGGGATATCGTGAAAACGTAGAGAGCCGGCAGATTCAGTGTGTGATACTGGGAAGCCGTAGAGAGCCACTGGAGTCAGTGTTCGATATAGGGAAACGCTAGAGAGACGCTCGAGAATGTGTGGGATATAGCAAAGCCATACAGAGCCACTGGAGTCAGTGTAGGGTATTGGGAAACCGTTGAGAATCATTGCAGTCAATCACAAGATATAGGGAAACCATGGAGAGCCATTGGTGTCAGTATGGACTATATGGAAAACTAAGAGACACACTGGAGTCATTCTGGACTATAGGGAAGCCTTAGAGAGCCAAGAGTGTCATTATGGACCGTGGAGAGCCTCTGGAGACAGTGAGAGTTGTAAGCAGAACGTAGAGAGCCCCTGGAGTCATTGTGGGCTATATGGAGACTGTAGAGAGACGCTGCAGTCAGTGTGGGCTATAGGGAAACTGTAGAGAGCTACAGGTGTCATTGTGGACTATAGGGAAACCGTAGAGAGCCAATTGAGTCAATGTGGGATATAGGGAAAACGTAGACAGACACTGGAATCAATCGTAGACAATAGGGAAAACGTAGGGAGCCTTTGGAGTTAGTGTTGTCAATGGGAAAACCGTAGAGAGCCAATGGAGTCAGTGTGGACTATAGGTAAACAGTAGAGGGCCATTTGAGTCAGTGTGCAGCCTTGGGAATCCATGGAGAGGCACAAGAGTCAGTGTAGCATATGGGGAAAATGTGGATAGACGCTGGATTCAGGGTGGCCTAGACTGAACCAGCAGAGAGCCTCTGGAGTCAGTTGGGACATAGGAAAACCCTGGACAGCTGCTGGATTCAGTGTGGGCTATTGGGAGACCGTAGAGAGCCACTGGAGTCACTGAGGACTATAGGGAAACTCAGGACAGCCACTGGAGTCAGGGAAGGATATAAGGAAACTGTAGAGAGGCACTCGAGACAATGTGGGATGTAGGGAAGCCATAGAGAGCCACTGTGGTCAGTGTGGGCTATTGGGAAACCGCAGAGAGTCATTGGAGTCAACCACAGGCTATAGTGAAACCGTAGAGAGCCACTGGTATCAGCATGGACTATATGGAAACCACAGAGAGCAACTGGAGTCAGTGTGCACTATAGTAAACCAGTAGAGAGCCACTGGAGTCAGGTGGGATATATGAAATCCGTAGACAGCTGCTAGATTCAGTGTGGGCTATTGGGAAGCAGTAGAACGCCATGGAGTCACTGTGGACTATAGGGAAACTGTAGAAACACTGGAGCCAGTGTGGGATATAGGGAAACTGTAGAGAGCCGTTCGTGACAGTGTGGGATATAGGGAAGCTGTAGATGCCACTGGGGTCAGAGTGGGCTATTGGGACACCGTAGAGAGTCATTGGAGTCAATCAAAGGCTAGAGGGAAACTGTAGCGAGCCATTGGCGTCATTATGGCCTATATGGAAAACCGGAGACATTGTGGACTATAGTGAAATTGTAGAGAGCCACTGGAGCCAGTGTGGAATTTAGGGAAACCATAAAGAGCCACTGGAGTCTGTGTGGATTGTAGGAAAACGGTAGAGAGCCACTGGTGTCAGTGTGGACTATAGAGAAACTGTAAGGAGCCACTTGAGACAGTGTGGCATATAGGGAATCCATAGAGAGTCTCTGGAGTCATTCTGGACTAAAGGGACACCGTAGAGAGCCACTGGAGTCAGGTGGCATATAGGGAAACGGCAGAAAGTAACAGGTGTCAGTATGGACAATAGGGAAACCGTAGGGAGCCAATTGAGTCAGCGTCGCATGTAGGGAAATCATAGAGAGCTGCTGGAGTCAATGTGGACAATGGGGAACTTGTTGAGAGCCACAGGAGTCAATGTGCGATATGGCGATTACCTAGAGAGCCGGTTGAGTCAGTGTGGGATACGGGGAAGCCGGAGAGAGCCACTGGTGTCAGTGTGGGATATAGGGAAACTGTAGAGAGCTGATCGAGACCGTATGGGATATAGCGAAGCCGCAGAGAGCCACTGGGGTCAATGTGGTCTATTGGGAAACCGTAGAGAGTCATTGGAGTCGATCACAAGCTATAGGGAAACCGCAGAGACCCACTGGTGTCAGTATGGACTATATGGAAAACTATGAGATCCACTGGAGTCATTCTGGACTATAGGGAATCCGTAGAGAGACATTGGAGTCAGTGCAGACTACAGGGAAACCGTAGAGAGCCAGAGGAGTCAGGGTGGACATTAGGAAATCCATAGACAGCTGCTGCAGTCAGTGTGGGCTTTAGGGAAACGGTCGAGCGCTACTGGTGTCAGTGTGGACTATAGGGAAAACGTAGATATCCACCGGATTCAATTGCAGGCTTAAGGGAAAATGTAGTTAGCCTTCGGAATCAATGTAAAATATAGGGAAACAGTAGAGCACCACTGGAGTCAGTGTGGGATATAGGGAAAATGTGGATAGCAACTGGAATCAGTATGGGCTATTATGAACCAATAGAGAGCCACTGGAGTCAGTGTGGGATATAGTGAAAACGTAGAGAGCCGGTCGAGTCAGTGTGTGATACTGGGAAGCCGCAGAGAGCCACTGGAGTCAGTGTGGGATATAGGGAAACCGTAGAGAGCCGCTCGAGACCGTGTGGGATATAGCGAAGCCATAGAGATCCACTGGTGTCAGTGTGGGCTATTGGGAAATCGTTGAGAATCATTGCAGTCAATCACAAGATACAGGGAAACCATAGAGAGCCACTGGTGTCACTATGGACTACATGGAAAACTAAGAGACCCCCTGGAGTCATTCTGAACTATAGGGCAGCTGTAGAGAGCCAAGGGTGTCAGTGTGGACTATAGGGAAACCGTAGAGAGCCTACGGAGTCAGTGTGGGATATAGGGAAACCGTGGAGAGCCTCTGGAGACAGTGAGAGTTGTAGGGAGACTGTAGAGAGCCCCTGGAGTCATTGTGGGCTATATGGAGACTGTAGACAGCCGCTGCAGTAAGTGTGGGATATAGGGAAACCGTAGAGAGCTACAGGTGTCATTGTGGACTATCGGGAAACCATAGAGAGCCACTTTAGTCACTGTTGGATATGAAGAAACTGTAGAGAGGCTCGGGAGTCGAAATGCGCTATAGGGAAACTGTTGAGAGCCACCGGAGACATTGTGGTGTATAGGGAAACGGAAGAGAGCCACTGGTGTCAATTTGGACTATAGGAAAACCGTAGAGAGCCAATTGAGTCAGTGTGGGATATAAGGAAAACGTATATAAGACACTGGAGTCAATCGTAGGCTATGGGGAAATGTAGGGAGCCTTTGGAGTCAGTGTGGTCAATGGTAAAATCGTAGAGAGCCACTGGAGTCAGTGTGGACTATAGGGAAACAGTTGAGGGCCACTGGAGCCAGTGCTGCACCGATTGGAAACCAAGAGATGTGCTGGAGTCAGTGAGCGTTATGGGGAAAATGTGGAAAGACGCTGGAGTCAGTGTGGCTACATTGAACCAGAAGCGAACCTCTGGAATAGGTGGGACATTGGAAAAACCTAGCCAGCTGCTGGATTCATTGTGGGCTACTGGGAGAGTGTAGAGGGCCACTGGAGTCACCGAGGGATATAGGGAAACTGTAGAGAACCACTGGAGTCTGTGCGGATTGTAGGAAAACGGTAGAGAGCCACTGGTGTCAGTGTGGACAACAGGGAAACCGTAAAGAGCCACTTGAGATAGTGTGGCATATAAGGAATCCGTAGAGAGTCTCTGGAGACATTCCGGACTAAAGGGACACTGTAGAGAGCCACTGGAGTCAGTGTGGACTATAGGGAAAGCGTAAGGAGCCACTTGAGACAGTGTGGCATATAGGGAATCCATAGAGAGTCTCTGGAGTCATTCTGGACTAAAGGGACACCGTAGAGAGCCACTGGAGTCAGGTGGCATATAGGGAAACGGCAGAAAGTAACAGGTGGCATTATGGAGAATAGGGAAACCGTAGGGAGCCACTTGACTCAGCGTGGCATGTAGGGAAATCGTAGAGAGCTGCTGGAGTCAATGTGGACAATGGGGAACTTGTTGAGAGCCATAGGAGTCAATGTGGGATATGGCGATTACCTAGAGAGCCGGTTGAGTCAGTGTGGGATACTGGGAAGCCGTAGAGAGCCACTGGTGTCAGTGTGGGATATATGGAAACCGTAGAGAGCTGATCGAGACCGTATGGGATATAGCGAAGCCGCAGAGAGCCACTGGGGTCAATGTGGTCTATTGGGAAACCGTAGAGAGTCATTGGAGTCGATCACAAGCTATAGGGAAACCGCAGAGACCCACTGGTGTCAGTATGGACTATATGGAAAACTAAGAGATCCACTGGAGTCATTCTGGACTATAGGGAAACCGTAGAGAGACACTGGAGTCAGTGCAGACTACAGGGAAACCGTAGAGAGCCACAAGAGTCAGTGTGGACTATAGGAAATCCGTAGACAGCCGCTGCAGTCAGTGTGGGCTTTCGGGAAATGGTAGAGCGCCATTGGTGTCAGTGTGGACTATAGGGAAAACGTAGAGAGGCACTTGAGTTAGTGTGGGATATAGGGAAACCGTAATGAGTCTCTGGAGTCAGTGTGGGCTATAGGGAAAACGTAGATATCCACCGGAGTCAATTGCAGGCTTAAGGGAAAACTTAGTTAGCCTTCGGAATCAATGTGAACTTTAGGGAAACAGTAGAGCACCACTGGAGTCAGTGTGGGATATAGGGATAATGTGGATAGCAACTGGAAACAGTCTGGGCTATAGTGAACCAAGAGAGAGCCACTGGAGTCAGTGTGGGATATAGTGAAAACGTAGAGAGCCGGTCGAGTCAGTGTGTGATACTGGGAAGCCGCAGAGAGCCACTGGAGTCAGTGTGGGATATAGGGAAACCGTGGAGAGCCTCTGGAGACAGTGAGAGTTGTAGGGAGACTGTAGAGAGCCCCTGGAGTCATTGTGGGCTATATGGAGACTGTAGACAGCCGCTGCAGTAAGTGTGGGATATAGGGAAACCGTTGAGTGCTACAGGTGTCATTGTGGACTATCGGGAAACCGTAGCAGGCCACTTTAGTCAGTGTTGGATATGGAGAAACCGTAGAGAGCCTCGGGAGTCGAAATGCGCTATAGGGAAACTGTTGAGAGCCACCGGAGACATTGTGGTGTATAGGGAAACGGAAGAGAGCCACTGGTGTCAGTTTGGACTATAGGAAAACCGTAGAGAGCCAACTGAGTCAGTGTGGGATATAGGGAAAACGTATATATGACACTGGAGTCAATCGTAGGCTATGGGGAAATGTAGGGAGCCTTTGGAGTCAGTGTTGTCAATGGTGAAATCGTAGAGAGCCACTGGAGTCAGTGTGGACTATAGGGAAACAGTAGAGGGCCACTGGAGCCAGTGCTGCACTGATTGGAAACCAAGAGATGTGCTGGAGTCAGTGAGCATTATGGGGAAAATGTGGAAAGACGCTGGAGTCAGTGTGGCTACATTGAACCAGAAGCGAACCTCTGGAATAGGTGGGACATTGGAAAAACCTAGCCAGCTGCTGGATTCATTGTGGGCTACTGGGAGAGTGTAGAGGGCCACTGGAGTCACCGAGGGATATAGGGAAACTGTAGAGAACCACTGGAGTCTGTGCGGATTGTAGGAAAACGGTAGAGAGCCACTGGTGTCAGTGTGGACAACAGGGAAACCGTAAAGAGCCACTAGAGATAGTGTGGCATATAAGGAATCCGTAGAGAGTCTCTGGAGACATTCCGGACTAAAGGGACACCGTAGAGAGCCACTGGAGTCAGTGTGGACTATAGGGAAACCGTAAGGAGCCACTTGAGACAGTGTGGCATATAGGGAATACATAGAGAGTCTCTGGAGTCATTTCTGGACTAAAGGGACACCGTAGAGAGCCACTGGAGTCAGGTGGCATATAGGGAAACGGCAGAAAGTAACAGGTGGCAGTATGGACAATAGGGAAACCGTAGGGAGCCACTTGACTCAGCGTGGCATGTAGGGAAATCGTAGAGAGCTGCTGGAGTCAATGTGGACAATGGGGAACTTGTTGAGAGCCACAGGAGTCAATGTGGGATATGGCGATTACCTAGAGAGCCGGTTGAGTCAGTGTGGGATACTGGGAAGCCTTAGAGAGCCACTGGTGTCAGTGTGGGATATAGGGAAACAGTAGAGAGCTGATCGAGACCGTATGGGATATAGCGAAGCCGCAGAGAGCCACTGGGGTCAATGTGGTTTATTGGGAAACCGTAGAGGGTCATTGGAGTCGATCACAAGCTATAGGGAAACCGCAGAGACCCACTGGTGTCAGTATGGACTATATGGAAAACTATGAGATCCACTGGAGTCATTCTGGACTATAGGGAAACCGTAGTGAGACACTGGAGTCAGTGCAGACTACAGGGAAACCGTAGAGAGCCACAGGAGTCAGTGTGGACTATAGGAAATCCGTAGACAGCCGCTGCAGTCAGTGTGGGCTTTCGGGAAACGGTAGAGCGCCATTGGTGTCAGTGTGGACTATAGGGAAAACGTAGAGAGGCACTTGAGTTAGTGTGGGATATAGGGAAACCGTAATGAGTCTCTGGAGTCAGTGTGGGCTATAGGGAAAACGTAGATATCCACCGGAGTCAATTGCAGGCTTAAGGGAAAACGTAGTTAGCCTTCGGAATCAATGTGAACTTTAGGGAAACAGTAGAGCACCACTGGAGTCAGTGTGGGATATAGGGAAAATGTGGATAGCAACTGGAATCAGTATGGGCTATAGTGAACCAATAGAGAGCCACTGGAGTCAGTGTGGGATATAGTGAAAACGTAGAGAGCCGGTCGAGTCGGTGTGTGATACTGGGAAGCCGCAGAGAGCCACTGGAGTCAGTGTGGGATATAGGGAAACCGTAGAGAGCCGCTCGAGACCGTGTGGGATATAGCGAAGCCATAGAGAGCCACTTGTGTCAGTGTGGGCTATTGGGAAACCGTTGAGAATCATTGCAGTCAATCACAAGATATAGGAAAACATAAAGAGCCACTGGTGTCAGTATGGACTACATGGAAAACTAAGAGACCCCCTGAAGTCATTCTGAACTATAGGGCAGCTGTAGAGAGCCAAGGGTGTCAGTGTGGACTATAGGGAAACCGTAGAGAGCCTACGGAGTTAGTGTGGGATATAGGGAAACCGTGGAGAGCCTCTGGAGACAGTGAGAGTTGTAGGGAGACTGTAGAGAGCCCCTGGAGTCATTGTGGGCTATATGGAGACTGTAGACAGCCGCTGCAGTAAGTGTGGGGTATAGGGAAACCGTAGAGAGCTACAGGTGTCATTGTGGACTATCGGGAAACCGTAGAGAGCCACTTTAGTCAGTGTTGGATATGGAGAAACCGTAGAGAGCCTCGGGAGTCGAAATGCGCTATAGGGAAACTGTTGAGAGCCACCGGAGACATTGTGGTGTATAGGGAAACGGAAGAGAACCACTGGTGTCAGTTTGGACTATAGGAAAACCGTAGAGAGCCAACTGAGTCAGTGTGGGATATAGGGAAAACGTATATATGACACTGGAGTCAATCGTAGGTCATGGGGAAATGTAGGGAGCCTTTGGAGTCAGTGTTGTCAATGGGAAAATCGTAGAGAGCCACTGGAGTCAGTGTGGACTATAGGGTAACAGCAGAGGGCCACTGGAGCCAGTGCTGCACTGATTGGAAACCAAGAGATGTGCTGGAGTCAGTGAGCGTTATGGGGAAAATGTGGAAAGGCGCTGGAGTCAGTGTGGCTACATTGAACCAGAAGTGAAGCTCTGGAATAGGTTGGACATTGGAAAAACCTAGCCAGCTGCTGGATTCATTGTGGGCTACTGGGAGAGTGTAGAGGGCCACTGGAGTCACCGAGGGATATAGGGAAACTGTAGAGAGCCACTGGAGTCATTGTGGGCTATATGGAGACTGTAGACAGCCGCTGCAGTAAGTGTGGGATATAGGGAAACCGTAGAGAGCTACAGGTGTCATTGTGGACTATCGGGAAACCGTAGAGAGCCACTTTAGTCAGTGTTGGATATGGAGAAACTATAGAGAGCCTCGGGAGTCGAAATGCGCTATAGGGAAACTGTTGAGAGCCACCGGAGACATTGTGGTGTATAAGGAAAGGGAAGAGAGCCACTGGTGTCAGTTTGGACTATAGGAAAACCGCAGAGAGCCAACTGAGTCAGTGTGGGATATAGGGAAAACGTATATATGACACTGGAGTCAATCGTAGGCTATGGGGAAATGTAGGGAGCCTTTGGAGTCAGTGTTGTCAAAGGGAAAATCGTAGAGAGCCACTGGAGTCAGTGTGGACTATAGGGAAACAGTAGAGGGCCACTGGAGTCAGTGCTGCGCTGATTGGAAACGAAGAGATGTGCTGGAGTCAGTGAGCGATATGGGGAAAATGTGGAAAGATGCTGGAGTCAGTGTGGCTACATTGAACCAGAAGCGAACCTCTGGAACAGGTGGGACATTGGAAAAACCTAGCCAGCTGCTGGATTCATTGTGGGCTACTGGGAGAGTGTAGAGGGCCACTGGAGTCACCGAGGGATATAGGGAAAATGTAGAGAGCCACTGGAGCCATGCTGGAATATAGGGAAACCTTAGAGAGCCACTGGAGTCACCGAGGGATATAGGAAAACTGTAGAGAGCCACTAGAGTCTGTGCGGATTGTAGGAAAATGGTAGAGAGCCACTGGTGTCAATGTGGACTATAGGGAAACCTTAAAGAGCCACTTGAGATAGTGTGGCATATAGGGAATCCGTAGAGAGTCTCTGGAGACATTCCGGACTAAAGGGACACCGTAGAGAGCCACTGGAGTCAGTGTGGACTATATGGAAACCGTAAGGAGCCACTTGAGACAGTGTGGCATATAGGGAATCCATAGAGAGTCTCTGGAGTCATTCTGGACTAAAGGGACACCGTAGAGAGCCACTGGAGTCAGGTGGCATATAGGGAAACGGCAGAAAGTAACAGGTGTCAATATGGACAATAGGGAAACCGTAGGGAGCCACTTGAGTCAGCGTGGCATGGAGGGAAATTGTAGAGAGCTGCTGGAGTCAATGTGGACAATGTGGAACTTGTTGAGAGCCACAGGAGTCAATGTGGGATATGGCGATTACCTAGAGAGCCGGTTGAGTCAGTGTGGGATACTGGGAAGCCGTAGAGAGCCACTGGTGTCAGTGTGGGATATAGGGAAACAGTAGAGAGCTGATCGAGACCGTATGGGATATAGCGAAGCCGCAGAGAGCCACTGGGGTCAATGTGGTTTATTGGGAAACCGTAGAGAGTCATTGGAGTCGATCACAAGCTATAGGGAAACCGCAGAGACCCACTGGTGTCAGTATGGACTATATGGAAAACTATGAGATCCACTGGAGTCATTCTGGACTATAGGGAAACCGTAGTGAGACACTGGAGTCAGTGCAGACTACAGGGAAACCGTAGAGAGCCACAGGAGTCAGTGTGGACTATAGGAAATCCGTAGACAGCCGCTGCAGTCAGTGTGGGCTTTCGGGAAACGGTAGAGCGCCATTGGTGTCAGTGTGGACTATAGGGAAAACGTAGAGAGGCACTTGAGTTAGTGTGGGATATAGGGAAACTGTAATGAGTCTCTGGAGTCAGTGTGGGCTATAGGGAAAACGTAGATATCCACCGGAGTCAATTGCAGGCTTAAGGGAAAACGTAGTTAGCCTTCGGAATCAATGTGAACTTTAGGGAAACAGTAGAGCACCACTGGAGTCAGTGTGGGATATAGGGAAAATGTGGATAGCAACTGGAATCAGTATGGGCTATAGTGAACCAATAGAGAGCCACTGGAGTCATTGTGGGATATAGTGAAAACGTAGAGAGCCGGTCGAGTCAGTGTGTGATACTGGGAAGCCGCAGAGAGCCACTGGAGTCAGTGTGGGATATAGGGAAACCGTAGAGAGCCGCTCGAGACCGTGTGGGATATAGCGAAGCCATAGAGAGCCACTGGTGTCAGTGTGGGCTATTGGGAAACCGTTGAGAATCATTGCAGTCAATCACAAGATATAGGAAAACATAAAGAGCCACTGGTGTCAGTATGGACTACATGGAAAACTAAGAGACCCCCTGGAGTCATTCTGAACTATAGGGCAGCTGTAGAGAGCCAAGGGTGTCAGTGTGGACTATAGGGAAACCGTAGAGAGCCTACGGAGTTAGTGTGGGATATAGGGAAACCATGGAGAGCCTCTGGAGACAGTGAGAGTTGTAGGGAGACTGTAGAGAGCCCCTGGAGTCATTGTGGGCTATATGGAGACTGTAGACAGCCGCTGCAGTAAGTGTGGGGTATAGGGAAACCGTAGAGAGCTACAGGTGTCATTGTGGACTATCGGGAAACCGTAGAGAGCCACTTTAGTCAGTGTTGGATATGGAGAAACCGTAGAGAGCCTCGGGAGTCGAAATGCGCTATTGGGAAACTGTTGAGAGCCACCGGAGACATTGTGGTGTATAGGGAAACGGAAGAGAGCCACTGGTGTCAGTTTGGACTATAGGAAAACCGTAGAGAGCCAACTGAGTCAGTGTGGGATATAGGGAAAACGTATATATGACACTGGAGTCAATCGTAGGTCATGGGGAAATGTAGGGAGCCTTTGGAGTCAGTGTTGTCAATGGGAAAATCGTAGAGAGCCACTGGAGTCAGTGTGGACTATAGGGTAACAGCAGAGGGCCACTGGAGCCAGTGCTGCACTGATTGGAAACCAAGAGATGTGCTGGAGTCAGTGAGCGTTATGGGGAAAATGTGGAAAGATGCTGGAGTCAGTGTGGCTACATTGAACCAGAAGTGAAGCTCTGGAATAGGTTGGACATTGGAAAAACCTAGCCAGCTGCTGGATTCATTGTGGGCTACTGGGAGAGTGTAGAGGGCCACTGGAGTCACCGAGGGATATAGGGAAACTGTAGAGAGCCACTGGAGTCATTGTGGGCTATATGGAGACTGTCGACAGCCGCTGCAGTAAGTGTGGGATATAGGGAAACCGTAGAGAGCTACAGGTGTCATTGTGGACTATCGGGAAACCGTAGAGAGCCACTTTAGTCAGTGTTGGATATGGAGAAACTATAGAGAGCCTCGGGAGTCGAAATGCGCTATAGGGAAACTGTTGAGAGCCACCGGAGACATTGTGGTGTATAAGGAAAGGGAAGAGAGCCACTGGTGTCAGTTTGGACTATAGGAAAACCGCAGAGAGCCAACTGAGTCAGTGTGGGATATAGGGAAAACGTATATATGACACTGGAGTCAATCGTAGGCTATGGGGAAATGTAGGGAGCCTTTGGAGTCAGTGTTGTCAATGGGAAAATCGTAGAGAGCCACTGGAGTCAGTGTGGACTATAGGGAAACAGTAGAGGGCCACTGGAGTCAGTGCTGCGCTGATTGGAAACGAAGAGATGTGCTGGAGTCAGTAAGCGCTATGGGGAAAATGTGGAAAGATGCTGGAGTCAGTGTGGCTACATTGAACCAGAAGCGAACCTCTGGAATAGGTGGGACATTGGAAAAACCTAGCCAGCTGCTGGATTCATTGTGGGCTACTGGGAGAGTGTAGAGGGCCACTGGAATCACCGAGGGATATAGGGAAACTGTAGAGAGCCACTGGAGCCATGCTGGAATATAGGGAAACCTTAGAGAGCCACTGGAGTCACCGAGGGATATAGGAAAACTGTAGAGAGCCACTAGAGTCTGTGCGGATTGTAGGAAAACGGTAGAGAGCCACTGGTGTCAATGTGGACTATAGGGAAACCGTAAAGAGCCACTTGAGATAGTGTGGCATATAGGGAATCCGTAGAGAGTCTTTGGAGACATTCCGGACTAAAGGGACACCGTAGAGAGCCACTGGAGTCAGTGTGGACTATAGGGAAACCGTAAGAAGCCACTTGAGACAGTGTGGCATATAGGGAATCCATAGAGAGTCTCTGGAGTCATTCTGGACTAAAGGGACACCGTAGAGAGCCACCGGAGTCAGGTGGCATATAGGGAAACGGCAGAAAGTAACAGGTGTCAGTATGGACAATAGGGAAACCGTAGGGAGCCACTTGAGTCAGCGTGGCATGGAGGGAAATTGTAGAGAGCTGCTGGAGTCAATGTGGACAATGTGGAACTTGTTGAGAGCCACAGGAGTCAATGTGGGATATGGCGATTACTTAGAGAGCCGGTTGAGTCAGTGTGGGATACTGGGAAGCCATAGAGAGCCACTGGTGTCAGTGTGTTATATAGGGAAACCGTAGAGAGCCGATCGAGACCTTATGGGAAATAGCGAAGCCGCAGAGAGCCACTGGGGTCAATGTGGTCTATTGGGAAACCGTAGAGAATCATTGGAGTCGATCATTAGCTATAGGGAAACCAGAGACCCACTGGCGTCAGTATGGACTATATGGAAAACTAAGAGATCCACTGGAGTCATTCTGGACTATAGGGAATCCGTAGAGAGACACTGGAGTCAGTGCAGACTACAGGGAAACCGTAGAGAGCCACAGGAGTCAGTGTGGACTATAGGAAATCCGTAGACAGCCGCTGCAGTCAGTGTGGGCTTTAGGGAAACGGTAGAGCGCCATTGGTGTCAGTGTGGACTATAGGGAAAACGTAGAGAGGCACTTGAGTTAGTGTGGGATATAGGGAAACCGTAATGAGTCTCTGGAGTCAGTGTGGGCTATAGGAAATCCGTAGACAGCCGCTGCAGTCAGTGTGGGCTTTAGGGAAACGGTAGAGCGCCATTGGTGTCAGTGTGGACTGTAGGGAAAACGTAGAGAGGCACTTGAGTTAGTGTGGGATATAGGGAAACCGTAAGGAGTCTCTGGAGTCAGTGTGGGCTACAGGGAAAACGTAGATATCCACCGGAGTCAATTTCAGGCTTTAGGGAAAACGTAGTTAGCCTTCGGAATCAATGTGCACTATAGGGAAACAGTAGAGCACCACTGGAGTCAGTGTGGGATATAGGGAAAATGTGGATAGCAGCTGGTATCAGTATGGGCTATAGTGAACCAATAGAGAGCCACTGGAGTCAATGTGGGATATATTGAAAATGTAGAGAGCCGGTCGAGTCAGTGTGAGATACTGGGAAGCCGCAGAGAGCCACTGGAGTCTGTGTGGGATATAGGGAAACCGTAGAGAGCCGCTCGAGACCGTGTGGGATAGAGCAAAGCCATAGAGAGACACTGGTGTCAGTGTGGGCTATTGGGAAACCGTTGAGAATCATTGCAGTCAATCACAAGCTATAGGGAAACCATAGAGAGCCACTGGTGTCAGTATGGACTACATGGAAAACTAAGAGACCCCCTGGAGTCATTCTGAACTATAGGGCAGCTGTAGAGAGCCAAGGGTGTCAGTGTGGACTATAGGGAAACCGTAGAGAGCCTTCGGAGTCAGTGTGGGATATAGGGAAACCGTGGAGAGCCTCTGGAGACAGTGAGAGTTGTAGGGAGACTGTAGAGAGCCCCTGGAGTCATTGTGGGCTATATGGAGACTGTAGACAGCCGCTGCAGTAAGTGTGGGATATAGGGAAACCGTAGAGAGCTACAGGTGTCATTGTGGACTATCGGGAAACCGTAGAGAGCCACTTTAGTCAGTGTTGGATATGGAGAAACCGTAGAGAGCCTCGGGAGTCGAAATGCGCTATAGGGAAACTGTTGAGAGCCACCGGAGACATTGTGGTGTATAGGGAAACGGAAGAGAGCCACTGGTGTCAGTTTGGACTATAGGAAAACCGTAGAGAGCCAACTGAGTCAGTGTGGGATATAGGGAAAACGTATATATGAAACTGGCGTCAATCGTAGGCTATGGGGAAATGTAGGGAGCCTTTGGAGTCAGTGTTGTCAATGGGAAAATCGTAGAGAGCCACTGGAGTCAGTGTGAACTATAGGGTAACAGCAGAGGGCCACTGGAGCCAGTGCTGCACTGATTGGAAACCAAGGAGATGTGCTGGAGTCAGTGTGCTATATGGGGAAAATGTGGAAAGACGCTGGAGTCAGTGTGGCTACATTGAACCAGAAGCGAACCTCTGGAATAGGTGGGACATTGGAAAAGCCTAGCCAGCTGCTGGATTCATTGTGGGCTAATGGGAGAGCGTTGAGGGCCTCTGGAGTCACCGAGGAATATAGGGGAACTGTAGAGAGCCACTGGAGACATTGTGGAATATAGGGAAACCATAGAGAGCCACTTGAGACAGTGTGGCATGTAGAGAATCCGTAGAGGGTCTCTGGAGTCATTCTTGACTAAAGGGACACCGTAGAGAGCCACTGGAGTCAGGTGGCACATAGGGAAACTGCAAAAAGTAACTGGTGTCAGTATGGACCATAGGGAAACCGTAGGGAGCCTCTTGAGTCAGCGTGGCATGTAGGGAAATTGTAGAGAGCTGCTGGAATCAATGTGGACAATGGGGAACCTGTTGATAGCCACAGGAGTCAATGTGGGATATGGCGAATACCTAGAGAGCCGGTCGAGTCAGTGTGGGATACTGGGAAGCTGTAGAGAGCCACTGGTGTCAGTGTGTGATATAGGGAAACCGTAGTGAGTCTCTGGAGTCAGTGCGGGCTATGGGGAAAATGTAGATATCCACCGGATTCAGTTGCAGGCTTAAGGGAAAACGGAGTTAGCCTTCGGAATCAATGTGAACTATAGGGAAACAGTAGAGAACCACTGGAGTCAGTGTGGCATATAGGGAAAATGTGGATAGCAACTGGAATCAGTATGGACTATAGTGAACCAATAGAGAGCCACTGGAGTCAGTGTGGGATATAATGAAAACGTAGAGAGTCGGTCGAGTCAGTGTGTGATACTGGGAAGCCGCAGAGAGCCACTGGAGTCAGTGTGGGATATAGGGAAACCGTAGAGAGCCGCTCGAGACCGTGTGGGATATAGCGAAGGCGTAGAGAGCCACTGGAGTCAGTGTGGGCTATTGGGAAACCGTTGAGAATCATTGCAGTCAATCACAAGATATAGGGAAGCCATAGAGAGCCACTGGTGTCAGTATGGACTACCTGGAAAACTAAGAGACCCCCTGGAGTCATTCTGAACTATAGGGCAGCTGTAGAGAGCCAAGGGTGTCAGTGTGGACTATAGGGAAACCGTAGAGAGCCTTCGGAGTCAGTGTGGGATATAGGGAAACCGTGGAGAGCCTCTGGAGACAGTGAGAGTTGTAGGGAGACTGTAGAGAGCCCCTGGAGTCATTGTGGGCTATATGGAGACTGTAGACAGCCGCTGCAGTAAGTGTGGGATATAGGGAAACCGTAGAGAGCTACAGGTGTCATGGTGGACTATCGGGAAACCGTAGAGAGCCACTTTAGTCAGTGTTGGATATGGAGAAACCGTAGAGAGCCTCGGGAGTCGAAATGCGCTATAGGGAAACTGTTGAGAGCCACCGGAGACATTGTGGTGTATAGGGAAACGGAAGAGAGCCACTGGTGTCAGTTTGGACTATAGGAAAACCGTAGAGAGCCAACTGAGTCAGTGTGCGATATAGGGAAAACGTATATATGACACTGGAGTCAATCGTAGGCTATGGGGATACGTAGGGAGCCTTTGGAGTCAGTGTTATCAATGGGCAAAGCGTAGAGAGCCACTGGAGTCAGTGTGGACTATAGGGAAACAGTTGAGGGCCAGTGGAATCACTACTGCACAGATTGGAAATCAAGAGATGTGCTGGAGTCAGTGTGCGATATGGGGAAAATGTGGAAAGACGCTGGAGCCATTGTGGCTACATTGAACCAGAATCGAACCTCTGGAATAGGTGGGACATTGGAAAAACCTAGCCAGCTTCTGGATTCATTGTGGGCTAGTGGGAGAGCGTAGAGGGCCACTGGTGTCACCGAGGAATATAGGGAAACTGTAGAGAGCCACTGGAGCCATGCTGGAATATAAGGAAACCATAGAGAGCCACTGGAGTCACCGAGGGATATAGGGAAACTGTAGAGAGCCACTGGAGACTGTGCGGATTGTAGGAAAACGGTAGAGAGCCACTGGTGTCAGTGTGGACTACAGGGAAACTGTAAAGAGCCACTTGAGATAGTGTGGCATAAAGGGAATGCGTAGAGGGTCTCTGGAGACATTCCGGTCTAAAGGGACACCGTAGAGAGCCACTGGAGTCAGTGTGGACTATAGGGAAACTGTAAGGAGCCACTCGTGACAGTGTGGCATATAGGGAATCCATAGAGAGTCTCTGGAGTCATTCTGGACCAAAGGGACACCGTAGAGAGCCACTGGAGTCAGGTGGCATATAGGGAAACGGCAGAAAGTAACAGGTGTCAGTATGGACAATAGGGAAACCGTAGGGAGCCACTTGAGTCAGCGTGGCATGTAGGGAAATCATAGAGAGCTGCTGGAGTCAATGTGGACAATGCGGAACTTGTTGAGAGCCACAGGAGTCAATGTGGGATATGGCGATTACCTAGAGAGCCGGTTGAGTCAGTGTGCGATACTGGGAAGCCGTAGAGAGCCACTGGTGTCAATGTGGGATATAGGGAAACCGTAGAGAGCTGATCAAGACCGTATGGGATATAGCGAAGCTGCAGAGAGCCACTGGGGTCAATGTGGTCTATTGGGAAACCGTAGAGAGTCATTGGAGTCGATCACAAGCTATAGGGAAACCGCAGAGACCCACTGGTGTCAGTATGGAAAATATGGAAAACTAAGAGATCCACTGGAGTCATTCTGGACTATAGGGAATCCGTAGAGAGACAATGGAGTCAGTGCAGACTACAGGGAAACCGTAGAGAGCCACAGGAGTCAGTGTGGACTATAGGAAATCCGTAGACAGCCGCTGCAGTCAGTGTTGGCTTTAGGGAAACGGTAGAGCGCCATTGGTGTCAGGGTGGACTATAGGGAAAACGTAGAGAGGCACTTGAGTTAGTGTGGGATATAGGGAAACCGTAATGAGTCTCTGGAGTCAGTGTGGGCTATAGGGAAAACGTAGATATCCACCGGAGTCAATTGCAGGCTTAAGGGAAAACGTAGTTAGCCTTCGGAATCAATGTGAACTATAGGGAAACAGTAGAGCACCACTGGAGTCAGTGTGGAATATAGGGAAAATGTGGATAGCAACTGGAATCAGTATGGGCTATAGTGAACCAATAGAGAGCCACTGGAGTCAGTGTGGGATATAGTGAAAACGTAGAGAGCCGGTCGAGTCAGTGTGTGATACTGGGAAGCCGCAGAGTGCCACTGGAGTCAGTGTGGGATATAGGGAAACAGCAGATTGCCCCTCGAGACCCTGTGGGATATAGCGAAGCCATAGAGAGCCACTGGAGTCAGTGTGGGCTATTGGGAAACCGTTGAGAATCATTGCAGTCAATCACAAGCTATAGGGAAACCATAGAGAGCCACTGGTGTCAGTATGGACTACATGGAAAACTAAGAGACCCCCTGGAGTCAGTCTGAACTATAGGGCAGCTGTAGAGAGCCAAGGGTGTCCGTGTGGACTATAGGGAAACCATAGAGAGCCTAAGGAGTCAGTGTGGGATATAGGGAAACCATGGAGAGCCTCTGGAGACAGTGAGAGTTGTAGGGAGACTGTAGAGAGCCCCTGGAGTCATTGTGGGCTATATGGAGACTGTAGACAGCCGCTGCAGTAAGTGTGGGATATAGGGAAACCGTAGAGAGCTACAGGTGTCATTGTGGTCTGTCGGGAAACCGTGGTGTGCCACTTTAGTCAGTGTTGGAAATGGAGAAAACGTAGAGAGCCTCGGGAGTCAAAATGCGCTATAGGGAAACTGTTGAGAGCCACCGGAGTCATTGTGGTGTATAGGGAAACGGAAGAGAGCCACTGGTGTCAGTTTGGACTATAGGAAAACCGTAGAGAGCCAATTGAGTCAGTTTGGGATATAGGGAAAACGTATATATGACACTGGAGTCAATCGTAGGCTATTGGGAAATGTAGGGAGCCTTTGGAGTGAGTGTTGTCAATGGGAAAAGCGTAGAGAGCCACTGGAGTCAGTGTGGACTATAGGGAAACAGTAGAGGGCCACTGGAGTCAGTGCTGCACAGAATTGAAACCAAGAGATGTACTGGAGTCAGTGTACGATATGGGGAAAATGTGGAAAGACGCTCGAGCCAGTGTGGCTACTTTGAACCAGAAGTGAACCTCTGGAATATGTGGGACATTGGAAATACCTAGCCAGCTGCTGGATTCATTGTGGGCTAATGGGAGAGCGTAGAGGGCCACTGGAGTCACCGAAGAATATAGGGAAAATTTGGAGAGCCACTGGAGCCATGCTGGAATATAGGGAAACCATAGAGAGCCACTGGAGTCACCGAGGGATATAGGAAAACTGTAGAGAGCCACTGGAGTCTGTGCGGATTGTAGGAAAACGGTAGAGAGCCACTGGTGTCAATGTGGACTATAGGGAAACCGTAAAGAGCCACTTGAGATAGTGTGGCATATTGGGAATCCGTAGAGAGTCTCTGGAGACATTCCGGACTAAAGGGACACCGTAGAGAGCCACTGGAGTCAGTGTGGACTATAGGGAAACCGTAAGGAGCCACTTGAGACAGTGTGGCATATAGGGAATCCATAGAGATTCTCTGGAGTCATTCTGGACTAAAGGGACACCGTAGAGAGCCACTGGAGTCAGGTGGCATATAGGGAAACGGCAGAAAGTAACAGGTGTCAGTATGGACAATAGGGAAACCGTAGGGAGCCATTTGAGTCAGCGTGGCATGTAGGGAAATTGTAGAGAGCTGCTGGAGTCAATGTGGACAATGTGGAACTTGTTGAGAGCCAAAGGAGTCAATGTGGGATATGGCGATTACCTAGAGAGCTGGTTGGGTCAGTGTGGGATACTGGGAAGCCGTAGAGAGCCACTGGTGTCAGTGTGGGATATAGGGAAACCGTAGAGAGCCGATCGAGACCGTATGGGATATAGCGAAGCCGCAGAGAGCCACTGGGGTCAATGTGGTCTATTGGGAAACCGTAGAGAGTCATTGGAGTCGATCACAAGCTATAGGGAAATCACAGAGACCCACTGGTGTCAGTATGGACTATATGGAAAACTAAGAGATCCACTGGAGTCATTCTGGACTATAGGGAATCCGTAGAGAGACACTGGAGTCAGTGCAGACTACAGGGAAACCGTAGAGAGCCACAGGAGTCAGTGTGGACTATAGGAAATCCGTAGACAGCCGCTGCAGTCAGTGTGGGCTTTAGGGAAACGGTAGAGCGCCATTGGTGTCAGTGTGGACTATAGGGAAAACGTAGAGAGGCACTTGAGTTAGTGTGGGATATAGGGAAACCATAATGAGTCTCTGGAGTCAGTGTGGGCTATAGGGAAAACGTAGATATCCACCGGAGTCAATTGCAGGCTTAAGGGAAAACGTAGTTAGCCTTCGGAATCAATGTGAACTACAGGGAAACAGTAGAGTACCACTGGAGTCAGGGTGGGATATAGGGAAAATGTGGATAGCAACTGGAATCAGTATGGGCTATAGTGAACCAATAGAGAGCCACTGGAGTCAGTGTGGGATATATTGAAAACGTAGAGAGCCGGTTGAGTCTGTGTGTGATACTGGGAAGCCGCAGAGAGCCACTGGAGTCAGTGTGGGATAAAGGGAAACCGTAGAGAGCCGCTCGAGACCGTGTGGGATATAGCGAAGCCATAGAGAGCCACTGGTGTCAGTGTGGGCTATTGGGAAACCGTTGAGAATCATTGCAGTCAATCACAAGCTATTGGAAACCATAGAGAGCCACTGGTGTCATTATGGACTACATGGAAAACTAAGAGACCCCCTGGAGTCATTCTGAACTATAGGGCAGCTGTAGAGAGCCAAGGGTGTCAGTGTGGACTATAGGGAAACCGTAGAGAGCCTACGGAGTCAGTGTGGGATATAGGGAAACCGTGGAGAGCCTCTGGAGACAGTGACAGTTGTAGGGAGACTGTAGAGAGCCCACGGAGTCATTGTGGGCTATATGGAGACTGTAGACAGCCGCTGCAGTAAGTGTGGGATATAGGGAAACTGTAGAGAGCTACAGGTGTCATTGTGGACTATCGGGAAACCGTAGAGAGCCACTTTAGTCAGTGTTGGATATGGAGAAACCGTAGAGAGCCTCGTGAGTCGAAATGCGCTATAGGGAAACTGTTGAGAGCCACCGGAGACATTGTGGTGTATAAGGAAAGGGAAGAGAGCCACTGGTGTCAGTTTGGACTATAGGAACACCGTAGAGAGCCAACTGAGTCAGTGTGGGATATAGGGAAAACGTATATATGACACTGGAGTCAATCGTAGGCTATGGGGAAATGTAGGGAGCCTTTGGAGTCAGTGTTGTCAATGGGAAAAGCATAGAGAGCCACTGGAGTCAGTGTGGACTATAGGGAAACAGTAGAGGGCAACTGGAGTCAGTGCTGCACAGATTGGAATCCAAGAGATGTGCTGGAGTCAGTGTGCTATATGGGGAAAATGTGGAAAGACGCTGGAGCCAGTGTGGCTACATTGAACCAGAAGCGAACCTCTGGAATAGGTGGGACATTGGAAAAGCCTAGCCAGCTGCTGGATTCAGTGTGGGCTAATGGGAGAGCGTTGAGGGCCACTGGAGTAACCTAGGAATATAGGGAAACTGTAGAGAGCCACTGGAGACATTGTGGAATATAGGGAAACCGTAGAGAGCCACTGGATTCTGTGTGGATGTAGAAAAGCGTTAGAGAGCCACTGCTGCCCGTGTGGACTAGAGGAAAACCATAAAGAGCCACTTGAGACAGTGTGGCATGTAGGGAATCCGTAGAGGGTCTCTGGAGTCATTCTTGACTAAAGGGACACCGTAGAGAGCCACTGGAGTCAGGTGGCACATAGGGAAACTGCAAAAAGTAACTGGTGTCAGTATGGACCATAGGGAAACCGTAGGGAGCCTCTTGAGTCAGCGTGGCATGTAGGGAAATTGTAGAGAGTTGCTGGAATCAATGTGGACAATGGGGAACCTGTTGAGATCCACAGGAGTCAATGTGGGATATGGTGAATACCTAGAGAGCCGGTCGAGTCAGTGTGGGATACTGGGAAGCTGTAGAGAGCCACTGGTGTCAGTGTGTGATATAGGGAAACCGTAGTGAGTCTCTGGAGTCAGTGTGGGCTATGGAGAAAACGTAGATATCCACCGGATTCAATTGCAGGCTTAAGGGAAAACGGAGTTAGCCTTCGGAATCAATGTGAACTATAGGGAAACAGTAGAGAACCACTGGAGTCAGTGTGGGATATAGGGAAAATGTGGATAGAAACTGGAGTGAGTGTGGGCTATAGTGAACCAGTAGAGAGCCACTGGAGTCAGTGTGGGATATAGTGAAAACGTAGAGAGCCGTTCGAGTCAGTGTGTGATACTGGGAAGCCGTAGAGAGCCATTGGAGTCAGTGTGGGATATAGGGAAACTGTAGAGAGCCGCTCGAGACCATGTGGGATATAGCGAAGCCATACAGAGGCACTGGAGTCAGTGTGGGCTATTGGGAAACCGTTGAGAATCATTGCATTCAATCACAAGCTATAGGGAAACCGCAGAGAGCCACTGTTGTCAGTATGGACTATTTGGAAAACTAAGAGACCCACTGGAGTCATTTTGAACTGTAGGGAAGCCATAGAGAGCCAAGGGTGTCCGCGTGGACTATAGGGAAACCGTAGAGAGCCAATGGAGTCAGTGTGGGATATAGGGAAACCGTGGAGAGCCTCTGGAGACAGTGAGAGCTGTAGGAAGACCATAGAGAGCGCCTGGATTCATTGTGGGCTACATGGAGACATTAGACAGCCACTGCAGTCAGTGTGCACTATAGGGAAACCGTAAAGAGGTACATGTGTCATTGTGGACTATAGGGAAACCGTAGAGAGCCACTTTAGTCAGTGTGGGATATGGGGAAACCGCAAGAGAGCCTCTGGGGTCGAAATGGTCTATAGGGAAACTGTTGAGAGCCACCGGAGACAGTGTGGTGTATAGGGAGATGGAAGAGAGCCACTGGTGTCAGTGTGGACCATAGAGAAACCGTAGAGAGCCAAATGAATCAGTGTGGGATATAGGGAAAACGTAGATAGACACTGGAGTCAAACGTAGGATATAGGGAAAACGTAGGGAGCCTTTGGAGTCAGTGTTGTCAATGGGAAAACCGTAGAGAGCCACTGGAGTCAGTGCGGACTATAAGGAAACAGTAGAGTGCCACTGGTGTCAGTGCTGCACACATTGGAAACCAATTAGATGCACTGGATTCAGTGTGCGATATGGGGAAAATGTGGATAGACGCTGGAGTCAGTGTGGGCAATATTGAACCAGTAGTGAGCCTCTGGAATCAGGTGGGACATCGGAAAAACCTAGAAAGCTGCTGGATTCAGTGTGCGCTACTGGGAGACCGTAGGGAGCCACTGGAGTCACTGAGGACTATAGGGAAACTGTAGAGAGTCACTGGAGCCATTGTGGAATATAGGGAAACCATAGAGAGCCACTGGATTCTGTGTGGATGTAGAAAAGCGGTAGAGAGCCACTGGTGACCGTGTGGACTAGAGGGAAATCATAAAGAGCCACTTGAGACAGTGTGGCATGTAGGGAATCCGTAGAGAGTCTCTGGAGTCATTCGTGACTAAAGGGACACCGTAGAGAGCCACTGGAGTCAGGTGGCACATAGGGATACTGCAGATAGTAACTGGTGTCAGTATGGACCATAGGGAAACTGTAGGGAGCCTCTTTAGTCAGCGTGGCATGCAGGGTAATCGTAGAGAGCTGCAGGAGTCAATGTGGACAATGGGTAACCTGTTGAGAGCCACAGGAGTCAATGTGGGATATGGTGAATACCTAGAGAGCCGGTCGAGTCAGTGTGAGATACTGGAAAGCCGTAGAGAGCCACTGTTGTCAGTGTGGGATATAGGGAAACAGTAGAGAGCCGCTCGAGACCGTATGGGATATAGCGAAGCCGCAGAGAGCCACTGGGATCAGTGTGAGCTATTGGGAAACCGTAGGGAGTCATTGGAGTCAATCATAAGCTATAGGGAAACCGTAGAGACCCACTGGTGTCACTTTCGACTATATGGAAAAGTAAGAGATCCACTGGAGTCATTCTGGACTATAGGGAATCCGTAGAGAGACACTGGAGTCAGTGCGGACTACAGGGAAACCGTAGAGAGTCACGGGTGTCAGTGTGGATTGTAGGCAAATCGTAGAGAGCCAAAGGAGGCAGGATGGGATGTTCGGGAACCCTTGGAGAGCCACTGGAGTCAGTGTGGACTATAGGGCATCTGTAGACAGCAGCTGCAGTCAGTGTGGGCTATAGGGAAACGGTAGAGCGCCATTGGTGTCAGTGTGGAATATAGGGAAACCGTGGAGAGGCACTTGAGATAGTGTGGGATATAGGGAAACCGTAGTGAGTCCCTGGAGTCAGTGTGGGCTATAGAGAAAACGTAGATATCCACCGGATTCAATTGCAGGCTTAAGGGAAAACGGAGTTAGCCTTCGGAATCAATGTGAACTATAGGGAAACAGTAGAACACCTCTGGAGTCAGTGTGGGATATAGGGAAAATGTGGATAGAAACTGGAGTGAGTGTGGGCTATAGTGAACCAGTAGAGAGCCACTGGAGTCAGTGTGGGATATAGTGAAAATGTAGAGAACCGGTCGAGTCAGTGTGTGATACTGGGAAGCCGTAGAGAGCCACTGTTGTCAGTGTGGGATATAGGGAAACCGTAGAGAGCCGCTCGCGACCGTGTGTGATTTAGCCAAGCCATAAAGAGGCACGGGAGTCAGTGTGGGCTATTGGGAAACCGTTGAGAATCATAGCAGTCAATCACAAGCTATAGGGAAATTGTAGAGAGCCACTGTTGTCAGTATGGACTATATGGAAAACTAAGAGACTCACTGGAGTCATTCTGAAGTGTAGGGAAGCCGTAGAGAGCCAAGGGTGTCAGCATGGACTATAGGGAAACCGTAGAGAGCCAATGGAGTCAGTGTGGGATATAGGAAAACCGTGGGGAGCCTCTGGAGACAGTGAGAGTTGTAGGAAGACCATAGAGAGCCCCTGGAGTCATTGTGGGCTATATGGAGACATTAGACAGACTCTGCAGTCAGTGTGGGCTATAGGGAAACCGTAGAGAGCCACCTTAGTCAGTGTGGGATATGGGGAAGCCGCAAGAGAGCCTCGGGAGTCGAAATGGGCTATAGGACACTGTTGAGAGCCACCGGAGACAGTGTGGTGTATAGGGAGATGGAAGAGAGCCACTGGTGTCAGTGTGGAAAATAGAGAAACCGTAGAGAGCCAATTGAGTCAGTGTGGGATATAGGGAAAACGTAGATAGACACTGGAGTCAATCGTAGGCTAATGGGAAAACGTAGGGAGCCTTTGGAGTCAGTTTTGTCAATGGGAAAACCGTAGAGAGCCACTGGAGTCAGTGTGGACTATAGGGAAACAGCAGAGTGCCACTGGTGTCAGTGCTGCACATTGGAAACCAAGGAGATACACTGGAGTCAGTATGCGATATGGGGAAAATGTGGATAGACGCTGGAGTCAGTGTGGGCTATATTGAACCAGTAGCGAGCCTCTGGAATCAGGTGGGACATCGGAAATACCTAGAAAGCTGCTGGATTCAGTGTGGGCTACTGGGAGACAGTAGAGAGCCACTTGAGTCATTGAGGACTAAAGGGAAACCATAGAGAGCCACTGGAGTCAGCTGGCACATAGGGAAACTGCAGAAAGTAACTGGTGTCAGTATGGACCACAGGGAAACCGTAGGGAGCCACTTGAGTCAGCCTGGCATGTAGGGAAATCGTAGAGAGCTGCAGGAGTCCATGTGGACAATGGAGAACCTGTTGAGAGCCACAGGAGTCAATGTGGGATATGGTGAATACCTAGAGAGCCGATCGAGTCAGTGTGAGATACTGGAAAGCCGTAGAGAGCCACTGGTGTCAGTGTGGCATATAGGGAAACAGTAGAGAGCCGCTCGAGACCGTATGGGATATAACGAAGCCGCAGAGAGCCACTGGGATCAGTGTGGGCTTTTGGGAAACGGTAGAGAGACATTGGTGTCAATCACAAGCTATTGGGAAACCGTAGAGACCCACTGGTGTCTGTATGAACTATATGGAAAACTAAGAGATCCTCTGGAGTCATTCTGGACTATAGGGAATCCGTAGAGAGACACTGGAGTCAGTGCGGACTACAGGGAAACCGTAGAGAGTCACGGGTGTCAGTGTGGACTGTAGGCAAATCGTAGGGAGCCAAAGGAGGCAGGGTGGAATGTTCGGGAACGCTGGGAGAGCCACTGGAGTCAGGGTGGACTGTAGGGAATCCGTAGACAGCCGCTGCAGTCAGTGTGGGCCATAGGGAAACGGTGGAGCGCCATTGGTGTCAGTGTGGACTATAGGGAAACCGTAGAGAGGCACTTGAGTTAGTGTGGGATATATTGAAACCGTAGTGAGTCTCTGGAGTCAGTGTGGGCTATAGGGAAAACATAGATATCCACCGGATTCAATTGCAGGTTTAAGGCAAATGTAGTTAGCCTTCGGAATCAATGTTAACTATAGGAAAACAGTAGAGAGCCACTGAAGTCAGTGTTGTATATAGGGAAAATGTGGATAGCAACTGGAGTCAGTGTGGGATATAGTGAAAATGTAGAGAGCCGGTCGAGTCAGTGATTGATACTGGGAAGCCGTGGACAGCCACTGGAGTCATTGTGGGATATAGGGAAACAGTAGAGAGCCGCTCGAGACCGTGTGGGATGTATCGAAGCCATACTGAGCCACTGGATTCAGTGTGGGCTATTGGGAAACCGTTGAGAAGCATAGCAGTCATTCACAAGCTATAGGGAAACCATAGAAAGCCTCTGGTTTCAGTATGGACTATATGGAAAACGATGAGACCCACTGGAGTCATTCTGAACTATAGGGAAGCCATAGAGAGCCAAGGGTGTCAGTATGGACTTTAGGGAAACCGTAGCGAGCCTACGGAGTCCGTGTAGGATATCAGGAAACCATGGAGAGCCTCTGGAGTCTGTAGAGAGCCACTGGAGTCAGGGTGGGATATAGGGAAACCATAGAGAGCAGCTCGAAACAGTGTGGGAAAAAGGGAAGCCATAGAGAGCCACTGGAGTCAGTGTGGGCTATTGGGAAACCGTAGAGAGTCATTGGAGTCAACCACAGGAAATAGGGAAACCGTAGAGTGCCACTGGTGTCAGTATGGACTATATGGAAACCGCAGAGAGCAAATGGAGTCAGTGTGGACTATCGGGAAACCATAGACAGCTGCTGCAGTCAGTGTGGGCTATAGGGAAACGGTAGAGAGCCATTGGTGTCAGTGTGGACTATGGGGAAATGTAGAGAGGCACTTGAGTTAGTCTGGGATACAGGGAAATAATAGTAAGTCTCTGGAGGCAGTGTGGGCTATATGGAAAACGTAAATATCCACTGGAGTCAATCGCGGGCTTAAGGGAAAACGTAGTTAGCCTTCAGAATCAGTGTGAACTATAGGGAAACATTAGAGAGCCGCTGGAGTCAGTGTGGGCTATAGTGAACCTGTAGAGAGCCACTGGAGTCAGGTGGGATATACAAAATCTGTAGTCAGCTGCTGGATTCAGTGGGGGCTATTGGGAAGCAATAGATAGCCACTGGAGTCACTGCGGACTATAGGGAAACTGTAGATAGTCCCTGGAGCCAGTGTGGGATATAGGGAAACTGCAGAGCGCCGCTTGAGACAGCGTGGGATATAGGGAAGCCTTAGATGCCACTGGGGTCAGTATGGATTATATGGAAACCTTAGAGAGCAACCGGAGACATTGTGTACTATAGGATATTTGTAGAGAGCCAATGGAGACTTCGTGGAATATTGGGAAAACATAGAGAGCCACTGGAGTCTGTGTGGACTGTAGGAATATGGTAGAGAGCCACTGGTGTCAGTGTGGACTATAGGGAAACCATAAAGAGCCACTTGAGTCAGAGTGGGATATAGGGAAACCGTAGAGATCTCTGGAGTCAATGTGGACTAAAGGGACAATGTAGAGAGCCACTGGAGTCAGGTGGAACATAGGGAAACCGTAGAAAGTCACTGGTGTCAGTATGGACCATAGGGAATACACAGGGAGCCACTTGAGTCAGCGTGGCATGTACGGAAATCATAGAGAGCTGCTGGAGTCAATGTGGACAATGGGGAACCTGTAGAGAGCCACAGGAGTCAATGTGGGATATGGTGAATACGTAGAGAGCGGGTCGAGTCAGTGTGGGATACTGGGAAGCCATAGAAACACACTGGTGTCATTGTGGGATATAGGGAAACCGTAGGGAGACACTCGAGTCCTTTTGGGATATAGCAATGCCGCAGAGAGCCACTGGGGTCAGTGTGGGCTATTGGGAAACCGTAGAGAGCCTCGGGTGTCAGTGTGGACTATACGCAAATCGTAGAGAGCCAAAGGAGACAGTGTGGGATACAGGGAAACCGTGAAGAGCCACTGCTGTCAGTGTGGACTATAGGGAAACCATACAGAGCCACTGGAGGCAGTGTGGTCTATAGGGAAACCGTAGTTAGCCACTGGAGTCAGTGCTGACTATGGGAAAACTGTAGAGAGCCACTGGAGACAGTGTGGACGCTAGGGAAACCGTAGAGAGCCACTTGCGTCATTGCGGGATATAGGGAAACTGTTGATATTCTCTGGAGTCAGTGTGGGCTATAGGGAAACCATAGAGAGCCACTGGAGTCAGTGTGGACATTAGGGAAACCGTAGAGAGCCACTTCAGTCGGTGTGGGCTATTGTGAAACGTAGAGAGCCACTGGAGTCAGTGTGGACTATAGGGAAACCGAAGAGAACCTCTTGTGTCAGTGTGGGATATAGGGAAAGCATAGAGAGCCACTTGAGTCAGTGTGGACTGTAGGGAAATCTCAGAGAGCATATGGATTCAGTTTTGGATATAGGGAAACCTCAGAGAGCTGCTGGAGGCAGTGTGGGCTATAGGGAATCCGTAGATAGCGAATGGAGTCAATCGCAAGCTATAGAGGCAGCTTAGGGAGCCATTGGAGTCAGTGTAGGCTAACGGAAAACTGTAAAGAGCCGCTGGAGTCATTGTAGACTATTGCGAAAACGTAGAGAACAACTGGAGTCTGTGCGGAGTACAGAAAAACCGTAGAGAGCCTCAGGAGTCATTGTGGACTATAGATAAACCGTAGAGAGCCAGTGGAGCCAGTGTGGACTATAGGGAAACTGTAGAGAGCCACTGGTGTTAGTGTGGAATATAGGGAATCCTTAGAGAGCTACTGGAGTCATTGTGGGATATAGCAAAACAGTAGGCAGCCGCTGGAGTCAGTGTGGGCTATAGTGAAACCATAGAGTGCCACAGGAATCAGTGGGGACTATAGACAAACCTCAGAGAGCCACTGGAATCAATCGCAGGCTAAGGGAAAAATATAGAGAGCCACCGATGTCAGTGTGGACTCTAGGGAAACCATAGGGAGCCACTGGAGTAGGTTTGGGCTATAGGGAAACCATGGAGAGCCAAAGGAGTCAGTGCGGGTTTTAGGGAAACCGTAGAGAGCTGCTGCAGACAATGTGAGCTATAGGGAAACCGTAGAGAGCCATTGGAGTCAATGTGGTCTATTGGAAAAACGCAGAGAGCCGCTGGAGTCAGTGTGGACTATTGGGAAAGCGTGGAGAGCCACAGGAGACAATGTGGACTATAGGGAATGTGTAGAGAGCCTCTGGAGTCAGTGTGTATTCTCGAGAAACCGTAGAGAGCCAATGTGGAGATTCTGGGCTATAGGGGAACCGTAGAGAGCCACTGGAGTCAATGCGGACTATAGGGAAACCGTAGAGAGCCAAAAGAGTCAGTGTTAGATATAGGGAAACCGTAGAGAGCTGCTGGAAAAAGTGTGGGCTCTAAGGAAACCGTAGATAGCCAATGGAGTCTGTGTGGTCTATCGGAAAACACTAGAGAGCCGCTGGAGTCAGTGTGGGATATAGTGAAACCATATAGAGCCAATGCAATCAGTTTGAACTATAGGCCAACCGCAGAGAGCCATAGAGTCAATCGCAGGCTATAGGGAAATTGTAGAGAGCCACTGATGTCAGTGTGGACTATAGGGAAACCGTGGGGAGCCATGGAGTAAGTGTGGGCTATAGGGAAACCATAGAGAGCCTCTGGAGTCAGTGTGGGTTTTAGGGAAACCGTAGACAGCCCCTGCAGACATTGTGGGCTATAGGGAAAATGTAGAGAGCCACTGGAGGCAGTGTGGACTATTCAGAAACCGTAGATAGCCACTGCCTTCAGTGTGTGCTATAGGGAAACTGTAGGGGGCCTCTGGAGTCATTGTGGACTATAGGGAAACCCTAGAGATCCACTGGAGGCTGTGTGGACTATAGAGAAACCGTAGGGAGCTAGTGGAGTCAGCGTGGACTGTAGGGAAAATGTAGAGAGCCAATGGAGTCAGTGTTGGATATAGCGAAACAGTAGATGGCTGCTGGAGTAGTGTGGGCTACAGGGAATCCGTAGATAGCTACTGGAGTCAATCGTAATCTATGGCGAAACCGTAAGGAGACGTTGGAGTCAGTGTGGTCTATAGGAAAACAGCAGAGAGCCGCTGCAATCAGTGTTGACTATAGAAAAACGACAGAGAGCCTCGGGACTCATTGTGGAATATATATAAACCGTAGAGAGCCAGTGGAGGCAGTGTGGACTATAGGGAAAAGGTAGAGAGCCACTGCAGTCAGTGTAAACTACAGAGAAAAGGAAGACAGCCATTGGAGCCAGTGCGCACTATAGGGAATCCGTAGAGAGCCACTGGATTCAGTGTGGACTGTAGGGAAACCTTAGAGATCCAATGGGGGCAGTGAGGGATATAGGGAAACCGTAGGGAGCTGCTGGACACAGCGTGGGTTATAAGGAAACCATAGATAGCCATTGGAGACATTGTGGTCCATTGGCAATCCGTGGAGAGATACTGTAGTCATTGTGGACTATTTGGAAAACGTAGAGAGCAACTGGAGTCTGTGTGGACAGCAGAAAAACCATAGAGAGCCTCGGGAGTCATTGTGGACTACAGATAAACCGTAGAGAGCCACTGGAGTCAGCGTGAACTACAGAGAAAACGTGAGGGATATAGGGAAGCCTTAGGGAGCTACTGCAGACAGTGTGGGCTATAGGGAAACCGAAGATAGCCATTGGAGTCAGTGTGGTCTATCGGAAATCCGTGGAGACCTGCTGTAGTCAGTGTGGACTATAGGGAAACCATAGAGTGCCACTGGAGGCAGTGTGCACTATAGGGAAACCTTAGTTATCCACTGGAGTCAGTGCTGACTATGGGAAAACTGTAGAGAGCCACTGGAGACAGTGTGGACGCTAGGGAAACCGTAGACAGCCACTTGCATCATTGCGGGATATAGGGAAACTGTAGATATTCTCTGGAGTCAGTGTGGGCTATAGGGAAACCATAGAGAGCCACTGGAGTCAGAGTGGACACTAGGGAAACCGTAGAGAGCCACTTCAGTCGGTGTGGGCCATTGTGAAACTTAGAGAGCCACTGGAGTCAGTGTGGACTGTAGGGCATCCGAAGAGAGCCTCTTGTGTCAGTGTGGGATATAGGGAAACCGTAGAGAGCCACTGGAGTCAGTGTGGACTGTAGGGAAACCTCAGAGAGCAAATGGAGTCATTTTGGATATAGGGAAACCTCAGAGAGCTGCTGGAGACAGTGTGGGCTATAGGGAATCCGTAGATAGCGACTGGAGTCAATCGCAAGCTATAGAGGTAGCGTAGGGAGCCATTGGAGTCATTGTAGGCTAACGGAAAACTGTAGAGAGCCGCTGGAGTCATTGTAGACTATAGGGAAAACGTAGAGAACAACTGGCATCTGTGCGGATTACAGAAAAACCGTAGAGAGCCTCAGGAGTCATTGTGGACTATAGATAAACCGTAGAGAGCCATTGGAGCCAGTGTGGACTATAGGAAAACTGTAGAGAGCAACTGGTGTTAGTGTGGAATATAGGGAATCCTTAGAGAGCTACTGGAGTCATTGTGGGATATAGCAAAACAGTAGACAGCTTTTGGAGTCAGTGTGGGCTATAGCGAAACCATAGAGTGCCCCTGGAATCAGTGTGGACTATAGACAAAACGCAGAGAGCCACTGGAATCAATCGTAGGCTAAGGGAAAAATGTAGAGAGCCACCGATGTCAGTGTGGACTATAGGGAAACCATAGGGAGCCACTGGAGTATGTGTGGGCTATAGGGAAACCATGGAGAGCCATAGGATTCAGTGCAGCCTTTAGGGAAACCGTAGAGAGCTGCTGCAGACAATGTGAGCTATAGGGAAACCGTAGAGAGCCTGTGGAGACAGTGTGGTCTATTGGAAAAACGCAGAGAGCCACTGGAGTCAGTGCGGACTATCGCAAAATCGTGGAGAGCCACAGGAGACAGTGTGGACTGTAGGGAATGCATATAGAGCCTCTGGAGTCAGTGTGTCAGATTCTGGGCTATAGGGGAACCGTAGAGAGCCACTGGAGTCAATGTGGACTATAGGGAAACCCTAGAGAGCCAAAAGAGTCAGTGTTAGATATAGGGAAACCGTAGAGAGCTGCTGGAGAAAGTGTGGGCTATAGGGAAACCGTAGATAGCCATTGGAGTCTGTGTGGTCTATCGGAAAACATTAGAGAGCCGCTGGAGTCAGTGTGGGATATAGTGAAACCATAGAGAGCCACTGCAATCAGTTTGAACTATAGGCAAACCGTAGAGAGCCATAGAGTCAATCGCAGGCTATAGAGAAATTGTAGAGAGTCACTGATGTCACTGTGGACTATAGGGAAACCGTAGGGAGCCATGGAGTAACTGTGGGCAATAGGGAAACCATAGAGAGCCTCTGCAGTCAGTGTGGGTTTTAGGGAAACCGTAGACAGCCGTTGCAGACATTGTGGGCTATAGGGAAAACGCTGGGGGCCACTGGAGGCAGTGTGGACTATTCAGAAACCTTTGATAGCCACTGCCTTCAGTGTGTGCTAAAGGGAAACCGTAGGGGGCCTCTGCAGTCATTGTGGACTATAGGGAAGCCCTAGAGATCCACTGGAGGCAGTGTGGACTAGAGAAACCGGGGGGAGCTACTGGAGTCAGCGTGGACTATAGGCAAAATGTAGAGAGCCAATGCAGTCAGAGTTGGATATAGCAAAACAGTAGATGGCTGCTGGAGACAGTGTGGGCTACAGGGGATCCGTAGATAGCCACTGGAGTCAATCGGAAGCTTTAGAGAAACCGTAAGGAGCAATTGGAGTCAGTGAGGGCTATAGGAAAACAGCAGAGAGCCGCTGGAGTCATTGTGGACTATAGAACAACCGTAGAGAACCTCGGGATTCATTGTGGACTATAGATAAACTGTAGCAAGCCACTGGAGTCAGCGTGAACTACAGAGAAAACGAAGACAGCCATTGGAGCCAGTGTGGAGTATAGGGAATCCGTAGAGAGCTACAGGATTCAGTGTGGACTCTAGGGAAACGTTTCAGAACCAATGGAGGCAGTGAGGGATATAGGGAAACCTTAGGGAGCTGCTGGAGACAGCGTGGTTTCTAGGGAAACCGTAGGGAGCCATTGGAGTCAGCGTGAACTACAGAGAAAACGAAGACAGCCATTGGATCCAGTGTGGAGTATAGGGAATCCGAAGAGAGCTATTGGATTCAGTGTGGACTGTAGGGAAACCTTTGATATCCAACGGGTCAGTGAGGGATATAGGGAAATTGTAGGGAGCTGCTGGAGACAGCGTGGGTTATAGGGAAACTGTAGATATCCATTGGAGTCATTGTGGCCCATTGGCAACCCGTGGAAAGCCACTGCAGTCATTGTGGACTATAGGGAAAACGTAGAGAGCAACTGGAGTCTGTGTGGACAACAGAAAAACCATAGAGAGCCTCGGGAGTCATTGTGGACTATAGATAAACCGTAGAGAGCCACTGGAGTCAGCGTGAACTACAGAGAAAATGAAGACAGCCAATGGAGCCAGTGTGGACTATAGGGAATCCGTAGAGAGCCACTGGATTCAGTGTGGACTGTAGGGAAACCTTAGAGATCCAATGGAGGCAGTGAGGGATATAGGGAGACCTTAGGGAGCTACTGGAGACAGCGTGGGCTATCGGGAAACCGTAGATAGCCATTGGAGTCAGTGTGGTCTATCGGAAATCCGTGGAGAGCCGCTGTTGTCAGTGTGGACTATAGGGAAACCATAGAGTGCCACTGGAGGCAGTGTGGACTATAGGCAAACCGTAGTTGCCTCTGGAGTCAGTGCTGACTATGGGAAAACTGTAGAGAGCCACTGGAGACAGTGTGGACGCTAGGGAAACCGTAGACAGCCACTTGCGTCATTGCGTGATATAGGGAAACTGTAGATATTCTCTGGAGTCAGTGTGGGCTATAGGGAAACCATAGAGAGCCACTGGAGTCAGAGTCGACACTAGGGAAACCGTAGAGAGCCACTTCAGTCGGTGTGGGCCATTGTGAAACTTAGAGAGCCACTGGAGTCAGTGTGGACTATAGGGAATCCAAAGAGAGCCTCTTGTGTCAGTGTGGGATACAGAGAAACCGTAGAGAGCCACTGGAGTCAGTGTGGACTGTAGGGAAACCTCAGAGAGCAAATGGAGTCATTTTGGATATAGGGAAACCTCAGAGCGCTGCTGGAGACAGTGTAGGGAATCCGTAGATAGCGACTGGAGTCAATCGCAAGCTATAGAGGTAGCGTACGGAGCCACTGGAGTCAGTGTAGGCTAACGGAAAGCTGTAGAGAGCCGCTGGAGTCATTGTAGACTATAGGGAAAATGTAGAGAACAACTGGAGTCTGTGCGGAGTACAGAAAAACCGTAGAGAGCCTCAGGAGTCATTGTGGACTATAGATAAACCGTAGAGAGCCAGTGGAGCCAGTGTGGACTATAGGGAAACCGTAGTTGCCACTGGAGTCAGTGCTGACTGTGGGACAACTGTAGAGAGCCACTGGAGACAGTGCGGATGCCAGGGAAACCATAGAGAGCCACTTGCATCATTGCGGGATATAGGGAAACTGTAGATATTCTCTGGAGTCAGTTTGGGTTATAGGGAAACCATAGAGAGCCACTGGAGTCAGAGTGGACACTAGGGAAACCGTAGAGAGCCATTGGGGTCAGTGTGGACTCTAGGGAACCCGTAGAGAGCCATTTCAATCGGTGTGGGGTTTTGTGAAACCGTAGAGAGCCCTGGAGTCAGTGTGGACTATCGGGAAACCGTACAGAGTGAATTGCATTAGTGCGGGATATAGGGAAACTGTTGAGATTCTCTCGTGTCAGTGTGGGCTATAGGGAAACCATAGAGAGCCACTGGAGTCAGTGTGGACACTAGGGAAACCGTAGAGAGCCACTTCAGTCGGTGTAGGCCATTGTTAAACCGGAGAGAGCCACTGGAGTCAGTGTGGACTATAGGGAAACAGTAGAGAGCCTCATGTGTCAGTGTGAGATATAGGGAAACTGTAGAGATTCTCTGGAGTCAGTGTGGGCTATAGGGAAACTTCAGAGATCAAATGGAGTCAGTTTGGGATATAGGGAAACCGTAGATAGCCACTGGAGTCAATCGCAAGCTATATAGGAAGTGTAGGGAGCCATTGGAGTCAGTGTGGGCTAAAGAAAACAGTAGAGATCCGCTGGAGTCAGTGTAGACTATAGGGAAAACATAGTGAACAACTGGAGTCTCTGCCGGGTACAGAAAAACCGTAGAGAGCCTCAGGAGTCATTGTGGAATTTAGGTAAACCGTAGAGAGCCAGTGGAGCCACTTTGGACTATAGGGAAACTGTAGAGTGCCACTGGTGTAAGTGTGGAATATAGGGAATCCTTAGAGAGCTACTGGAGTCAGTGTGGGATATAGCAAAAGAGTAGACAGCCACTGGAGTCAGTGTGGGCTATAGTGAAACCATAGAGTGCCACTGGAATCAGTGTGGACTATAGACGAACCTTAGAGAGCCACTGGAGTCAATGCTGACTATGGGAATACTGTAGAGAGCCACTGGAGTCAGTGTCATCTCTAGGGAAACCGTAGAGAGCTATTTCAGTCGGTGTGGGCTATTGTGAAACCGCAGACAGCCATGTGGACTATAGGGAAACCGCAGAGAGCCGCTTGCCTCAGTGCGGGATATAGGGAAACTGTAGAGATTCTCTGGAGTCAGTGTGGGCTATAGGGAAACCGTAGAGAGCCACTGGAGTCAGTGTGGACACTAGGGAAACCGTAGAGAGCCACTTCAGTCGGTGTGGGCTATTGTGAAACCGTAGAGCGCCACTGGAGTCAGTGTGGACTGTTGGCAAACCTCAGACAGCCAATGGAGATAGTTTTGGATAGAGGGAAATTGTAGAGAGCTGCTGGTGACAGTGTGGGCTATAGTGAATCAGTAGATAGCCACTGGAGTCAATCGCAAGATGTAGAGGAACTGTAGGGAGCCTTTGGATTCAGTGTGAGCTATAGGAAAAGAGTAGGGACCCAATGGATTCAGTGTGGACTGCAGAAACCCTTGGAGAGGCTCGGGTGTCATTGTGGACTATAGATAAACCGTAGAGAGCCAGTGGAGGCACTGTGGACTATAGGGAAACTGTAGTAGAGCCACTGGTATCAGTGTGGAATATAAGGAATCCTTTGAGAGCTACCGGAGTCAGTGTGGGATATAGGGAAACCGTGGAGAGTCTCTGGAGTGAGTGCGGGCTATAGGGAAACTGTAGAGAGCCACTGTAGTCACTGTGGACTGTAGGGAAATCTCAGAGAGCCACTGGAGTCAGTGTGGGATACAGGGAAAACATAGTAAACTGCTGGAGGCTGTGTGGTATATATGGAAACTGTAGAGAGCCACCGCCTTCAGTGTGGACTATTGGGAGACCGTAGAGAGCCCCTGGAGTCAGTGTGGACTGTAGGGAAACCTCAGAGAACAAATGGAGTCATTTTGGATATAGGGAAACCTCAGAGAGCTGCTGGAGACAGTGTAGGGAATCCGTAGATAGCGACTGGAGACAATCGCAAGCTACAGAGGTAGCGTACGGAGCCACTGGATTCAGTGTAGGCTAACGGAAAACTGTAGAGAGTCGCTGGAGTCATTGTAGACTATAGGGAAAATGTAGAGAACAACTGGAGTCTGTGCGGAGTACAGAAAAACCGTAGAGAGCCTCAGGAGTCATTGTGGACTATAGATAAACCGTAGAGAGCCAGTGGAGCCAGTGTGGACTATAAGGAACCGTAGTTGCCACTGGAGTCAGTGTTGACTGTGGGACAACTGTAGAGAGCCACTGGAGACAGTGTGGACGCTAGGGAAACCATAGAGAGCCACTTGCGTCATTGCGGGATATAGGGAAACTGTAGATATTCCCTGGAGTCAGTGTGGGCTATAGGGAAACCATAGAGAGCCACTGGAGTCAGAGTGGACACTAGGGTAACCGTAGAGAGCCATTGGGGTCAGTGTGGACTCTAGGGAACCCGTAGAGAGCCATTTCAGTCGGTGTGGGGTTTTGTGAAACCATAGAGAGCCCTGGAGTCAGTGTGGACTATAGGGAAACCGTAGAGAGCCACTTGCATTAGTGCGGGATATAGGGAAACTGTAGAGAGCCACTGTAGTCACTGTGGACTGTAGGGAAATCTCAGAGAGCCACTGGAGTCAGTGTGGGATACAGGGAAAACATAGTAAACTGCTGGAGGCTGCGTGGTATATATGGAAACTGTAGAGAGCCACCGCCTTCAGTGTGGACTATTGGGAGACCGTAGAGAGCCACTGGAGGCAGTTTGGATTCTGGGGAAAATGAAGAGAACCACCGGAGACAATGAGGGCTATAGTGAAACCTTAGAGAGCCACTGAAGTCAGTGTGGACTATAGGGAAACCTTAGAGAGCCATTGGATTCAGTGTGAACAATAGGGAAACCGTAGAGAGCGCCGGTGGGCCCTGAGGGCTATAGGGAAACCGTAGAGGGCCTCTGGAGTCATTGTGGATTGTAGGGAAATCGTAGAGAGCCACAGGAGACAGTATGGACTATAGGGAAACCGTAGAGAGCCACTGGAGTCAGAGTGGACTATAGGGAAACTGTAGAAAGCCAATGGATTCAGTGTGGACTCTAGGGAAACCGTAGAGAGTGCCGGGGGGCCCTGAGGGCTTTAAGGAAACTGTAGGGATTCACTGGAGTCAGTGTGGACTATAGGGAAAACGGAGAGAGCCACTGAAGTCAGTGTGGGATAAAGCAAATCTTTAGAAGGCCGCTGGACTCAGTGTGGGCTATAGTGAAACCATAGAGTACCACTGGATCAGTGTAGACTATAGGCAAACCTTCGGGAGCCACTGGTGTCTGTGTGGACTGTAGCCATACAATTGAGAGCCACTGGTTTCAGTGTGGACTGTAGGGAAAACTTAGAGAGCTGCTGGAGACAGTGTGGGCTGTAGGGAAACCGCAGATAGCCATTGGAGTCAGTGTGGTATATTGGAAAACTGCAGAGAGCCGCTGGAGTCTGTCTGGACTATAGGGAAATCGTGGCGAGCCACAGGAGACAGTGTGGACTATAGGGAAATCGTAGAGATCCACTGGAGTCAGTGTGGACTATAGGGAAACTGCAGAAAGCCACTGGAGTAAGTGTTTGTGTATAGGGAAACCGTAGAGAGCCTCTGGAGTCAGTGTGGATTCTAGAGAAACCGTAGAGAACCAATGTAGAGCTTGTGGTCTATAGGGGAACCCTAGAGAGCCACTGGAGTCAGTTCGGACTTTAGGGAAACCGTAGAGAGCCAGAAGAGTCAAAGTTAGATATAGGGAAACCGTAGAGAGCTGCTGGAGAAAGTGTGGGCTATCGGAAAACAGTAGAGAGCCGCTGGAGCCAGTGTGGGATATAGTGAAACCGTAGAGAGCCACTGCAATCAATGTGAACTATAGGCAAAACGTAGAGAGCCAGAGAGTCAATCGCAGGCTATAGGGAAAATGTAGAGTGCCACTGGTGTCAGTGTGGACTATAGGGAAACCGTAGGCAGCCATGGAGTAAGTGTGGGCTATAAGGAAACCATAGAAAGCCACTGGAGTCAGTGTAGGTTTTAGGGAAACTGTAGACAACCGCTGCAGACATTGTGGGCTATAGGGGAAACGTAGAGAGCCACTGGTGTCTGTGTGGACTATAGGGAAACCGTAGACAGCCACTGGATTCAGTGTGGACTCTAGGGAAACCGTGGAGAGCGCCGGGGAGCCTTCAGGGTGATTTGGAAACCACAGAGAGCCTCTGGAGTCAGTGTGGACTATAGGGAAAACGTAGAGAGCCACAGGAGACTATGTGGGCGATAGGGAAATCGTGGAGAGCCACAGGAGACTATGTGGACTTTAGGGAAACCGTAGAGCAGCAATGGAGTCAGTGTGGACAATAGGAAACTGCAGAGAGCCACTGGAGACTGTGTGGACAATAGGGAAACCATAGGGAGCAACTGGAGTCAGTGTGGACTATAGTTAAACCGTAGAGAGCCACTGTAGTCCATATGGATTCTAGGGAAACCACAGAGAGCTACTGGAGACATTGTGGGCTATATGGAAACCCTAGATAGGCTTTGGAGTCAGTGTGGTCTATCGGAATACTGAACAGAGCAGATGGAGGCAGTATGGAATATTGGGAATCCTTACAGAGCCACTGAAGTCAGTGTTGGCTATTCAGGAAACTGTAGTGGGCCTCTGGAATCATTGTGGTCTATAGGGAAACGGTAGAGATCCACTGGAGGCAGTGTGGACTATAGGGAAAATGGAGAGAGCCAATGAAGACAGTGCAGATTTTAGGGAAACCGTAGACAGCTGCTGCAGACAATGTGGGCTATAGGGAAACCGTAGAGAGCCACTGGTGTCTGTGTGGACTATAGGCATACCATAGAGAGCCACTGGATTCAATTTGGACTGTAGGGAAAACTTAGAGAGCTGCTGGAGACAGTGTGGGCTGTAGGGAAACCGCAGATAGCCATTAGAGTCAGTGTGCTCTATTTGGAAAACCGCAGAGAGCCACTGGAGTCAGTGTGGACAATAGGGATATCTTGGAGAGCCACAGGAGACAGTTTGGAATATAGGGAATGCGTAGAGAGCCACTGGAGTCAGTGTGGACTATAGGGAAACTTGCAAAAAGCCACCGGATGAAGTGTTTGTGTATAGGGAAACCGTAGAGAGCCACTGGAGTCAGTGGGGATTCTAGAGAAACCGTAGAGGGCCAATGTAAAGCTTGTGGGCTAGAGGGGAACCGTAGAGTGCCATTGGAGTCAGTGAGGACGATAGGGAAACCGTAGAGAGCCAAAAGAGTCAGTGTTAGAAATAGGGAGACTGTAGAGAGCTGCTGGAGAAAGTGTTTTCTATAAGGAAACAATAGATAGCCATTGGAATCTGTGTGGTCTATCGGAAAACAGTAGATAGCCGCTGGAGTCAGTGTGGGATATCGTGAAACCGTAGAGAGCCACTGCAATCAGTGTGAAAAATAAGCAAACCGTAGAGAGCCATAGTGTCAATCGCTGGCTATAGGGAAAATGTAGAGAGCCACTGGTGTCACTGTGGACTATAGGGAAACCGTAGGGAGACACGGACTAAGTGTGGGCTATAGGGAAACCGTAGAGAGGCAGTGGAGTCAGTGTGTGTTTTAGGGAAAACGTAGACAGCCGCTGCAGTCATTGAGGGCTATAGGGAAAACATAGAGAGCCACTGGTGTCAGTGCAGAATATAGGAAAACCGTAGAGAGCCACTGGATTCAGTGTAGAATCTAGGGAAACCGTAGACAGCGCCGGGGGGCCCTGGGGGCTATAGGGAAACTGTAGAGATCCACTGGATTCAGTGTGGAATTTAGGGAAAATGTAGAGAGCCACAGGAGACTATGTGGACTATAGGGATATCGTAGAAGCCACAGGAGACTATGTGGACTGTAGGGAAACCGTAGAGCGGCAATGGAGTCAGTGTGGACTATAGCGAAACTGCAGAGATCCATTGGAGGCAGTGTGGACAATAGAGAAACCATAGCGAGCCACTGGAGTCAGTGTGGACTCTAGGGAAACCGTAGAGAGCCACTGTAGTCCACGTGGATTCTAAGGGAACCGCAGAGAGCTATTGGAGACAGTGTGGGCTATAGGGAAACCGTAAAGAGCCACTGGATTCAGTGTGGACTATAGGGAAATCGTAGAAGCCACAGGAGACTAGGTGGACTGTAGGGAAACCGGAGAGCGGCAATGGAGTCAGTGTGGATTATAGCGAAACTGCAGAGATCCATTGGAGGCAGTGTGGACAATATGGAAACCACAGGGAGCCACTGGAGTCAGTGTGGACTCTAGGGAAACCGTAGAGAACCACTGTAGCCCGTGTGGATTCTAAGGAAACCGCAGAGAGCTATTGGAGACGGTGTGGGCTATAGGGAAACCGTAAAGAGCCACTGGAGTCAGTGTGGACTTTAGATAAACTGTAGAGAGCCACTGGAGTCAGCGTGAACTACAGAGAAAATGAAGACAGCCTATGGAGCCATTGTGGACTATAGGGAATCTGTAGAGAGCCACTGGAATCAGTGTGGACTGTAGGGAAACCTTAGAGATCCAATGGAGGCATTGAGGGAGATAGGGAAACTGTAGGGAGTTGCTGGAGACAGCGTGGGTTATAGGGAAAAAGAAGATAGCCATTGGAGTCAGTGTGCTCTATCGGAAATCCGTGGAGAGCCGCTGTAGTCAGTGTGGACTGTAGGAAAACCGTAGAGAGCCAATGGAGTCAGTGTGGAATATAGGGAAACCTCAGAGAGCAAATGGAGTCAGTTTTGGAAATAGGGAAACCGTAGAGAGCTGCTGGAGACAGTGTTTGCTATAGGGAGTCCGTAGATAGCCACTGGAGTCAATCGCAAGCTATAGAGGAACCGTAGGGAGCCATTGGAGTCAGTGTGGGCTATAGGAAAAGAGTAGAGAGCCGCTGGGGTCAGTGTGGACTATAGGGAAAACGTAGAGAGCCACTGGAGTCAGTGTGGACAATGGCAAAACTGTGGAGAGCCACCGTAGTGAGTGTGGACACTTGGGAAACGGTAGAGAGCCACTGCAGTCCGTGTGGGCTATAGTGAAAACGTGGAGAGCCACTGGAGTCAGTGCGGACTATAGGGAAACCGTTAAGAGCCACTGCAGTCAGCGTGGACTGTAGGGAAATCTCAGAGAGCCAAAGGAGTCTGTGTTGGATATAGGGAAACCGTAATGAGATACTGGAGACAGTGTGGGCTATAAGGAAAACGGAGATAGCCATTGGAGACAATGTGGTCTATTGGAAAACCGCAGAGAGCCGCTGGAGTCAGTGTGATTATAGGGAAATCGTAGAGAGCCACAGGAGACAGTGTGGACTATAGAGCAACCGTAGAGAGCCCCTGGAGTCAGTGTGGACTATAGGGAAACCGTAGAGAGCCACTGGATTCGGTGTGGACTCTAGGGAAACTTCAGAGAGCGCCGGGGGGCCCTGAGGGTTATAGGGAACACTCGAGAGCCACTGGAGTCATTGTGGATGATAGGCAAACCTGGGAGAGCCACTGGAGTCAATCGCAGGCTATCGTTAAAATGTAGAGAGCCACTGGTGTCAGTGTGGACTATAGGGAAACAGTAGGGAGCCACTGGAGTAAGTGTGTGCTAAAGGGAAACCATGGAGAGCCGTTGGAGTCATTGCGGGTTTTAGGGAAACCGTAGACAGCCGCTGCAGACAGTGTGGGCTATAGGGAAAATGTAGAGAGCCACTGGTGTCTCTGTGGACTATAGGCAAACCGTAGAGAGCCACTGGATTCAGTGTAGACTGTATGGAAACCTTAGAGAGCTGCTGGAGACAGTGTAGGCAATTGGGAAACTGCAGATAGCCATTGGATTCAGAGTGGTCTACTGGAATACCGCAGAGTGCCGCTGGAGTCAATGTGGATTATAGCGAAACTGCAGAGATGCACTGGAGACAGTGTTGACAATAGGGAAATCATAGAGAGCCACAAGAGTCAGTGTGGACTATAGGGAAACCCTAGAGTGTCACTGGAGTCGGTGTGCACAATTGGAAAACTGCAGAGAGCCACTGGAGGCAGTGTGGACCCTAGGGAAACCGTAGAGAGCCACTGGAGTTAGTGTAGACTCTAGGGAAACTGCAGAGAGCCACGGGAGTCAGTGTGGACTAGAGGAAAATGGTACTGAGCCACTGGAGTCAGTGTGGATTCTAGAGAAACCATAGAGAGCCAATGGAGACAATGTGTGCTATAGGGAATTCTTAGAGAGCCACTGTAGTCAGTGTGGACAATAGTGAAACCGTAGAGAGCCAATGGAGGCAGTGTGGTGTATAGGGAAACCGTAGAGAGCTGCTGGAGAAAGTGTGGGCTATCGGGAAACCGCAGATAGCCATTGGTGTCAGTGTGGTCTTTCAGAAAACCGTAGAGAGCCGCTGGAGTCAGTGTGGACTTTAAGGAAACCGCAGAGATCCACTGGAGGCAGTGTGGACTATTCGGAAACCGTAGATAGCCACTGGAGTCAGTGTGGACGAGAGGGAAACCGTAGAGAGCCACTGGTGTCTGTGTGAACTATAGGCAAACCGTTGAGAGCCACTGGATTCAGTGTGGACTGTAGGGAAACCTTAGAGAGCTGCTGGAGAAAGTGCAGGCAATAAGGAAACCGCAGATAGCCATTGGAGTCTGTGTGGACTATAGTGAAACCGTAGAGAGCCGCAGGAGTCAGTGCGGATAAAAGCGAAACTGCAGAGATTCACTGGAGGCAGTGTGGACAGTAGGGAAATCGTAGAGAGCCACAGGAGTCAGTGTGGTCTATAGGGAAAACATAGAGAGGCACTGGAGCCGGTTTGCACAATAGGAAAACTGCAGAGAGCCACTGGGGGCAGTGTGGACTATAGGGAAACCGTAGAGAGCCACTGGAGTCAGTGTGGACTCTGGGGAAACCGTAGAGAGCCACGGGAGCCAGTGTGGACTAGAGGGAAATGGTACTAAGCCAATGCAGTCAGTGTGCATTCTACGGAAACTGTAGAGAGCCACTGGAGACAGTGTGGTCTATAGGGTAACCGTAGAGAGCCACTGGAGTCAGTGTGGATGATAGTGAAACAGTACAGAGCCAATGGAGGCAGTGTGGTGTATAGGGAAACCGTAGAGTGCTGCTGGACAAAGTGTGGGCTATAGGGAAACCGTAGAGAGCCACTGGAGGCAGTCTGAACTATAGGAAAACCGTAGAGAGCCATTGGATTCAGTGTGTACTCTAGGAAAACCGTAGAGAGCCACGGGAGTCAGTTTGGACTAGAGGGAAATCGTAGAGAGCCACTGCAGTCAGTGTGGATTCTAGGGAAACCATGGAGAGCCACGGGAGTCAGTGTGGATTCTAGGGAAAATGTAGAGAGCCAATGGGGTTATGTGGTCTATAGGGAAACTGTACAGATCCAGTGGGTCAGTGTAGACTATAGTGAGACCATAGAGAGCCTCTGGAATCAGTGTGGACTACAGGCAAACTGTAGAGAACCACTGGAGTCAATCGCAGGCTATACGGAAAATGTAGATAGCGACTGGTGTCAGTGTGGACTATAGGGAAACCGTAGGGAGCCACTGGAGGCAGTGTGGACTATAGGGAAGCTGTAGAGAGCCACTGGAGTCAGTGCGGCCTATAGGGAAACCGTAGACAGCCACTGCAGACAGTGTGGGTTACAGGGAAACCGCGGAGAGCCAGGTGCCTGTATGGAATCTAGGCAAACCATAGAGTGCCACTGCATTCAGTGTGGAATATAGGGAAACTGTACAGAGCAACTGGAGTCAGGAGGGATATAGGGAAACGATAGACAGCCCCAGGACACAATGCGGGCAACTGGGAAAATGTAGAGAGCCACTGGAGTCAATCGCAGGATATAGGGCAACCGTAGAGAGGCACTTGTGTCAGTATGGGCTATAGGGAAACAGCAGGGAGCCCCTGGCGTCTTTGTGGGCTTTAGGGAAACCATAGTCAGTGGCTGCTCTCAGTGTGGCCTATAAGGAAACCGTAGAGAGCCTTTGGTGTTAGTGTGGACTATAGAGAAACGGTAGGGAGCCACTTGAGTCAGACTGGGATATAGGGAAAACGTAGAGAGTCTCTGAAGTCAGTGTGGTCTATAGGGAAACTGTAGAGAGCCAATGGCTTCAGTGTGGACTTTAGGGAAACCTCACAGAGCCTATAGAGTCAGTGGTGGATATAGGGAAACCGTAGTGAACTGCTGGAGACAGTGTGAGCTATAGGGAAACCGTCAAGAGCCACTGGAATCAGTGTGGGATATAGCAAAACAGTAGAGAGCTGTTGGAGTCAGTGTGGGCTATAGTGAAACCTTAGAGTGCCACTGGAGTCTGTGTGGACTATTGGCAAACTGTAGAGAGCCACGGGAGTCAATCGCAGCCTAAAGCAAAAATGTAGAGCGCCACTGTAGTCAATGTGGACTATAGTGAGACCGTTCAGAGCCTCTGGAATCAGTGTGGACTATAGGCAAACCGTAGGGAGCCACTGGAGTGTGTGTGGTCTACAGAGAAACCAAGGGGTGCCCCTGGAGTCTCTGTGGATATTAGAGGAACCATAGACAGCCGCTGCAGAAATTGCAGGCTGTAGGGAAACCGTAGAGAGCCCCTGGTGTCTGTGTGGACTATAGGCAAGCCGTAGAGACACACTGGATTCAGAGTGGACTGTAGGGAAACCTTAGAGAGCTGCTGGAGTCAGTGTGGATTATAGGGAAATCGTAGAGAGCCACAGGAGTCGGTGTGGATTATAGGGAAACAGCAGAGATCCACTGGAGGCAATGTGGACTATAGGGAAGCCGTAGAGAGTCACTGGAGTCAGTGTGGATTATAGGGAAACCGTAGGGTGCCATTTGGAGTCAGTATGGGATATAGCAAAACTTTAGTGAGCCACTGTAGTCAGTGTGTACAATAGTGAGACCTTAGAGAGCCTCTGGAATCAATGCGGACTATAGGCAAACCGTAGAGAGCCACTGGAGTCAGTGTGGACAATAGGGAAACCGCAGAGAGCCACTGGAGGCAGTGTCAACTATAGGGAAACCATAGGGAGCCATTCGGAGTCAGTGTGGAGTCTAGGGAAACATTAGCGAGCCACTGCAGTCAGAGTGGTCTATAGGGAAACCGTTGAGAGCCATTTGGAGTCAGTGCGGGATATGGCAAAACAGTAGAGCGCCGCTGTAGTCATTGTGGACAATAATGAGACCTTAGAGAGCCTCTGGAATCAGTGTGGACTATAGGCAAACTGTAGAGAGCCACGGGAGTCAATCGCAGGCTATAGGGAAAATGTAGAGAGCAACTGGTGTCAGTGTGGACTATAGGGAAACTGTAGCGAGCCACTGGAGGATGTGTGGGCTATCGGAAAACCATGGAGAGCCACTGGAGTCAGTGTGGGTTTTAGAGAAACCGGAGACAGCTGCTGCAGACAGTGTGGGCTTTAGGGAAACCATAGAGAGCCACTGGTGTCTCTGTGGAGTATAGGCAAACCATAGAGACCCACTGGATTCAGAGTTGACTGTCGGGAAACCTAAGAGAGCTGCTGGAGACAGTGTGGGCCAAAGGGAAACCGCAGATAGCCATTGGAGTCAGTGTGCTCCATTGGAAAACTGCAGAGAGCCAATGGTTTCAGTGTGGATTATAGGGAAACAGTAGGCAGCAACAGGAAAAGTGTGGACTATAGGGAAAAGTTAGAGTGCCACTGGAGTCAGTATGGACTATAGGGAAACCGCAGAGAGCCGCTGGAGGCAGTGTGGACTATAGGGAAACCGTAGAGAGCCACTGGTGTCTGTGTGGACTATAGGCAAAACGTAGAGAGACACTGGATTCAGAGGGGACGGTAGGGAAACCAGAGAGAGCTGCTGGAGACAGTGTGGGCTATAGGGAAAACTTGGAGAGCCACTGGAGTCAGTGTGGGATATAGGGAAACCGCGGAGAGCCACTGGAGACAGTAAGGACTATAGGGAAACCGCAGGGAGCCATTGGTGTTAGTTTGGACTATAGGGAAACCGTAGAGAGCCACTTGAGACAGTGTGGGATATAGGGAAAACATAGAGAGTCACTGATGTCGGTGTGGACTTTAGGGAAACCGTAGAGAGCGAATGGCGTCAGTGTGGACTGTAGGGAAACTGCGGAGAGCCACAGGATGCAGTGAGGACTATAGGGAAACCGTAGAGAGCCAATGGCGTCAGTGTGGATGTAGGGAATCCTCAGAGAGCCAATGGAGTCAGTGTTGGATATAAGGAGACCGTAGTGAGCTGCTGGAGTCATTTGCAGGCTATAGGAAAACCATAGGGAACCACTGCAGTCAGTGTGGCGTATCAGAAAACTGCAGAAAGCAGCTGGAGTAAGTGTAGACTATAGGGAAAATGTAGCGAGCCACAGGAGACCGTGAGGGCTATAGGGGAACCGTAGAGAGCCACTGGAGTCAGTGTGGACTATTGGGAAACCGTAGAGAGCCAAAGGATTCATTGTGGACTCTACGAAACCGTAGAGAGCGCCTGGAGTCAGTGTGGACTATTAGAAAGCCGTAGAGAGCCTCTGGAGTCAGTGTGGATTCTAGGGAAAATGATGAGAGCCACTGGAGACAGTGAGGGCTATAGGGAAACCGTACAGAGTCACGTGAGTCAGTGTGGACAATAGGGAAACCGTAGAGAGCTACTGCAGTCAGTGTGGGATATAGCAAAACAGTAGAGAGCCGCTGGAGTCAGTGTGGGTGATAGTGAAAACTTAGAGTGCCACTGGATTCAGTGTGGACTCTAGGAAAACCTTAGAAAGCGCCGGGAGCCAGAATGGACTAGTGCGAAATGGTAGAGAGCCACTGGAGTCAGTGTGGATTCTAGGGAAAATGTAGCTAGCCACAGGAGAAAGTGAGGGCTATAGGGGAACCGTAGAGAGCCACTGGAGTCAGTGTGAACTAAAGGGAAAACGTAGATAGCCACTGGAGTCAGTGTGGGATATAGCAAAACAGTAGAGAGTCACTGGAGGCAGTGTGGGCTATAGTGAAACCTTAGAGTGCCACTGGAATCAGTGTGAACTATAGGCAAACCGTAGAGAGCCACGGGAGTCAATTGCAGACTATAGGGAACATGTAGAGCGCCACTGGTGTCATTGTGGACCAGAGGGAAACCGGAGGGAGCCACTGGAGGCAGTGTGGACTATAGGGAAACCTTAGAGTGCAACTAGAGTCAGTGCGGACTCTTGGGAAACTGTAGAGAGCCACGGGAGTCAGTGTGGACTATAGTGAATCCGTAGAGAGCCACTGGAGTCGGTGCGGACAATACGGAAACCGTAGGGAGCCATTTGGACTCGGTATGGGATATTGCAAAACATTAGAGAGCCTCTGTAGTCTGTGTGGACTATAGGCAAACCGTAGAGAGCCACTGGAGACAGTGTGGACGATAGGGAAACCGCAGAGAGCCACTGGAGGCAGTGTGAACTATAGGGAAACCGTAGAGAGGCATTCGGAGTCAGTGTGTACTCTAGGGAAACCGTAGGGAGCCTTTGGTGTTAGATTGGACTTTAGGGAAATTGTAGAGAGCTACTTGATTCAGTGTGGGATATAGGGAAACCTTACAGAGTCTCTGAAGTTGGTGTGGGCTATAGGGAAACCGTAGAGAGCCAATGGCGTCAGTGTGGACTGTAGGGAACCCTCAGAGAGCCAATGGAGTCATTGTTGGATATAGGGAGACAGTAGTGAGCTGCTGGAGAAACTGTGGGCTATAGGGAAACGGTAGATAGCCACTGGAGTCATTTGCAGGCTATAGGGAAACCATAGGGAACCACTGGAGTCAGTGCGGCGTATCAGAAAACCGCAGAGAGCAGCTGGAGTAAGCGTAGACTATTGGGAAACCGTAGAGAGCCACTGGAGTCAGTGTGGACTATTGGGAAACCGTAGAGAGCCACTGGATTCTTTGTGGACTCTACGAAAACCGTAGGGAGCGCCTGGAGTCAGTGTGGACTATTAGAAAGCCGTAGAGAGCCACTGGAGACAGTGTGGATTCTAGGGAAAATGAAGAGAGCCACTGGAGACATTGAGGGCTATAGGGAAACCGTAGAGAACCACTGCTGTCACTGTGGGATTTGGCAAAACAGTAGAGAGCCGCTGGAGTCAGTGTGGGTTATAGTGAAAACTTAGAGTGCCACTGGATTCAGTGTGGACTCTAGTAAATCCATAGAGGGTGCCGGGAGCCAGTGTGGACTAGTGGTGAACTATAGGTAAACCGCAGATAGCCATTGGAGTCAGTGTGGTCTATTGGAAAACCGTAGAGAGCCACTGGATTCAGTGTAGATTATAGGGAAATCGCAGGGAGCCATTGGAGGCATTGTGGACTATAGGGAAAACGTAGAGAGCCACTGGAATCAGTGTGGAAACTAGGGAAACCGTGGAGAGCCACTGGAGTCAGTGTGGACTATAGGGAAAATGTAGAGAGCCATTTGGAGTCAATGTGGACACTAGGGAAACCTTAGGGAGCCTCTGGAATCAGTGTGGACTATAGGCAAACTGTAGAGAGCCACTGGAGTCAATCGCAGGCTATAGGGAAAATGTAGAGAGCGATTGCTATCAGTGTGGACTATAGGGAAACAGTAGCGAGCCACTGGAGGATGTGTGGGCTATCGGGAATCCATGGAGAGCCGCTGGAGTCAGTGTGGGTTTTAGAGAAACCGTAGACATCCGCTGCAGACCGTGTGGGCTGTAGGGAACCATAGAGAGCCACAGGTGTCTCTGTGGATTATAGGCAAACCATAGAGACCCACTGGATTCAGAGTGGACTGTAGGGAAAGCTAAGAGAGCGGCTGGACACAGTGTGGGCTAAAGGGAAATTGCAGATAGCCATTGGAGTCAGTGTGGTCCATTGGAAAACCGAAGAGAGCCGCTGGTTTCAGTGTGGATTATAGGGAAATCGTAGACAGCCACAGGAGACAGTGTGGACTATAGGGAAACCTTAGAGAGCCACTGGAGTCAGTGTGGTCTATAGGGAAACCGCGGAGAGCCACTGGAGGCAGTGAGGACAATAGGGAAACCGTAGGGAGCCATTAGTGTTAGTTTGGACTATAGGGAAACCGTAGAGAGCCACTTGAGTCAGTGTGGAATATAGGGAAACCATAGAGAGTCTCTGATGTCGGTGTGGGCTATAGGGAAACCGTAGAGAACGAATGGCGTCAGTGTGGACTGTAGGGAATCCTCAGAAAGCCAATGGAGTCAGTGTTGGATATAAGGAGACCGTAGTGAGCTGCTGGAGTCATTTGCAGGCTATAGGTAAACCATAGGGAACCACTGCAGTCAGAGTGGCGTACCAGAAAACCGCAGATAGCAGCTGGAGTAAGTGTAGACTATTGGGAAACTGTAGAGATCCTCTGGCGTCAGTGTGGACTATTGGGAAACCGTAGAGAGTCAATGGATTCATTGTGGAATCTACGAAATCCGTTGAGAGCGCCTGGAGCCAGTGTGGACTATTAGAAAACCGTAGAGAGCCACTGGGGTCAGTTTGGATTCTAGGGAAAATGATGAGAGCCACTGGAGACAGTGAGGGCTGTAGAGAAACCGTACAGAGTCACGTGAGTCAGTGTTGATATAGGGAAACCGTAGAGAGCCACTGCAGTCAGTGTGGGATATAACAAAACAGTAGAGAGCCGCTGGAGTCAGTGTGGGTTATAGTGAAAACTTAGAGTGCCACTGGATTCAGTGTGGACTCTAGGAAAACCTTAGAAAGCGCCGGGAGCCAGTGTGGACTAGTGGGAAATGGTAGAGAGCCACTGGATTCAGTGTGGATTCTAGGGAAAATGTAGCTAGCCACAGGAGACAGTGAGGGCTATAGGGGAACCGTAGAGAGCCACTGGAGTCAGTGTGAACTATAGGGGAAAATGTAGATAGCCACTGGAGTCAGTGTGGGATATAGCATAACAGTAGAGAGTCAGTGGAGGCAGTGTGGGCTATAGTGAAATTTTAGAGTGACACTGGAATCAGTATGGACTATAGGCAAACCATAGAGAGCCACGGGAGTCATTCGCAGACTATAGGAAAAATTTAGAGCGCCACTGGTGTCATTGTGGACTATAGGGAAACAGTAGGGAGCCTCTGGAGGCAGTGTGGACTATAGGGAATCCGTAGAGTGCCACTAGAGTCAGTGGGGACTCTAGGGAAACTGTAGAGAGCCACGGGAGTTACTGTGGACTATAGGGAATCTGTAGAGAGCCACTGGAGTCGGTGTGGACTATACGGAAACCATAGGGAGCCATTTGGACTCGGTATGGGATATTGCAAAACATTAGAGAGTCTCTGTAGTCCCTGTAGACTATAGTGAGACCGTGGAGAGCCTCTGGTATCAGTGTGGACTATAGGCAAACCGTAGAGAGCCACTGGAGACAGTGTGGACGATAGGGAAACCGCAGAGAGCCACTGGAGGCAGTGTGAACTATAGGGAAACCGTAGAGAGGCATTCGGAGTCAGTGTGTACTCTAGGGAAACCGTAGGGAGCCTTTGGTGTTAGCTTGGACTTTAGGGAAACCGTAGAGAGCTACTTGAGTCAGTGTGGGATATAGGGAAACCTTACAGAGTCTCTGAAGTTGGTGTGGGCTATAGGGAAACCGTAGAGAGCCAATGGCGTCAGTGCGGACTGTAGGGAATCCTCAGAGAGCCAATGGAGTCAGTGTTGGATATAGGGAGACCGTAGTGAGCTGCTGGAGAAAGTGTGGGCTATAGGGAAACGGTAGATAGCCACTCGAGTCATTTGCAGGCTATAGGGAAACCATAGGGAACCACTGGAGTCATTGCGGCGTATCAGAAAACCACAGAGAGCAGCTGGAGTAAGTGTAGACTATTGTAAAACCGTAGAGAGCCTCTGGAGTCAGTGTGGACTATTGGGAAACCGTAGAGAGCCACTGGATTCTTTGTGGACTCTACGAAATCCGTAGGGAGCGCCTGGAGTCTGTGTGGACTATTAGAAAGCCGTAGAGAGCCACTGGAGACAATGTGGATTCTAGGGAAAATGTAGAGAGCCACTGGAGACAGTGAGGGCTGTAGGGAAACCGTAGAGAGCCACTGCTGTCAGTGTGGGATTTGGCAAAACAGTAGAGAGCCGCTGGAGTCAGTGTGGGTTATAGTGAAAACTTAGAGTGCCACTGGATTCAGTGTGGACTCTAGGAAATCCTTAGAGAGTGCCGGGAGCCATTGTGGACTAGTGGGAAAAGGTAGAGAGCCGCTGGAGTCAATGTGAACTATAGGGAAACTGCAGATAGCCATTGGAGTCAGTGTGGTCTATTGGAAAACCATAGATAGCCGTTGGTTTCAGTGTGGATTATAGGGAAATGGCAGCGAGCCACTGGAGTCAGTGTAGATTATAGGGAAACCGCAGGGAGCCAATGGAGGCAGTGTGGACTCTAGGGAAAACGTAGAGAGCCACTGGAGTCAGTGTGGACACTAGGGAAACCGTAGAGAGCCACTGGTGTCAGTGTGGACTATAGGGAAACTGTAGAGAGCCATGTGGAGTCAGTGTGGGAAATAGCAAAACAGTGTAGAGCCGCTGTAGTCAATGTGGACTCTAGTGAGACCGTCGAGAGCCTCTGGAATCAGTGTGGACTATAGGCAAAACGTAGAGAGCCACTGGAGTCAATCGCAGGCTATAGGGAAAATGTAGAGAACGACTGGTGTCCGTGTGGACTATAGGGATACCGTAGGGAGCGATTGGAGTATGTGTGGGCTACAGGGAAACCATGGGGTGCCCCTGCATTCAGTGTGGGTTTTAGAGAAACCGTAGACAGCCGCTGCAGCAATTTTGGGCTGTAGGGAAACCGTAGAGAGCCACTGGTGTCTGTGCGCACTATAGGCAAACCTTAGAGACCCACTGGATTCAGAGTGGACTGTAAGGAAAACTTAGAGAGCTGCTTGAGACAGTGTGGGCTATAGGGAAACCACAGATAGCCATTGGAGTCAGTGTGGTCCATTGGAAAATGCAGAGAGCCGCTGGTTTCAGTGTGGATTATAGGGAAAACGTGGAGAGCCACAGGAGACAGTGAGGACTACAGGGAATCCGCAGAGAGCCACTGGAGGCAATTTTGACTATAGGGAAACCGTAGAGAGCCGCTCGAGTCCGTGTGGACTCTAGCGAAACCGTAGAGAGCCACGGGAGTCATCTTTCCATAGGGAAACCATAGAGAAGCATTTGGAGTCGGTATCGGATATAGCAAAACATTAAAGAGCCACTGTGGTCAGTGTGGACTATAGTGAGACCGCAGAGAGCCATTGGAATCAGTGTGGACTATAGACAAACTGGAGAAAGCCAATGGAGTCAATCGCAGGGTATAGGGAAAAGGTAGAGCCACTGGTGTCAAAGTGGACTATAATAGGGAAAACGTAACGAGCCACTGGAGTAAGTGTGGGCTATAGGGAAAACACCGAGAGACAATGGAGTTAGTGTGGGTTTTAGATGAACCGTAGACAGCTGCTGAAGAAAGTGGGGGCTGTAGGGAAACTGTAGAGAGCCACTGGTGTCTGTGCGGACTATAGACAAACCATAGAGACCCACAGGATTCAGAGTGGACTGTAAGGAAACCTTAGAGAGCTGCATGAGACAGTGTGGGCTATAGGGAAACCGCAGATAGCCATTGGAGTCAGTGTGGTCCATTGGAAAACGGCAGAGAGCCGCTGGTTTCACTGTGGATTATAGGGAAATCGTAAAGTGCCACACAAGACCGTGTGGAATATAGGGAAACTGTAGAGAGCCACTGGAGTCAGTTGGACTAAAGGGAAACCGTGGAGAGCCACTGGAGGCAGGGTGGACTATAGGGAAGCCGTAGGAGCCATTTGGAGTAAATATGGGAAATAGCAAAACATTAGAGAGCCACTGTAGTCAGTGTGGACTATAGTGAGACTGTAGAGAGCCTCTGGTATCAGTGTGGACTATAGGCAAACGGTAGAGAGCCACTGGAATCAGTGTGGACTATAGGGTATCCGCAGAGAGCCAGTGGAGGCAATGTGGACTCCAGGGAAATCATTGAAAGCCAATCGGAGTCATTGTGCACTCTAGGGAAACCGTCGGGAGCCACTGGAGTCAGTGTGCGATACAGCAAAACAGTAGAGCGCCTCTGTAGTCACTGTGGACTATAGTGAGACCGTAGAGAGCCTCTGGAATCAGTGTGGACTATAGGCAATTCATAGAGAGCCACTGGAGTCAATCGCAGGCTATAGGGAAAATGCAGAGAGCGACTGGTGTCAGTGTCAACTATAGGGAAACCGTAGGGAGCCACTGGAGTATGTGTGAATTATCCAGAAACCATGTTGAGCCACAGGAGTCAGTGTGGGCTTTGGAGAAAGCGTAGACAGCCTCTGCAGACAATGTGGGCCGTAGGGAAACCGTAGAAAGCCACTGGTGTCTGTGCGGACTATAGGCAAACCGCAGAGCCCCACTGGATTCAGTGTGGATGTAGGGAAAGCTAACAGATTTGCTGGAGACAGTGTGGGCTAAAGGGAAACCGCAGATAGCCATTGGAGTCAGTGTGGATTATTGGAAAACGGCAGAGAGCTGCTGGTTTCACTGTGGACTATAGGGAAATCGTAAAGAGCCACACAAGTCCGTGTGGACTATAGGGAAACCGTAGAGAGCCACTGGAGTCAGTTGGACTAAAGGGAAACCGTCGGGAGCCACTGGAGTCAGTGTGCGATATAGCAAAACAGTAGAGCGCCTCTGTAGTCATTGTGGACTATAGTGAGACCGTAGAGAGCCTCTGGAATCAGTGTGGACTATAGGCAAATCATAGAGAGCCACTGGAGTCAATCGCAGGCTATAGGGAAAATGCAGAGAGCGACTGGTGTCAGTGTCAACTATAGGGAAACCGTAGGGAGCCACTGGAGTATGTGAGGATTATCAAGAAACCATGTTGAGCCACAGGAGTCAGTGTGGGCTTTGGAGAAAGTGTAGACAGCCTCTGCAGACAGTGTGGGCTGTAGGGAAACCATAGAAAGCCACTGGTGTCTGTGCGGACTATAGGCAAACCGTAGAGCCCCACTGGATTCAGTGTGGATGTAGGGAAAGCTAACAGAGTTGCTGGAGACAGTGTGGACTAAAGGGAAACCGCAGATGGCCATTGGAATCAGTGTGGTCTATTGGAAAATGGCAGAGAGCTGCTGGTTTCACTGTGGACTATAGGGAAACTGTAGAGAGCCACTGGAGTCAGTTGGACTAAAGTGAAACCGTGGAGAGCCACTGGAGGCAGGGTGGACTATAGGGAAGCCGTAGGGAGCCATTTGGAGTAAGTATGGGATATAGCAAAACATTAGAGAGCCACTGTAGTCAGTGTGGACAATAGTGAGACTGTAGAGAGCCACCGGAGTCATTGTAGATTATAGGGAAACCGCAGGGAGCCATTGGAGGCAGTGTGGACTATAGGGAAAACGTAGAGAGCCGCTGGAGTCAGTGTGGACTCTAGGGAAACCGTAGAGAGCCACTGGAGTCAGTGTGGACTATAGGGAAAATGTAGAGAGCCATTTGGAGTCAGTGTGGAAAATAGAAAAACAGTAGAGAGCTGCTTTAGTCAATGTGCACCCTAGTGAGACAGTTGAGAGCCTCTGGAATCAGTGTGGACTATAGGCAAATCATAGAGAACCACTGGAGTCAATCGCAGGCTATAGGGAAAATGCAGAGAGTGACTGGTGTCAGTCTCAACTATAGGGAAACCGTAGAAAGCCCCTGGTGTCTGTGCGCACTATAGGCAAACTGTAGAGACCCACTGGATTCAGTGTGGATGTAGGGAAAGCTAGCAGAGTTGCTGGAGACACTGTGGGCTAAAGGGAAACCGCAGATAGCCATTGGAGTCAGTGTGGTCTATTGGAAAACCATAGAGAGCCGTTGGATTCAGTGTGGATTATAGGGAAATGGCAGCGAGGCACAGGTGACAGTGTGGCCTATAGGGAAACCGTATAGAGCCACTGGAGTCAGTGTGGACTCTAGGGAAACCGTAGAGAGCCACTGGAGTCAGTGTGGACTATAGGGAAACTGTAGAGAGCCATTTGGAGTCATTGTGGGACATAGCAAAATAGGAGAGCGCCGCTGTAGTCAATGTGGACTATTTTGAGAGCGTTGAGAGCCTCTGGAGTCAGCGTGGACTATGGGCAAACTGTAGAGAGCCACTGGAGTCAATCGCAGGCTATTGGGAAAATGTAGAGAGCGACTGGTGTCAGTGTGGACTATAGGGAAACCGTAGGGAGCCACTGGAGTATGTGTACACTATAGGGAAACCATGGGGTGCCCCTGGATTCAGTGTGGGTTTTAGAGAATCCATAGACAGCTGCTGCAGAAAGTGTGGACTATAGGGAAACCGAAGATAGCCACTGGAGTAGCTGTGGGATATAACAAAACGGTAGAGAGCTGCTGGAGTCAGTGTGGTCCATAGTGAAACCTTAGAATGCCACTGTAATGACTGTGGACTATAGGCAAACCGTAGAGAGCCACAGGAGTCAATCACAGCCTATAGGAAAAATGTAGAGAGCTACCGTTGTCAGTGTGGACTATAGGGAAACCGTGGGGAACCAGTGAGCCACTGGAGTAAGTATGGGCTATCGGGAAACCATGGAGAGCCGCTGGAGTCACTGTGGACTATGGGCAAATCGTAGAGACCCACTGGCTTCAGTGTGGACTATAGGGAAAACGTAGAGAGCCACAGGATTCAATGTGGACTATAGGCAAACCGTAGAGAGCCACCGGAGGCAGTGTGGACTATAGGGAAACCGTAGAGAGCCACCGGAGGCAGTCTGGACTATACGGAAACCGTAGAAAGCCATCGGAATCAGTGTGGACTATAGAGAAACCGTAGAGAGCCATTTGGACTCAGTGTGTGACATAGCAAAACAGTAGAGTGCCACTGTAGATAATGTGGACTATATTCAGACCGTTGAGAGCCTCTGGAATCAGTGTGGACTATAGGCAAACCGTAGGGAGCCACTGGAGTGTGTGTGGGCTACAGGGAAACCATGGGATGCCCCTGGATTCAGTGTGGGTTTTAGAGAATCCCTAGACAGCTGCTGCAGAAAGTGTGGACTATAGGGAAACCGAAGATAGCCACTGGAGTAGCTGTGGGATATAGCAAAACGGTAGAGAGCTGCTGGAGTCAGTGTGGTCCATAGTGAAACCTTAGAATGCCACTGTAATGACTGTGGACTATAGGCAAACCGTAGAGAGCCACAGGAGTCAATCACAGCCTATAGGAAAAATGTAGAGAGCTACCGGTGTCAGTGTGGACTATAGGGAAACCGTGGGGAACCAGTGAGCCACTGGAGTAAGTATGGGCTATCGGGAAACCCTGGAGAGCCGCGGGAGTCACTGTGGACTATGGGCAAATCGTAGAGACCCACTGGCTTTAGTGTGGACTATAGGGAAAACGTAGAGAGCCACAGGATTCAATGTGGACTATAGGCAAACCGTAGAGAGCCACCGGAGGCAGTGTGGACTATAGGGAAACCGTAGAGAGCCACCGGAGGCAGTGTGGACTATAGGGAAACCATAGAAAGCCATCGGAGTCAGTGTGGACTATAGAGAAACCGTAGAGAGCCATTTGGATTCAGTGTGTGACATAGCAAAACAGTAGAGTGCCACTGTAGATAATGTGGACTATATTCAGACCGTTGAGAGCCTCTGGAATCAGTGTGGACTATAGGCAAACCGTAGGGAGCCACTGGAGTGTGTGTGGGCTACAGGGAAACCATGGGGTGCCCCTGGGTTCATTGTGGGTTTTAGAGAAACCGTAGACAGCGACTGCAGAAAGTGTGGGCTGTAGGGAAACTGTAGAGAGCCACTGGTGTCTGTGTGGACTATAGGGAATCCGCAGAGAGCCAATGGAGTCAGTGTGGGCTATAGGGAAACCGTTGAGAGCCACTGGAGTCAATGTGGACTCTAGGGAAACCGTAGAGTGCCATTTGGAGTCAGTTTGGGATATAGCAAAACAGTAGAACGCCGTTGTAGTCAATGTGGACTATAGTGAGACCGTTGAGAACCTCTGGAATCAGTGTGGACTATAGGCAAACCGTAGAGAGACATGGGAGTCAATCGCAGGCTATAGGGAAAATGTAGAGAGCGACTGGTTTCAGTGTGGTTATATGGATACCCTAGGGTGCCACTGGAGTATGTGTGGGCTACAGGGAAACCATGGGGTGCCCCTGGATTCATTGTGGGTTTTAGAGAAACCGTTGACAGCCGCTGCAGAAAGTTTGGGCTGTAGGGAACCGTAGAGAGCCACTGCTGTCTGTGCGGACTATAGGCAAACCGTACACATCCACTGGATTCAGAGTGGACTGTATGGAAACCTTAGAGAGCTGCTGGAGACAGTGTGGGCTATAGGGAAACCGCAGATAGCCATTGGAGTCAGTGTGGTCCATTGGAAAATGCAGAGAGCCGCTGGTTTCAGTGTGGATGATAGGGAAATCGTGGAGAGCCACTGGAGACAGTGTGGACTATAGGGAAACCGTAGAGAGCCGCTGGACGCAGTGTGGACTCTAGGGAAACCGTAGAGAGACACGGGTGTCAGTGTGGACTATAGGGAAACCGTAGGGAGCCACTGCAGTCAGTGTGGACTATAGGGAAACCGTAGGGAGCCATTGGAGTCAGTATCGGATATAGCAAAACATTAGAGAGCCACTGTAGTCAGTGTGAACTATAGTGAGACCGTAGAGAGCCTCTGGAATCAGTGAGGACTATAGGCAAACCGTAGAGAGACACGGGAGTCAATCGCAGGCTGAAGGGAAAAAGTAGAAAGCAACTGGTGTCAGTGTGTAATATAGGGAAACCGTAGGGAGCGACTGGAGTATGTATGGGCTATAGGGAAGCCATGGTGTGCCCCCGGAGACAGTGCGGCGTATAGTGAAACCGTAGACAGCCGCTGCAGAAAGTTTGGGCTGTAGGGAAACCGTAGAGAGCCACTGGTGTCTGTGCGGACTATAGGCAAACCGTACAGATCCACTGGATTCAGAGTGGACTGTAGGGAAACCTTAGAGAGCTGCTGGAGACAGTGTGGGCTATTAGGAAACCGCAGATAGCCTTAGGAGTCAGTGTGGTCCATTGGAAAACGCAGAGAGCCGCTGGTTTCAGTGAGGATTATAGGGAAATCGAGGAGAGCCACTGGAGACAGTGTGGACTATAGGGATCCGCAGAGAGCCACTGGAGGCAGTGTGGACTATAGGGAAACCGTAGAGAGCCGCTGTACTCAGGGTGGACTATAGGGAAATGGTAGAGAGACACGGGTGTCATTGTGGACTATAGGGAAACCGTAGGGAGCCACTGGAGTCAGTGTGGACTATCAGGAAACCGTAGGGAACCATTGGAGTCAGTATCGGATATAGCAAAACATTAGAGAGCCACTGTAGTCAGTGTGAACTATAGTGAGACCGTAGAGAGCCTCTGGAATCAGTGTGGACTATAGCCAAACCGTAGAGAGCCAATGGAGTTAATTGCAGGCTATTGGGAAAATGTAGAGAGCAACTGGTGTCAGTGTGTAATATAGGGAAACTGTAGGGAGCGACTGCAGTATGTATGGGCTCTAAGGAAGCCATGGTGTGCCCCTGGAGTCAGTGCGGCATATAGTGAAACTGTAGACAGCCGCTGCAGACAGTGTTGGTAAAAGGGAAACCATAGAGAGCCACTGGTGCCTGTGTGGAATATAGGCAAACCATATAGTTCCACTGGATTCAGTGTGGACTATAGGGAAACCATAAAGAGCCACTGGATTCAGGAGAGATAAAGGGAAACTGTAGACAGCCCCAGGATACAGTGCGGGCTAATGGGGAACCGTTAAGAGCCACTGGAGTCGATCGCAGGCTGTAGGGCAACAGTAGAGAGCCACCGGTTTCAGTATGGACTATAGGGAAACTGTAGGGAGTTCCTGGCGTCAGTGTGGGCTATAGGGAATCCGTAGACAGCCGCTGCAGTCAGTGCGGATTATAGGGAAACCATAGAGGGCCAATGGCGCCATTGTGGAATGTAGGGAATCCTCAGAGAGCGAAAGGAAACAGTGTTGGATATAGGGAGACCGTAGTGAGCTGCTGGAGACAGTGTGGGCGATAAGGAAACCGTAGATAGCCACCAGAGTCTTTCACAGGCTATAGGGAAACCATAGGGAGTCAGTGCGGCGAATTGGAAAACCGCACAGAGCAGCTGGAGTAAGTGTAGACTATTGGGAAACCGTAGAGAGCCTCTGGAGTCAGTGTGGAATATTGGGAAACTGTCGAGAGCCACTGGATCTATTGTGGACTCTACGAAAACCATAGAGAGCGCCTGGAGTCAGTGTGGACTATTAGAAAGCCGTAGAGAGCCAGTGGAGTCAGTGTGGATTCTAGGGAAACTGTAGCGAGCCACTGAAGACAGTGAGGGCTATAGGGAAACCGTGGAGAGCCACTGGAGTCAGTGTGAACTATAGGGAAAATGTAGATAG